>NW_006921600.1:19217798-19271740 GCF_000298275.1 Orycteropus afer afer | reverse complement strand
CCTGGACTGGACTCTTCTGTGAATAAGCAAATCTCTCCAAAACAAGCAGACTGTTTGCTTCCCGACTGTGCTGCATCGGCACTTTGCTTGCCAAGCATTCCTTTGGCTTTTGTGGCTTTCAGCTTGGCCCTCCCTTTGAAACCCAACATCAAGAAGTAGTCCCAGGTGCAATAGCGCCCAAGCAGGGCTGCTGAGAGGGGCCTGCTTCTTTCCTACCACTTCTAGAAAGAGAAGGCACAGGGCAAAGTTTGTGAGCACCCATTCTGGAGCCTAGTGTGATGGAAAATTTGTACACTCACGTGCTTCTCCAATCCAGCCTGCAGAATCCAGGCAGGCACTACTGAGCAAGGGTCCCTGACTCTCCACAGGGAGAAGTATGTTGAATTCCCTGACATACCGAGATCATGGTGGGTGGGGATAGGAGATTCTTGTGTGGTACTGTGAATGGGTCCTGGGATCTGAGTCTTCTAGGACCAATGATGTGGGGCATGGAAGAGGCCTTCTTTCCAGCCCCGTCTGCTCTTCAATGGCTTCTCTAGGACAAATGCTGCAACCTTAGGAGGTCAAGCTTGTCAGTCAGGCACTCATCCTCCAAAATTCTGTGTGTCACACGTCTTGAAGCAGGATGTCTTTATCCTACATGAGTGTGAACTTACTGTTCCCATCCTTGCATCTAATCTTCTTCCCCTCCACTTAGGCCTCGGGGTTTCACAGACTGGAGGTAGTCATGAGCTACTGGGAGGTTTTAAGCTCAGTTTGGAAGTGGGAATACAGACTCTAGCTCAGGGATCAAGCTCCAGACCAGGAGAATAGGATATATGCTCACTAAGCCCAAAGAGTTGTGTCCACAGTGGGTACCAAAGGTATAGTACAGGTGTCCCATGACCTTGGCATGATGGTAATATCTAGCCCACCAGCATCTCATGTCATTTAGTTAGGAACAGTCCAGATGTTTGAGATCTAGCATGGCTTTACCACCAGCCACCTTTATGACTGGGATGGGAATCATTCACTATTTCTGTCCTTAGTTTCCTCAGCTAGGTCAAGAGGGGGCTGGACCAGGTGATTCTTAAGACCCTTCCAGATGATTCTAGTACTCTGCCATTTTGTGTATTTCTGTGTTTCCTCAGGAATCCTCTAACATGCTGGAAATGTGTAAAGTGTATAGGGTACACACAGCACCATTTTCCCCATTTCCTTCTCAGCTTAGTTAATCCCCTGAAGGTCAAAGCAGTAATAACAGTAATTTATATGAAAAATAATGGCTATGGTAGCATTTTCAGGACTATAATTATGAATATAATAATGCTTCAGAAAATACTGGCTGAAAATAGTAAGCTGGAGCCAGTGGAGTAAACTAAGACGTTTAGGACAACATATCAGTCATTCTTCTTAGGATATAGAGAACTTTAAAAATCACAAAAATCCATAGTGGGAAGAAAATAATATTACACAGTTCTGTACCAAGGAGTAAAGTAAAATGTTCAACCCATTCATTTCAGCAACTGGGGCGGAATTATCTGCACGCAGTGACTAATGTTTATGGAGTGCCAACCTAGTGTCAGCCACTGGCATGTTACAAATCTGTGAGACAAGCCCTATCACCACCATTTATGGAGGTGGAATGAGGCTCCAAGAGGTTAAATTACTTGACTGTGGTTGTACAGCTAATAGATGGCAAAGCCCTGCTTCAAATCCAGGAACATCTGAATCTGGAGCCAGAATTTCTCCAACCTCTCCACCCTACTTCTCATTGGATTCCAAATTGAACATGCTATAAAACAGGAGACCTTTCATGCTTTATCATAAGCTTAGAAGCCAGTACTTCTTTTAAACACTCATTATGTCACCTTCTGACAAGAAATGATGATACTGGAATTACAAAAATCATTGTAAGGCTCAGGTGTGTGGGGCTCAAAGTCTCAGCCAACTTTCTTCTTTGGCATCCAGGCCCTCCAGTGCCTAAATGCAGGGCTCATCACGCTGCAACAGACACATGCAACACACACATGCAGCTGTGTTGCCTGAGTGCCAGAAGGAACCAGTGGTCACTTACATTGACAGATTCTTTGCCATTAAACTTGACTCGGATTCTTGGCTCCTGAATGACATCCAAGTTGAAGCCTGTGATGGTCAGGGGAGTGTGGCCACTGGAAACAAGCAGAAGCTGTGTTAGGTAAGAACTCTCTTAAATAGCTACCTAGCATAACCAGTTAACCAGTTGCCATTGAGTTGATTCTGACCCATGGTGACCCCATGTGTGTCAGAGTAGAACTGTGCATCATAAGGTTTTCAATGGCTGCTTTATCAGAAGTCAAGCCTTCTGAGGCACCTGTAGGTAGGCTTGACCCTCTAACCTTTCACTCAGCAGCTTAGTGTGTTAACCATTTGTACTACGCAGGTGAACCTAAACCCCTAGGATCCCCCTCAGAGCTACACTTGGGTTGAAAGGATCATGCCATGTGGCAATGGGTGCATGCCTCTATCCTCCACCTCACCTGGCAATGCTCCACTCTGGCTCAATGCGCTGGACACGGGGGTCATCAATGTACTCAAACTGTAGGTTGTTGTCCACATGGGCTCGGTCTACACTCACAGAAATAGGGACTGGGCCCAGTCCATTGGATGAGGGGGGTGAGACACACACAATCTCATTCATTGACCGCCTGACAGGAAGAAACCAGGAAGGTTGTGAACAAAGGCATGGTAACAGGGGTGCCCTCTGCCTGGAAGAGGGATTTTGCTTGGTTTCAGGGTATGGCCCAGGAAGTGTTCTTTCACCCCTGTATGCTCTACACTGTGGACATGCCCCTTATCACTGTCTATTCATGCCCTTCTTTTATCCCAGACCCAGCTCTGAGTGAATTAGGGAGGGAGAGAATGGGAGAAGGGGTTAGAAAATGTGGGGCAGGGCAGGGCTCCAAGAACTATGGGGGAGCTACTTTTCTCTGGGTTTTTCTTGAATGTGGATACTTATTTAACTGGTGTGTAGATTCTGCTCAGTCAGACAGACAACAAATATTTATTGAGCATTCACTATGCACAGAGGTGAACACAAAGTCATAGCCTTGTGGAGTCTGTTGTCCAAGAAGGAGATGGAAAAAAGCAACCAGTTGCCATCAAGTTGACTGTGACCCATGGTGACCCCCACATGTGTCAGAGTAGAACTGTGCTCCATGGGATCTTCAATGGCTGATTTTTCAGAAGTAGGTCAGCAGACAGTTCTTCCAAGGGTCCTCTGGGTAGACTCAAACCGATAATCTTTTGTTTAGCAGGAGAGCATGCTAACCACTTGCATGACCCAAGGTCTCTAAAGAGGAGATTATCAGGTAGATCAAACCAAAAAAAAAAAAAAATTGAGTTGATTCTGATTCATAGTGACCACCATTGGGTTTCCAAGGCTGTAAATCTTTATGGAAGCAGATGGCCTCATCTTTATCCCACAGAGCGGCTGGTAGGTTCAAACCACCAACCTTTTGATTAGCAGCCAAATGCCTTAACCACTACATTACCAGAGCTCCTTAGCACTAGGCAAATCAGGTTCTCATTCATGAAATGGGGAAGGAGATGTTTGATAACTATTTATTTGCATGCAGAAGAGGAGGAGACTGTGTGCTTAAGGAGGACTAAGACCATGTAGTTTCTATGCTTCTCAAGTCACTCTATTGTTGTTATGTGCTGTCAAGTTGATTCTGACTCTTAGTGACCCCATGCGATTGAGCAGAACTGCCCCATAAAGTTTCCTGGGCTGAAATCTTTATGGGAACAGATTGCCAACTCTTGTCTCCCACAGAGCAGCTGGTGGGTTTGAACTGCTGACCTTTCGGTTTGCAGCCAAGCCCTTAACCACTGTATCACCAAGGCTCCTATGCTTGATACCAATAGTGACTGGAGAGTTTGGGCAGGCTTCTTTATCTGCAGTTCTCATGGTCCTCACTGAGGGACTTTAATTATTTTTAGACATATCCAGCCCCTCTGATACATGGGATAGAAACTGACAAGTGGTACATATTTCTCACAGTGTCTGGAATGGTGTTTGGGCTCAGAATGTGGCAAATAACATGGAGGTGATGGGGCAGCAGATGTATGAACATGCACAGGAACCCAAGAGCACCAGTGGGCCTTGGAGTCTATCTCACCCGTAGAACTCGCAGGTCTGGTTGCCTAGGTACACTGCCACACTGCTCCCAGCCCCAAGGTAATGGCCTGTGATGGTCACCATGGTGCCTCCTGACTCTGGCCCTCGGATGGGGTTGAGTGACAGCACTGAAGGGTTCTTTGGAAGAAAGCAGAGAAATGTTTTTTTAGTTTAGGCTGTGGCTGAAGGGAGGAATCAAGGCTACACTTAGGAATACAGGGAGGGTCTATTTTCATGCTTACACTGCAGGTACTTTTCCTGTTCTTTACAATCTCAAGTGCTCTCTTGATTATGCTGGAGCTGAGATTCTAAAAAGAGGCCCCAGCTATGTCCAGGGAAGGCCAATGGGTCTCGCATTGGAATTAATTAACTCCCTGGAGAGGATCACACTCATAACATGGATGGGGAGGCAGATGTGACACTGACTAATCTATCAATTAGTTTACAAATTGAGAACAATTTGAAAATGCTTCTCTATCTAGAGCCTGTACTGATTTTTTTGGCACAAAATCAATAGGGCTGAATAAAGTGTTCCTGCCTAGGTTGGGCCACCAAGAGGCTAAAGTCCTCCATTAATGGCCTTGCATATGTCCTTCTGTTCCTTACAGCATGTGAAGGGCACAGCATGGTGCCTGGTGCAGAGAGCTATCAATAAATGCTGAACATGGCTTCCCAGCCTTTATAGGGAGGATGGTGCCTTACTGGCCGTATCTTCTAGCAAAGCTACCTAAGTTGTAAAATTAAGCCTGAAGTTTAAAAGAAGGGTTATCTAGCCTAAATTGCATCAGGCAGCAGACCTAAGTCAGAAAGGAAGTGCTTCTGCGTAGAGGGCAGTGTAGTGTAGTGCAAAGTGCATTTAACTGAGCAATTGTTGTTGTTATTGTTAGCTGCTCTTGAGTCTACCCAACTCATGGCAATTGGGTTTTCATGGGCTAATTTTAGGAAGTAGATTGCCGGGCCTTTCCTTCTAGTTTGACTTAGTCTGGAAGCTCTGCTGAAACCTGTTGAGCATCATAGTAACACACAACCCTCCACCAACAGATGAGTGGTGGCCACACCTGAGGTGCATTGGCTAAGAATCGAACCTGGGTGTCCCACATGGAAGGCGAGAATTCTACTACTGAATCACCTCCTACAAGGCAAGAATTCCAATCTGCATTAACCATTTATTTACTAGCTGTGTGTCCTGAAGCAAGGTTCTGGATCACTTCTGTTTCCTACTCTGACTAGTAAGAGGAGTGTGCTGCAAGATCTCCAAAGCTCCTCCCAGCTCTGACATTCTGCATATCTTTCCCCATCTAGTCCTTCCACGTTTGCTTCTCATATAAGCTCTTGTCTGCACTGGGGAGGAGATAGAGTCTGCCGGAACAGATAGGCAGTGGTACGCTCCAATCCAAGAGGGAAAGGTACAAGGAAGAGGTGGAGATACCAAGATAAGAAGGCAGAGGCTGCAAGATGGGGTAAGCAGTAAAATGCTTTAGGGAGAATAGAATCTTTTGGTTTAATGAGTTTTCAAAACTCTTACCAAAGCTGGTTTGACCCCACCCACTGGTGTTAATGCTTTTTAATGAAGAATTTGAGGTGGCACTGTGGGTGTCAGAAAAGGGTTGCAGAGCCCCAGAAGCAGGTTACTGAATCTGGATGAATATAGCGCCAGCCTTAAAGAAAGCCTGTGTGATTCTACTCCCTGTTGCCTGAGCACGAAGAGGTGTTTGCAGGTGTGAGTGTGTGTATATGTGTGTGTAACCTCATAGTCACACAGAGTGTCTTGCACACATGGCCCACGCCCGTGGTCCCGTGCACAGACACATGTCCTTGCAGGGTTTCAGTAACTCCTCTAAACTCCCACTTACAATTTCCTTGGCAGAAAGCAAAGCATGTGGATATATATATAGTCCTGTTTAATTAGGTCCCTCAGGCGATGTGTCCTCACTAGGCTGGAATTAGACTAAGATGTCGCATTGGTGGGACAAAGGCCAGCCTCTCCTCATCCCTTGTCTAGGATCTTCTTTCTAAGAAAGGCCTGATTTTGCCTTATTTAGAACTTTAATCTGTGGCCCTCTGAACTCCAGCATTTTCACAGCTTTGTTAATCACATGCTATATCCCACTCTAGAAAGACAGGGTTGCACAGCAGTGATGTGAGAAGTTCCCCTTTCTGGTGTCCTACTTGGTTTTCGAGAAGCCTGGTACAGTGCAGTTTGGGAGGGGAGACGTGGAGCCTTTCTGGGAAAGGTCTGTAACAGAGATGTGCCTGTAGCCTGGGAGCCTGGCTTTGAACCCAGTACTCACCACAAAGGTATACTGTTGATGGGACTTGGTCATGAACTCTGGCTTACACTCGCCAATGCACAGGCGCACAGGCCCAGAGGTCGTCCCCACGAGGGCATGGCCCATCTCACAGACGATCCTGCAGAGACAGCAAACCTTCAGGTTAGAGGCTTGGCAAGAGCAGACATCCCTTGCTCACCCCATAATCAGCGATACTCATGAGAGTCTTGAATGGTTATTGGACCAGGATTCAGTTTGATCACCAATCTAGCTGTGTGACCTTGGTTAAAGTGCTATCTCTCTCTGAGCTTCAGTGTCTCATCTGGACAGTGAGAAGGCTGGATTAGGGCATCACTAAAGCCCTGGGTGAGGCAAATAGTTAATGCATCCAGTGAGAACTGAAAGGTTGGAGGGTAGAATCCACCCAGTATTGGCATCACTAGGGAAGCGGAGGGTGGGTGGTGCAGCCTGCACCGGTGACGCTGTCAGAGGGAGTGACACCAAAATGACTGTTTATAAAATGTTTGTGTAATGTTTCAGGAGAAACTGATTACTTTTTATAAACATAACCCTGTAGTTAGTTACAACAAAAACATTTTAGTAAGTCCTGCTTACGAAAATGTGTATCATCTACCAGGCTAAAACTCTATGCTAATTTACTTTTTGAACCTTCTAATGGGCTCCAGGCAGAGCTGTCATTATTACCCAATCACAGTGATGCTTTGAATCACGTGGTTTCATCTGCATGTGCTACAAGTGTGTGCTGTTCTTTTTCTTGCCATTGGTGTTTTTGTTGTCACTAATTTTGTCCAATTTTCTGGTGTTTTAGCTACACTATGCGGTAATTAGTATTTGTGAACCTATACCAATAACTTTTTTGAGAATGAAGTACTAATTAAGGAAAAAGAAGGAGAAATATCAAAAAAGGCTTCTGCTCAGTTACTAATAATGTTGCAACTAATAATATTGTGATTGGATGTAGAAAGATTTTACAAAACAATTTTGTTGTTAGTATTCATATAATCTAAGAAATGTACAACTATATTTATCACATATTATTCTATGCTTAAAATTGATAATAAACATGACTAAGAATTCTGTAGACGCTCTGGTGGCATAGTGCCTGAGGCACTTGACTGCTAACCAGATGATGGCAGTTCAAACCCACCAGCCACTCCTCGGAAGGAAGGCTGGGCAATCTACTTCTGTAGTGATACCACCTCAGAAACCCAAAGAGGGGTTGCTATGAGTCGGATCCAACTCAACAGCAGTGAGGTTTTTTTTTTTTTTTTTTTTTTTCTTTTTTTGGAAGGATTCTGTATGGTCTTGTATGGGAGAAGGTCCATAGGGTGGAAAGTAATACCATGAGTTACCATACTGGATGACACCAATCTTAGTGACACCACTGAACCCAGAGGTACCATGAAAGAAAGGCCTGGTGATTTGCCCCACAAAAAACTCTGGAGTACAGTTCTACTCTGATGCACATGGGGATGCCATGAGTCAGAATTGACTCAACATCAACTGGACAAGCCCTGTGTGCCTCTGATACACTCTGCCTCCTAATTCTGTGAGCAAGCTGCAGTCCCCAGGGGCTAGCATAGTGCCTAGCACTGGTAGGTACTCGATCAGTATCTGTGGAATAAATGAAATATCCAAAACAGAGATCAAGGGGCAATGATTTCCTTGGTGTTCTTTTTGACATAACAAGAAAACACTGCAGCTCTCCCTGAAAGACGGGGTGAGGGCCTATTTGCCAAGCTGATTCAATAGTGGTTTGTTTCCTGCAGAGAGTTTAAAAAATGGGAATAGATAATCTGGTGAGATAGTGAGTGCCCCAAACAGAAGCCCCAAGCAACATGAGAGGAGTGGCGTTCTGTGGCTGTGAAATAAGGGGTGGGAGGTAGATGAGTTCATTAGGATGTCAGTTGGCACTGGACTCCCACTTAATCAAGGGCTGAGCGCACTAAGCTGGTGGGTGCTGCGGTGACACAGCTTTGGGGTTGAAAGGCACGTCTCACACTGAGAGCTGGAGGGGAGAGAGGTGTGCAACATTCTCTCTCACGAAGCCCAGATCAATACCACCAGTGATGCTTTGCTGGTGCCTGAGATAAGTTCCAACAAGCACATTTAGATACTGGTTGCCTTAGCCACAGGAGCATTCTAGAAAGGGTGGGCAGCTGGAGGACACGTGAGGGACTGGAGATATCAGGTTCGTGGGGGTGGTACCTCTTGCTTGGAATTGCAGGCTCTGGGTAGGTGGAAAAGGGCCTCACTAGGCTCAGCAAAAAAGGAGCCTGGGAGCAGAGGGAACATTTTCTTCTACTTCCAACCACCATTTAAGAGTTCAGAGCAGTTTGGTGCCCTTGGTAGGTTTGCTTAGTGGGGAGTCAGAAAAACAGACCCCCTCTACACTAATCCCCAGCATTATCCTGGCACGGTGGGGAAGATCCGTGTTTAACCGAGCAATGCTTATCTCAACAGCTTCTCTAGGAAGGAAGGTAACTAAACAGAGATTTCATTTTGAAGTAATAAAACTTGCATTAAACAAATACGCTGCATGCTCACACACCCTGCATGCCACTGATCTCCACCTCCTTCCTAACAGTTAATCCCAAATAAGTACTTTCACTCCTGGTGAATATTTACTTAACATGCAATAACTGTCTTATTACGTTTAGCATATTAGATTCAACAAGAAAGTACTGAGGCCACATAGAAGAACATTCTCTCTTCCCTTTCAATCTGAATAAAGAAATTAATTATGAATCCAGAGTAAACATAATCGGGATGATCAATTAGCATTTTGCACATAACTATCTCCTTAAACCTCATTAGTGGAGCATTTGAGAAAAAGCTTAATTTAAGATACTCTGTGTGGTTATTTTCATGCTGCTACCTGCTTGGAGGAACAGCTCTCTCACTCTGTTTCCTGGGCCCCGTGTGCCTGCTCTGGAGTCCCTGGGTGGCGCAGATGGTTAAGTGCTTGACTACTGACTGAAAGGTTGGACGTTTGAATCTACCCAGAGGTGCCTCAGAAGAAAGGCCTGGTGATCTACTTCTGAAAGGTCACAAACACTGAAAATTCTATGGAGTCCAGTTCTAAGTCTGAAACACATGGGGTTGCCATGAGTCAGAACTGACTTGACAACAACTAGTGCTAATACAACACCTGCTCCAGTTTGAGGGACAAAAGATTGAGCTGTCCTGCTAAACCATGCCCTGCTCTGCCCTCTCAAGTTGCTCCAGAAGAGAATTAGCCATAGCTAATGTCATGGGGTGTCGGGAGAGAAGAAGGGAGGGAAGAAGAGGGAGCAGATAAATCACTTTCCCTCACTTGCTAATCACAGCTTTCTTGTCCCTCACTCTCATCTCTCCTTGCCCAGATACTCTGTGCTGAAGTGAGCCTCATGAGGAAAAGGAGGAAGAAATAATTGTGGGCTTGAAGTCATGGAAAATTAAAATGTTTCAGCATGTGAAGGTCACGGGTGGCACTGCAGCTTTCCTCCTATGGCCCTGGGTTCTGTCTAGGAAAGGAGACCCAGGATGTCCCAGTAGGGAGTTAACAATGAGCTTCTTGACACATTGTCTCTTCTGGACCCTTCTTTTGCTCAGGGTTTATGGTCCAAAAGATAAGCTTTACATGTCAAGCCCTTGGGAGAAGAGCAAGAGATGGGAGGTGGACACTACCTGAGTGTCAGGCTGAGGACCTACAAATGGCTCACCCCTTCACCTGGAAGATATGATGCAGGGGGCTGTGCCAGACCATGGATCCCTTCTTCTTTCTGTGGAAAGAGGTCCTACTTCATTGGGAGAGTGTGGAGAGGGGCTGTATCAGGACTAGGCTGTAGACAAAGGTCTGAATTGCCAGGTCGAAGAACTGGACGTGAGGAGAAGAACTCTAATGGCCTTTAGCTCTTCTCTTTTTTCTTCCCTGGAACCCAGTGCCCATGGGAAAGGATGGAAAGGCCTAGAGTGTATTTGTTCTAAGCATTTGTTCTCTGAGCTCAGGGAGATATGGAGCTGAAGGAAGACACAGGTGCAGCTGCAGGAGTGGGAAGGATTATATTGAATAATGAGTATTAGGCCACAGCAGATTCTTACTTTAATAACAGAAAGAGCTATTATTTGCTGAGCTGTGATTGTGGCAGGAACTAGGCAAGAAAGGGTCTCTTGTCATTTTTAGGCTTGCCTACAAGGCAGGACTTATTGTCTCCATTTTTACACACAATTCAACTAAGGCTCAGAGATGCTAAGTGACTTACTTATTTAGGACCACAGAGTGAGTAAGTGGCAGAACCATGATTCAAATCCAGGTCTGCCTGACTCCAAAGCTCATGCTTTGGACCACTCCACTCTACCACATCTATTATCTATTTTATGAAATGCTCTGTATGACTTTTGAGAAAAGGGTAGGGAAGACAAGGTTTCCTTTGGGGGGCAATGCTGGGCCACAGTTGAGGTTGTTGGCAGAGATGATGGGGATGACTTGGCTGGGCTCCGAGTGCTCTGAGAGCTAACCACTTGTCCCCACTGCCTTCCTGGTTGTAGATGGCCTCAGGTAGTATGTGTGTGTGCTTCCTCCTCCCTCAGACTTTCAAATCTGCAAGGTTCCTGTGGTTTGATTTCTAGAGGCCTGCCACTTTCCTTGCCTCCTCCCTGTGTCCCTGGTGGCATTAGTGTTGAGAGACACTGCAGATATTCACAGTCTCTCCTTTTAAATGGAACTGGGCTAGCAGCTGTCCAGCCCTCACATTTGACAGGGTGCTTCTGGAGACCCCTTAGTGCTACAGATCAAGTGTCTAATGGTGACAGTTGCAGATTCCATTGGGCATGGAGTTTCCAGCTTCTGACACCCTAAGGGACCATGAAAGAGATGGAAGAGATAATCTATTCCCACAGATACATTTTCTAGATGAGAAATTTGAGGATCAGGGAGTAAGTGACTTGCTCAAAGTGTTACAGCTTGTCAGTAGCTAAGCTAAGGCTTGGCCCCCATTCTTCTGACACCTAGCTCACTGCCTTTCTACAGACTTGTATAACCAGTGACCAGTTGCTGTCAAATTTACTCTGACTCATGGCGACCGCATGTGTTGAGAGAGTAGAACTATGCTTCATATGGTTTTTAGCTGCCAATTTTTTAGAAGTAAATCACCAGGCCTTTCTTCTGAGGCATCTTTGGGTGGACTTGAACCTCTAATCTTTTGATTTGCAGCTGGACACTTGACTGCTTGTACCACCCAGGGACCTTGTAGACATCTTAGATGGTGCCTTTCTCCCCACAAGTGTGTACCACTGGGGAGAGGAGCACATGGCACTTAACATCTATCTGGTTATGGCTGAGCTCACAGGTGTGGCAGAGAGATTGTGAGGGTCTGGGGACTTGAGCCAAGTCTACCTTTTACATAGAGTCCATGTTCCAGGAGGGGATGAGCTGCAGCCTCAACCTACAGCATCCCATTGCCCTGTTCTGGAGTCATCGGCCTTCCAGAGATCTGTGGGGTGCTTACTGCAAGACTAAGCGGGCCCCTTTAACCAGCATTAACTTAATTGCTGAGTGATAGATGGTGCGGCACAAGCATATGGTAAGTCATCACCATGCCCGCTAATCCTGCCGACATCCGGGCCTGTGCACCATGCCCGCTTAGCCAAATTCATCTCCCACAGACATCTGTAACAATTGTGCCTGCTGCTCACTGCCCAGGATGGAGGCTTTAATGATGTTAACATACTCTGAAGCCTCAAGAGTGGTAATGAGCCTGGCACGGCGGGAAACCAGGCCTGCATCTAGCCAAGGTCCAGGATGCATCTGCTCCCTCCTGCCTGTCCTGTGCCTGAGGAGAAATGGTGGCAGTTTTCTAGGGTAACTCTGGCCTTGGGTGGGACCTGAGGGACCAGGCTCCTGCATGTCTTCACTTCCGGTTTCTCTCAGTATTGCGTTTTCCTGTGGCCCAGGGCAAGGGTGGAACATCTGATTTTCTAAATGGAGCTATAATTTCTTACACTCCTTTACAGTCTCTATGTCTTCATCTTACTGATTTTTCCCTGAGACCCTGTGGAGTAGGAATCAGGGTTTCTGTTTGGCTGATGAGGTCAGAGAGACCAAACGACTTGCTAAGGTCTCAAGGTAGGTGTGTAGAAGATTCAGGACGTAAGCACCTTTTAATATCAAATCACTTGAGATTTTGATGTCCAGCTGCTTAGGAGTTTGCATTTCTCAGCTGAAGCCTCTTTCCTCTGGTGTCCTGTGGCATCCTTACAAAGTTGGTGACTGGACTTTCCAGAGGCTCAGGGCAAGTCCTGAGACCAAGGTGGATAAGAGTCAGTGAGACTGAGAGCCTAGTCTTGTCTGTCAGTGTGCTGGGCTCTGTGAAGACCCCTACCTGCGGGAATGACTGCAGACTGCCCTGTCTCTTGCTCCAACCGCTTTTGCCCTCTCTTCTGCCTCAGAAGTACTACTGATATTGTTTCCCTTTTTCCCTTCTTATCTCTGGATAGTACAGATGGTTAACACACTCAGCTGCTAATCAAAAGGGTGAAGGTTTAAGTCCACCCAGAAGCACCTCGGAAGAAAGGCCTGGCAAACTACTTCTGAGAATGCAGCCACTGAAAACCCTGTGGAGCATAGTTCTACTCTGACACACATGGGGTGACCAGGAATCAGAGCAGACTCAATGACACTTAGCTATCTCTTTCCTGTTGACCTAGTTGTCTCCTCCAAGACTTATTCCTTGCCAGGATAAGGTTCGAATTGAAGGGACAGGTCCAATGCCTTCTTTCTTCTTCCTTGCTCTGGCCACAGGTGTCATGCTAGCCCTCCAAGCCTGGGACCCTTACCTAGGATATCCAGACCTATGGCCTGATGGACATGCAGTCCCTGCCCTTCAAAGCCACACACAGATGTACCAAAGAAGTTTCAGGTCACTGCCCAGGAGTTGTGCTCCATCACTGCTATGAAGTGGAAAGAGCACCAAACTAGGAGTCAGGAGACTCAAGTTCCAATTCTGTGTGACCTTGAGAAATTCATTTCACTTCTCTGAGCCTTCTGCTCTCTACTGCTTTGAAAATGGTGATACCAATATCTACTTCTCAGGGTCCTTACCATTTAAAAATGAAATAATGAAAGAGAATAATAATAATTAAAAAAAAAAAAAAAAAAAAACACTGCCATTGAGTTGATTCTGACTTATAGCGACCCCCATTGGGTTTCCAAGGCAGAAAATCTTTACGGAAGTAGATTACCCCATCTTTCTTCCACAGAGCACCTGGTAGATTTGAACCACTAACCTTCTGGTTAATAGTCAAATGCCTTAGGCACTGTGCCACCAGAATTACTTAATGAAACAGAAGGATGAAGCAATGCCATTTTTTGTGGCTGTGCTTTGAGTCGGAAATGACTCAATGGCAATATTTTTTTTCCATTATTATTTTTTATTAAAGGCTAGCTCTGGAGGGATTAGGGGAGAGGATCTGTGGCTGCAGAGGGTGGAGCTGAGGGAGGGGAGCCGACCCCAAAGCCAGGCCCTTAGTCATATTCTTAGAGCAGAGTTCTCAGTAGGATGAGGGTGACCTGACCTGACTTTCTACATGACAGGTCAAGCAGAAGGATTTGGCTGCCCCCTCCCTTTCTCCTTTGGAGGGGGAGCATCCCTGCTTCTATCCTCCCACCTTCACCTTTGTGCCCACCTCCTGCCCATCGACTCCACAGCGGACGCCACTGCCAAATGAACACCCCAAATTGGAACATATGTCACTCCTGGAGCCCCGTCCGCCTGTCCGCTGCTACATGCCTATTTTCTAATTTCCAGCTGACATTTCCCTTAGTGAAATAAATGAATTTGCTCCAGCGGAGGCCCTGCTCGGATTAAGCTGCTGTCAGAGCCCCATGCGCCAAACAAATTGTTGCCCGCAGCCTACTGAGCCGGATGCATTCCAATGGGGGCTGGGGAGGAGGGGGTGGGGGATTGAGGAGGAGCCTGGACTTGTTGGGAAACTGGCTCAGTCATGCCAGCGGGCAGGTGGAGCCTGAAGGAGTGGCAACGTCACTGCTGGGAGCCCAGATGCCAGAAGGGGCAGGGAATAGGACATCGACAGAGTGAGACCTTCTGAGGGTGGAGGTAGGGCAGGAGAGACCCCTAGGAAGGCTTCTGGGGCAGGGTCCATGGAAGGAGCAGGTGAAGGTGAGTCCTGGAAGAATCCAGAGTAGCAGGGAAAGTCTCCACCTTGAGCATCTGATGGGAAGCAAACTTTCCTGTCTAGGAAGTAAAGGGCCTGCTGTGGGGGGACTCACTGCTCAGCGATGATGTACTCCCCGGGGAGGGGTGTGCAGGGCACCCCAGCCACCTGCACGTGGTGGGCGATCTCGGAGAAGTCTAAGCCCAGGTTCACACCGTGGATGGTCACGCGAGTCCCTCCTTCAGGCGGCCCGGACACTGTCAAGATCTGTAGGAGGGAAAGGGGATTAGCAAGCTTGGTTGGCCCAGGAGCAGACATGGCAGTGCCTTCCTCCTTGCCAGAGAGAGGCTTAGGCCTTTGATGGACACTGGAATCCGGATGAACTGCACAAGTGTTCTCCACTTTCTAGCTTATCTAAGATCCTGGCATCATCTTCTGTTTTACACTACCTCCTAAGTTCTTTAGCTCATCCATCCATCCATCCATTATAATAGATTATTAAAGAGAATCTATTTATCAGAATGAGTACTGGACTCAGAGACAGAAAATCATTGTTTCAGATGTATTTCCGGTTCACAATAGTTGAATTAGTAAATTCAACTGATTCCACCTGATTGTGGGCAAGTCAGACAATCTCTGAACTTCAGTCCTTCTTAGTTGTGAAGTGGGATAATCATCTCTACCAACTTCACAGGGAACTTGTGAGCTCCATGTAGATGCTATGTTTGGGTGCATTCTATAAACCAGAAAGGGCTTTGTAATCAGTGGTATCACTGGGGGGTGGTGCAGGCTGCACCAGGTGACCCTGTCAGAGGGGGCGACACCAAAAGGACTGTCTATAATTTTTTTTGTGCAGTGTTTCAGCAGAAATTGATTATTTTTTTCATAAAAATATCCCTGTAGTAAGTTATAACAACAAAAACAGCTTCTATAAAGCCAGTTTACATGCATCAATATACTTACAAGGCTGAAAATCTATGCTAATTTACTTTTTGAACCTTCTAATGTGCTCTGGTCAGAGCTGTCATTATAATCCAATTACAATGATTCTTCAAATCACATGGTTTCGTCTGCATGTGCTACAAGCGCATACTGCTGTTTTTGTTGCCACTGGTGTTTTCTGTTGTCATTAATTTTGTCAAATTTTCTGATGTTTTAGTCACAGTATTGTGGTAATTAGTATTTATGAACTCAGATCAATATTTTTTTGAGAATGAGGTAGTAATTAAAGGGAAAGAAGGAGAAACATCAAAAAAAGGCTTCCGCTTAGTGACTAATAATGTTGTAACTCAATGTAGAAAGATTTGACAAAACAATTTTGTTGTTAGGATTCATATAATCTAAGAAAATTACATTAAGAAGTTTATAACTATATCAATCACATTATTGCATGATTGAAACTGATAATAAACACTACTAAGGATTCTGTATGGTCTGGCATGGTAGGATGGCAGGGTAACACGAGTTACCACACTGGATAATACCGAGACCAGAGATGCCATTGTTTGTAACTGTGATGTGTTATTATTGCCAAACCTGAGACTAGACTCTGTAGGGGGTTCAGTGATGAATACAACTGGGTATTTGCCCCCAGGAACATACAGTCAAGTAGAATGAGATAACAGAAGAGCAGAAGTAACACCGGGTGCAAGGAACACAGTGATAAAATAGATACAGGGCGAAAGCTGTGGGAACTCACAGGAGTCCAGGATTATGTCTGGCTGTAGGGGGGTGGATCAAAGAAGGAAAAGTGTGTTTGACGTTGTTCTGGAAAAAAAAAAAAATCCTGTGACACATGCTAGGAGCAAGAAGAAATAACTTTAGAATTTTCCAAATCTTTGCTGGCTTTCTGTTAGCCAGGATCACGTTATGTGTTCATTCCGTAATTCAGTCACCAAATGCTGACTCAGTCACATGGTGCTTTGATCCAAGAGGAAAAGGAACTGCAGGATCAGCTTCCCCCAAAGTGTACGCTTCTGTCTGGGAATAGCTCAAGTTCCTGGAAAAATGTGATTGTTTGGGATCAACAGATCCCAGAGAATAAGTTCATACTTTGTGGTCCATAGTTATCTGAAGCAAGGAGAAATTAGGAGTGAGTTCAATCCTAGGCCACAGAAGAAACACAGAATTTCAGAATTAAAATAGGGCTCGGGGGATCTTATCCCAAGATCCTTATTCTACAGTGATAAGAACAAGACTTAGAGAAGTTGGAGATACAGCCAAGGCCTGCCTTGGACAATGTGTACACACAGTTTTGAAGAATCCCAGTGCTCTTTTCAATACACTATAAGAAAAGCAAAGGAGCTCTGGTGGAATAGTGGGTAAGGCTGCTAACCAGAAGGTCAGCGGTTCAAACCCATAGGCTGCTCTGTGGAAGGAAGATGGGGTGTTCTACTTCTGTAACTTGATGGCAGTGAGTTTTTTTTTTTTTTTTTTTAAATAAGAAAAGCAAGGATGGGGAGGGAAGGGGACATGATCAAGATCAGAAGCCCATCAGAATCTCCTTGATGGGGCCTCTGGGAAGATCTGCAGCCTCCATGTCCCTGGGCACTTTTGGAGGTCCTCCTCCTGAGCCCTACACATTGCTGGTGAGGGTGGTCCTGTTGGCTATGGGGTCAGCTGCCCCAGGGCAAAGGTGATAGGTGAGTACAGATGAAACTGTTGTCAAAGGCTCTGGACACTTCGATCTACCTCCCTCTCTTCGCAAGGGACACTTCTCCTTTCTATGATGAGTTCTGCCACAAACTCGGCCACATATTACCAGATGATAGTGAGCAAAGAAGAAGGTGACAGTGGGGGTGAGGGCCACGGGCGGTTCTTCTTCTCTCCAGGACCCACTGACATGCTGCTCACATCACTAGGCTGTAGAGTCAGAACTTGGAACTCACAACTTCTAACCTTCTGTCTTCTCTGTAGGCCTTGCATGGTGCAGCCTACCTCCCTCTTAGCCAGCCCAGCCATGAACACTCCCATCTGGGGTCTTGTTTCACCCCGTCACCTTGTCTGTGCTCTGACTTCCTTTCCTGGGAATGAAATATCCTACCTTATGAATAAAAATAAGCAAGATTCTTGAAATGAATCAAGGGTGAGATAGTCAAGGTAGCTCAGAGGTATTTCTGAGTGTTGGGGAATGGATGTGGGGGGAGGAAGGACAACTTGGAGAGGAAGGAGCTGCCAAGAGAAACCAGAAGCCCTTACAGCTTCTCTGTCTCTGGAGACTAAAAATACCTAGTAGTAATAGATTTTGGCTGCTCCTCTCTCCCAGGGCAAGATTGCTTTCCTTCAGGTCCCTGGGACTCCTGGGCCCTGGGCTCTGGGCTCTGGGCTCTGGCCCCCGGTTAATGGGAAACAGGGAAAGGGCTGCCTCTCTCTGTTTAGGGAGAGCATCATTAGCAAGACTGTGCTTTTAGCTCCTGCTTCTCTTTTGATCTACTTGGAATAAGCTTTAACCAAGCCCTTCCTTCCCCTCCCCTTAGCCACCTGGATAGCATGAACCTACTTCCCAAAAGGAATGACAAAACTATAGTGATTGGTCCTCTCTCCTCCCCCCACCTTTATTTTTAAAAATGCAGTCTTTTGCTTGCTGTAGTTAATTACAACCTTTCAGAAAAACCGTGAAATGAAATCTTTCTGGAAGGCCTAAAAATATTTCTGTCTCGCAGGTAGCATGTGGGGATTGTATTGTGGGTACTCGGTGGCACTGGCAGGTTCCTCAGGGTAGCTTCCTCCTGCTGGTAAATCACTGGAGTATCTATTTATTCCCCTTCCAACATTCTAGAGTTGGTGCCAGAGACATGGTCATGGGCGTTGTGGTGTTGTATTGCTGGTTTGTTAGCACAGAGCTGTTTAGAAGCATAAGTCAGCTAATACTGTTTTGAGAAGGGAGATCATTTCTTATTTTTTAAAATTATTAGGTGATAGATAGATAGATAGACAGATAGATGCTACTGAGTTGACTCTGATTCATGGGGACTTTATGTACAACAGAACAAAATGTTGCCCCATCCTGTGTCATTCTCAGAATCACCAGCATATTTGAGTCAGCTGTTGTGGCTCTTGTGCCAGTTCATCTCACTGAGGGTCTCCCTTGTCCTTTCTGGCCCTCTGCTTCACCAAATATAATGTCCTCCTCCAGCAATGGATCCCTTCTGATGACATGCCCAAAGGGAGTGAGTTGGGCAATATTCTGTTGTGATCCTCAGGGTTTTCATAGGCTAATCTTTGGAAGGAGATGACAAGGGCTCTTCCTGGTCTCTCTTAGTCTGTAAGCTCCACTGAAACCTGTCCATTGTGGGTGACTGCTGGTATCTGAGATGCCTGTGGCATAGCTTCCAGCATCACAGCCACACACAAGCCACCACAACATGACAAGTATTACAGCCCTGGTGTGAGGATCTAAGTCAAAGAGACAGGTAGTTGGGGGTGAGGAGACACCAACCTGATTACTTCTAATCCAGCTAATAGCTGGTGGAATCCAAGAGAATCAGTGTCCTCAGTGATCATCAAGCCAGGTCGTCAAGCTTAGAAAGCACCTGTGGAACACAGGATCCATGGCGGTATTCTTTTGATAGCTTGTGCTATGCTGTCAGGATCTGGGCTACAGGTGAAGGGCTACATGGCAGGGGGTAAAGCACTAAGCAGCTGCCAGGCCCTGAGGGGCTCACAAAGGGCACAGCTTAAAGCCTCCTTGCTTAAAACGAAATGGGTGTAAAAGTCTGCATTTCCAGAAACATAGATGAGGTGTGATTATTTGATTTGCAAGAGGATTCCCAAGGCTTCCATTACTGATGACTTGGAAATTTATATCGTTGGCTCAGACCTCTCTCCTTAGCCCCATATCCATATATCCAATTGCTACTGGACATCTCCACTTGCACATGTGTGTCCCTCAGGAACCTCAAATTTCACCATGTCTAAAAATGAACTCTTAATTTTTCCTCCTCCCACCCCCAACCTGATTATCCTCCCAGCTTCTCTTTCAAGGTTAATGAAATCACTGTGCACTCAGCCAAGAGCCTTGCAAGCCTCTTCAAGTGTTCCCTTTCCCTCACCTACCATGTATAATAAATCAGGTCACCGGGCCTATTGGTTCAGATTCCAGTATGTCTTTTGAATCTGTGCCCCCCTCTGGCTTCCAGATGCAGAGAAGGTGTTTGGCAGGGCTCCTTCATGTCTCACCCACACTAACTGGAACAGGCTTTGTGCTCTTCCCTGTCAACCTATCTTCCTCAGAGCTGTTGGAGTGACCTTCATGAACACACACTCCATCAGGTTACTAGTTCCTTGCTCTAAAAACCTTCAATCGTCTGACCACCATCATGACAAAGTCCCTAATTCCTGGCCTAGCTAGCATTTGAGGTCCTTCATCTTTTTTAGCAATATCTGCCATTCTACCACATTCCACTCAGCTGCTAAAAACTAGTTGCTGTCAAGTCTTTTCCAACTCACCACAACGTCATGTGTGTCAGAGTAGACCTGCCCTCCACTGGGTCGTCAATGGCTGATTTTTGGAAGTAGATCACCAGGCCTTTCTTCCAAGGTGCCTCTGGGTGGACTCAAACCTCTAACCTTTCAGTTAAATCATTAACCATTTGTACCACCCAGGAACTCTCCCCAGATGCTAGCAGTCTCATATATACAATGCACTTTAAAAACTGCTGTACCATTGGATGTGTTGCTTGTTCTCACCCAGCTTAAAAGTCAGGAAGGGTCTCATGAAAGGTCTGTGCTCAGAGTGCAGAGTAGCAGAGGAAGGTAGCCTGTAGAATACATCTCCTGTCCCCTGAGGCCCTACAGGTGACTTTGTACATTAGGGCCTTGATGTCTATGTGGTGGCCTGGAATGGGAACCTAGGTATCCTGCTTTCTTCATTTCTCCTCAGCCAGGGAGAGGCTGCAGAGTGGAGGCTTCATGGAAAAGAATTTATTCTCCAGGGAGGAAGTGAACAGGATCCTTGAGGATCCTACCACAGACTAAACCCACCCTGGAGCCTCTACCCCAAAGGCTCCTTCTTTTTTTTTTTTTTTTCTTTCTTTCTTCTTTGCTCTTGATGAGGAGAGACCCATCGTTGCATCTAGATGGCAGCTTGCTAGCTTTTAAGATCCCAGTCGCTACTCACCAAAGTAGGAGGTGGAACAATGTTTTGTATAGTATGTTATGCCAGTTGAGCTTGATGTCCCCTGCAACTATGGTCCCAAGCCCGCAGGTTCAACTACTCGGTCCCTCTGGGTAGCTGGCTGTGACCAAACAGTGACCACAACCTTGCCCCTTGTCAGCTCTACTATACACCTGGGAATTCTGATCATTCACATAAACTTATAGGACCATTGTCTGGCAACCCTATATATGATCTTGGATACACTTCCCCATTTCATAGACATACCTAATCGTTTAGCTTGTCCACCTATCTATCCATCCATATACCCATGTTTGCCTTCACTTACAACTCAGTACTGTATATGCAAAAGGGTTCATATTTGTTGTCTGTACTTCCCATGTACCTCTCTGTGTCTTTCTCATCCTCAATGCTGCCATATTGGTCATTCACATTTGGTATATTGCCCTTCTCTTCACCCAAATCAAAATTTATCTCTATCTACCTAACAGCGTTCCCTCCCCTCCCCTCCCACCCCTGGTAACCAACAAAGAAAATTTCAAAGGCTCCTTCTTAAAAGTAGCATTATATGGCAGGGAACCCAGGGTTGCATCCCACAAAGTTTGGTTCTGTCAGGATCAAGGTCTGGCTCTCCATATGGCTCTATAAAGAAGTGAGCTGGCTGAGTCCCCAGCTACTGCTTGCTCCAGATCAAGAGTTACAGGGTCGCAGGAGAGGGGAGACTTAACTTCCAGCAGAGAGAGGGTGAAAGGGTAAGGCAGAGTTATATAGATTCTTCCACTGACAGAGTTAAAAATGGCAGAATGTTAGCCAGAATCCACAAGCTTGGCTTCCAGTTTTAGGTGGCCCTGTGCTGCTGACTAGAGACCCTGTGTGGTACAGTTAATATGCTTGGTTGCTAACCAGGAGGTTGGAGGTTCAAGTCTATCCAGAGGTACCTTGGAAGAAAGGCCTGGTAATCTACTTTCAAATAATCAGCCATGGAGCTGCATGGAACACAATTCTCCTCTGACAGACATGGGGGCATCATGAGTTGGAGTCAACTCGATGGCAACTGGTCTTACTGGGGTGATGCAGGCTACTCTGTGGTAGGAAAGAGAGACCATCCAGTGCTAGGCAGTGTCTGCAGCAGGAAGTGAGTACCTTTAGAGTTAGATGGACCTGAACTTGAATTCTCTGTGACCTTGAATATCAGTGTCTTCATTCAAAAGCAGATAATAATGCTTGTCTCATAGGAATGTTGTGAAGATGGAGATAACATTTGGAAATACCTTAGTATAGTGGCTTGGAGAGTTTGTTTTTGTTAGGTGCTGTTGAGTCAGCTCTGATTCATAGTGACCTTAGGTGCAACTAAATGAAACACTGCCCGGTCTTGTGCCAACCTCAGGATCATTGCTATACCTGAGCCCATCGTTGTAGCCACTGTGTCAATCCATTTCATTGAGGGCCTTCCCCATTTTCATTGACCCTCCACTTTACCAAGCATGATATCCTTCTCCAGAGAATGGTCCCTTCTGACAACATGACCAAAGTAGGTTAGACGAAGTCTGGCCATTCTCGCTTCCAAGGAGCATTCTGGCTGCACTTCTTCTGGGGCAGATTTATTAGTTCTGGTAGTCTGTGGTACTTTCAGCATTCTTTTCAACAGCACAACTCAAAAGCATCAACTCTTCTTCGGTCTTCCTTGTTCATTGTCCAGCTCTCACATGCATATGAGACGACTGAAAATACCATGGCTTGGGTATGTGCACCTTAGTCCTCAAGGAGATGTCTTTACTCTTTAGCACTCTAAAGAGGTCTTTTGCAGCAGATTTTCCCAGTGCAATATGCTGTCTGATTTCTCGATTGCTCCTTCCATGGGTGTTGATTGTGGACTCAAGCAATATAAAATCTCTGACAACTTCAATCTTTTCTTTCATTGTGATGCTGCTTATTGGTCTGGTTGTGAAGATTTTTGTTGTTTGTTTTTTTTGTTTGTAGAGTAACTCACTGCTATGGAGTTGGATCCGACTCATCGTGATCCCTCCTTGGGTTTCTGAGGCAATATCAGTACCGAAGTAGATTGACCAACCTTCCTTCCAAGGAGTGGTTGGTGGGTTTGAACTGCCAGCCTTCTGGTTAGCAGTCAAATGCCTTACGCACTATGCCACCAGAGTAGGTCTGGATAATTAATAATTCCATGCTTGTATTCCCATTGCATCTTCCCAGACTACACAACCATGGGACACTGGAGTTGATAAGGAGCTTATAGACAGACAATGGGGATCTTTCATATACAGCCATGCACCACATAACGTCCATCTGAGCAACATCTGACCACATGTATTTCATGATCCCAACCCTTGTAAAGCCTATTACATTGAAAATTTAAGGTACACACAATATTTCTTAATAACAAATGGGCACTACTTTGTGACATGCATCACATTATTATTACTCTATTATAGTTAAAGATGTAGTGCATCTTTAAGTGTCTTATAAATGTTTTTTATGCATAGAAAGGTACACTAGATACTAAGACAAACATTTGAATGATGTTGGATATGAACTGCACCTAACTGGAATTATATATACATTTAACTTAAAGACAGGTTTAGGAAGGGAACTTGTTCATAATCCAGGGACTGCTTCTATATAATATGGTGTTCACAAAGTGTCACAGATCACATAACGTCCTATATCACAGAATGTATTGTGGCTGTTAAGCGACGCATGACTGTGTTGGAAAGGAGAACAAATGGGGTGCTCTCAATTTAGATGCTGGGATGACGGGAAGTGGAAAGAGCTGAGGGGCTGACTGCAGGATGCCTAGGGGGTTCTTGTAACCTGAGCTTGGGTAGGGTTGGCCAGGCTGCTCAGGGAAGGGCCTTGGCTTTTGTGAATTCTGGGCCCAGCACAGGAGCATATTCTGAGCCGAACAGAACCTTCCCACCTGGAATACACATGGGAGGACACTGGCTCTGTTCAAAATGCTCTTCATCTTTTCCTCCCTCCTTTCTTACTATTTCTTCTCCTGCAGAGGTTCAGCATTTCACAAACAATTCAATGAATTCTTTCAGGAAAGTAATTCCGAATGAGGCACCCACGCAAACAAATGGTGTGAGAGTGTATGCATGTGCGTGTGCGTGTGCGTGTGTGTGTAGTAGTAGTAGTAGTACAGAAAGAGGGAGAAGGGGAAGAATATCTATGCCATCAGCTGGAAATATCTCTAAACCAAAACACTCTCTGTGGTTGAGTCAGGCAGTGTGAGATTGGCTGTTAATCTGCAGGTTGGCAGTTTGAACCTTCCCAGTGGCACTGCAGAAGAAAGGCCTGGAGATTTGCATCTGTAAAGGTTGTTGCTGTGTACTGCCAAGTTGATTCTGATTCATAGGACAGAGTAGAACTGTTCCATAGGGTTTCCTAGGCCATAAATCTTATGGGAACAGATTGCCAGGTCTTTCCTCCCCTAGTTCGAACCACTAACCTTTTGACTAGCAGCCAAGTGCTTAACCATTGCACCACCAGGGCTCCGTATAGCCATGAAAATCCTGTAGAGCAATTCTCTTCTGTAACATGTGGGATCTCCATGGGAAGATCTCTAGATATTGACTAATTTCACCTGTACATTTTTTTAACACACATTCTCCTATGGTCCAGGAAAGTTTCTAAACTCTCGTCTGTGGACCTCACAAAAACCAAAACCAAACCCACTGCCATTGAGTTGGTTCTGACTCATAGTGACCCTTCCTTGGGTTTCCAAGGTGATATCTCTACACAGATTGCCCAGTCTTCCTTCTGAGGAGTGTCTGGTGGGTTTGAACTGCCAGCCTTCTGGTTAGCAGTCAAATGCCTCAGGCACTACACCACCAGAGCTCCCATGGACCTCACAAGGGAGAACTAAAAGGAGAGGATGAGGGATGGAAGAGCCCAGAGCAGCTGTTGTTGCTGAGGGCTACTAAGGTTCTCTCTGATACTTTATGCTAACCCTCCCTGTGCATTCCTCCTTGGCCCATCCTTACTCTTGGGGCTTCCCAGAGCTTGGGCTCAGGCCTTTTCTTACATGTGCTCCCTGGGAGACCTAGGGCTTGGACATGCAGTTCCCTCTGCCATTCAAGCATGTCAATCCATCTTGCCAGGCTCTGCTCCAAAGACACCTGGACAGTGGGGCCTTCCCTGACTCCCTTGGACACATTTAGTAGCACCTTCTCCTATGCTCCCACTGCCCTTGATGAACACCTCCAAGATAGCAATCACCACACCAGACTGTAACTGTTTAACTCCTCCATCAGACAATAATTATCTTGGGACAGGGATGATATCACTTTTCCTTAGCAACCTAATACTTAGCATACTGCCTGGAACAGAAAAGCCATCAACAAATATCCCCATTTCTCTGTTACTGGGGAATGCTGGTCTCAACCAGATTTGAGAATGAACTGTGTTCTTTACTGACAGTTAGAGGAAGGGAGATGCCCAAGTGTTGCTTGGGAGCCATGCAGTATTTTAACATTGAAGTCATCTAGTCGTTCTTCCCATCAGCTCCCTTGCCTTAATTTAAGCCAATTTCTGGTTTCATTTCTCATCAACGGAGGACTGAACAGCCTCCTCATCAAACATTTTTCAGATACTGAAGACAGCAATTAAGTCACCCATGGCCTGCTCTTCTGCAATTGTTAGCCTGTTCTCAGAAGATCTTGTTTTCTAAACTCTTTGATCATTTTGGATGCTTTTCTTTGGACTCTTGGATTTCCATGCATCCTTTGAGACTGTTGTGACTCAAACGAGGCTCGTAGCCTGACTGGGGAGCAGTAGGGAGTGCCTGTACTGCTGACTTCCCTTCCCTTGTCACACACGCCACTGACCAGGCTGGCCTTGGTAGAAGTGGATATGCGGGTAAACCCTTGCTATCTTCCTCACATTCCTTTTCCTTTTTCTTCTTGGGGTCCTCTCCTCCATTTTCACTCTACTGTTCTCCTCTCCCAAAAGAGCCCCATATTTATATCTTAGTGGGGATTTAAATCATATTATTACCTTGCCTCAAGGGTGGTTGTTGTTGTTAGGTGCCAAGGTATTGGCCCTCCCACTCATAGTGAGTGACCCTATGCATAATGGAAGAAAACACTGCTGGGTCCTGTGCCATCCCCGTGATCGGGTGCAGATCAGACCATTGTGATCCATAGGGGTTTCCCTGGCAGACTTTTGGGAGAAGATCACCAGGCCTTTCTTCCTAGTCTGGAAGCCCCACTGAAACTGGTTCAGCATCACAGCAACACAAGCCTCCACTGACAGATGGGCAGTGGCTGTGCTTGAGGTGCATTGGCCAGGAGCCAAACCTGGGTCTCCCACCTGGAAGGCAAGAATTCCACCACTGAACTACCACTGCTCCACCTTAAGGGCTTTTTAACTAGTGATAGAAGAAAAAGTTTGTCTATTATTAGGGCAAAATTCAGGAGGGAAATATGGGAAAATACTTTAGGGCAGAGGGCTTAGCCTAGCAACCCTAAAATCCTGCCCAAGCAGCAGTCACTGACCACACCCATGAATAAAGTGACTAGTTCAAGTCCCTGATCATGTCTTTCCTTATCTGCTCATTGAAAGCCAGATGATTAGGCAGCAGGCGTGGGATAACGCTGGCATGCACAGGTCACAGTGCAGGAGATGAGGGTAGCAGATTAGCTAGGAAGCTCCTGTCTTCTGTTGGGGCCATCTCAAAGCTTGCTGGAAGCTCAGGTTTGGGAAACCACATTCCCACCTACTCAGCCCCAACCTGCCGCCAGCACAGCCTGACTGAGCCCTGCGGAGTGCTGGAGCACCCCAGCTGAATCTGTATTCCTGCCAGACTCCGTCATGTTTGTTTTCCTCTGTGGGTGCCCTGACCTGGAAAACAGCCGCCTGATGATGCACGCGCCCTGATTCTTGTAGCCACTAATTGAACAGTTCAGAGGGAACTGTGCCATAAAGCCACCCAAGGGCGAGAGCAGATGCAGCCAATTAATTACAGCTGGGGAGATCCAAAGGCAGCCTGAGGGGGCAGAGTGGTAGACCCTGGAGGGCCTGGCACTTGGCAGTCTGGGGAGCGCCCAGGTGGGCTGGGCTGCCCTGGCCACATCTAGGGTCATACTCAGGCAGGGATTTAGGCAGAGCCTTGGAGAGGCAGAGCTGGGAGTTCCTATAGGGTAGAAGGTTAAGGAGCAGAGGAGCTTGGCAGGAAGCCTCATAAAACCCAGCTTCTGTCTTAGAGATCCCCTCTTCCACTGGCCGGCTACAAAGCCAGTTGTCGTCAAGTGGAATTCAACTCATGCCAACCCCATGTGTGTCAGAGGACAACTCTGCTCAGAGGGTTTTTAATGATTGATTTTTCAGAAGGAGATCTTCAGGCCTTCTTTCCAAGGTGCTTCTGGATTAGCTCAAGGCGCTCTCATGGTATAGTAGTTAAGGCATCTGGCTGTTAACCAAAAGGTTGGTGGTTCCACTAGCTGTTCTGCAGAAGAAAGATGAGGCAGTCTGTTTCTGTAAAGATTTAAAGCCTTGGAAACCCAGTGGAGGTCACTAGGAGTTGGAATCAACTTGATGGCAGTGAGTTTGGTTTGGTTTTCTGGGTAAGCTTAACCTCCAACCTTTTGGTTAGCAGCTGAGTGCAGTAACCGTGTGTACTATGTATCCTCTGGTAATAGAGACAGCAAAGAACTCTGGTGGTACAATGGTTAAGAGCTCGGTTGCTAACCAAAAAGGATGGCAGTTCAAACCTACCGGTGTTATCACGGGAGAAAAGACCTGGTGATCTGCTCCTGTAAAGAGTACAGCCTAGAAAATTCTATGGGGCAGTTCTACTCTGTCCTGTAAGATTGCGATGAGTCAAAATCACTCGACAACACAACAAACAGCAATACAGACAGCAGAAGAAATGGCAGAAGCAGCATGTTAGCTCTAGGTTATTAAAAATTCTGGTAACAGTGGCTACTGTTTCTTCATTTATATGCTTATATGAGCCAGGCATTGTACTAAGGACTTTACATATTTTATCCCATTTAGGGATCAGACAAGCTATGAAGGAGGTATTGTTACCATTCCTACTTTAGAGATGAGGGAATGGTGTCCAGAGAGGTATAGTAACTTGCTCAAATTACATGGTGAGTGGCAGAGCCCAGGCAGGTCTGTGTTAACTCCAAAGCCTGAGTTGGCCATCCTCCTTCTCTGGGACGGACTCCTAGATTATCAACCTTGAGAACCCATGCCCCATCCTGCTCTTTAGTGTTCTTGGGTTAGGCCCCCAGCACCTTTCCCTTACCAAGGCTGTATCTTGATGCTTTCTAAGGAGCTGTGAAGTCAGCTTTGCTGGTCACCACCTGTACTCATGGTACTTCCATCTCTCTATCTTTCTTCCCTTCCTCATCTGTGCCCTTGCTCCACTGTGTGTCTGCACTTCCCCTTGGCTTTGCCCCTGTGTCATCTCTTCCTGCACACGTTCCAGTCTCCATAAATGATGCTGGGAGTGGGGACTACTGGCTTTCTTCCCATCTCTGCAGTTGGATTAATGAAGAACTTGCTGCCAGCTTTTTCCCTCTTCCAGCCCCACAGATTCAGAGTTCTGAGTGAGCTCAGAAAAGAGATGAAGGATAATATACTGTTCAAATGTATGTGCTCTAGAGTCAAGCAGCTGAGAGTTAAACCCTGACTCCAAAATTTGCTAGCAAAATGACTTTAAGAAAGTTATCTTGTCCCACAGTGCCTCAGTTTCTGCACCTGTAAAATAGGGTTAATGATTAAAAAAAAAAAAAACAACTCCTGCTTCATGAAAGTTGCACTGAGGTCTAAATGAGACAATACATGTAAGGTACTAAGTTTAGTGCTGGAGTACCTGGTGGTATAAATGGTTAATGTTGCTTGGCTGATAATGAAAATGTTGGAAGTTAGAGTCCACCCAGAAGTGCCTTGGAAGAAAGGGTTGGTGGTCTACTTCCTAAATATCAGCCATTGAAAACCCTGTGAAGCACAGTTCTGCTCTGACACACATGGGCTTGCCCAGATTCAGAGTTGAGAGCAACTGGTATTAACTGGTATAAATGTAATGATAGGTAAAAGGTACAAGGTTCAGTCAATGCTAGCTATTATTTTTCTTGTTATTATTATTAAGAAATCACAAGAGAAGTCAGGCTAGCTGATGTCCAAAGGAAAAGTGACTGTGTTTTTACAAGCCTCTTGTGCCGATGGAGTCTTTAGGTATTGTCCTTGGCGGGCACTCTGGCAGAAGCAGACAGCCTGACCTGTGCAGGGGAAGCAATTGATGTGGAAGCTGTCCAGCATGGCTTGGGCTGCCTCTTGGGCTGGGTCTGGGCAGATCTTGCCATGGGCTCCTGCAGCCTGTCAAGACCCTGCACTAGGTTTGGAAGAGGTTATGGGAGAGACTTACACCCATACCTCTCAGAGCAGGTGAAGAGAGGTCACACTGTGTGCAAAGCTCCTATGATCAAGATTGGGCTACCCTGAGCAGCTCCCTAATCAGGACCAGGAGTGAGGACAAGTTGAGGGTGTGTCAGCTAAACCTACCCAGGCCGCTTACTCCTTCCCTGTTGCTTAGTGTTTTCCTGACTTTAGAGGGCAATGATGCCAACTTCTTGCCTGCAAGTTTCTACCCCAACCTGGCTCCCAAAGACACCTTGGGTTCAAGGAAACAAGCTATCACATTCTTTTCCAACTCATGGGGTGTATGTGTGTGTGTGCACGTGTGAGCATGTTGTGTGGGAACTCTTCACAGTAGGCTAGAGCCCAGCTGACGAGCTCTGCAGGAACCTATGGCATTGGCAGCGCCAGCTCTCCTGCCTGGCATGAATCCTTGCTGCCTCTGTCTTAGCTGATCGTACATTCAAAACCTAATTGTTATCTCAGCAGAGTAACTCCATTATTCATCCTGACACCATCCCCCGTTAGCTGTTTGTTGCAGTGATGTTATATTAATGAGGCCTGCAAATAAATGAACGGGAGATCAGAGTGCCAGCTTGTTTCTCCAGGAAGCTGGTGGACTGACTTATTTATTTGCTGGGAACTTTGCAGCAGAGTTGCTCTGGCCCTGGGCAGGTAGCTTTCAGCCTTCTCTGCAGAGAGTTGGTTGCAGCCTTACAGATAAATACTTGTAAATGTCTCAGCTCCCCAAACAGTTTTTACAAATGCATTTGCATCAGAGAGAATCCAGGAAAAAAAAAAAAAATTGACTTTAAGTTATTTGAGCAAGTAAGGGGCAAAGGGAAGCAGGAGCAGTGGATCATCTCAAACTATCATAGTAACAAAAACCACTTATTTCAGAAAACAATGTACAAGATTTTCTACAATTGATTTGCTTTCCCAGTTACACGCACCTAAGATAATGTTAAAGAGAATTCATATTCCCTAAGCGTGGGCTGTTGAGGTATTGAGGAAGTTACTGAAATTGAAAAATTAATTAATAGAGAAGCTAAAAATCCAGTCAAGTCAACCCTGACTCCTTGCGCGTCAGAATAGAACTATGCTCCATACGATTTTCAGTGGTTGATTTTTTGGAAGATGATCTACAGGCCTTGCTTCCAAGACATCTCTGGGTGAACTTGAACCTCTAGCTTTTCCGTTAGCAGCCAAATGTGTTAACTGTTTGCATCACCCAGGAACATCAGCAGAGAAACTACACAGTGGTAAAAGGAAAGACGATACTAAAACCCATGCCCCCATTCTTTAAATCATCATGGCCTTAGTAGGCAATGTGGCAGGTGACTTCAGAAAAACACTAGAACATTCTACTCAAAGGCTGGTAGGTTCCTGGTAGGTTTCACCTGAGAATCCCAATTCTGGGGATTTGCCCCTCCATTTCCAACCTGCTTTGCCTTTCCTGCTCCCTGATCTCTGTTCTTGCCTGCATACATGAACCACCTTGTGTCCCATCCTCTAGACTCTTCATCAGGCTGAGTTGCTTGACAATTCAGAGGCATTTAGCAGGAAACTTCCAGCTTTCAGCTTAAAACATAGTCATCATCCCATTGTTTGACATAGCCAAAAACAACCAAACTGAGTCTGGTACTTCAAGAAACACCTGTAGTTAAAGTAACACCTACTTCTCACGGAAGAGGTGATTGCACTAAGTGCAAATGCGCACCCAATCCCCTTTTTTTAAACTCGTAAGAATAAGCATGTATCTAACTATTTTAGGAGTCCTTGTGGTGCAGTGGTTAAGTCCTCAGCTGCTAACTGTAAAGGTCAGTGTTTCAAACCCACTAGCCACACCATGGGAGAAAGATGAGGCAGTCTGCTTCTGTAAAAATTTACAGCCTTGGAAGCCCTATGGAATAATTCTACTCTGTCTTACAGGTTCACTATGAGTTGGCATTAACTCCGAAGCAGTGAGTTATTTTTAGGTTGCTATTTTTAGGAAGACAGGTATAGTCTATTCTAAAGCTTAAAACAAAGGATAGCCAAACTTTCCAGTTTATCTGGGGTCTTCCAGTATCTTCTCAGAGAATTCTGATCCTGGAAACAGATGTTTTTCTCAATACACTTGGGGTGAGGGGGGGAGTATATAGCCAAGGAAGGCCCCTCCATTCTTTTTACCAAGGGAGGTGGCAGGGTGTGGTGGGGTGAGTCTGCATTCTGCAGTCAGAAGGACCTGAATTTGAATCTTTGCTCTGCTACTAATTATTTCCTTTCCTAAGCCCTATTTCCCAAAACTTTTAAATAAATATAACAGTAGCCACCTTGCAGAATCGTTGGGAGGAGTGGACAAGCAAAGGGCATAGGATTCATCCATAGCAGTCTTATTAAAGAAAAGCTGTTATTATTAAGATACCTAGAATTAGACTGAGAGGGAGCTCTGGTAGCATAATGCCTAAGGCACTTGACTGCTAACCAGAAGGCTGGCGGTTCAAACCCACCAGCCATTCCTTGGAAGGAAGATGGGGCAATCTACTTCTGTAGTGATACTGCCTCGGAAACCCAAGGAGGGGTCGCTATGAGTCGGGTCCGACTCGACGACACATAACAACAACAACACAATTAGACTGTGACTAATTTATTCATGGTTCCTGGGTGGCACTTGACTACTAATCTAATCACCACTCATCTGTCAGTTTGTCATAATGTGTTTTATTAACTATGCAAAAGCTTTTGACTGTGTGGATAACATTGCAAAGAATGGGAATTTCCAGAACATTTAATTGTGCTCATGAGGAACCTGTACAGAGACCAAGAGGCAGTTGTTCAAACAGAACAAGGGGATACCACATGGTTTAAAATCAGGAAAGATGTGCATCAGAGTTGTATCTTTTCCCCATATTTATTAAATCTGTATGCTAAGCAAATAAGCTAAGAAGCTGGACTGTGTGAAGAGGAATGTGGAATTAGGATTGGAGGAAGACTCATTAACAACCTATGATATGCAGATTACACAACTTTTCTTGCTGAAAGTGAAGAGAACTTGAAGCACTTACTGTTGAAGATCAAAGACTACAGCCTTCAGTATGGATTACAACTCAAGAAAAAGAAAACAGAAATCCTCACAACCAGACCAATAAGCAACATCATGATAAACAGAGAAAAGACTGAAGTTGTCAATGACTTCATTTTACTTGGATCCACAATCAACACCCACAAAAGCAGCAGTCAAGAAAGCAAATGTGTATTGCACTGGGCCAATCAGGAGCTCTGGTAGCATAGTGGCTAAGGCACTTGACTGCTAACCAGAAGGCTGGCGGTTCAAACGCACCAGCCACTCCTCGGAAGGAAGGTTGGGCATTCCTACTTCCGTAGTGATACTGCCTCGGAAACCCAAGGAGGGGTCGCTATGAGTCGGGGCCGACTCAATGGCAAACAACAACAACAACAACAACAACTGGGCCAATCTATTGCAAAAGTGTTAAAAACCAAAGATGTCACTTTGAGGACTAAGGTGTGCCTGATCCAAGCTATGGTATCTTTAATCACCACATATGCATGCAAAAGTGGGACAATGAATAAGGAAGAACAAAGAAGAATTGATGCCTCTGAAGTATGGTGTTAGTGAAGAATATTGAATATACCAGGGGCTACCAGAAGAACAAAAAAATCTCTCTTGGAAGAAGAGCACCCAGCATATTCCTCAGAAACAATGATGATAAAACTCCATCTCATGTACTTTGGACATATTATCAGGAGGGAGCAGACCCTGGAGAAGGACAGCATGCTTGATAAAACACAGGGTCCGTGAATAAGATGCATTGACACAATGGCTGCAACAATGGGCTCAAACACAGCAATGATTGTGAGGATGGTTCAGGACCTGGCAGTGCTTTGTTTTGTTATACACGGGGTCGCTATGAGTTAGAACCAACTCAACAGCACCTAACAACAACTAAGCTAAAGGTTGGCAGTTCAAATCTAGCCAGCGGCACTGTTGGTTTCTTCACCAAAGAAAAGTTTGGCGATCTGTTTCCGTGAAGATTTCAGCCACGAAAACCTTATGGAGCAGTTGTATGGAACAGATCTACTCTGTAACACATGTAGTCACCATGAGTCTGAATCAACATGACTGCAATGGGTTTCGTTATTTATTTATTTATTAGTAGTCTCTTTCTGGTAACACAGTACATAAGGCATCTGACTGCAAACCAGAAGGTTGGTGGTTCAAACCCACCAGCCACTCCATGGAAGGAAGACTGGGCAAACTACTTCCGTGAAGATTTACTGTCTTGGAACAACTCGATGGCAGTAGGTTTGGTTTGTTTTGATGCCTGTGGCCTGTGGTTAGTTTCCTGGTTAGCTGTGGAGGCCTAGCTCTCTGCTGGAGTCCTCTTTCTTTACCTGTGACAATTGCAGAGTATGTAAATTAGAAGTTTCCATCCTAAACCTTTTGGAAGAAGCAGAATGGCCTGCAGGGCAAACAGTTTCTAGCCTCTTCAAAGTGGCCAAGGCTCAAAAACAGCCTGGGGATATGCTGGGAGAGGCTGCTATGTCCCTGCCTCTCCACCCAGCACTCACTTAACCAAGTGACAATTTCCAAGCCTAGCACCATGCGTGGTATATAGTAATCACTTATTAAATATATGCTTAATGTGTGGATCAACTTCTTTGGAATTATGATGTCTTCCCTCTTTGCTCAGAATGCTTACTTGGGGTAGAGACCTCTGCCATATTAGCTCCAAAGTCCTTTTACCCTCCTCATATTTATAAGAGCATATTCAGTTTTCTCTCCTTCCTGCTGGGTTCTGCCTGCTCATTGCTTCTTGGGACGTTTTTGCTTTGTGCCTTCCATTCTAGTGGGTGGCTCTTAGTCAGCATCCTCCTCTTTGAGGCCCCAGCAGGTCCTGAAGCACAGGCTGGGGAGAGCAGAAATGTGGTGGGCTAGGCATCTCATGGGCTTTCCAGTTCTCTGCACTTTTCCTGTTCCTGGGGTTGAACAGGTGACATGTGCACAGACGCCCAGGATGACAGCTGGAATGGGAACAGCCTGGGATGCTTCCCACAGGGGACAACATCATTATCACACCAGGAGCCGCCTGAGAAGGAGCAGACGGTGAGTCCTGAGGGGGTCCTAAGCTAAAGTTTATGCAAACTGGGAAATTCAATAGGCTGTACAACTTGTCCTACCTGAAGCTGCCATAAAAGATGGGTCTCTAGGGTTAGGCTTGGTTGCCATAGAGACAGGGGGCTGGGGGGTTAAGGAATGGGATGAACAGCTGTTCATCCAACTAAGCTTTAGCCTACTCCTTTTGCTAAAGTAGGACTTATTTGAGATCATCTTCTTTATTTTCCTGATCCTAGGTGGGACAGCCCCGATTCTAGCCCCCAACTATTTCCAGGATTGAAAATTCTGCCACCTCTAGCAGCCTTCACAGGTCATCACAGAATCTTCTTTTCACCACCCAAGAAGGATCTGGGTAGCAAATGGCTTTTGTTAGTTTATGGGCTTACACTGATGGGGGTAACACATTTTGAAGATAAGGCCTAGATAAAAAGAGTATGTGTGTAAAAGGGTGAGCAGGATACTGCACAGAATTCTGATGATTTAACCCAGTTTAAGAAAAGGATTTCACTCACGTGAAGTGGCTAGAATAGACACATGTATACAAAGACCAAATGTTACCAGTGATTTTTACCATTTTGTTAGTGCTAATTCATTAGTGAGCCTTTGTTGATGGTGGTGGCAATTTGGCAATGGATATTGGCATTAATGTAAGTGGTCAAGAATTGTACAGGAGAAAATATCAAGTTGGCATATGTGTTATATTAGTTTTTATATACAGTTACACAAAGTATTCAAGTATAACAGTTTAAAAAAAGATGTATGCCAATGCTAAGGAATTAGTTGAGAAAGCTGAACAAAAGCAATGAGTTGATTCTTCTTAAAAGTAACTTTAAACAGTAACAACAAAAAAGTAACTCTCAACAGATTATGCATTTTTGGCAAAAAAAAAAAAAAAAGGCCATAGAAATATGGTATATAGAAATATGATAGGTAGATACAAGTATTGATTTGGGTAAAGGGGAGGGTAATGTACCAAAAGTGAATGATCAACACAGTGGCATTGAGGAAGAGGAAGACAGAGAGAGGTACAGGGAGGTACAATTTTACTACTACTACTACTACTAAAATATTGTCGTGCCTGCCCTTTTCAGTGCATCCTGTCAGGAGGCACACGAGCTTGCCTTTTCCCGGTTGTGATGGTGTTGATCACCTGGTTAAGGTGGTGTCTCCCAGGTTTCTTCATGGTAAAGCTTCTATTTTTATCTGTTATAACTCTTAAGTTTATCTTGTGGAGAAATACTTTTTGAGAGAGGATGTAAATATCTTGCTTCCCATCATACCTTCTCCCACTAATTTGAGCATCCATTGATCATTCTCGCCTCAAACAATTGTTACTTTGAAGGCTACCAAAGGGTGATTTTCTATTTTCATGTTTTGTAGTTGGAATTCTAGTGTAAAGAAGAGCTCTTTTTTAAAATTTATTTATTTATGTTCTATGAGTTATACCAAAAAACTGAAAACCAAACTCATTGCCCGCTAGTCAGATCTGACTCATAGCGACCCCTCCTTGGGTTTCCAAAGTGGTATCTCTATGGAAGTAGATTGCCCAAACTTCCTTCCAAGGAGTGGCTGGTAGGTTTGAACTGCCAGCCTTCTGGTTAGCAGTCAAATGCCTTAGGCAATAATTATCATTATTGTTTTGTTCCTATTACCCAACATTTGGCCATTGGGAATTGGGGCCCTTTTGACATATACCTAATATTTTTTTTAGTGCTTCTTGCAAAAAACACGTAAACTGAATTTAATACGAGGAAACATCAGGCAAACCCAAACTGAGAGACAAAAAAAAATCCCACTGCCATTGAGTTGATATGGACTCATAGCAACCATACAGGACAGAGTAGAACTGCCCAGTAAGGTTTCCAAGGTTACGAAAGTTGACTGCCTCATTCTTCACCTGTGGAGTGGCTGGTGGGTTCCAATTGCTGATCTTTTGGTTAGCAGCCAAATACCTTAGCCACTGCACCACCAGAACTCATAACTGAGGAACATTCTGTAACATAACTCCCTGAAATCTTCAAACGTGTCAAGGTCATGAAAGACAAAGGAAGACAGAGGATTAAAAGACTAAGACAATATAGCAGTGAAATATAATGTGATCTTGGATAGGATCTGGGAGCAGAGCAAGGACATCCGTGGGACAATCAGCAAAACGTGAATAAGGCACGTATATTAGATGGTTGTATTGTATCAATGCTAATTTCCTAATTTTGATAATTGTACTGTGGTTATGTAAGATGTTAATTTTGGAGCATCCGGGTGAAGGGTAATGAACGTTCTTTGTACTATTTTTGTACCTTTTTATAAGTGTGAAATTATTTTAAAAAATTAAAAGTTTTTTTTTTTTTTTTTTAAATGACTTTTACAGGGAAAGGAGGATATGCTGGAGAAGAATGTGCAAAACAAAAGAAAGTGGTTCCAGATAATACTGAACAAGAAGTTCTTGCAAAGTTCCCGATCTGGACACTCCCTACAACGTGTCCTCCTGAGTGGCTTGGGACGTGGCTTGGATTTGTCTCTCCCCGAAGATGTTCTTTCATTTCTCAACTGTCTCTAACTTGAAAAACACCAGCAGAACACACCACTGCTAGGGGCGTCAGGCTCCTGCTGATATGTTCACTGGGAAAATCAATTACAGCCTAATTACCTCAGGGGGTTAATTAGCCTCAGTGTAGCTTGGGTGTCCTCTGTGAACAGAGCAGCCTGTCAGTCCCTGGTCAGTGAGCAGAGCCAAGGCAGAGCTTCCCTAGTGAGAAGCCTGCCTTCTGTCTGGGAAGGAGCCCCAGCCTGTTGAAGCAAAGCATCAGAGATGCAGCAGCTGGGGTTAGTGGAGGTGGGAGGTGCTGATGGCAGCAAAACCACCAAAAAACCAAACTCACTGCCATTGAGTCAGCCCCTCCTTGGGTTTCCCTACAGCAGTAGATTGCTTAGTCTTCTTCCTCAGAGTGGCCAGTGGGTTTGAACCATGGGACTTTTGGTTAGCAGTCAAAAGCCTTAGCACTGCACCACCAGAGCTCCTGCTGATAAGGGCAAGCACTTGCTTAATTTAAGATCCACCATACTACAGATTAGGAGCTCTGGTAGCATGGTGCCTAAGGCACTTGACTGCTAACCAGAAGGCTGATGGTTCAAACCCACCAGCCACTATTTGGAAGGAAGGTTGGGCAATCTACTTCTGTAGTAACACCTCCTCAGAAAAAGAGGGGTCACTATGAGTTGGGTCCAACTTGATGGCAAACAACAGAGTTTTTAAGGAGCTCTGTACCGTAGTGCCTAAGGTACTTGACTGCTAACCAGAAGGCTGGCGGTTCAAACCCATCAGTCACTCCTCAGAAGGGCAATCTACTTCCGTAGTGATACTGCCTCAGAAACCCAAGGAGGGGTCACTATGGGTTGGGTCCAACTCAAGGGCCCATAACAACAACAACAATATTACTGCACAGGGGTGCAGAGGCTGACAACTGCTACAACAAGCATTACAGAACCATGCACAGTGTAGGATTATCCAATAAGCAAAGTAAACACAGCTGACTTGTGCTTACTTACTAATCTGTAGTGAACAATTTCATATTTTTCCACCACATCAAAAATTCTGCTTCTAGGTATGGCTGACATCTATCTCTCTCCCAAGCCCACAGCACTTTCCTACAGAATCAAAGCCTCTTTTCCAATTTACAATCTCTAATAGGGACGAAGTCCCTAGTAAGCAAGGTGAGCACAGGCTTACTTGTGCTTGCTTACTAATTTGTAGTGAACTGTTTCACATGTTTTTCACCACATCTTTGAAATCCATGTGAAATTGTTCACTATATATTACTAAGTAAGCACAAGTAAGCCTGTACTTATCTTGTTTATTGGGTAATCTGCCCCCAACTGCATGTTCTTAAGGCAGCAGGTGCCAGAAATCACTAGAATTAGAGAGAAGACACGGAGCCCTAAGCAGCTTAGGGAAATAGCTGTCTCAGGGCAGGGGCGGGGGCACCAGCAGCAGCCCCTGTGAGCATTCTCTTACGGCAAGATAAAGATAGAGGACAGGGGACAAGTCAGTAGTTGCACTGGCACATCAAAGAGTACAGTGAGATAAGGAAGCCCCATCTCTGAGGGGAATGTCTACACCCTTGTAACACCTTCCTACTCAGATGAGTGTGGAATGTATACATACTCTTCCATAGTGCTGCACTTTCCCAAGGATACAGGAACATATGGATTTGCATCCATCGTGCCTATAGTAAAAAACAACAACAACAACAACAAACAGTTGCCATGGAGTTGATTCCAACTTATGGTTACCCCATGTGTGTCAGAGAACTGTGCTCCAAAGGATTTTTAGGGGATGATTTTTTAGAAGTAGGTAGCCAGGTCTTTCTTCTCAGGTACCTCTGAGTAGACTCGAACCTCCAACCTTTTGGAGTGCACCACCCAGGCACTCCTATAAGGAGCTCTGGTGGCATAGTGCCTAAGGCATTTGACTGCTAACCAGAAGGTTGGTGGTTCAAACCCACCAGCCACTCCATGGAAAGAAGACTGGGCAATCTACTTTTGCAAAGATTTATTGCCTTGGAAACCTAAAAAGGGTCATAAGTTGGAATCAACTTGATGGCAGTGGGTTTGGTTTTTTCCTTTTTAGCATTTGTTGTTGTATGCCATTGAGTCGGCCTCGACTCAGGTTTGGATATGAAGGAAAGATATTTTATGTTATTTGGGCAAATTGTGGAGAATTTAAAAATGGTCTTATAATGAAATAAATCTGAGCTCCATTACTGGCTCTGCCACTTATTAGCTGTGTGACCTTGGGCACGTTACTCAGTTTCTCTGAACCTCATTTTCTTCACCTGTAAAATGGAGATGAATATACTTAGTTCCCAGGGTTGCTGTGAAGGTGAAATGAGGTGGTGCTCAGCATAGCACAGTGAGTGCATACAAGCTTCTCTTCAAATAACCCATCTACCAGGTACATGTGGACGATGCTCATTTGATCTTGAGGGTTTTTTTTTTTTTATTTGTTTTGATATGATTTCAGGAATGCTTTAGAAGTACTGTGTATCACAGATGAGAACCAAGGTTGCTTTTGTTGGCCAGTAGGGAAAATGAGGCAGGGAAAGGGATAGTGCATCCACTTAGAGAGGAGGCAGAAAGGAGCAGCTCCTCTACTTTCTCAAACATGCCAACCACAGTGGTACCTAGCCCGGCCTTTATTCCTAGTCACTGTAAGGAATGTGTGATTCATCTCAAAGCACAAATGACAGCTGGTGAATAGGGAGCCATAAAGAGTGATGAGCGTACAGTGCAACCAAAGTTAAATACAACTATTCCTCTCTCAAGTCATTCAAAGCCAAGCAGCTGCAGTTTCATCGACATCATCTATTCATCTTCCTTTGCAATTTGCTATTTAGGAAACATCATTTTTTCCCCAAGGATAATTAATTACCTATTTCTTTCCATTAAAATGAACAAACAAATGGGAGCTTAGAGTAAACCCTGAGAAATGGCATGGTGGCTAATGCAGTGCCTGTCTTGACTTTCCTCTTCTGTTTTCAGCTTTGCCACTCTGAGCTAATTGCAGCTCCCCAAATCACATTTCTGCTGAGAAAAGCTAAATCTGCTTTCTGAAATGTTCACCCACCATGGAGCAAATTTCTCATCCCCACCTGGCTTATCCAGCCTGGCTGGGAGACCGGGCTGGCTCCATGTCCCTGTGTGGTGTGCATGTGCACAGATACACACACACACACACACGCACACGCACATGCAGGCATAGGCACGCAGATGCACTTCTGTGTCCTTGTCGCTTACATCTGAGCACAAGCTACTGAGCCACATACAAGAGCCCTTCTCTACCCTCACATTACATGCATCTTCCACAAAGGCGCATGGTGCTCTCCTCTCTCCTTGTTCTAAGGTCAGCTTCTGGCTATCTCCTCTTGCTCTGGGAACTTGGATGACTCACCTCAGTGATCTGGGGATTGGAGCACTTGACGTTGTGGCTGGACCAGTCGAGCCAGGGGCTGGAGGGGCTGGTACAGTGCTGGTGGAGGGTGCATCTGCGCTCACCGCTGCACCAGCCGCATTCAAACTTCCGGTCGGCCTTCAGGCAGAGGCCACAGCTCTCCCGCTGGGCTGCACACTTGTAAAGGTGGACTGCAAAGAGAAGGGACAGTCACAGATGGCATCAGGGAGGGCTTCTCATGATTCACCCTCTTCTTGTAGGCATGATGGAAACCGTCTCCAATCATGGGTAATATCACTGATCACCATTAACATTACAAGAATAATTGATAGGGAATTAATAACAAATTGAGCCTCTTGGTGGTCGTTTAAAGGCACTACAGAAAAGAATATTATATAGAAGTTCTGGCTCAAGATGGAATCAGATCAGGGCTTTAATTGTGGCTTACTGCTTCCTAGCAAATTATTTAACCTCCTTGAGCCTCGTTTACCTAATCTAGAAAATGGGGCTGGTAATTGTTTGTTGTGAGGTTTGAATGTGACATTCTACATTAACTGGTTAGGCACAATGCCTGTTATACATTCAATGTTCTGTACACAGTGATTATCTTTTCTTTGCACTCACACTACACTCTTATGTTGCTGCTTTACTCTCACATCTGGCCCTTCTTGCAAGAAACAGGGCTAATTTCCCCATTGCAGGTAAAGATGCAGCTCCAAGAGAAATTTAACAACTTTCAGAGTTGACTATGGGATCCTGAGACTCCAACTCTCTATGCTGTGAGATAGGGGATCAGAGAAGATAGAGGAAGCTTGTCTGACATGCTGGAAATGGCAGGGGTCTAGAAGAGGAGTGCCTGGTTCGCACAGACAATTAAGCACTTAGCTACTAAGGGAAAGAATGGAGGTTCCAGTCCATCCATAGGCACCTCAGAAGAAAGGCCTGGCAATCTACTTCTGAAAAACCACAGCTGTTGAAAACCCTATGGAGCACAGTTCTATTCTGACACACCAGGAGTAGGTAGCCATGAATTGGCATGGACTCAATACAAATTGGTTTTTAGTTTTGGGAGAGGAGTCAGCTTGGGCTTAAAGAGAGGTCAGGCAGCTGGCAGTATGGGAAGCAGGGCTGACAAGGAAAGAAGGTTGCCACTGTCGTGTTCATGGTCCCTATAGATAGAGAGGATGCCCCAGAAAGGACAAACTGGCTCCTTACAGATCACATTTGGAGTGTGCAAACCCATGGACTTTGCTTCTGTCTTTTACTGACTGAAAGCCCTCACCAGGCCAATAATGTGACTATGTCTGCTAGCCTGGGGCTTACTTCCTTGCTTATTGGTGTTTTAAACTCTGAGTCCCAAGTAGTGTGACACCAGAAACAAAATACTCAGAAAGTCATTATTCTGGTCAAGCATACATAAGCTTTCAGGACTGGATGTTGGGCCTCTGCTGGAGGCCAGGTACATGCTGCAGGGATAGGTGAATTTTTATCCATCCATAGGATTTTATCCTTTTCTTCTGCTCTGCCAAACATCTCTCAGCTGTAGCTCCAAAGACTATATTTAAATATCCTCAAGCCTATGGCTTCTTAAGGTAGAGGACAAGAATCTGGCAATCTTAAATTAATAAGGACACACCAACCACTTATCAACATGTGCCAAATAATGCATATCCATTACTTTATCCGTTCTTCATGATGTCCCAGTGAGGTGGGCATCCATCTTTCCATTTCACAGATAAGGAAACTAGGATGTAGGGAGATGATCTCTCCAAGTTTACACAGCTGTAAGTGTAAAAGCAAGGATTTGAACCCTGGTCTGTTGGATTCTAGAACCTGAGCATTTAATCTCCATGCCTTATCTATCCAGCATAGTGCATAGCCCTTGGTAGTACAGGCACACCCTGTTTTATTGTGCTTCGCTTTATTGTGCTTTGCAAATATTGCATGTTTCACAAATTTTGTGGCAAGGCTGCGTCCAAGCAAGTCTATTGGTGCCATTTTACCAACAGCATGTGTTCACATTGTGTCTCTGTGTCACATTTTGGTAATTCTCACAATATTTCAAACTTTTTCATAATGTTATTGCACACTTAATAGACTATAGTACAGTATAAACACGCCTTTTATATGCACTGAGAAAACAAAATATGTGTATGACTTGATTTATCACAATATTAGCTTTATTATGGTGGTCTGGAACGGAACCAATACCTCTGAGGTATGCCTGTACTCAGGTTCTGGGTATTATACAAACGTGAAGACAACGCTGCCTAAGCACTCAGAGAGCTTCTTAAAAGCCGTCAAGAGCTATCCATGAGGTTTCTGATGTGACAGATTGGATGTGGCTGTTTTTCTCTAAGCTCCAGGTACAATGGCAACCTCTGGGAACTAAGCCCAGAGCCTCAGTAGGAGAAATGTCTCATCTCTCTTAGCAGAGAAGAAATTTGGCCTGGGTATGAGGAGATATAAAAAGAAAAAAATCTCCCTGGCTCGTTTCTTTTATCCAGCCTCAGTAGCTTCAACTTTAGAGGCAGTATCTGGGACATGGAGCTGCAGCCCCATAGATAGGGGCTTGCAGACTTTCTTGCAAACTTTATCCCTGTGTCTATGCCCATGGAGTTATCCTCAGGCTGAAGGAGAGGCTTGTGACAACCCTACTTTCTTGAAAATGGTAACCTATATGGTTCTCACTTGGATAGGGGTGGGTGGGATGGAGTTAGGGATTAAGTCTGGGGCCTCAGCAGCAGCACGTGATGTGATGGGCTCTGAAATGAGGCTGGCTTGGCTCAAATCCTGGTTCTTCTCTTACTCTCTGACTCTTGGCACATTTCTTAACCTCTTTGAGTCTCGGTCTCCTCATCTATGACATGAGAATAGTAATAAGACATGTCTCTCAGAGTTGTTGTGTTAAGTAAAATACTTTCAGATAGATCACTTACAGAGTGCCTAGACCATCAAATCTGAATTATTGGTTATGCTTGAGAGTATGGGTGGGATCATGGTGTTGGTAGCATTGAGGTTAGTGCCCACCAGGCACAGAGGAGGAGCTCAACCTGGTTTTCTAGGATGATGAGTGAAGGTTGCCCTCATGGAATGCCCTCTTCTCTTTCAGCCCAGCTCCCCTTCCTGAACTTCTTTGCTCCAGATGTGAGCTTGAGTTGGCTGGCTGATCCCTCCCATTCACCTCAGGACCAGGAGAGCAGCCTCATTAACCTTTTTTGTGCAGTGACTGGGGCCAAGAACAGGGGAACAAGAGCCTGACTAGAAACAATATCTCCACTTCCAGGACTTCCCTGCCTGCTGTTCTCCTAGGTCAGTTTCCACGGATATATCAAAGCCTCCAGGAGCCAAAGAATAACGTGGATGAGCCGGCAGCCACCAGGCGGATGCTCTGGTTGTAATAAAACAGGCCTCCCAACAGGACTCCTTTGATGGCTCCAAATGTTGCTTTAGGATCCTCTGAAGAGTTCCGCTGACAGAGGGAGTATATTATTCACAGCACAGAGGCTGCCAGCTCTGATCGCTCCAGCCCCAGTCTTTTCCAGGGTCAAGAAAAGATCAAAACACTACCCAGAAGTAGCCACTTACCTTTTAGGTCCTGAGGGTTGTCGATGATGAAATTGCCATTCCACACCACGGCAAAGTCCACGGCCAGGTTGCTGATGTCCATCCCGTCGTACTGGTACTGTGGGGAGAGAGGCAGAGACACATGGCCCGTGAAGCTCTATCATGGGGGTCAGCGATGCTTCTGACATTTTGGGGACCAGCACGACAGCAGAAAAGAAACTAAGGACTCTGGTTCCCTCCTGGATCAAGAAAGGAGCAAGGAAGAATACCATGTGCTGCTCAAATTACCCCTATGGTGCTTGTCCTCTGATGCCCAGTCACTAATGTCACCAGGATCCAGCCCAAACCCTTGAGCCTGACATGCAGGACCTTCTATAATCTAATGCAAACTCACTTCCCCAACCTTCTCATCTAGTACTCTCTCAATCTACCTGTCTGTCCAAACATATCTGCTAAGGTCCTCTCTGTGTCTTTGTTCAGTCCATGTCTCCTAAGGAATGCCTCCTCCCTAAACCTCTATCCTTTTATCTCATCCTTATTTTTCCCCTTCAGCTCAGATCCACCTTCCCAAGGTATCTTCTCTAACCTTCCAGCACCCCTCCCCAAGCCTCTCTATCCTCTGGCGTCCCCACCTTCTGTCTGTAAGGTGGAACTTCCCATGGGCTGCTTTCATCTTTTCATGCGCAAGCTTAGTCTTTCTAGAAACTTCTTGCTGCTCTGTGGACAGAGCCATAAACAGAACCTTGCAACAAACAGTTGTTTGTTTGCTGGCCCTGTGGTGGGCCTCTCTCTACACATGAGCCTAACTTTGGTCAGCAGTCCACTCAGGAAAAGGCTCACAGCTTTCTGGGCACAGATCTGATCAGTCCTACCCTGAAAGGCCTCATGCTGCAGCCGAGAATCAATTTCCTCTGTCATGTTGGCCCCATAGAGGACTTTTAAGCCCTTCACAGGCTTCAGAAATGGCTCCTCTCAGTGGTCCATCCTCCTGCACCTCTATGAAGGAGACCCCAGGGAAGCCCTTCCATGGGGACTAGCCCAGCCCTGGCCACTTAGTTCTTGAGGGCATGTCACTGTCAGCACTCCTGCCCTTGGCCCTTCCTGCTGCCTTTCCTCTCTTTGTTGTGTTCTTGTCCTTTCTCATCCCGCCTTCCCCTTGCACTTGGCGGCCTTCCACCGATTACAAATTCTATCAAATGCCTGTGACCCGGGAATCTGACAGCTCCCTGATAAGAGGCCCAGATTCTCTTTATCTCTCCCAGGCGAATTAGCTTCCTTCAACACCTTTGTCACGTCACCCCCTCCCCCACCTCCTCACAAGCTGACCCCCCACAGTCAGAGATAGGGACTTGGCAGATAAAAAGATCTTTTCTGGGCTAGTATTATAATTAAACACCTCATGGCTTTCTGTCTGGCATTCAGGATTGGTTTAACCCTTGCTGCTCTTGAAATCCACTACTTCCTCCTTCTATGCCTTCCACTTTCACCTAATCCCATCCTGCTTCCACTTGTCTTTTCTCCCATGAACCTCCTGGGTAGCATCCTCCAGTTTAGTCACATCCTAACTGGTGACAGGATATGGGCATGACTCTCTGGCTGAAGTTTCACCAAAGGCAAAGAGGTGCTCTTGAAACTTCAAGGAAGGACATAAAGCTCTTAATTTCTGTCACAAGGAGCCTCAAGGCATTTGTTCCCCTCTGACAACAATGACCCTCTCTGCTCTGGCGGAGGGATCTGTGGTGCCTGCACATTCTTCTGTCCCTGGGATGTGGGGGTCAGTCTGTGGACCCAGAAAATTCTACAAGCTTGGGTAGGCCAGGCTGAGGCATAGGCATTCCCATGGGTGTGAGAGAAAGCCCTGCTCCTAGCAGGGTCCAAGCCTGTGTCCTCTTACCGAACTGTTCTGGCACTGGACGCTGGAGCTGTTGAAACGCAGGGCAGGGACTCGATGGATGGCTCCTTGTATGCTGAGGACGCACTCATAGCCTCGCTGGCCGGACTGAGGCTGGGGCAGGTTTCGGGCCTTAAGTGTGATTGGCTTTACCTCCCCAACTGGTATCAGGATCTCCTCTGTGGCCACTAGCTGGGGACAGTCCTGGGGGAGCAAACAGAGATGCTCCATCTGTTCTCGGCTTGTACCTTCCTACTCACCTGAGCCAGCGTGAGGGCCAGACCTGGATGCCAGGCCAGACCCTCTTGTGTCCAGATGGGCTGCCCATGAGAACATTACCTCATTTAAGGACTGCGTGGAGTCAGCCAGGAAAATGAAATCTATCTCTTAGCTCCTAGGGCTTGGATATTGTCATCACCATCCCACAAGTCATTCTCTATCTGGTGTGCATGCTGCAATTTAGGAATTAATTTTAAAACACCAATGTGGCACACTGTGGATTTTTATCTCCTGAGACACAGGATAAAAGAGCTTCCATGCATCGCTGTCCCCCACCCTGGAGCCCCCACCTCTCGGTTTCATCTCATTACCCAGCTCCAGTTACTCTGGCCCTTGCATTGTCCAATGCCAGAGGTGTCCTGTTATCGGCAGCGTCAGCTTCCTAGCTCCGACTGCGCAGGGCTTTCCAGGAGGTGGATCAAGCCCTCCCAGCAATGCTCTAAACACTTGCTCTGGCTTTTTATCTCATTTCATTACCAGGCCCTGCATGAATGACATGTTGCTTTGGAAAACAAAACCCCCGAAAAAGAAAGTCTTGGTAGGGAGGGGCTATCAGAAGGACCAAGAGAGAGAGTAAGTGAGAAAGGGAGATTGATTTTACTCAGCTCTATTCCTAGAAGCTGCTTCTCTACTGGAAGCCAAATTACCACCTCCCACAGCTCCAGTCTCTGCCATTGGCTGTTGCCCTTTTTCTCCCTCTCCCATGGGGAAGATTGAACCTGGTTGCCTCTGACAGCAAGGACATGGAAACCACCTCCACATGGAATAATTTCCTATCGCTAGGGAAATTCTTAGAGGAGGTTTCCCTTTCTCCTCTCCTCTCTGAGCCAGGGCAGTGGTTCTCAGAGGAAGTCTTGAGGAATTTATAGGGTAGATGTTGTCCCAATGCATGCCCTATCCCACTGCCATCAAGTTGATTCTGACTAATAGCAACCCCCATTGGGTTTCCAAGGCAGGAAATCTTTATGGAAGTAGATTGCCCATCTTCCTTCCATGAAGTTGCTAGTGGGTTTGATCTGCCAACCTTCTGGTTAGCAGTCAAATGCCCTAGGCACAGTACCAACAGAGCTCCTTCCCAAAGCACAGAAGGTGCTAATGGCATTTAGGGCCTGGGTGCCAGGACTGATAACTTTCTGCAAAGAATGGGACAGTTGTGACTCCTGTTAAGAAAGCTTGTATAACATAGGCAGCATTGAGCAAGGGAGCAATCTGTAGGCTTCTTAGTCACAGGATGGCCTTAAGCACTCACTTCTCTTCTCTTGGTCTCAGTTGCAAGCCCTCCTTCATGACATAACCCCTGCCGGCCCCTTACCCTTACTATTCTTGCCTTCACTGTCCAGCCATACTGAATTTATGCTTAGTTCTGGGGTACTATCTCCCTTGCTTGAGTCACTAGGTGTTTCAAACGGTTAATGTGCTCAGCTGTTAATTGAAAGGTTAGCAACTGGAGTTCACCCAGAGGCTCCTTGGAAGAAAGACCTGGAGCTTGACTTCTGAAAACTCAGCCCTTGGAAACCCTATGCAGCACAGTACTCTGTGGCCCACATGGTGTCCCCATGAGTCTGAGTTGACTCTCTGGCAAGTGGGCACTGGGATCTCCCTTACTTACCCACTTCTGGTCCTTTGCACATGCTGTTTTCCTCTGCCAGAAACACTCTTCCCTACCTCAGACCTTCTCTATTTCTCCTGGCCCCTCCCCTATCTTGAACCTTTTTTAGATGATTACCTCTGAATTGGCCTTCAAAACTCAGTTCAGTGTCCCTTTCTTGACCCTTTTTTTCCCTGTCCTCGCCTCCAGGTGTGTTACGCATCTTCTCCCAGGATCACATTTAGCCCATAGAACTGCAGTTTCTTGTCGACTTGCTTTTTTCCTCACTGGCCTGTGAGCTCCTTGAGGATTAACTTGTATTTTATTCTTCCCCATACCCTCAGTCTTCAGCCTAGTGCCATACATATAGTAGGCTTGGTTCGTGGAAAGGAAAATGGAAAGTAAGAAAAAGCAACAGACTAAAGATCTCTATGTTTCCTTCTAACTCCATCATTCTCAACTTTTTAAAAGATGAATGTTCAACCCAGCCTTCTGGACATCACCAGATTAAGAAGACATTTGATTCCCCAAAGCTGGGGTTGGAAAAAGTCATTGTATCTGGAGTTGCATGATTACTAAACTGGCATGTCTTATCCATTACGGATCCTAAAGATTTATGAGAAATTGATTCCAGAGGAAGTTTCCTACAGAACCCTATCTAGGAGGGCCTAGGTGGAACTGTGGGGCCACTGAGGCCATCCCTGTGACTGTTGGCCAGCTGCATGTGCAGACACTGAGACAGGCAAGTTTTCCACTAGAAACAGTGCCATGAGGAACCCCAGAACAGATGGGCTCCTGTTTAGGAGCCAGTCACTCAAGCTACGGACTCATAAACTTGCTCTTACTGCACTTTTGCTTTCCTTCCCTGTGGGCATTCCTGACAGAGGTTTTCGTATATTTATAGTCAAGCAAAAAAAAAACAAAACAAAACAAATAAAAAATGAACACCACTTTTAGGAAATCCAGCCATTCTCTGAAAAAGGAGATACCACTTCCTATAAGTGACTTGAAAAATCCTCATTGAGTCTAATAGATTAGAGTTTTAATTGAGACTAGAAATAAGGCTGAAGCGTAATGGGATATGTATGTGTGTGTGTGCGTGTGTGTGAGAAAGAGAGCAGATTTTCAGACTCTGAGTCAGTTAATAGATTGTAAATGATGACCAGTTGTTTTTCAGCTTTAATGAGTTCAGGGAACAAATTCAAATTTCAGTAGCAGAGTCTTAAAGAGATGGTTTTGGGAGGTAATGTGTGGAATCCTTTTAACTTTGACCATCCCTATGGATATCTAGAGATCACCATCCTCATTTTTTTTTTTTTTTTTTTGGTCCAGTTCAGCCCAGAATTCTTGGAGGATCATGAGGAGATTTTATGGGTACCCTTATGAGTTTTTTTTTTTAAGAGATTCTAGAACTTCAGAAAAAAATTTTCCACAGACTATTGTTTCAGACATTTTGGAACTAAGTTTAAAGATAATAAGTAAAGTCTTCCCAAATGCCTAAATAGATTCCCAGCTTGCCCCAGTAGAAAAGGATGTCTTATGCCTTTTTTGTTTATTTGGCTGTTTCTCTCAGGCCAGGCAGAGTAGGATTTTCCTTTCTAATCTCTAGGGCAAAAGAAAGAAACAGTTGATGCCCTGGAAACACCCTCTACTCATGAAACAGGGGGAAATATAGGCCGTTTGATTTAGAGAAGATTCTGGTGAATGTACAATAGGGGGCAGAGTCTTGGGTGAAAATGGCAGTGGGAGCTGACTAAAGAGAGGTTCAGGAGAGCTGACAGGCCAAAATACTGCCTAGTTGTTGGAATTTGAGTACCTCTGAGGCTTGCAGAAAGTGATTGGTTGCATCAGGATACAATGAGGCCACTTTCAACCTGTCTGCTTCCTTCAATATGCATGTGCACACGTGCACACACACACCACACACATACACACGGGCACACACATGCACACACAGGGATACACAGGCACAAGAACACACAATTTCAGTTTCTGTACTAGGAACAAGAAAGCAAAACATTGTAATACGTTCTTCCTTGCAGAATGTTGAGACTGCTTTCTTAAAATACTCATTGCTACTCCTGAGCCTCATAGTCTTCTGAGGAGGAACAATTTCTTTAGGTCATCTTCGTCTTCCCTCTGCCTAAGGCCCACTGGCAGCCAGGATCACCTGGTTAGCAGCAATCTTAGTTAAATCAAGATGAGTAGCTGTCCTATTTGGGAATGTCCCAGGGGTGAGGTAGCTGGGGCGAAGCAGACATGGCTACAGGGGGGCAGGGACCCTGGCGGAGGAGCCCGAGAAGCTCTGGGGTGCAGTGCCCACTCTGTTCAGCTGTGTTTGGCCGGGATTCTGCGCTGGGGACCCTTCGCCCTCTGAAACGACTTCTCCCATGTGGAAATGGTATTATCTTCACCCACTGGACTTCAAAGAGAGAGAGCAGCCAACATCCTGGGAAGCTAATCGGATTTATTTGGTTCTATCTTTCCCCTGGGACAGGGCGTAAAGAAGATATTTATGTATCTACATCTCACTAGCTGGCTTAGTTATGGAGGGAGATGAGCTTTTAAAGCTGAAAGCCATACACACTTCGCACATACCTGCTCACTAACACCATGTCACAGCCTGATCCGGCCCAGGGACACAGGGATTCCTGCCCCCTCGCCACTCCCCACCCTGCCAAACAAAAGATCTGCTATGCTCTGGGCAGTAGAAATGTCTGACTCACTATCTTAAAAGAGTTCAGGAGATGGTCGATTAAAATTCAGGTTCCCCATCTATAAAATGATGTCAGTAATACCTAACAGCCTCAGATTGAATGAAAGAGGAATATGAAAGTATGTTGTAAGTGGCAATAAGCTGGATTAACTATTGTTGCTAATATTATTACTGCATGTTTCGCACGTATGTATGTGTACGTGAATGCAGAATCTCAGGACTCTACTTCAATCAAGCCCAACTTGGCAAACTGACTCTGAATCCTGACTTCTGCATTTATTTATCATAGGAAAATTGCTTAACTTTTCTATGCCTCAATTTATTGATCTGCAATAGAGTGCACTTCATAGGGTAGTTGCTAAGATTAAATAATATATTTAAAATACTGCATGTGTACTACTACTATTACTACTAATAAATCCATTGCCATCCACTTGATTCCAACCCACAGTGATGCCATGTGTTACAGAGTTGAACTGTTCCATAGGGTTTTCTGGGCTGTAATTCTTACAGAAGCAGATTGTCAGACCTTTCTTCTATAGCTCCACTAGGTGGGTTTGAACCATCAACCTTAGATTATTCATTAAGCACAAGCCATTTGTGCTACTCAGGGACCTTTGCATATATAATAAGCACTCAATAAATAGTAGCTACTAATAGTTTTATTTTTCTATTGCATTCACTCCAGCACAGCAGTTCCTCACTGTGGAGCCCAAGTATGGAACTGGTCCATCAGCCCTCTGGAAAGATGTGGGCAGATTTACATTATGTGCTTTCAATCTGGAAATGGAACTACTGACAGTTTCTCCATCTGTTTACATGAATTTGTGCAGGCCATCCACACCTACCTGTTCCCTAAACCTCCATCACCAACAGCAGAGGGGCAGAATGAAGTCAGGTTTGCAAGTGTGGCTGTGGCCCTGGAGACAAACATGCTAATTTGTCCTGATTTTCTGTAGAAAGCATACTGTACTCAGCTTTTCTGGATGCCTGAGTTCTCTGTAGCCTTGGGCAAAAAACTAAATTTTTAGCATCTTGGTTACCACATATGTCCAATACGAATTATCTGAGACTGCAGGGCTGCTGTGAGAATCAATTGAGATGCCATATGTCAGTGGTTCTCAATTTTTAGCTTAATCTGGGATGCAGTCCATGCATCTGAATTTCGAACAAGTTCCCAGTTGATGCTGCTTTGAGAACCCTTGTCACATGTGAAATAATTACAGATGCGTAGTACATTAACCAAGGAGCTCTGGTAGCGTAGTGCCTAAGGCATTTGACCGCTAACCAGAAGGCTGGTGGTTCAAATCTACCAGCCATTCCTCAGAAGGAAGATTGGGCAATCTACTTCCATAGAGATACCGCCTCAGAAACCCAAGGAGGGGTTTCTATGCATTGGCATGTAATATTAACCAATGGAGCCATCAGTTACATAGGGTGGTAAAAATTTTGGCTTGCTTACTTTGGACAAGTCATAAGAGAGACCAATCCTTAGAAAAGGACATTATGTTTGGTAAAGTAAAGGGTCAGGAAAACAAGGGAAACCCTCAATAAGATGGACTGACACAATAGTTACAGCAATGGATTATAGCATATCAAAGATCATGAATATGGAACAGGACCTGGTAATGACTCATTCCGTTATCTATAACATCATCACCAGGAGCCGAAGCTGACTCAATGGCAACTAACAACAACTATCAGCTACATATTGTTTCCTGGAAGTAGACAGACACAGAATTTTAATTCAAGGAAGGCCTCACTGAAAGTATGTTGTTGTTGTTGTTATATGCCGTCGAGTCGGACCTGACTCATAGCGACCCCTCCTTGGGTTTCCAAGGCAGTATCACTACGGAAGTAGATTGCACCATCTTCCTTCCGAGGAGTGGCTGGTATATAGAGATATTCTAAGAGTCCCAGAGGGGAAACAAAGAGATTCCCAGTTACCTGAAGAGCCTGAAGAATCAGATAGAACACCTAGCCTAACAGTGTAAGGGAAACTTCATTCAAGGTGAGCACTTGCACCTTTGCAGTTCACCAAATTTTCAGGAATGGTGCTCCCCAAAAGCAGCGTTTTGGACAGAAAAGAGCGATTTGCTGGGAAGGGATATGTGTAACAGGCTGTGATTGAGAGCTAAAGTAGTATTTTTGGAAGCTAAGGTAATGGCCCTAGCGAACTTACTGGGAACTTGTAGCCCATTTCCTTTCCTGAGCAAAGGCAGGAGCTGGATAGAGTTTGGGCTTTCCTCAACCTCTCCAGACAGCCACCTCTGGGGCCATGCCAGGTGCCAGGACACACTGGCAGCACGTGAGCCACAGTCCACCCAGTCCCACTCAGGTCAGTTGGGGACATAAGGACAGAAAAGGAGATCGTGCTCCTCTCCAACCCCAAGGAACAGATTCCGAGGACCTAAAATGAAACTAGGAGATGGGATGCTTATAGGTTTGCCCCCAGGGTTCCTCTGACATTCATTTAATCCTGAGTGGTAGCCAGGGAACAGTCTCTCAAGGTCCCAGCTCCCTGGAGTAGTTGGATCTTTCAGCCATGGTGCTGAGGGGGAACTGTGTTTCTGCGACTTCTAAAAGGAGCTCTGGTAGCATAATGGCTAAAGCACTTGACTGCTAACCAGAAGGCTGGTGGTTCAAACCCACCAGCCACTCTGCGGAAGAAAGGTTGGGCAATCCTACTTCTGTAGTGATACTGCCTCGGAAACCCAAGGAGGGGTCACTATGAGTTGGGGCCGACTCTACGGCCCATAACAACAACAACAACAAATGGTGTGAGGGAGACCAGGCATGCTTCCCGTTAGCCTTCTGGAGCTCAGCCCTCCGGTCTCTACTCAGGGCATCAAGTGTGTTTATTTGACTTGCTTTGTGTCATACTCATTCCCTCCCCTCCCTCTCAGCTGCAAGTCATTTTCTTGTTTGGCATCCTGGTTTCTCTTTGCCTGAGGGGAGTCCCCTAGGAGAAGGGAAGCAGCTGCTTCTTCTTGTCTAGATCTGCATTTCATCCCTCTTTTGTGTTCTGGTGACACAGTGGTTAAAGAATTCAGTTGCTAACCAAAAGGTTGGTGGTTCAAACCTCCCAGCTGCTCTGTGGGAGAAAGATGTGCCGGTCTGCTTCTGTAAAGATTCCAGCTTGGGAAACCCTAAGGCAGTTCTTACTCTGTCCTAGAGGGTCACTATGAATTGGACTCAACTCAGTGGCAATGCATGTGGTTTCTGTTTTGTTTGTGCTCTGGGGTCTTCCTGGATCTATTTTTATTGAGGAATTTAGGAGTTTAGAAGGTCCCTGGGTGGCACAAGTGCTTAAGCACTCAAAGATTAAATGAAAGGTTGTAGATTTAAAGCCGCCCAGAGGTGCCTTGGAAGAAAGGCCTGGAGATTTCCTTCTGAAAAGATCACAGTCTTAAACCCTTTATGGAGTGCAGGCCTATTCTGTAACACATGGAGTCCCGACGAAGCCCAACTGACTCCACGGCAAGTGATTGGTTGGTTAGGAGTTTAGAAGTGGCCAGTGTGAAAGCTGGTTTTAGAGACTGTCATGATCATTTACTGCCCAGTCCTTGTCTTTGACCATGAAGTGCCTGTGGCTTCTGCTCTTTCTAGCTGGTGGGTCTCTGTTAGTCATTCTTCTACTGGCTCCAAGGAGCTCTGGTAGCACTGTGGTTAAAGCATTGCTGACCAGAATATCAGTATTTCGAACTCATGAATCGCAGGAGAAAGATAAGGCAGTCTGCTTCTGTAAGGATTTA
>NW_006921600.1:19167287-19217478 GCF_000298275.1 Orycteropus afer afer | reverse complement strand
CCCCCCCCACACACACACACACCATACCTTGGGCCTTTTTCTCTGAGGAAGACCAGTCTGAAAGTAGGTTCTATCCTCACAGAATAGAGGGCTGGTATTAGTTTTCAGTCTCTACTAGGACCAGTGGAGTGCTTTTAGGCCAGCTGCATCAAAGCATACCAACTGACTGGAGGAAAATCCTTTTCTGAAAAGTACCCAGGTCACTAGATGTCTGGTTCAGCTATGCTGAGGCACCTGTGCATGGGTCTGTCTTAACTACCACCTGTGAGGACAATCAATGAGCTATCTTCGCCCTTTCCAGACAGGCAAATTCTATTTTCCTGGCTGATTATATCAAATGTTATTTCAGAAATTAAAGAGAGTTCAAGACCATGGGTGTGTGTCTTACTTTCTTAGTTCTACTATAACAAATATCTGAGTGGCTTTAACAAACAGGTTAGGAGGATAGAAGTCTGAACTCAGGACACTGGCTCTAAAGGAAGGCTTTCTCTTTCTAGTGGCATGAGAGAAGACTGTTGTGTCTTTTCAGCTTCCATTTCTTGGTTAAGGAGACCTGGAAGTGCTACGGTTAAGCATTTGGCTGCTAACCAAAAGGTCAGTGGTTCAAACCCACTCAGCAGCACTTTGGGAGAAACATCAGGTGATCTGTTTCTGTAAAGATTACAGACAACAACAACAACAAAAAAAAAAACCACCCAAAACCCACCACCACAACAAAAACACTGTGGGACAGTTATACTCTGTCACATTAGGTTGAGTCAGAATAGACTCCACCATGCCTTACAACAACACTCCTATGGTCCTTGGTGATCGCCATGTGGCTGCCATCCATCTCCCCCATCTGTGCTTGCTTGCCTCTGTGCCTCATCTGCTCCTTTTATATCTTAAAAGTGATTGGTTTAGGACACCCAATACTGATATGGTGTCATTAACATAGCAAAGAAAACCCTATTCCAAAATGGGATTATATTCACATGTATAAACCAAACCCATGCCCGTGGAGGCAATTCCTACTCATAGTGGACCCTATGGGACAGAGTAGAATTACCCCATAGGTTTTCCAAGGCTATAATTTTTATGGAAGCAGATTGCCACATCTTTCTCCCACAGAGCTGCTGGTGTCTTTGAACTCATGACCTTTTGATCAGCAGCCAAGTGCTTACCTAATGTACTACCAGTGCTCTATCCACATGTAATAGGGGTTAGGATTCTAACACCTATTTTGGGGGACATAAATCCATAACTGTGTGTTGGGGAAACCTTTTTAGGGCTTCTTTCTTATGTTGATCCATGGAAGCAGCCAGTACTACTGTCAAGATCAGGAGACATAGGAGACTCCATTCCTTGTCATTGTAGGTAAGTAGACTCAAGAAACTCTTTCCCTCAATAGAATTTGGGTAAAGTGATCATTCATTCATTTATTCTTTTATGTGCACATTCTTTCCGGCATGGATTCTACACACATTCATTGAATAAGACACTGAGGATTTAAAGATGAATAAGACAAAGACTTTGCCTTCAAGGAACTAATAGTTTAGTGCAGGAGGGAGATAGGCATGGAAAGACTATGTTATTGTTAGCTGCTGTCAAGTTGGCGCCTAACTCATGGCCACCCCATGCACAACAGCATGAAATACTGCCTAGCCCTGTGCCATCAATGTGATCAGTTGCGGATGGCACCATTGGGGCCCACAGGGTTTTTGTCGTCTGATTTCCAGAAGTAGAGTGCCAGGCCTTTCTTCACAGTCAGTCTTTGTCTAGAAGCTCTGCTGAAATCTCTTCTGCAACTTAGCAACATGCAAGTTTCTACTGACTGATGGGAGTGGGCTACGCAGGAGGTACACTGGCTGGAAATGGAACCCCAGTCTCCCATATGGAAGGCAAGAATTCTACCACTGAACCACCACTTCCGCCACATAGACCGGCTATGTTGTTGTGTGCTGTTGAGTCAATCTTGGCTCATAGCAACCAGAAATAACAGAGCAGAAATGCCCCATAGGGTTTCCTAGTTAGAAATCTTTATAGGAGCACATCGCTAGGTCTTTTCTCCCTCAGAGCTGCTAGTGGGTCTGAACTGTCAGCTTTCTGGTTAATAGCCTAGCACTTAACCATTGTACAACTAGGGTTCCTTAGATAAGCTATAGTAATAGATATGTAGTTGATATATATATATATATAGTCCCCCACTAGCCACCCCTGGGAAGGAAGACTGGGTAATCTGCTTCCATAGAGATACTGCCTCAGAAACCAAGGAGGGTTTGCTATGAGTCAGATCCGACTCCACGGCAATGAGTATATATAGTTTATATATATATTTAGTTAATATACATAGTTTACATATATATATTTAGTTAATACATATAGTTTATGTACATATATATTTAGTTATTATATATAGTTTACATATATATACATTAAGTTCATATAAACTTTATATATATATATATATATATATACATATAAGTTTATAGTAGCATATATAAACTGTATATATAAACATACATAAACTTTATAGTTACAAATAGCTCTGATGGAGAAAGATATGACCATCTGCTTCTGTAATGATTACAGCCTTGGAAACCCTGCAGGGTCGCTATGGGTCAGAATCAACTCCACAGCAATGCGTTTTGGTTTAGTAATCTATAACATGCTATAATGTCACTTATTTACATTTATGGATTTTCTAAAAGGTGGGACGTGAGGGAGATGTCTGTGTGTATGTGCATGTGCTTCTGTATAAACACATAAGGTCTCTATTGTTTCTGAAACTCAACCAGACACCCTACGGCATGAAAAGCATTAGACAGAAGAAAGAGAAATGAACCAGGTCACTTCATTGTCCTGAGGGAAGCTGTGATTATGTAGGAAAGTCAACATTCATGAATAATCATTGAATGGAATATTCATTGGAAAGATAAGCAGTTTGATGTTTCGTGGTGTTGATTACAAAGGTGGGTCAGGATTTAAGGATGGAGCAGTATGTAACAAGATGAGACGTTTAGCCAGGTCTGGTTCTTGTCACTAGCTGACTAGGTCACCCACCCAGTCATATATCAGAGTCAAAGAATCATTGGATTTAAGAGTTGGAAGAGAGGCTGGCATGAAAGAATGGTTGAGAGTCAATGTACTATTGAACTAGACAATGTTGCAGTCAAGCAAAAGGTTAGACTCAAAGACTAACTGCCAGTCACTGCACGCTTGTAGACCATTCGGTCTGTTCAGCTGGATATGTTTCCTCTCAGCTTTCAATCTCAACCTCCAGTTCCCCTCAAGCTTTTGAATGCATAGAGTTCTGAGAAATCTACTGGATACAGCACTCTTCTCTGCCTCTGGGGTCATTTGCTATCACTTTTTAAAGCTTTATGATAATAGAGCTTTTAACATTTAGAGCCTTTGACAAGAGGACCAAGATGGACCAGAACAAGATGGCCAAGGCCTTGGACTAATCATCTGAAAAAGGGGGAGGTCATTCAGATTCACTGGGAACATTTGGCATGTCAATGTTAGCCCTGCTTACCTCTGAAATATTGATCCGGCCCTCCTGGAAGGAGCAGGTGGTGGGGTCATGAGTGCAGAGGTTGCGGTACTTGCACCAATGGCACCGGAAGGCGCTGTTGACGCAGGACAGGCAGCTGCAAGGAGGGAGACAGTAAGAGGCAACAAGAAGGGGGCAGGGAGAGAAGATAAGGGCAGGTCAGAGAGTTTAGGTTTTCTAATGGAAATCTGTTACCTTGTGTTTGAATTCTAGTATCACCCTCAGGAGGGCAGAGAATTATGCATTCTTCATCCAAGATGTTCGTGCGACCAGAAAATTAGAAGGAAAAGAAGGCCAGAGTGGGAATAAAGAAATTTATAAAGTAGTGTTGTGCTGGCACTGGCTTGTTACCAGTTCCTGATAGCCAATGACTGTGTTTTGAAGGATTTTGCAAGCTGGTTAAGATCATGTTGGTGGCCTGAAATTGGCCAAGCCCTGGTGAGGCAGCGGTTAAAGTGGTTGGCTGCTAACCAAAAGATTGGTGGACTGGTGGTTCAAACCCACCAGCTGTTCCGTGGGAGGAAGATGTGGCAGTCTGCTTCCATAAAGATTACATCCTTGGAAACTCCATGAGGCAGTTCTACCCTGTCCTATAGGGTTGCTATGAGTCAGAATCAATCAATGACAGTAGGTTTGTTTTTTTCTTTTTTTTGAGCAGGGGCAATATTTATACCATAGAAATTGGCAAATCCTATAAACCTTTTCTTTTTTCCTTCAAGGCAGGTAGTTAAACCTTTACCAGCATACTACTGCCTATAAAACAGTGCCCAAAAGAATACAGGGATAGGAATGGAGTAAATCCAGTTCCAATCTTGCCTCTGCCACTGCCAGGAGGGTCACCCTGTGTAAGTTACTTCACTTTCTGAACTGAAGTTTCTCTGTCTGTTGAACAGGGTTAATAAAACATTCCTGTCTACTTCACAGTGGTGTTTAGTGTCAAACAAGATAATATATAGGAAATGGCTTTGAAAAGCACAATGCTAAATGTGAATATTATTTTCAAGCACTTAACCAGAAAACCAAACATGTTGCTGTCAAGTCGATTTTAACTCACAGTGACCTTATGGGACAGCAGCTAACAACAATAACACCCACCCACTGCCATAAAGTTGATTCTGACTCACAGCGACCCAATAGGACAGTGTAGAACCACCCCATACGGTTTCCAAGGCTGTAAATCTTTATGAAAGCAGACTGCCTCATCTTTCTCCCATGGAGCAGCTGGTGGGTTTGACCTGCTGATCTTTTGGTTAGCAGAAAAGAGCTTAACCACTGCATCATCAGGGCTTCTACAAGCATTTAAATTACCTATTATTTCAAGCTGTTAAATGACATTTGAGTGTTAACAATTGGTTCATATCACCTGTGTTATTAGGCATTACATGGTAACTGTTGTATGACTCTCCAAGTAGCTCAGGAACGGAACAACTGGATGTGTGTGTGTGTGTGTGTGCGCGTGCGCGCACGCACGCATGGCACCTGCCTTCCTGGGCCTTCTTGCCAGAGTGCACCTCTCTTCCTTGTTTCACCCGGAGACTGTGTATATTATTTTGCCTTTCTGTGGGTGATCAGACCATTATAATGGAGATGGGTTTGCTGATGGAGTTACTTCTTTTTCTTGACAGCTCCCCTAGTCTAGCTTTTCACACCGAAGCAACCTGCAAGAAACCAGGACTGGGTCTACAATCTGGCGCCACCTAGTGGTGTTCTGATTACATTTGGGGGGATGTGATTGCGGTTCACTGGCCTGGATCCAGGGGTCACTGGCTAATATTCCATAGTGTATTAGGTGGATTAGCCCATCTACACTTCATCTTCCCCGCGCTGACACTTTTTATTCCTTTTTGAGTGTGCCGAAATTTACTTAATATCTGAACTTAAGCCAATGCTCTTTGTGTACTCCCAGATCTGAATGGATCTTGCTAATTACAATATGATCTAGCAAGTAAACTGAATCACTGAGTGATGCAAATTATTAACATGCTCAGCTGCTAGCTGAAAGGTTGGAGGTCTGGGCAATCTACTTCTGTAGTGATACTGCCTCGGCAACCCAAGGAGGGGTCGCTGTGAGTCGGGTCCAACTCGATGGCACGTAACAACAACAACCACCACCTCCGAAGAAAGACCTGGTGACTTACTTCTGAAAAACCAACCAATGAAAATCCTATGGACCACAGTTACAGTCTGACACACATGGCATCACCATGAGTTGTAAATAGACTTGATAGCAAATGGTTAGCTAGTAAATAATAAAAATGGACCAAGGACCGGGAGATTGGGGCTCTAGAACTTGCTCTTCCAGTGGCTAATTTTATGACATTTGTTGCAGCACTTATCTTCTGAGGGCCTCAGTTTCCCATATCAAAAGAAAGAGATTGAACTCGATTCTGCAACTTTTAACAATGTGTGCCAGTAGAAAAGGGTAAGGAAGTGTTTGGCTATAAAATGGAATCTTCGCTGTCAAGGAAACTTGCTTTGTATCTTCGAAAACTTGCTGCCTGTAACAGCATCTCTGTTGCCATAGCAATACATCACTGAAAGTGGTGACATCACATTGAATTGCCATGGAAATGAAGATGCTCTCACAGAGAGTGGATTCCATCACCACTGTGTTGGGAGTCTGAAAGGAGGTTCTCTCTCCAAGATGCTTGCATTCCTCAAAACAGGGTTGGCTTTGGTTAGAATGCAGCAGTTAGTGGGCATTACAGCTTCAACCACTTAACGCTGCCTGGGTTCCCACCAAGCTATTTATACCACTTGTTTGTCTTTCTCAGCATATCTATTCATTTTTCCCATTGGAGCTACTGTAGAGACCCTAGAACTACAGCAGATTATTCTAATAATAAAAATTAAGATTGGCAAGGAAGACCAAAGAGGGGTGGCTGGTCAGTCTATTTTAAAAACTAAAGATTCATTTAGGGCTTAGCTGCAAAGAGACTCCTTCCCCTCCTTGACTGCTGGGCCCATGAAGCCTGTGGTCTGGACCCTGTTGATTGATGCCCCTGCAGTTTTCCCTATTACATCAACCTCAAGTGGTTCCTATCATGGGCAATGGGAAGGAAGAGTCCTTGGAATATTCCCAATTACTGCCCCTTGTGGCATGAAGTTGTTGCCTGAGTCCCCTTGCTAGATATCCAGGGACACTGGTCCCATGATCTTTACAAGGCCCAATAGAGAAACCCATGTTTTTCTCTTTCTAAACCAAATGGTCCACGAGGTCCCAGATTCTGTGGATGGAGTCTCTGTTTTCCTTCCAGAAAGGATCAGCAGAAACTAAGCATTGGATCTCTCTTTCCTCTGTTCATGGCTCTTCTTCTTACTTAAGAAAGGCCCTGTTGTAAGATCTGTGCTGTCATGAGATCTCACAGCTTGTGGGCACCAATTGGTAAGAGTTCAGCTGCTGGAGATGGCTGCTGGTCAGCTGGGCTGGACCCAAGCCTCTCTGGAGTGGTTTGGTCTGGCTTCCCTTCCTCTTTAAAAAGTTGAGGATGGGTTTAAATAATATGATGGAGCTAAAGCCTCTTCTCCCCCTCCCCAGCCCAGGCCCTTTTGTTGGGTCCTTGGATAGGCTAATTCCCCGATCCTCTGACCCTCCCCTGTACATAACTATCCACACAGCTGACTAAATGAATGCCTCTGAATGAATATCTCTTCATTTGGTCATGGGTGACATGTCCAGACTCCACTCATTATCAATCTCTATCTTCAAAGCCACCAGCAGTTGGTTTAGAATGGAAAACTTTTCTTACAGTCCCTGGGCAATGACCTTTGTTTTTACTTCAAATTCTCTTTTACTGTGTCTTGGCTTGAAAGCTAGGGGTAGGGTGTGAGTGTGTCTGTCTGAGTGAGGGGGTCAAGGAAGTCTGCATAAGATCAGAGGCTGTGGAGAATGAATCTGTCCAGTTTAATCTAGTTACATTTAAGGAACACTTACTGTGTTCCAGAGCTCTGGTGGCATATTGGTTAAAGCATTCAGGTGCTGACCAGAAGGTCAGTAGTTTGAACCCACCAGCTGATCCATGGAGAAAGATGAGGCAATCTACTTCTGCAAAGCTCTATAGCCTTGGAAAACCCTATGGGGCAATTCTACTCTGCCCTATAGGGTGGCTATGAGTTGAAATTGGCTTAATGGCAGTCAGTTTGTTTGTTTTTGGTTTGCTGTGTTTCAGAAAATGTGCCAAGCCCCATAGACAGACCATAAGGCAAATAAGACATGAACCCTATCTGAAAGGAGGGTAGAGCCAAGGGAGAAACCCAAAACCCACATCCAGACCCAGGGTGAGACTCTTTCTGCAAAATGCTTACAGTTGGTGGGCACTGCAGTTGTAGAACTTAAACTCAGTGCTGACAAATATCTTCCCTGTCTCCTTGGATCTCAGCTGCAGCTCTAGTGCAAACCAATCTGGAAAACAAAGGAGGAGGTGATAACCTAGGCGCCTAGTGAAGTGCATGAAAGCAAACCAATAAGCCACTCCAGGGGCTCTTCTGGGGCCTAGGGCTAGCTGAAACTTCATGAAGCCTCTCTTCTCCTCCCAAAACAATCCCATTGGCTTTGCAGATTACTTGCCAATCCCTCAGAACCAGGCAACCCCCACTCCTCCACCTCCAGGGATACAGTAACAAATCAGACCCCATAGGACCCATTGCCTTGGTCAGGTACAATACACTCAGTTACTGAAAGACTTTCAGAAATATTAGTCTAGAACCCCTCAAGTCTCCAGTTCTGTGCTGAGAACCCACTGACAACCGAGGCCATTCATTCTCATTTCCAGAAGGAAAGGGAGGTCTGGCAAGACTCTGCAGCCTTAACCCAAATGAGGGCAAGGGTTTTCCTGTTTCTTGAATTTCACTTTGGGGAACGACAGCTGGCTTTCAAACTCTAACAAATTATATAAGCCCTTACTAGTGTCCAACATAAGAAAACTCGGTTGGGCAACTTCTGGGTCTGCTATTTGTGACCCCGTCCCATGTTCTCTATTCTTGGCATCATGGTAAAGTAGCACATGACTCGCATGGCTGACACTTCTTACCTTGATCCAAAGGGATGACAGGGACGTCTTTGGGCCCAGGCGAGATGCAGATGACCTGGCTCCCGGACACCTGCCCCTCCACCTCCGTCAGATTCCCAAAGGCACAGGCGACTCCCGCAGACAAGTCGGGAGCATCACTCACAACAAGGCTGAGCTGTGGGAGGAGGAAAAAGGCTCAGGAGCAAAGGGATGAGGCATTAAAGAAGGAACCCTGGGGGCTCAGGAGAACTAAGTTCCAGTCCTTGCTCCATTACCTGATGACTCACTAATCTCCCATCTTCGTTTGTAAAAGAAGATGTCACACTATTCTAGGTGATCTCTGACATCCCACAATCACAGTGGCACTGTTACAGTGGTGTGTGCAGCATTACCACCACCAGTTGGCATCAAGTCAACTCTGACTCATGGCAACCCCATGTGTGTCAGAGTACAACTGTGCTCCACAGAAGTTTTCATAGGATTTCTCAGAAGTAGAGTGCCAGGCCTTTCTTCCAAGGTTGCCCCTGGGTGGACTCAAACCTCCAACCTTTTGGTTAGCAGCTGAGTGTGTTTACCATTTATACCACCCAGGGACTCCAGGCATATGCAGGGCCAATGCTATTTATTTAGTTTAAATTTTTCAGCCTCTGGTGGGGAGCAACACTAGAGGAAAAGGTACTAAAATTCTCCCCAGAGCCTGCTCATTTTGACATGACACATAGGAAAAATAATTGCAAAGCACCATACAAATCTGCAAACAAGCCATGAGCTGAGCCCTTCACACACTTTGGCTCATGGGGACTACATAGCACCAGTCTAGAGGTTTACCAGGTGTTCACCAGGTTGGTGGAAAAGAGCCAGTTTCTCACCTGGCCACCAGTCAGAGATTGCCTATCAGGTTGGTGGGTTTCTTACACTGTTTCTGCTTCTGTGTTCCTTTGGTACTTTCTGTTCACTAAGTAGCTGCTCCCTCTGGAGGGGGGGCAGTGTGTTCACTGGGAGGCTATGGGATTAGAGAAGGGCTGGGAAGTCGACACCAGGATTCAGATGATGTCTGCAGTTACCTGCGGGTTCCAATAACGTAGGCCAGTGGTGTCCAGCTTTTTTAAGTTTAAAGACCCCCCCCTTTTCAATGTCAAAAATATCACAGACTCACAGAATACTGTTGATAAAGAAAATATCCAATGGCAAAATGCTGCTTCGAATTCAGAGCACTTTTAAATGAATGTGTTTACAGTTACCACAATATAGACCTAATCAAAAACAAAAGAAACTCATTGCCATAGAGCTGGATCCAACTCATAGCAACCCCTCCTTGGGTTTCTGAGGCAGTATCACTATGGAAGGAGATTGCCCAACCTTCCTTCCTAAGTGGCATTTAAAAAGAAGCTCCGGTGGCTCAGTGGTTAAGCACTTGGCTACTAACCAAGAGGTTGGTGGTTCAAACTCACTAGCTATTCTGTGGGAGAAAGATGTGGCAGTCTGCATCTGCAAAGATTCAAAGCTTGGAAACCCTACAGGGCAGTTCTTCGTTGTCCTATAGGGTTGCTATGAGTCCTAATCAACTCAATGGTAATGGGGCTGGGAATTTAAAATAATAGGTATGAAATGTAACTGATTCCATCAGACACTGGGGAGAACATATGAAGGTTCATGGTGACAATAACTTTGTGGCCTCTGAGTTGGGACCCACTTATGTGGGTTTCCCTGCATAACTTCCTATTAACACCTGGCAATATTGATTTGCAGTGGGCTTCCCAGTCCTAATGAGTATTACAGTCTTCCCATACATTTGTTTGCCCCTGAATCCCCCCTGTTTTGTTTCCAGGAGGCCAAGACATATCCACACAAACTCTCGTGTTTATTCCTTAGCCCCATTGGAGTCAAAACTTCCTGGTGGTGATGAACCAAATCTGTGGAAAGTTCACTAATTAACATTTGTGAAAGCTCATAAAGCCTTTGGAATGAAATAGTGCAGGGCCTAAGGACATGAAATATTTTCGGTTGTATCTTGACAGGTGGTTAAGGAATATTTTATTCTCTTTAAGTCTCAGTCTCTCTCTCTCTCTCTCACACCCACACACCTACACTCACACACACACTAACATACACACAGAAACAGCTCTGCAGGTTTCCCTGAAGGGGTGTAGCAATTGGAGGATTGCAAACACAGCATATACCAAAGAATGTGTTATTTGGTATTGGATTGGATTACATCATAGATGTTTGTTACTTAATGCAAAATCCAAATTTACAGCATCAATCAATGGGTAATGAATTTGCAAGGAGTATGGAGAATGGCTGTGCCCTTTACAGTAAGAATTACTATAGGTTTTCTATAAATATAAAGTTTCCTTGGAACACATAAAGTCTAATCAATTTACAGATACTTGCGCACGTGTGCAAGGAACACACCCACATGTGTGTGTGCTGTGTGCTCCCGTTCCTTGCTGAGTTACTTACCAAGCGGCTGTGCTCAGACACCGAGATGCTACTGGGATGCACTGCGAGGCTCATGCACTCGCTGATGCTGGCAGCAAATCGATTAGGTTCCCGGGCCCGTTGGCACTTGTCTCTGCGGGAGCACCTGCCACAAACACAGATTCACAAGAGGTAAGGCCTCCGAGACCCATCTGTTTGGCTTCATTGCCTCTTGGGGCTAAGTAAGAGGGGTTTGTTCTCCTGATGCTCATTACAACTTTCACTGTGTCCCAATGGAGTTTGGTGACTCCCACAGATCATCTCTATTGCAGCTAAGGACAGACTAAGAGAAAATGGGCTTAATCCCATCAAGTTTATACAGAAATAATGTTGTTGGTAGGTGTCAAGTTGGACTCACATTGACCCCATGTGACAGAGCAGAACTGTCCCATAGGATTTTCCAGGTGTCAGAAGGAAAAATAGGCAATCTACTTCCATAGTGATACTGCCTCAAAAACCCATGGAGGGGTTGCTTTGAGTTGGACTGACTCGCCAGCAGTGAGTTTGGTTTGGTTTTGTAAACTCTGTAGGAGCAGGTCGCCAGGTCTTTCTCCCACGGAGGTGCTGGGTGAGTTCAAACTGCCAACCTTTAGGTAACTAGCTGAGTGCTTAACCCTTTGCGCCATCAGGGTTCCTTAATGCATAAAGAATAACCATTGACAAAGCAAGGGGTAGGATGCTCTGATGAGTGAATGAGGAAAGTTTAGGGAACTTGAGAAGTAGTCTAACAAGAGGCTAAGAATATGAACTTTGGGGCTAGGTTGCCTGTTGTAACCCCAGCTTATTAACTACTAGCTGTGTTCTCTTGGGCAAGTTACTTAATTGCTCTATGCCTCAGTTTCCTCAACTGTGAAATGGGGATGATGGTGATGACCACAACACCCTACCTTATGGGGTTGTTATGTAAAAATTAAATGAGTCAGTGCTTAGGCAATGGTTGGGCACATACTGGGTGCTCTATTTGTGTTAGCCCTTATACCACTACTACTACTACTAATGGTCAATATTATTATTCTCCTCCAGAGGAATTTAAAAGAACAAGAGTGGGTCTTAGCTGTGTGCGGACAGTGTGCATGTGATTTTGTGGCTGGATTAATGGCTCTTTGAAGGCAGGAGCTATGTTTTATTCATTGGGATATTCCACCTGTCACATGGTATATTTTAAGTAAGTGTTTGTGGTGTGAAATAATGCCTGGAGACAGAGACAGACAAGGAGTCGCTGCCAGGGCTGCCTCTGTCAGAAAGCTGTGTGGCTGTTTCTTCAACATCTTCATCTCTGGCTCTGGGTTCCTCCAGTCACCAAGGCAGGTGGGCATGGTGACACCTGCCCACAGGAGCGATTGACTGCTGCCTACCACATCACCCGGGACCAGGCTCCAGGGCTGGTCCTTCTCCAAACCAAATAGCCACCAGGGCATTAAGAGATGCCACAATCAAGCAGTGATTCCCATCCTGGCTTCCCCTAAAGTCCTCCCCCTTTTCCTTTCCAGGCACATAATGGATCTAAATATGAATGCTGTCAAAGAAAAGAATTATTGAGGTTTAAGTGAATCCTTAAGATAGCTCTAAAGTGAGCTCTTGACTGGAGCCTTTATCTCATTGACTCACTGAAATGGCTCTTTTTTATCATACTATTTATGGCAACAGCCCTAACAGAGATAAATAGCCTGGGAGACAATAACACACTTGCAAGAGCAAGGCCTACAGAAGAGACAGGAAGGTTTCAAATCCCCCCAGACCCACAGGCTCTTTAGCAATCTCCCTCAGCCCTCTGCCTCCAGTAATGACACACGTGTGGGCCTGGGAGCTGGAGTTGGGCCCATCTCTTCATTCCCCTGTTCCCAAAGCAGGCTGTCAGTGGTTGGTGGGAGGGCATTACAGGAGGGTCTGAGGAAGAGAATACCCTGAAGAGGAGAAACCTCTGGATATAAACAGGAAAAATCTTGCTTCCTATGTATTCTTGGTAGACAGAGCAGCTGGAAGGAGGGATGTGCCGTGGCAGGTAGAAGAATTCTCTGACACTGGGTAGGTAGGTAGTTCAGAGGACAGAGGATTTCTGGAACTATTCTGATGTGGGCTCAGTCATTCTAGGGAGCTCTGGTGGCGTAGTGCCTAAGGCATTTGATTGCCAACAAGAAGGCTGGCAGTTCAAATCCACCAGCCGATCCTTGGAAGGAAGGTTGGGCGATCTACTTCTGTAGAAATACTGCCTCGGAAACCCAAGAAGGGGTCCCTATGAGTCGGATCCAACTTGACGGCAGTGGGTTTGGTTTGGTTTGGTTTGGCAGACTTAGACCAGGTGGATGATGGGGGTGGTCCGGGGCAACTGGGAGACCTGGGGATTATTGGTAGATTGTGGTGCAATGCCTAAAGTATTTGACTGCTAACCAGAAGGTCAGAGGTTCAAACCCACCAGCTGCTCCACAGAGGGAAGATGGGGTAATCTACTTCCATAAAGATTTATAGCCTCAGAAACCCAAGGGGGGGGGTCACTATGAGTCAGAATTAACATGATGGCAGTGAGTTTTATAGGTGTTAATGAAGTTGAGGAAAGCAAATGTTCTTGATATTGAATAAATGAAATCATCCTAATCTATAATTTTATACTGTTGTACTTCTAGACATTTCTACCAGCACTGAAACTGGGAGGTATAGGGAGGAGTAGGGAGTGGGTGGTAGAGTTGGACATGATCACTGCAGAATGAATGTGCAGGTTGCTCTAGACACCCTTCATTGAGGAGATGGGGGCTATGAAGTTCTTTCCAAAACCAAACCAAACTCACTGCCATCGAGTCAATTCTGACTCATAGTGACCCCCTTTAGGTTTCCAAGGCAGTAAATCTTTACGGAAGTAGATTGCCCAGTCTTCCTTCCACAGAGTGGCTAGTGGGTCTGAACCTCCAACCTTCTGGTTAGCAGTCAAATGCCTTAGGCATTGTGCCACCAGAGTTCCTTGTGAGATTCATAAGAGGGAGCAATTCCTTTGAGGAGAGAACTGGCTGGCTGGTGGGAACCCAAATATACCCACTGTTGCCATTCCTGGGTTGCAATGTGGGTGGCAACAGCATCTTTACCACTTGTCTGGCCTAAACGGAGACCCACTTTCTGGGTTTTGCTAAGAGCATTTTCACAACACTTTCTGAGAAATCTTTTACCTTCAAACCCAAGTGGGAAACCCAGTGTTCATGGGCTCAAATCCAGTCCGGATTTTGCATCTGTGAGGCGCCTGCTTCCCTCCCTCCCTCCAGAGCCCTCTCAACACCTGCTGCAGAGGCTGGAAGCCAAGAGCTATTGTGCGGGACCCTGAACTCTGGCCCTCTGCCTCCGCCTCCACCCCAAGCCCAGCACATTTCATGGAGATGCGTTGCTGGCTGGCACGGAGCCATGGGGTTTCCAACTCCATTGGGCAACAGAATTCCTAGTCAGCTCCCTCCTTTCGGGTTTTCACCCTTTTTTTCTCCTTCTGGGGCTTCTCGAATTAGGAAGTTTAAGTGTGATTTTGCATTTCTATTGAGCTGGTAGTCAATGGCAGGCAATGTATCTGAATAGGGATGGAGGCCAGTTGGAGTGAGATGTGGACTTCTTGGAATCATAAAATAATGATGCCAGAAGGGTCCTCCCAAGGGTACAGAGCCCATAATTATTATTATTATTTGTGTCCTTTTCTGGGCTTCCTTATTGACAAAGCAGTTATTATTTCATTTAATTATCACACTTCACCTCTGAGAAAGGCATTATCCTTGTTTAGCGATGGGGAAACAGAGGCCCAGAGTCGTCAATGGATTCCTCCAGGGCTACACAGTAGCTAAGTGGAGTCCCAACCTCCTGATTCTAAGGCAGAACTGTCTGTAAACTCTGGGCAGGAAGTACTTAGGTTCTTGGGAAACCTAGAGATCTCCTAGTTTTCCTTGTGAGTTCTTCTAACTAACGATGCTAGCCTTCCCTATATTGACAAGGATGCAGACACATGACTTCAGAGCAGCTGGCAGGGCAGAATTTTGAAGTAAAATGAAAGCCAGAGAGGCAAAGGCTCTGTACCTGGAAAGAAGTCCTGCCCATGCCCTCTTGGCCTCTTCTTGACTTCAACTTTAGAACTCCTATTAAAATTTGCTCTGCTTTGGAAAGGGAAATTCCTCTTTTCCTGCAAACCACTGTCACATCCCACAGTAGCACTCCCAGAAAAGGACCCAGCCTTCTGTATTTTAGGTCCTTTTTCGGGACTTCCCAAACTTACATGTTGTGCAGGGCACACCAGCCACAGTGAGGGTCCCCCGAGCTCAGGCACTCCCCACAAGTTGTGTACTGTTCACATGATTCCACAGGGACTCTGGTGACCTAGCAGAGAGTAGAAAGAGAGCATGGTGAGATCAGGTTGTGACAGCTCAAAGACGTATGTTTAGGCTCACCTAAACCCCTAAGGAGGTGACACTGGGAGGCAAATCAGTGGCATCAGTGTTTTCAGCATAAGGGCAATAGGGCTTCTCAGAATGTACTGCTGAGGTGGCAAGCCAAAGGCATCTTGCCTTTGTCAGGAAAAACCAAAACCATTTGCCATTGAGTAAAATCCCGACTCACGGCAACCCTGTGTGCATCAGAGTAAAACTGTGCTTTATAGAGTTTTTAATAATTGATTTTTCAATTAGATTGCCAGGCCTTTCTACCGAGGCACCTCTAGTGGACTTGAACCTCCCATCTCTCAGTTAGTAACTGAGTGTGTTACTGTTTGTACCACCCAGGTGCTTCACTTTAGCCAGAAGTAGAAGCCAATCCTCCCATCTATTTTTGCCTGTCCCCAAAATCCTCCCAAGAGCTGGGCACACCAGTGGCAAGTGCTGAAAATGGTTAACTCTGTTGAAAGGCTGTTGAGTGGCATAAACTCATCTCTGAAGAGCTTTCAGCTGGACTTGGGCTGAGACATCCTGTGTACACAGAAAACATTTAACAGGGAAGAGAAGGAGAAACTTTTCCCATCTCATAATATTCATAGTATGGCACAGTCTCTTTATAGCCAAGCAAATATACCACCTGGATCCAATTATCTCATTCTCTGATGTCTGCATTCAGTTTCTCTAGTAAATCTCCCATCCTTTGAAAAGTCTGGCTAAATGGGAACATCTATGGAGACAAGCTGCCCATCTGATTCTGTCTTGCTGGGGAAAGTGGGAATTTGCAGTTCAGGACCTTGCCTCTCAGAGAGTGCAGCCCCTGCAAACTCCTCCTTGCTTCCTGGTGGGGCCCTGCAGGGAATTGAGCTCAGTCTGTTTGCACATGGCTCACTCCCACCTGCCTAGCGTGTGTGACAATAAAGGGCAGGCAAGGGGGTTGGAGGACTGAAGTCTTCCATTTGGTATGTCCTGGGTATGTGTTGCTCACTGGGGCAGGAGGCTGCTGGGCCACAAAAACATTTGTTTAGGTTGGGAATGGGTTCTCATTTGTTAGGCCATAGAGGTCCCCCACCTACTGGATCATGAGCTCTGGTGAAAACATAACCTGTGGTCCAGCAGTTTGATGTTCTGCCTCTAGCTAGGGGGTGGGGTGGGGCAAAGGATTTGATGGCAATGCCCTTCACAGCATCCTCCTAAGAGACTCAGGACGAATCTGAACACTATACATTCTGTAAATGTTTACCAGATGTTAACTATGTAAAGACACTAAAATATCACTATGCAATAGAGAAAAACAGGACACAGATCCCACCCTTACAGAGCCCACAGTCCAGTGGGAGTTGGTAATTACAAGCTGACAATTGTTCTAGTGTGCTGAGTGATCATTGCATAGGATTGATGTGAGCCCCAGAGGCCACCGACACTTAGAGGCAGCCAGCCCAGTACAACCTGTGGGGAAGAAGGAGCCAGAGGAGTGAGAGTGAGTTTTCAAGAGTAAGAGTGAGGCATGTGGCAGATGCAGAAATCAGGAAGGGCATTCCAAGCTGAGGGATTATCATAAGCTAAGGTAAGTGGGAGCTCTGGTAGCATAGTGGCTAAGACACTTGCCTGCTAACCAGACAGCTGGCGGTTCAAACCCACCAGCCACTCCCCGGAAGGAAGGTTGGGCAATCCTACTTCCGTAGTGATACTGCCTCGGAAACCCAAGGAGGGGTCGCTATGAGTCGGGGCCGACTCGACGGCACATAACAACAACAACAACAACAACAAGGTAAGCGTGGACAAAACCAAAACACTCATTTTGTTGAGATGATTCTGACTCATAATGACCTTATAGGATAGTATAGAACTACCCCATAGGGTTTACAAGTCTGTCAATCTTTACAGAAGCAGACTGCCACATCTCTCTCCCCCCGGTGGGTCTGAACTGCCAACCTTTCGGTTCACAGTTGAGTGCTTAATCACTGCACTATCAGGGCTCCTTAAGCATGGATAAGTTCAGTGTAACTTGAATGTCAAGTTGTACAAGAGATTGGGGTAGGGTGAGAGATGTAAGCAGGAGCCAGATCATGGAAGGTCTATGGTCAGCCCAAGGAGCCTGCCTTTTCTCTGTTGGGGGCTCCTTCTGATATGATATGATATTCACATCATAACATTTTATCAGTTTGCATTAGAAGGACTTTCTGTAAGTGAATGATATGATCCACTTTAAACATCCTTAACCTCTCTTTGTAGGAGCCATGGTGGCGCAGTGTTTAAGCACTCGACACTAACCAGAAGACAGGTAGTTCAAACCTACCAGCCACTTGAACCCACCAGCTGCTCCATGGGCGAAAGATGTAGCAGTCTGCTTCTGAAAGGATTGCAGTCTTGAAACCTGAAGGGGGCAGTTCCACTCTGCCCTATAGGACAGAGGTGGGTCAGATTTGACTCAGTGGCAATGGGTTTCTTTCTTTTCTTCTTCTTCTTTTGGAACTTTTCTTTAGTAATAAAAAATATGAAATGCAGGAAGGATAAGTATAAAATCTTACAATTTGGTTTAAAAAAATGAATATTTTAATTGTAGTTTGGGGGATAGTTGCTTTGAAATAGCTCACGTGTAACAGACCTCTGGGATTCTGAGCTGATTCTAAGTCCAGTATGAGCTGCAGGGTGATGCAATAGCTAAAGAGGCCTCATTTGGTCATGAGCTGTATATACAGACATGTAGTGTTGGGCTTGAGAGAACGCCCACCCCACACTGGGAGTTGCGAGCTTAGATCTTTGCAACATGCTATAAGAGGAGAGTTGTTCAACCAGACAGCCCTCCAGAAATGTGACCAGAAAGAGGAGGGACCAGATGCCATATCTGAGGTACAGTTGATGGACTTTGGAGGTCTATTTAGCCCAGAGGAGAGGAGTCTCAGGGTAGCCATGAAGATAGCTTCTCAATGTCTGAAGGGCAAAAGGACGACTGGGCAACCTACTTCTGTAGAAATATCACCTTGGACACCCAAGGAGGGGTTGCTATGAGTCAGAATCGACTTAGCAGCAATTTTTTTTTTTTTTTTTTTAAATGTGACTCCAATAGGACTCATGAGTGAATAGTTTCAGGAAAGTTCAATATAAGGAAGTTAGGGTTGTCCAACAATGCAACTGACCTCAGTTTGCAAAAGAATTCCCATCACTGGGGGCTTAAGCAGAGTCAAGGTGACTCTGTCAGGGTGGTTGTGGAAGGCTGCATTGTCGTTGTTTGTGTTGGTAGCTATTGTGCTGACTCCAACTCATGGTAACCCTGCGTATGTCTTTGTTTGCCAATGAGTCCATTCTGACTCATGCTGACCCCAGTAGGACTGTACTCAATAGGATTTCCGATGGCTGACAGTTTGGAAGTAGTTTGCCAGGCCTTTCTTCTTCTTCTTTTTAAAATTTTATTGTGGTTTATGTGCAGATTTACATGGTAGAATTTGTTTGACATTCAACAGTTCATGGACATTTGATTTTACGCCCTAATTACCATCCCCGACCATAACACACTCTCCTCCCCTCCCATCCCTGTAACCACCCCTTCCCTGTGCCCTTCTTAACTATGTACTCCTGTCTGTCCAGGATTCCCTCTATGTGAATGCTGTCCCTCTGGTGTCCTATGGCTGATTGCTCTAAGGGATGCATCTCCCTAGAATATGTGGGTGCATCACCCTGGGGTAGGTATTCTGCATGTAGGTCTTTCTGCTGTTGGGCTGAGAGCCAATCCATGGGAGTGAGTCCAATTCTAGGCCCAAAGGACAACCTGGGGCCATAGTCTTGAGGATTCCATTCCACCAGACTCTATCTGACATCAGGCCTTTCTTCTGAGGTACGTCTTGGTTGACTTGAGCCTACAACCTTCCCAGTGGCAGCTAAGTACATTAACTGACTCGATGCGTAACAGAACAAACTGCTGCATGGTGCTGTGCCATCTTCATAACCATTAGTATGTTTGAATCCAAGGCTGTATGGTTGACACTGTTGTATACTGTTGAGTCAAGGAGCCCTGGTGGTGCAGTGGCTATTGATTCTAACTCACATTGAGCCTATATGACAGCAGAACTGCTCCCATAGGATTTTGTAGGCTGTAATCTTTATGGGAGCAGATCACCAAGTCTTTTCTCCTGAGCGGCATGATGGGTTTGAACTGCTGACTTTTTGGATTACAGCTGAGTGCTTAAATATTGCACCACTAAAGTTCCCTCCTTTAGGGCTGCATTAGTTCCTTCCAATTCTAAAACTCTAGGATTTTGTTCACCATCATTTATCTCATTCCTCCTTGATTCTGTTTTTGATTTTTGTCCCATACAACCAGTATAGTTAAAAGACAATATCCAGCCATTTCACATCATTGGAAGGAGTGATCTTTGAGCCCTGACTCATTGCTTACATGCCTACAGGAAGCACCTTCTGACAGGTGCCGGCCAGGGGGCTCTCAGCGTGCCTCTCCCAGGCCTGGTGACTCAGCCCTTCAGGATATCTGTGACCTTAGCCGCCTGGTCTGTTTCCGCTGGCCCCCTCCATCCCACCCTCCGAGGCCTGAGAGCAGCAGTCCAGTGCCCGGACTCCCTTTCTTGGGTTTTGGGCTCCTTGTGAGTGATGTCTGCATCTGGCTGGAAATTAAAACAACTGTCTGCATTGCATTTGGCCCGTCTGTCAAAACACAGCCCGGCTCTCAGCAGCTGGGAAAGGGGGCCCTGAATGGGAGCAGTGTCTCCAGCAACAAAGCCCACTTTCACGCCAAGTGCCACGGAGATAGTGAGAACCCTGTTCTTCTCCAAACATGAAACCAATAGCACAACTATTTTCCCTGTTTCCTGGGCTCTCCTGGTGGGATTTTTTTTTTTTTTTTTTAATGCACTGAGTTGATGAGCAACGTGAAACAGGAAACTTATAAGAAGGAGGTGTTATAAAATTGAATAATCTCCTCAAAGATCCAATACCCATACAGAGACCAGAGGAAAGAAATGCCACAGGGACTGGGAGAAGACCCTCCAAGTTAGATGTTCCCATGGGCCTTTCTCGCTCTTTCTTATATCCATGTGTTTCTATTTTCATTCATCAGTCAGCGTTAATTGGTCATGTCCTACATGCAAGCTAGTTACAGGGCAGTGCTGGGCACTTCAGAGGAATAAAGAACAACAGCAGCGTTATGACACAGCCATGACCTTCAAGTTGCAAACATACTAGAGATAAACCCCCCCAAAAAAGTGATGAGTTCTAAGAGAATTACTGAGAGAGGGCTCAGGGGATTCAGAGCAAAGAGAAAATACTTCTATGTTGATGCTATCCAATATGGCAGTCAGTAGTCCCATGTGCATATTGAGAACTTGAAATGCGGCTAGGGCAGATTAAGTATATAATACACAATGGATTTTGAAGACTTAGTATAAAAAAAAAAAAAAATCCAAAAAACAAATTCAAAACATTTCATTAGATCAAGAGGACAGCATTTGCCCAGGGGTTAGAGCTAGGAAGGCAGGAAGGAATGGGAAGGAAGGATGAAGGGAAAAGGGGGGAACAAGGAGGAAGTGGGAAGAATGCTATTATAGTTGAGGATTGCAATAAATGTCACAAAACTGAATATGTATGGATTGTTGAATGGAAAACCATTTTGTTCTGTAAACTTTCACCCAAATCACAATTTTAAAAAAATCTCAAAATTTTTTTGTATTGGCACACATTGAAAAGATAACATTTCACATATATTTTAGGGTTAAATGAACCCTATTATAAAAATTAATTTCACCCTTTTTTAATGTGATGCTTACTGTTGTTGTTATGTGCCATCGAGTTGGACCCGACTCATAGCGACCCCTCCTTGGGTTTCTGAGGAATTATCACTACAGAAGTAGATTGCCCCATCTTCCTTCCGAGGAGTGGCTGGTGGGTTTGAACCACCAGGCTTCTGGTTAGCAGTCAAGTGCCTTAGGCACTATGCTACCAGAGCTCCCAATGTGATGCTAGAAAATTTAAAATTATACATTGTGATTTCTGGCTTGCATTTGTGGCTCACACTGCATTTCTATTGGGCAGCAGTGTTCTAGATGGAGAATCTAGAATGCTTCATGAGAGATGCAGCATGGTGTCTGGGTCTTGAAGGATGGATAATATTTATACAGATGAAGATGAGGTCTAAGATTATTCCAGGTAGAAAGACCACATAAGCAAACAAAGGAAAACAGAGTTTCTTCAGAAAACCATGACCGAGGGCAAGGGTCTATGTCTGGAAAGGTAGGTTTAGGTCAACCTGGGAGACCTGTGAAAACCACAGAGCTGGAATATATGCAGTCTGTAAGCTCTCTACTCTCTCACCCACTGGCCAACAGAATGTTTCTTATGAGAAGGTGGCCTTGTGTCTATTCAAGGAGCAATGGTTCTTAAGGTATGGTCCTTGAACCAGCAATGCTGGTATTGTTGTTGTTCTTAGGTGCTGTTGAGTTGTCTCTGACTCATAGTGACCCTACATACAACAGAATGAAACATTGCCCAGTCCTGTGCCAGCCTCACAATTCTTGCTATACTTGAGTCCATCATTGCAGCCACTATGTCAATCCATTTTGTTGAGGGTCTTCCTCTTTTTTGCTGACCCTCCACTTTACCAAGCCTGATATCCTTCTCCAGGGAATAGGCCCTTCTGACAACATGACCAGAGTAGGTGAAACGAAATCTGGCCATTCTCGCTTCCAATGTGCATTCCAGCTGCACTTCTTCCAGGGAAGATTTGTTTGTTTTTCTGGCTGTCCATGGTATTTTCAGTATTCTTTGACAACACCATAATATAAAGGCATCAACCTTCTTTGGTCTTCCTTATCGATTGTCCAGTTTTCATAGGCATATGAGATGATTAACCATGACTTGGTTTAGGTGCATTTTGCCTTCAAAGTGACATCTTTGCTCTTCAACACTTTAAAGAGGCCTTTTGCAGCACATTTGCCCTGTGCAATATGATGTCTGATTTCTTGGCTATTGCTTCAATGAGTGGTGATTGTGGATCCAAGTAAAATGAAACCTTTGACAACTTCAGTCTTTTCTCCATTTATTGTGATGCCGCTTATTGGTCCAGTTGTAAGGATTTTCGTTTTCTTTATGTTGAGGTGTAATTCATATTGCAGACTGTAGTTTTTTGTTTTTTTTTAACCTATCTCCTACGAATTTTTCTTATGCCCTTTGGTGCTCTTTTACCTTCACTCTGTTCAGTTTTTATATATATTGTGAGGGGCATGGTTCAAAGATTTTTTTTTTTTTTGGATATGGATATCTAATTTTCTTTTACCATTTGCTGAAAAGACTTCTGATTTGCCATTGAAATTCTGTAGAAACTGTAGTTTTTAATCTTCATCAGTAAGTGCTTCAAGTCATCTTCACTTTTAGCAAGCAAGGTTGTACTGTCTATATATTGCAGGTTGTTAGTGAGTCTTCATTCAATCCTGATGCCACGTTCTTCTTCATATAGTTCAGCTTCTTGGATTATTTGCTCAGCTACAGAATGAATAAGTGTGGTGAAAGGATACAACCTTGATGCACTCCCTTCCTGATTTTAAATCATGCAGTATCCTCTTGTTCTGTTCTAATGACGGCCTCCTGGTCTGTGCACAGGTTCCTCACGAGCACAAGTTAAGTATTCTGAGATTCCCATTCTTTGCATGCTCACATTACTTGAGAACTTACTAGATATGAAAATCCAGGGGCCTCTGCCCAATCTACTAAATCAGAAACTCTGGGTATTAGCCCCAGGAAATTGGTTTTTCTTCTGCATGCTAAAGTTTGAGAAGCACTGACATAGATTAGCTCAGCTTCTTACACACACACACACACACACACACTGCCATTGAGTTGGATCTGACTCATAACGACCACTCCTTGGGTTTCCAAGGTGGTATCACTACTGATGTAGATTGCCCAACCTTCCTTCCGAGGAGTGGCTAGTGGGTTTGAACCTCCAGCCTTCTGGTTAGCAGTCTAATGCTTAGGCACCAGCTTCTTAGAGAAGTCTTTAAATGTTAGAGCTTGGAGCTAGGGAGAAACATAATACAATTCTGCCTTGGGGTTATGGGAGAAATTCCACTGATGTGTGTGTATGTGTGTGTGCATGCCTGCATGCATGTGCACGCTTTATGCCTAAGGAGAAACTGGTGGTAATGGTTGTTTAGGATAGAATTTTTGCCTTTCCTGTGGGTGACCCAGGTCCAGTTACCTGCCAGTGTACCTCATGTGCAGCCACCACTCATCTGTCAGTGGGGACTGCCTGTTGTTATGAAGTTGAACAGGTTTCAGTGGCATTTCCAGACACAGTAGACTAGAAAGAAAGGCCTGGTGATCTACTACTTGAAATCAGCCCAAAAAACTCTAGAAATCACAATAATCCAATATGCAGTCTTTTGTGAGGACGACACAGAACTAAGCTGTGTCATGCTCTTTTGTGCATGGGTTCTGTCACGAGTCAGGGGCAGACTTGATGGCAGCTAATAAAAATGCCAACCAAAAAACACCACAAAAAAACATTGCTTTAAGTTGAATTGTGACTCATAGTGACCCTATAGGATAGGGTAGAACTGCCCCATGGGGTTTCCAAGGCTGTAAATCTTTATGCAAGCAGCCTGTTTCATTTTTCTCACAAGGAGCAGCTAGTGGGTTCAAACCACCAACCTTTCAGTTAGCAGCTGAGTGCTTAACCACTGTGCCATCAGGATTCCTTATAACAAGAAGGGAAAAATTGGCTCTAATAATTTTAAATCTGGGAGCACTTAGAGGACCAAGTTTAAACCTCGTGAGTCAAGGGTCACTTTCCTGTGCAGCTCCAAGGGAAGGTTTTTTTGCTTGTGCCAGGCCCCGGAGAGGCGGGTGAAGTGGGGCAGGGTGGGAGCTGCCTCTGGAAGCTCAAGTAGGAAGACACTCTCTCCTGGAGAGTGTCCACAGAGTCAGGAGGTGCTTTGTCAGAGCTGACTCAGAGTTTAATGGAACACTGCATGACGCTTTACTTAGTGTTTGTTTATTATTATTGCATTTTAATTATGCCCAAGGCTGTGCCCACCCCCTCCTTTTTGAGTGCTGGGATATAAGGGTGGATTGATTGGCCAACAAGTGTGATGTTGAGAATAGTACAATCAGAGGGGGCCCTTCTTCAACCCCCTCCACCACCTTCTCACCAGGACCCACAGAGCTGCTTTGGACTAGATTCCACCCTCACGCTCTGCATTCTTTTCTGCTTGATCTAATGTCTTATAATTATGCCTTTAATGAATATTAAGTCATTTGCTTAAGAAATACTCTTAATTAAAGGTGACTCATACTGTGTTGAGGAGCTCTGGTGGTTAGCCCTTGACTGCTAACCAAAGGTCAGTGGTTAGAACCCTCCAGCTGCTCCATGGGAGAAAGATGTGGCAGTCTGCTTCTATAAAGATTTATAACCTTAGAAATTCTATAGGGAAGTTCTACTCTGTCCTATATGGTGGCTATGAGTCAGAATCAACTTGATGGCTATAGGATTGTTTTTTTCTATTTTTTTTTTTTTTTTTCATACTGTATTCTTGGCTCCTATGGCTCTGGAGCCCCACATCTCCAGTGGCTTCCTTGCTGTGTGATTCAGCTGGGCTGGAGATTCATGTGGGAAGGGCCCAGCAGGGTGTGCAAAGGATGAAGGGTTGTTTTCTCTCTCTACTACTTTCTTATTGCATTATAGTAGGTAGCCCACAGGGTGCGAGGTCCAGCACAGCCAGGGCCATTACCACATGTTCTGGTTACCTAGTGCCTCTCTGACAAGAGTACACCACAAATGGGATGGCCTTAACAAACAGGAGTTCATTCTCTTATAGTTTGGAGGCTTTAAGTCCAAGTTCAAAGTGCCAGGCTCTAGGAGCTGGGTGAAAGCTCCTCAACCTTGGGGTCCAGCTCTGCATCCTGCTCCCGTCCCACTGGAGCCTGGCACTTTGAACTTGGACTTAAAGCCTCCAAAGTGTAAGAGAATAAATTCCTGTTTGTTAAGGTCATCCCATTTGTGGTATATTCTTGTCAGAGCAGCACTAGGTAACTAGAACAGAATATGGTACTGAGAGAGTGGGATGCTGCTCTGACAGATACCTAAAATGTGGAAACAGGAGTGGTGTGCGTCCTTGACCCGAGACCCTGGCAGAGAGACCCTGGCATACAGCACGAGAGACGGCAGGAGCAGAGCAAGAAACTGGCATGAGAGATGGCAGGAGCAGAGCCAAGAGACTGGCAGAGAGATACCAGCAGAAAGACCAGCATGAAAGACAGCAGTAGCAGAGCCCAGAGACTGGCATTAAACAGCAACAACCTTATCAGCCCAAGGAGGAGAAAACAGGGTGCTATTGGGTATGTGGCTTCCTGGCAGAGTGGGTTGCCTTCAGGCATTAATTGGTGAAGAGACCGGCATAAAATAGAGTAGCAGGATGGCCAGGCCATGGAGCAAGAAAGCTAAGTGCCCTTTGGGCAGAAAGATTTGCAGCGGAGTGGGTTGCCCTTGGGCATTAATTGGCAGAAGCGGAGAGACTAAGGAAACAGGAAACAGAACTACCTTAGCCTCAAGGGTAGGATCATGGCCTTTGGGGGTGGAACCACCACAGCCCCCTAGGTTTCAAAGAGCCAGGCCTTCACCAACTTGGTTCTGGAGTGTGGGGCTGCTCATTCATGTGGGCCAGTGGGACGGAGTCAAGTCACTACCCAAGAGTGAGGGGACAGGGCTGCCATGCCCAAGAGGGAGAGGAACAGGGCCTGCCAGGCCAAGGGGGTGAGGTTACCACTCAGGAGCTAGGGGACTAGAGCCACCCAGTGAGAGAGATCTGTACAGATGCCACCCAACGAATATATATACAGATTGCCAGTTGACAAGGGGTGGAATTGTGGTAGTTCAGTTTGTGTGTCAACTTGGATGAGCCTGGTTGAGTGGGTGGGCAACTGGATATAGTATTCCCCATGATGAGACTGGTAATCAATTGCATGGTGGAATCTACTGTGAGCAGCTGATTAGCTGCCTTAGGGAATATGGCCTGCTTCCTGTACATAAGGAGAAGCCTTGGGGAATAATCTCTAGCTTATGGCACACGTGGACCCTGCATGTAGCTGTGTCATTGTTCAGCAGCCTGCCATGCTCTGCCAACCTTGAGACTTACAATGGGATTGAATTAATGGCCTGCTGTATGGTTTGGTAACGTTGGGACTGTGCCATTTTATTTGTCGACCTTGGGCTTGATAGTCTCAGCAGCCAGTAGCTGCCTGAGTGAAGAGACGCCTCTAGCTTCAGTGGGCCAGGAGCAAGAGGCAGAGCTGCAGGCCAAGGTTGAGGGGCTTTTATACAGCCCCTAGAGCCTGGCACTTTGAACTCATACTTCTAGCCTACTGAACTGTAAGAGAATAAACTGTTTGTTAAGGCCATCCCATTTGTGGTATATTCTTGTCAGAGCGGCACTAGGTCACCAAAACACCACATCATTATTGGTTGCAAGGACCAGTCACTGAGGGAGGCTGCTAGAACCAGCCAGCCACATTCCTGAAGATCTTGAAGAACACGGTCGACCCCTAGGGTTTGAGCTGTCCAGGGCAAGGCCAGAAAGGCACAGCATTTACTATCATCCTGGACAGAGCTCTGGTGTGAACAAACCACTTTTCAGGTAAAAAAAACTAGTTGCCGTCGAGTTGATTACAATTCATGGTGTCTCCACGTGTGTCAGAGTAGAACCATGCTCCAAAGGCTGGTTTTCTGGAGGTGGATTGCCAGACTTTTCTTCTGTGGCACTTTTAGGTAGACTAGAACTCAGCCAACCTGTGGTAGTTCAGTTTGTGTGTCAACTTGGCTGGGCCTGGTTGAGTGGCTGGGCAGCTGGTGGTAGTTATTCCCCATAATGAGATTGGCAATCAGCTCCATGGTGGGATCTACCACAAGCAGCTGATTAGCTGCCTTTGGAATGTGGTCTGCTTCCTGTATTTAAGGAGAAGCGTTGAGAATGGTCTCTAGCCTATGGCACGCTCGGACCCTGCATGTAGCTGTGTCATTGCTCAGCAGCCTGCTATGCTCTGCCGACCTTGGGACTTACAATGGACTTAAGGTAATGGCCTGCCCTGTGGTTTGGTAACATTGGGTCTCTGCCTTTTTGTCAACCTTGGAGCTTCTCAGCCTCAGCAGCCAGCAGCTGAGTGAAGAAACACCTCTAGCTCCAGTGGGCCAGGAGCAGGAGGCAGAGCTAGACCCCAAGGTTGAGAGGTTTTCACTCAGACCCTAGACCCTGGAACTTTGAACTTGGACTTAAAACCTCCAAATTGTAAGAATAAATGCATGTTTGTTTAAGCCATCCCATTTGTGGTATGTTTCCTGTCAGAACAGCACTAGGTAACCAGAACACAACCTTTCAGACTTCCTTAGTCCTGGACTTTGGAACCAAAGCCCTTGACTCAATAAGCTTGAATCACTGCTACATCTCTGCCATCCCATGTAGAGTACCTGGTTCTGAGAACCTAGAGGGATCTAGCAGAGAAACACAGTCTGGCAATGGATTGTGGCTGAGTCCTATTTATCCCTTAGATGTTTACTGAGCACATATGTTGTGCTAAGCCCTCTGTTAGGCCTGGGCTTACAGTCTCTGCTTTCCTATAACCTGTGGTGTGATCCCTACGTGATGCAAATGGTTTGTGCTCAATTGCTAACCTAGAGAATGGCAGTTCAAACCCACCGAGTGGAGCTGCAGAAGACAGACCTGGTGATCTGCTTCCATAAAGATTACAGCCAAGAAAACCCTATGTAGCAGTTCTACTCTGTAAAACGTGGGGTCACCATGAGTCCGAATCAACTTGACAGCAACTGGAAACAACAATATAACCAAGGAAACAGAATTTCAATATGATGGGATAGATGGCACTGCAGAGGCATCTATAAACACAGATGTGGTTCAATGGATAAGAGAAGATGCTCAGTCTTGGGGCTTTGGCACAGGTACTCAGCACTCAAGAGGCCTGCAGGATTCCTTCGCAGCAACACAAGAGAGAAGCATTAGACGGGGAAAGCTGTTCCCTAGGCTGGTGGGGACCCTCAGAGACTGAGTGTTTAATCCTTTGCTTCCCTGGAATCTGCCTGCCCCTGCCAGATGGTCCATCTGTCCCTACACACGTGTCCCCTGCTTTCAGACACAAGGGAAGAAACAGAGGCCCTCTCAGTGGCTGGGAGCCAGGTGGCGGGGTGGGAGGTGACACAGACAGCCTGGTTGGAGCATGCAGTTGGCCTGATCAACAGGGTTCTGGTCTCTAGAGACCGGGGCTAGGTGCATAGCAGCTGAAGTGTCATTGTGGCTCTGTTGCATCTTTTCTTTGAACCTTCTTTTGCTGGTCCTTCTCTGCCAGTCCCTCCCTCCAACCCCTTCAAGTCCAAACTTGTTTTCAAGAAAAGATCTGACATTCTTTCACATAACTGGCTGACAGCAGATGATGAGATGCCCAGACCAGGGCTGGCTTATGGGCTGAGATCAATAACACAGTCACAGCAAGGTATAGAGGGTCTTAGCATTTTTGAAATGCTTTCAGACACACGATCTCATTTGATCTGCACAATTCCTCAAGGAGGAAGAGAAGCAAGGTATTGTTATGTATTATGATTTCTATTTGATCCACAAGAAAAAGTGGCCCCAAAGGGCTGGCTTAACCCAGGTCTCGCAGTGAGTGGTGAAGTGGCCAACTAGAGGAGAATCCTTCATTGCCCTTGATGGTACTGCTGGCTCTTCTCCAACAAGCTTTAAGGGGACTTTGTGAGGTGTGAGAAGGGAGGAGGTGCCTCAGGAGTCAGTTCCAGGAGAGAAAGGCTGAAGCCAGATTTGAAGCAGGACCAGAGCAGGGTTAGGCTGCTTGAAGCAAGCTGAGGGCAGGCAAGGCTTTGGCTTCTTGGGACCTCACAGCTCTCAGTATCTTGCAGGTTGTTGCTAGCTGTGAACTGAGGGGATGGATGCATGGGTTGAGTTTCTCTTCTTCATGAGCTTGTCCCAAACCTTGTCAGCCTTATGGGGAATGGGTGTAATCAGCCCTGAGAGGTTTCTCCATCTCTTTATACCTGGGAGCAGATGGTAGCCATGGCTCAGAGTCCTCACAGGGTGTGGGATGTGGGCAGATGGTTGGGGCGAGGTGGCCTTGCTCCCAGCCCTGTCTTGACTGCTCTCAGGCATGGAAACTAAAGTGGACCCTCCATGGAAGTGCCAGGCTCCTCCTAGCTCCTGACATGCTTGGTACTACATCACCTATGGCTCAACAAGTCTCCACAAAAAAATACCTTTGTTCTCTCTCCTATCCTTTTGGAGGAAAGAGCTGACTGTCTACTGGATGCCTGAAGAAGCACCTAAATCTAAATCTCCCCTGTTGTGTCTGGGAGGGGGGTGCTAGATGTGGAGGCAGGAATGAGATCCTGTCTTCTTTTTGGATCTGCTTTCCAGGCATCTGGGAGGAAGTGATGGGGCCTTGTAGACCCCTGACCACCACTACCTTGCTGGGCACTTGACTGAACTTGTTGAATGAAATAAAGTAGCAGGAACAGCAATAATAATTAAGCTGCCACTTATCCAGTACTTACTGTGTGCCAGGTATTGTACATGTATTATCTCATTCAATCCTTAGACCAACTTTGTAGGGGAGGCATTTGGAACCCCACTTTGTCATCTGCTGTTGTTAGCTGTTGTTGAATTGGCATCTGCATCATGGTGACCTCATGCACAATGGAGTAAAACACTGCCTGGTCCTGTACCAACTCCATGAATAGCTATGGATAAGACTATTGTGATCCATAGGATTTTTTGTTGGCTGATTTTCGGGAGTAGACCACCAGGCCATTTTTCCTAGTCTCTTTGAGTCTGGAGACTGCTGAAACCTGTTTGGCATCATAGCAAGAGATAAGCCTCCACTGACCAATGGGTAGGGGCTGAGCATGAGGTGCACTGGCTGGAACTTGAATCAGGTCTGAGTCTCAGGTTAAGTAATCTGCCCTAGGTCACCTGTCTATTGCGGAAACAGATTCAAATCCAGGCTTGCCTGACTCCCACACTGAGGTGGTAGGGTTGAGACAGAGGCAAGGACTGAGGAGGGAAGGCCCATTCTCCTGGGGCTGCCCCAGGGCTGGCTGTGAGAGCCACTTTTCTTCTCCTTGGAAAATAAGTCCCAGTGCCTATGCCTAGGTAGGCTTGCTGGACACCCCTGTCATTTTCACCCATCTGACTACAACATGTCTCTTAGCTTACTTTAGTCTCCTCTCCTTTCTAACAAGAATTCAGCTGGTGAATCAGAAGCCAGACCACAAAAGAGGTGACATCAGAAGATGGAGAACGAGACAGGTTGGTGAGGGCGGATTTTTGTTTCGTTTTGTTTTTTAAGCTGGCTAGGATCAGAACAATAATGGAAGAGGCTGTGAGCAGGTTCCACATTTTCCATGCTGAGCCTATTATGGAATGTCACTCTGTTTGCACAGCTCAGGATATTGGTGCTAGCAAGGATGGCTGTCCTGTCTTGCCAGTTATGAGCTGTGTGACCTTGGACAAGTGAATTTAACCTCTTCAAGACTCCATCTCCTTATCTTTAAAATGGAGACAATGCCTGTCCCACTTATCTCACAGGCTGATTAGGGAGCAGAGCACCTCTGAGTTCACATTTTCAGGTAAGGTCTTTCCTATGAATCAACTTCCCAGTAATTAATGTGAGTAACTCATTATTCTTTGTTCCCAGTGTTATATCCATTTCTTTAAAAATCAATAATAAAGTGTCTAGATCTCCTTAAATCCTCATAAAGTAAACATCAACTCAGCCCCCTGCCTGTTTTCTGAGCTGTGAAAGCCATGTGATCAATATCATTAAAAAAAGGGGGGGAGCACAAAACCCAGAAAAGCAGCTGGAGGTTCCAGAGCCTCTGATTGCAACTAAAGCAACATGCAACCTTCTGACCAGAAGCTGACCCTGGGGCTGCCTCCCAAGAACTCCTGACTGTCTGGAGACGTAAGGGTGGAGTGGAGTTCAAAGAGAAAATCTATTTTTAATGACTTGGGGGAGAAGCGTGGAGAGGCTGAGTAATTCAGCGTAATTAAAGCTATCTATCACTCAAAGAGAGGAATCCAAAGTTGGTTGAAGTGTTCAATGACATTTTTTTCTCCTCATTCACAAAAACTCAGGAGAGGGTCCCTCAGGAGTCAAAGGAGGAGAGGACAATGGGGAAAGAAACTTATGGCCCCAAACAGTAGGATTTAATCTTTCAGTGAGTGCTAGGACAGCGCCCTCTCCTGAATCCTTTTTCAGTTGTTGTTACTTGCTTTTGAGTTGGCTCCAATTCATGATGACCTTCCCCAAAAAAATCAAACTCACTGCCATTGAGCCAATTCTGACTCATAGCTTCCCTCTTTGGGTTTCCAAGGGAGTAAATCTTTACGTAAGTAGATTGTCCAGTCTTCCTTTCGCAGAGAGACTAGTGGGTTTGAACTGCCAACCTTCTGGTTAGCAGTCAAATGCCTTAGGCACTACACCACCAGAACTCCTTATGGTAACCTTATCTATTAAAAAAAAAAAAAAAAAACCCCCTCACTGCAATCGAGCCGATTCCAACTTATAGCAACCCCCATTGGGTTTCAGAGGCTGTAAATCTTTACAGAAGTAGATTGCTCCATCCTCCTTCCACAGAGCAGCTGGTGGGTTTGAGCCATCAACCTTCTGGTTAGCAGTCAAATACACTAGGCACTGTGCCACTAGAGCTCCTTGACCTTATCTATTGTTGTTGTTGCTGTTGTTTGCCATCGAGTCAGACCTGACTCATAGCAACCCCTCCTTGGGTTTCCGAGGCAGTATCACTATGGAAGTAGATTGCCCAGTCTTCCTTCTGAGGAGCAGCTGGTGGGTTTGAACCACCAGCCTTCTGGTTAGCAGTCAAGTGCCTTACTCACTACGCTACCAGAGCTCCTTAACCTTATCTGTAGTAGAATGAAATATTGCCTGGTCTGGTGCCACCTTTATGATCATTGGTACATTTGGGCCCATTGTTGTGTTATTGTGTCCATCTCATTGAGGATTTCCCTTGTTTTCACTGACCTTCTGGAAAATGTGATATACTTTTCTAGCAATTGGTCTTTCCTGATGACATGTCCAAAGTGGATTTTGAAGGACACATTCTTTAGTTCACATCCAGCTCCTATGTTTACCATCTATATGACCTTAAGTAAGTTACTGGATCTCCTTGACCATCAGTTTCTTCTCTATAAAATGCTGATAATAATGACATCAGCTTCACAAGGTTGTTTTGAAGCTTAAGTAATATCTGTACCTAAAGAACTTTGAACACAGTTGGTGCTTAATAATGGTAGCTGTTATACTCAATCTCTATGTGCAGATTCCTCTGAAGGTGGTAGTGTTGGCATGGGAAAACTGCAGCCCAGGTTTTACACCGATGTGTTGGGCAACATTGAACAAGCTGCCTTTGGCTGCAGGGTTCAATGACATACAAGCTTTGGGCTGAGATAGCTCATCTACCACATGGGGAGAATTATTATCACACTTTGTGAGAAAAGGAGTATAGTTGTCACCCAAACTATTGTTTTTACTAATGACATAATTCTTACTGGAGTTGGAAGTGTGCTGAAACCCAAGCTGAAAGAAGCAGAATTAAGCCTAGTCCTTGAAGGATGAAGGTAAAACTTGGGGAATGAAAACATATAAAGAGGTGGGAAATCAAAGTAGATATTCCAAGTGCCACACCATATTTTCTCAGACAAGGCTCCTCTGTAGAAACACTGAAGAGGTAGAAGTAGGGTCCTTTCTAGTGATGATTTTGGGAAGGATCTACAAAGAACAGAGATGCTGATACTGTGTTGTCTCCATGACAACAGTGGATTTATTCAGTTAGAGAAAGTAGGTAGGATGGGAAATGAGGGATAAGAGGGATTAGGGGAGATGGAGCCTTAGAAATAACCAAAACAGACTTCTCACCTGGGAACCAGATGCCTGGGATTATCCAGGTCCCACAAAGCAACCTATAGAGTTAACATCGACTCTGCTACACCAGGAAAGAGGAAGTGATGATGGCAAGGGGATACACTAACAAGGCAACAAAACCCCTTACCTATTCATTTCTACTCAATTCATTCCATGCTATTTGTCCATTGCGGGCAGTGAGGTCCCTGGGTACACTGAGCCCAAGTCTAGCTTTATCAACTGGAATTTGATTTTATCTAGGAACTGGGCATCTGTCCAATAGTTCCTGGTCTCCTTGGACCTGACCCTTTTTGACTTCTGGTCCCCTGTTCTCCAGTCACCAGGAGAGTCCAAGAGGAGAGTTTGGAAACTGAGTTAATCCCAAATTCTCTGTGAAGCATCTATGACAATTAAGCTTAGGAAGCAAGATTTGGGCTAGGAATCTTCAGGGGGAAGGAGTCCAAGGAAAGGCTGCTCACAGATCTGGGTTAAGAATATCTTTGATTTTGTCTGGGTAGAAGGTCAAGGACAACTTCAGTGTTGTCTGGAATGACAACTCAAGGAATTTATGCTTGGGATAAGTTCTCCTATAAGAGAGAAAGCAGGGCCTTTAAGACACCACTGTTCCCAAGAGGGACCATGAACATGTGCTCCCTTTGGAAGAGCTGCTGCCATCGTTTCCCAAGCAAGCCCCCAGCTTCTGCCTCCTGGTGCCTGATCACACCTCCTGCTCTGATGTTGGCACCATGGTGCTTGTGGGTTCTTAGCGACGCCTCTTGTGCTAATTTTCCAGCCTTGATATCTTCCCTTGAATCTGCTTCTGAGGTTATGAACAGACCAGAGGTTAAAGTTCCCAGATCATCTATATATAGGATGGACAAGTCTACTGCACAGTACAGATGGAATCAGATTTGGTTGCGTCCCACTGCCCAGGCCCCTCTGTGTGCACAAGTAAGAATGAAGCCAGCTCCCGATCCACAGGCACTGGATCTGAGACTAGCCTTCATCTCACTGTTTAAGCTGCTGTGTAATTCTGAATAGATAAGAAGCCACAAGGGCCTCATGTTGTAAAACAGAATTTTGATTTCCAGTGGACACCATGGAGCATATCTTCCCAATCATCTCTCAGCTTTCCTTCCTGACTATCTCAGCCTGGACATCTTGTCCTCCCTGACATATCAGATCTCCTGAAAATATTCTTGCTGACTTTTCTTAGTATGCCAAATGGTTATTTCCCTTGGGAAGGATGGAGTGGTTTCTTGTATTTTGTGGCTTCTTAGGACAAGTCAGTAAGTGATTGGATGAATGTGTATGTATCTGTGTGTGTGTGTGTGTGTGTGTAATAGAAAGAGAGAGACTTTGTGTGTGGTAGAGAGAGAAAGAGGATTAGAAGGGTACACATTAAATCTCTGCCCTAAGAGCGGGGTGGGGATGAGGGTGGGGGCAAGGATGGAGGTTGGATGGGGAGACTCCCCTACACTTAAATTTAAAAATGTTAATTTCCTTTCTGTGTCAAGCTCAATTATTCATTTATGCCATTCATTCATTCAATCCTGGCAAAATGGTGAGGAGAGAGACAGGAAGGCTGTCACACCTTGCTTGGTTCCTGTGTCTCTGTGCTGCTTTGGGAATCTGTATAAACTGGTCAAGTGGATAAAGATCACTGCAAAGAGCAGCAATAATCACGTGGACACTGTGAACTATACCAGGGGCTAGTCAGTAGTAGTTGATTGGTGCGGCCTTCTGAATCTACATTCATAGGAAGTCTGATTTACTAACTGAGTAGAGCTGCATGTGATTAAAATATACTTGGCACTTAAAATTTGTTCATTTTCCCACTCATTTATTCATTAGCCTATCAAAGTATGAATTCCTTTATCCACTCAATCACCATGCCAGGCATTATGTCTTATAATGTGGTACTACAAATGTGAGCCAGTCTTGGTCTTAAACTGCCCTCAAGAAGCTTTCCTTCTGGCAGTTTTAAGCTAGAAAGTGAAAATGGTCATAGGAGAGGTCTAGGTTCCAAGCTGGATGTGATGACTTTTGGCTGAAAGGACTCCAGTGAAGGTATCATCCATTTGTGGCAGGCCTTGAAAACTTGGTGATATTTTGATAGGCAGGAATGGAAGGAGGCCATTCTCAATAAAGAACAGCATGAATTAGGTGCAAGGAAAACTCCAGGGAATGAACAAGTATTAGGATAAAGGAGCCGATTTAAAAAAAAAAGAAAAGTGATTGGAGGGTGGATTTTAGAAGGCCATGATGGTGGAAAAAGAATGGAAAGGAGGGACGAAAAGAAAACATTTTACATTTCTTCTTTCTTTTGTCTCTGCCATTCTATTCCTGCTGCCTGCCCTGCCTGCCCCAGCCCCAGGTACATATCCTCACAGCAAGATGGTGGCCAATGACCTTGCTGGTCTTCCTTCTACCCTTTCCACACCAGATGTGCTTTTCTTCATAAATGTTGAAGGTGTAGTAGTTGAAGGCATGGACCCTGCAGTCAGACTGCCTAGGGGTGAATCCCAGCCCCTCCACTTATTAGCTGTGTGACTTTAGTCAAGGTATTCATTTGCTGATTTGTAAAACAGTAATAATAATAAAAACCAATTGCTGTCCAGTTGACTCATACTCATGGCGACCCCGTGTCTGTCAGAGCAGAACTCTGCTGAGTCAGTGGCCAACTGTTGGGAAAGAGATTGCCAGGCCTTTCTTCTAAGATACCTCCAATCTTCTGCTTAGCAGCCAAGCTCGTTAACATTTGTACCAGCCAGGGACTCCAGTGATAATAATAACTGTTGCCATCCAGTCGATTCTGACTCATAGTGACCAGATAGGGTTTCCAAGGCTGTAATATTTATGGGAGCAACTGCCACATCTTTCTCCCATGAAGAGGCTGATGGGTTCAAACTGCCAACCTTATGGATAGAAACCAAGCACTTAACCACTGTGCCATCAGGGCTTCTTAGTGATAATAACAGCACTCACTTACATAAGACTTAATATCTGTAGATGAGGAAGACACTGAGGACTGGAGTGTCTTAGTCAATTTATTTAAAGTGACATGCCCAATGAATGGTAGAGCTAGGATTTAACCCCAGGCAGGCTGACTCCACAGCCCATGGTTTTAACTTCTACACTATACTATCTCTTAGGCACGAAGAATGACACAGAAAATACTTAGCACAGTACTTTGCATGTACCTATTAACTATAATTAATATATATCTTAAGGACTGCTATATATCCTCTGTAGACTTCAAGTTCAAAGAATGAACAGACATAACCATGATCCTAAAGGAAGGTTGGGCAATCCTACTTCCGTAGTGATACTGCCTCGGAAACCCAAGGAGGGGTCGTAATGAGTCGGGTTTGACTCGACGGCACATAACAACAACAACAACAAAGTACTCATAGTATTGTCAGGAAGATATACAAATCTTCCACATTATAATGAAATATTAGCACTAATGGTCAAGGTGGGTTCAAACCCACCTTGTGGTGCTGAGTGGGTTCGAACTACCAACCTTTCAGTTAGCAGTCAAGCATGTAAGCATTGCTTAAGTTACTTATAGGGCTGTGCTTTTTATTTCTTCATATCAGCTATTTCTGTATACTTCTAGTTCCATTTCTTACACAAAATAAGTCTGTAAATAACTGCTGAGAGGCTAATCACAGTTGCCCAGGGATCCAGTTTTAGTTTAAGCTTCTTTAATGCTATAGGAGTATGGTAATGCTATAGGAGCAAAGAGGAAGAGCAATTCAGGGAAGGCTTCCAAGAGGAAGTGTTTTGTAGTTATGACACCACAAAAAATAAAAAAAACAAAACAAAGAAGTCCAAAAACAATAAGAAAATGCTGCATCCTGGGTGAAGTTTATAGTCCAAATTCTCAGCCTTCTAAACTCTGACCCAAGCCAGGCTGACATTTCTACTATGCACTCATTCCTTCAGCATGAACCCCCTCCTGCCAGCCTGGTCTCCTCGTATCCTGCATACCGTCCGGGCTCTATGCTTTTGCTCACACTTCTGTTCCTCCTCATCAGAATGTCCACCCCTCTTTCATTCACACTTCAAATTCCTAGGCTCTCCCTCCTCCACAAAGTTTCCTTTGACCAACCTCTATCTCTCTGAATGTATCATCTGCTTCCCTGCCCAATTAGACTTGAATAGTCTTTGAAACACTTCTTAGGTGTGCATCTTTTAAGGTTAATTTTTGTTGTTGGGTGCCATTGAGTCGATTCTGACTCGTGGTAACCCTGTGGGACAGAGTAGAACTGCCCCACAGGGTTTTCCAAGCTGTAATCTTTATGGAAACAAACGGCCAGGTCTTTCTCCTGAGGAGCTGCTGAGTGGGTTCGAACCACCAACCTTTCAGTTAGCAGTCAAGCACGTAAGCATTGCTTAAGTTACTTATAGGGCTGTGCTTTTTTTTTCTTCATATCAGCTATTTCTGTATGCTTCTAGTTCCATTTTTTACACAAAATAAATCTGTAAATAACTGCTGAGAAGCTAATCACAGTTGCCCAGGGATCCAGTTTTAGTTTAAGCTTCTTTAGGTAAATCTACTATACTGAAGTTCTCAAGGTGTGGCCGCTTGACATTCTTCTAGGATCCATTAGGTGACTTGAGGGCTTTCATTTTATTTTTTCAATAGACTTAATGGTCTATTGGTGGTTTAAAACCCCCACTTGTCTGTCAGTTTGTCATACTGTGGTGGCTTGTGTGTTGCTGTGACGCTGGAGGCTATGCCACTGGTATTTCAAATACCAGCAGAGTCACCCATGGTGGACAGGTTTCAGCAGAGCTTCCTGACATCACAATACATGGAGAAAAGACTGAAGTTGTCAGGGATTTCATTTTACTCGGACCCACAGTCACACCCATGGAAGCAACAATTGAGAAATCAGAAGTTGTATCGTACTGGGCAAATCTGCTGCAAAAGACTGCATTAATGTGTTGTTGTTAGGTGCTGTCAAGTCGGCTCAGACTCATAGTGACAACAGAATGAAACAATGCCTGGTTCTGCATTCACCTCACAATCCTTGCCCACTATTGCAGCCACTGTATCAATCCATCTTGTTGAAGAACTTCCCCTTTTTTGCTGATCCTCCACTTTACCAAGCATGATATCCTTTTCCAGGGAATGGTGCCTTCTGACAACATGACCGAAGTAGGTGAGACGAAGGCTGGCCATTCTCGCTTCCAAGGAGCATTCCAGCTGCACTTCTTCCAGGACAGATTTGTTTGTTTTTCTGGCAGTCCATGGTACTTTCAGTATTCTTCGCCAACACCCCAACTCAAAAACATCAATTCTTCTTCAGTCTTCTTTATTCATTGTCCAGTTTTCACATGCATATGAGGCTATTGAAAACACCACGGCTTGGGTTAGGCTCACCTTAGTCTTCAAGGAGACATCTTTGCTCTTCAGCACTTTAAAGAGATCTTTCCCAGTGCAATATGTCATCTGATTTCTTGACTGCTGCTTCCATGGCTGTTGATTGTGGAACCAAGTCATATGAAATCTTTGACAACTTCAGTCTTCTCTCTATTTATCGTGATGGTACTTATTGGTCCAGTTGTGAGGATTTAGTTTTCTTCATGTTGAGGTGTAATTCATACTGCAGACTGCAGTCTTTAATCTTCATCAGTAAGTGCTTCAAATCATCTTCACTTTCAGTAAGCAAGGTTGTGTCATCTGCATATAGCAGGTTGTTAATGACTCTTCTTCCAATCCTGATGTTGCATTCTTCATATAGTCCAGCTTCTCAGATTATTTCCTCAGCATACAGATTGACTAAGTGTGGTGAAAGGATATAACCCTGACACACTCCTTTCCTGATTTTAAACCATGCAGTATCCCCTTGTTCTGGTCTATGTACAGGTTCCTCATGAGTACAATTAAGTGTTCTGGAATTCTCATTCTTCTCAATGTTATCCATAATTTGTTATGAACCACACAGTTGAATGCCTTTGCATAGTCAATAAAACACAAATAAACATCTTGTATTCTTTGCTTTGAGCCAAGATCCACCTGACATCAGCAATGATATCCCTTGTTCCACATCTTCTTCTAAGTCCGTCTTGCATTTCTGGAAGTTTCCTTTCTATATATTGCTGCAACTGTTTTTGACTTCAGCAACATTTTACTTTCATGTGCTATTAATGATATCGTTCAGTAATTTCCACATTCTATGCAATCACCTTTCTTTGGAATGGGTACAAATATGGATCTCTTTCAGTCAGTTGGCCAGATAGCTGTCTTCCCAATTTCTTGGCATAGATGAGTAAGTACCTCCAGTGCAACTTCTGTTTGTTGAAACATCAAAATGGGTATTCTGTCAATTCCTGGAGCCTTGTTTTTTGCCAATTCCTTCACTGTACCTTTGACTTCTTCCTTCAGTACCATTGGTTCTTGATCATATGTCACCTCCTGAGATGGATGAACATTGACCAACTCTTTTTGGTACAGTAACTCTGTGTTCCATCTTCCATCTTCTTTTGATGTTTCCTGCATCTTTCAATATTTTGCCCATAGAATCTTTCAATATTGCAACTCAAGGATTGAATTTTTTCCTCAGTTCTTTCAGCTTGAGAAATGCTGAGCGTGTTCTTCCCTTTCAGTTTTCTAACTCCAGGTCTTTGCACATTAGTAAATGGCTTTATCTCCTTGAGCTGCTCTTAAATCTTCTGTTCAGCTCTTTTATCTTGTCATTTCTTCCATTTGCTTTTGCTACTCTCTGCTCAAGTACAAATTTCAGAGTCTCTTCTGACATCCATTTTGGTCTTTTGTTCCTTTCCTGTCTTTTTAATGACCTTTTGCTTTCTTCATGTATGATGTTCATCCCACAATTCATTGGGTTTTTGGTCACTGGTGTTCAATGAGTCAAATCTATTCTTCAGATAATCTCTAAATTCAGGATGGATATAATCAAGGTCATATTTTGGCTCTTGTGGACTTGTTTTAATTTTCTTCAGCTTCAACTTGAACTTGCACATGAGCAGTTGATGGTCTGTTCCACAGTCAGCTCCTGGCCTCAATTTGGCTGTAGATGAAGAAGCCTCAATGGTGTAGTCCCTAAGATATTTGACTGTTAACCAGAAGTTTGGGGGTTCCAACCCATCAGCCACCCTGTGGAAGGAAGATTAGGCAATCTACTTCCATAAAAATTTACCACCTCACTGAATCTGAATCAACTTGATGGCAGTGAGTTTGGTTTGTTTGGTTTATTGAGCTTCTCCATCTCCTCTTTCCACAGACGTAGCCAATCTGATTCCTGTGTATTCCATCTGGTAAAGTCCATGTGTATAGCCACTATTTATGTTGTTGAAAAAAGGTATTTGCAATGAATAAGTCATTGGTCTTGCAAAATTCTATCATGTGATCTCCAGTGTCATTTCTATCAGCAAGGCCCTATTTTCCAACTACTGGTGATTCTTCTTTGTTTCCAAATTTTGCATTCCAATCACCAGTAATAATCACCATATCTTGATTGCATGTTTGGTTAATTTCAAACTGCAAAAGTTGGTAAAAATCTTCAATTTCCTTGTCTTTGGCTTTGGTGGTTGCTGTGTAAATTTGAATAACAGTAATATTAACTGGTCTTCCTTGTAGGTGTATGGATATTATCCTATCACTGACAGCACTGTATTTCAGGATAGATCTTGAAACATTCTTTGTGATGATAAATGACACACCATTCCTCTTCAATTTGTCATTCCTGACATAGTAGATCATATGATTGTCTGTTTCAAAATGGCCAAAACCAGTCCATTTCAGTTCACCAGTGCCTAGGATATTGATCTTTATGTGTTCCAATTCATTTTTGACAACTTCCAGTTTTCTTAGATTTATACTTTGTACATTCCATGTTCTGACTATTGATGGATGTTTGCAACTGTTTCTTCCCATTTTGAGTCATGCCACATCAGCAAATGGAGGTCCCAAAAGCTTTATTCCATCTACGACATTAAGGTCAACTCTACTTTGAGGAGGCAGCTCTTCCCTAGTCATATTTTGAGTACCTTCCAACCTGAGGGGCTCATCTTCCAGCATTATATCTGACAAAGTTTCAGGGCTATTCATAAAATTTTCCAGTAATATATCAGACAGTGTTTCACTGATATTTATAACATTTTCACTGGCCAGTTCTTTGCAAAGTGGATGGCCCCTTCCTCCTTCCAAGTCTGTCTTAGTCTGGAAGGTCCGCTGAAACCTGTCCACCATGGGTGACCCTGCTGGTATCTGAAATACTGGTGGCATAGCCTACAGCCTCACAGCAACACACAAGCCACCACAGTATGACAACTGACATAATGGTGGTGGTTAAGTGTTAAGAAGCAAAAATGTCACTTTGAAGACTAAGGTGGGCCTGACCAAAGCCATGGTATTTTCAATCACCTCATAAGCACGTGAAAGCTGGACAATGAATAAGGAAAACCAAAGAAGAGTTGATGCCTTTGAATTGTGGTGCTGAAGAATACTGAAAGTACCATGGACTTCCAGAAAAACTAACAAATCCATCCAGGATGAAGTGCAGCTGGAATGTTCCTTGGAAGTGAGAATGACCAGACTTTGTCTGACCTACTTTAGTCATGTTGTCAGAAGGGACCATTCCCTGGAGAAGGATATCTATCATTCTTGGTAAAGTGTAGGGTCAACGAAAAAAAGGAAGTCCGTCAAGGAGATGGACTGACACAGTGGCTGGGATGATGGGCTCAGGTATAGCAAGGATTGTGAGGATGGCACAGGACTGGGCAGTGTTTCGTTTTGTTGTACATGGGGATGCTATGAGTCAAAGCCAACTTGACAGCACCTAACAACAACTACAACAATGTCTATAACACAGCAGAGGCACATGATGCTATGGAAAGGACACATCTGTTAAAGGCAGGAGGCCCTCACTTAGCCTTATCACATACTCAAGTGTGCTAGGTAAGTCACTTAGCCTCTCTGAGCCTCAGTTTCCACATTTGTAAATGTTACAAGACATTAAAATGGAAGCTTCCACCAAGGCTCCAAGATATAATAAATGCTGCATTTTAAAGTAAAGTGGTGGATCATCATGCAACTTTTCAGCGTAGTTTCTTAAAATCCAATGTCATGGCTCTGCCCCTCACCCTGGCTCAGATCAATGAAAGGAAAGTGTTGAAAGAAATGAAAAAGGGGATTTGTGAGATTTTTGAATCTTTGGACTGTTGTCCCTAGCCACTCTGCAATAGCACCACTTGGGAGGCTTGAGATGGGTCCCTTGTGCTGCAGGGGCAAAGTAGACAGGAAAATCCAGAAGGAGGGAAATCCAGAGGAGAGGCTGGTGAGCTCCTAGGAGGCAGGATGCAGACAGGTGGCTGCAGTGTGCAGAAGGTCACTGCATGCCCCTCTGATGGTGACAGGCCAAGGATGTGTGAGTGCTTCTCCTGCACCAAATGTGGACCCCTCAGAAGGGAGAGTTGGCCTGGAAGCATGCTACATTCTGTCCAGGAGGACCCTTGGAGGTGCTGCTGTGACTCCACTGTATGGATCTATGTGGAGGGACTGCAGGAAAATCAGAGCTTAGGGGAGAGTGGTCAGTCAGAAAGAAGTGCCACCTGCTTGATGGGAGCTGCAGCCAGAGAAGCTCAGCAGGGAAGCATGCAAAGCACCCAAAGGACCTAGCCCTGAAAGAGAAACTTTGGCCAGATTGAAGAGCATGAAGCTATCCTACGAAGATTCTAGTTCAAGTAAGAAAGACCCTTTCTTGGACCCTTTCCTGCCTCTTTCTTCTGAAGTGAGTGATGAAGGTAAGTGAGAAGGAGAGAAGAAGGATGTCTCCCAGACATCAAGCAGAGGTCAGAGCTCAGTCAAGCCCAGAGTTTTAATCTGGGCCTGGAACTGGACATTATAATTCTGAACTGAGAAATGTTTGATATTTGAAGTTACCAGAGGACTTTCATTAAGAGTGAGTTGATAAGCTATGCAGTCTGCCTAAATACCTAGCTTTCTTTTAGAACCTAGGGGAAAAGGTGCCCCACTTTAAATATTTTGAAGGGATTTTACCAGTTGCTGTCAAGTTGACACCAACTTATGGGGACCCCTTGTGTGTCAGAGTAGAACTGTGTTCCATACAGTTTTCTTTTTATCTTCTTTATTTTTTAAATCCCTTCACCCATATCAAACCTGTCTCTTAATTATCCTTCTATTTTTCCTCCTTTACCCTCTTCTCCCATTCCTGATAACCAACAAAGAAAATTTCCTCCCCTGTGTAAACCTTTCCTTGACTTTTTACAATAATTGACTCATACAGTATTTGCCCTTCTGTGATTGCCTTATTTCACTCAGCATATTGTCCTCCCACTTCACCCACATTGTGATATGATGGCTGATTCTTCATTATTCTTTAGTGTTACATAGTATTCCATTGTGTCCATGTACCATAGTTTGGTTCTCCATTAGTCTGTTGATGGGCACTTAGGTTGTCTCCATCTCTTTACTATTGTAAATAGTGCTGCAATGAACATGAGTGTGCATCTATCTATTCATGAGCCAGGTCTCACCTCTTTAGATATATTCCTAGTAATGGGATTGATGGATCAAATGATATTTCTATTTCCAACTTTTTAAGGAAGTGCCATACTGTTTTCCATAGTGGTTGTATCATTTTAAAGTCCCACCTACTTCCGTAGTGATACTGCCTCGGAGACCCAAGGAGGGGTCGCTATGAGTCAGGTCTGACTCAATGGCACATAACAACAACAACAACCAACAGTGTATGAGTGCCCAATCTCTCTACATCCTTGCCAGCATTTGTTATTTTCAGTCCTGTTGAGCTTTGCTATCTCATTGTTGTTTTGATTTGCATCTCTTTATGACTGCTAACCAGAAGGCTGGTGGTTCAAATCCACCAGTCATTCCTCAGAAGGAAGGTTGGGTAATCTACTTCCGTAGTGATACTGCCTCAGAAACCCAAGGAGGGGTCATCATGACTCAGATCTGACTCGATGGCAGAGGGTTTTTAATGGCTAATGATTGGGATTATTTCTTCATGTGTTTGCTGGCTGCCTGAATATCTTTAACAAAGTGTCTGTTCATATCCTTTTCCCTTTTTTGAATTGGATTGTTTGTCTTTTTGATGTTGAAGTGTTGACGTTTTCTATAAATTTTAGAGATAAGCCCCTTGTTGGATATGTCGTTGCCAAATATTTTTCCCCAATCTGTGTGTTCTCTTTTTTCTCTTTTGGAGAAGTCTTTTGATACACAGAAGAATTTAAGTTTTAGAAGGTCCCAGGTATCTAGATTTTCTTCTGCTGTTTGTTCTTGATAGGTGATTTATAACATAAATCAGGGCCCCTAAATTTGTCCCTATTTTATCTTTGATGAACTTTATAGTTTTGGGTTTTACATTTAAGTCTTTGATCTATCTTGAGTTCATTTTTATGTATGGTCTGAAGTATGGATCTTGTTTCATTTTTCTGCAGATGGATATCCAGTTTTGCCAGCACCATTTGTTGAAGAGACTACCTCTTCCCCATTGAATAGGTTTCAGCACTTTGTCAAAGATCATCTGTCCACAGGTGGATGGATCTATTTCTGGATTTTCAATTCTGTTCTGTTGGTCTGTATGTCTGTCATTGTACCAATACCAGGCTGTTTTGACTACTGTGGCTATATGTGGTTTTGAGATCCAGGAGTGTGAGACCTCCTACTTTGTTTTTCTTCTTCAGTAATGGTTTGCTTATCTGTGCTCTCTTTACTTTCCATACAAAAGTAGTGATTGATTTTTTTCATGTCCTTGAAGAAATTGATGGAATTTGGGTTAGGATTTCAGTGAACCTATAGATTGCTTTGGCTAGTATTGACATTTTCACAATGTTCGTATTCCTATCCATGAGCATGGGATATTCTTCCATTTATGTAGGTCTATTATAGTTTCTTGTAGTAGTGTTTGGTAGTGTTCTTTGTATAGGTCTTTTGTGCCCCTGGTAAGATTTATTCCTAAGTATTTTCTCTTCTTGGTAGCTATTGTAAATTGTATTGTTTTCCTCATCTCTTTTTCAGAGATCTCTTTGTTGGTGTAGAGGAATCCAACTGATTTTTGCATCCCGCCATTTTAGTGGAGTTTTCAATTAGTTCCAATAATTTTCTTACTGAGTCTCTTGGGTTTTCTGTGTATCGGATCATGTCATCTACAAATAGTTTTACTTCTTCTATGCCAATTTGTTGTTGTTGTTGTTGTTGTTATGTGCCGTCAAGTCAGCCCCGACTCATAGCGACCCCTCCTTGGGTTTCCAAGACAGTATCACTACAGAAGTAGATTGCCCCATCTTCCTTCCAAGGAGTGGCTGGTGGGTTTGAACCGTCAGCCTTTTGGTTAGCAGTCAAGTGCCTTAGGCACTATGCTACCAGAGCTCCCAAATTTTGATGCCAATTTGGATGCCTTTTATTTCTTTTTCTTGCCTTATTGCTCTGACTAAGACTTCCAGTACAATGAAGAATAGAAGTGATGATAGAGGGCATCCTTGCCTGCTTCCCATTCACTAGAGGAATGCTTTGAGTCTCTCTTCATTGAAAATGGTGTTGGCCTTGGTTTTTCATAAGTGCCCTTTATTATGTTGAGGAATTTTCCTTCTATTCCTACTTTGCTGAGGGTATTTTTAAAAATCAGGTATGGGTGCTGGATTTTATCAAATGCCTTTTCTGCAACTCCACACAGTTTTCAGTGGCTGATTTTCTGGAAGTGAATCACTAAGCCTTTCTTCTGAGGCTCCTCTGGTGGACTTGAACCTCCAATCTTTTATTAGTGGCCAAATGCATTAATCATTTGCACTACCCAAGGACTCCACTGAAGGGATAGTAGATATTATGGACTGAATTATGTCCTCCCAAAATTTGTGTTGTATATCCTAACCTCTATGCCTATGCCTATGGTTAAGTAGCTCTGGTGGCACAGTGCCTAAGGCATTTGACTGCTAATCAAAAGGTTGGTGGTTCAAACTCACCAGGTACTCCATGAAAGTAAGACTGAGCAATCTCCTTCTGTAAAGATTTACAGCCTCAGAAACCCAAAGGGGGTCGCTATGAGTTGGAATTGACTGTTGTTGTTGTTGTTATGTGCCGTCGAGCCGGACTCGACTCATAGCGACCCCTCCTTGGGTTTCCGTGGCAGTATCACTACGGAAGTAGATTGCTCCATCTTTCTTCCGAGGAGTTGACTAGATGGCGTAAATTTGGTATTTTTGGTTAGCCTATGATTATAATCCTATTTGAGAATGGATTGTCTTTGTTATGTTAATGAGGCAGGATTAGTGTGGGGTCCTGCGACAATCTCCTTTGAAATATAAAAAAGTTAAAAAGCAAGCAGGGAGAGATGGGGTAAGATAGATGCCAAAAAATATAGAGATCTCCAAGAAACGAGGAGGAAGAAGCTGAAGAGACAAGGACCTTCCTCCAGAGCCAAAACAGAGAAAAACTTCCCCTTGAACAGATGCCCTGAATTTGGACTTCTAGCCTCTCAAACTATGAGAAAATACATTTCTGTTTGTTCAAGCCACCCACTTGTGGTATCTCTATTATAGTAGCACTAGAAAACTAAGACAGTTGGAGACAAAGTAAAGCTGTGTTTTGAATGTATCTCCTAGTGTACTAGTTATGCATGATAATACCAACACTGCTATTCCTAACTCACATGTTGTGGTCAGTGTCATATGAAATGAAGGCCACAACATTGCATTGTCCAATGAAAGCTTATTGCATGCATCTGGGGGAATTATTTATTACTTCTGGGTCCAGATAGATAACTTACTAATAAAATGATTTTTTTTCAATAAAAGGTGAATGAAAACTAACTCTGGATGTCAACTTTCAGATAGTTCAGCAGATTTCTCAAAACATTGGGGTCCTCCCAAGGAGTGAGTAGGTGTGCAGTCTCTTTTTCACCTCACGTGGCTCATGGGTCAAAAGAATTTGGGCACAGCTACACTGGGAAGATAGGAGCTCAAGTGGCTCAGTGGTTAAAGGTCAGCAGTTTGAACCCACCAGCTGCTCCACAGGAGAAAGATGAAGCAGTCTGCTTCTATAAAGATTTACAGCCTTGAAAACACTATGGGGCACTTCTACCCTCTCCTAGAGGGTCTCTATGAGTCAGAATTGTCCAATGGCAGTGGGTTTGGTTTGGTTTGGTACCCTGGGGAGCCTCTTGACTCATTAGCCTCTGTGTTCCAGAAGATGCCAGCACAATCAAACATGGCCTCTGAAGCTGCTCTAATGAAGACAAGGCTGCTGTGAGGAGTGTGCTCCTGGTTAGAAGCACTCTGGGTGCTGCTGCCACCCCACCCTCAGCTCTTGGTCTTATCTGAGCAATCAATGGGGATTACAGATTTGCAGCCTTCTCTTGCCTACAGAGTGATGGTGAAGACTGTTTAAATCTTTACCTTCCTCACTGCTTTCTCTTCATTGCCTTCTCGACTCGCTGCCTCAAATGCAACCAATGTCATGGAATCTCTGGGGTAGGAAGGGGTGGGGGAAACGTGGGGAGATGGAAGAGAGACTAAAGAGTCCCCCTCCCTCTTTTTTTTTTTTTTAACAGGTGCTTAGGAAATTAATTAGAGCAAATAATCACTGAGTTGTCTGAGTCTCTATTTTATTTGGTGCATGCCGGGTCTGGTGGAAAAAAAAAAAGGGGGGGAATTTTAAATAATTTTGGAGTTATAACTGATGTAATTAGGTGCTCAGTGAACACTTAGCATCGAGCTGTGCTTATTAAAATTACTGTTTTAATCAGAACATTGCCAGAGAATCATTAATAATACAATGGCTTGATTCCCTGGAACTCTAATTAGACCTGGACTTTTAACCACCTGAGTGTAATCTGGCTCTGTCTCAATACGCACCACGGGTGATACATTATCATTTCAGGGCATGTGGGGATGGAGCATCAATACTGCTATTTAGTGACTGCCTGATGCTTTATTTTGGAGCAGAGTGTGTGATGCTGTGGGGGTGCACAGTGGTACTGATGTTGAAAGGTAGAGAAGGAAGTGAAGGAGATTGGCAAGGGGCAAAGGGGTTGGAGGTCTTCCAGGAGAATCGGTAGGATATACTTTTCCTGCTGCTGTGGGCCAGACATACCTTATACATTGTTCTGCAGAAGAACGACCAAGTCACAATACCACGCAGTTGTTGTTAGCTGCTGTTGCGTCAGCCCTGACCCATGAGGACCCCATGCACAACAGAATGAAATGCTGCCTGGTCCTGTGCTGTCCCCATCATTGGTTGCAGATCAGGCTGCTGTGACCCACAGGATTTTCACTGACTGACTTTTGGAAGTAGACCACCAGGCCTTTCTTCCTGGTCTGTCTTAGTGGGGAAGTTCTGCTGAAACCTGTTCAGCATCACAGCAACACACAAGCCTCCAGAGACAGATGAGGGGTAGCTGTGTACGAGTTGCACTGGGCCAAAATCAAACCTGGGTCTCTCGAACTGAAGGTGAGAATTCTACTACTGAACCACCAACCCCTCAGCCACAACATCACAGATCCAACTAAAGGCCATTTCTCCGATGCCTTCACATGGGCTTGGCCCTCACCCAAAGCAAACATACCTTCAGGGACAGGGACAGCTCTAATTATTGGTAAGCCAGTGAACATCAGAAATCTAATCAAGCATTTGCTAAGTGATAACTAAAGGTTAATGTGGTGAAGGACTGGGGCTACTTTTTAATTTCCCTGTCCTGCATTTTATGTGTGTTACCACAGATAGGCAACATAGACATTGGCTAAGTTTCTCTGGAACCTTCCAGCCCTTAGGAGCATTTTGCAGGTAAATAATTCCAGAGCTGCAGGGAAGCTGAGCAGACATGTTTGTAAATATACCCTGAGACCCTTAGCTGAGCTGGTATTTGGGGAGGGGGGTCACTGCTCTAGCTTATGGCTCTGAGCAGAGAGCTCAGCATTTCTCTGCACCTCCAACTGGTGACTCAGTATGTCAACAACATGGATTTAGTCCCAGTGGGGGCAGAGTCCACTGATAGATGTCACAGGGGTTGCGGAAAGCAAAGGAAATGGAAACATGCTCTTTGCCCTCCTAGAGTTTGCTAACTAGTTGGAAGGACATAACAAAGATGCGAAAAAAAGATTTAGGACACTTAAAAGGCAGACATTCAGAAGTGAAAATTAATCTGGACCCAGAAGAGGGCATGTGGAGTTAAGTGGTGATCAGAGTGAGGTGGGATTAATCAGAAAGGGAGGAGAGGCTTCCGAAGGAGGGCTGTTGGGGGACAGACTCTACTGGCAGAGGTGTGGGGAGCAGACGGCAGTCTTTGTGTCCCTCATTAAGCATTCTAGCTGCTCCTGGAGGCCTGGAGAGAATGGGAGGGAACTCCTTGAGGCGCCCTTCTGCAACACCATTAGCAGATACGGCAGTTTTGTGCACTTACAAGAAGGCGCCCTCTCTAGGTACATGGCCTGATAAGCTGTGTAAAGACTAGATTTCAGCCCTGACTTGCCCCTCAGTCAGATGCTTTCGCGCAGAGCACAAACCCAGCAGTCACGCCAGGCAGCTCTGGTGCGCCAAGTCACTATTGTTGTTGTTATGTGCCATCGAGTTGGACCTGACTCATAGCGACCCCTCCTTGGGTTTCCGAGGCAGTATCACTAAGGAAGTAGACTGCCCAACTTTCCTTCCGAGGAGTGGCTGATGGGTTTGAACTACCCGGCCTTCTGATTAGCAGTCAAGTGCCTTAGGCACTATGCTACCAGAGCTCCTGCTCCAAGCCACTGTTGTTGTTGTTGTTGTTATGTGCCGTCGAGTCGGCCCCGACTCATAGCGACCCCTCCTTGGGTTTCCGAGGCAGTATCACTACGGAAGTAGGATT
>NW_006921600.1:19155020-19167187 GCF_000298275.1 Orycteropus afer afer | reverse complement strand
AGGATTGCCCAACCTTCCTTCCGAGGAGTGGCTGGTGGGTTTGAACCGCCAGCCTTCTGGTTAGCAGGCAAGTGTCTTAGCCACTATGCAACTTAAATATGATGGGTGGGGACTACCTACCAAAGTTCTGGCCTAGCTAGCCCCAGAGCAGAATGTTCTTAAGTGCTAAATATTGTGGGACCTGGTATGAGCTTCGAGGGAGGTCAGAGGGTACACAAAAGGTAGGCATCAGCAGAGGAGCAGAGAAGGCTTCATGAAGGAGGTGGGATTTGAGGAGGGGCATGAGCCAAAGCTGAGAGAATGAGCTCTGGGGATGCTCTGGGGACAGTGAAGGATACAATTTGGGATGTCTCCATTGAGATTTCTTTCTTTATGTATTCCTTGGAAGTAGGATTGTTAAACAGGAACCAAAAAAAGCCTCACTCAAAGAAGAACCCAATGAGAGAATTTCTCTATAAATCTCTACCACCAGGAAGGAGTGAGATTTGTGCCCTGGGGAAATCTAAGCAGAGGCTCAAGGACCGTGGAAGTGAGAAGCTGTACTCAAGAAGCCCCCTTCAACTCCAAGACTGATGAGAGCTAGTGTGTCAGGCTCTTCATCCTTTTCCAGATTCACCACAACCCTCTTACCCCAGAGGGTTTATACACAGTAGAAGGTGGGGTCTGAGAAGAGAAGAGCTTTTATTTTTTAGAAACAAATAAATGGCAGTGCTTCATTTCAAGAATTCTCGTGCTTCTGAGAAAAGGATACTAAGAATGATAGCTCCCTGACATACACACTCACACACATACCCCGTCACTTCACAAGTATAAACTCATGCTATTATATAAACACTTTCATTAATACAAACACACATTCATATCTTGCACTCACAAAGCACACCAAAACACTGATGCCACACACATATTTCACACATACCCATGTCCCATGCACATTGATATTTCATACACATATTCATATCACACACACTCAGAGCATCCAGACATTGTTACCACACACATCGTCTCCACTCCCGCACACCCCACACAACTGCAAGCAGAAAAGGGCCATCAGGAGCTGTCTCCCTCTGGCTTGTAGCAAAGAAGGATTAGGGCTGCCCAAGATTAAACAGAGGAGTTAAAAATGACAAACAGACTTCTAAACAGGATTAGAGTCTTAATGAAAACCATAATGAATGTAAGAGCCACATAGATATTACCCAGAAATGGCCATAAATACCATACCAACAGATGAGATCCTAGATATTGCCATTCTAAACCCCATCAAATTACTCCTATTATAATTCATCAATAAGTAACCAAGTCCAGCCTCATATTTAAGGCCCCACCATGTTTCCAAGCATGGGTTCTGAGGCCAGACAGACCTGGGTTTGAATTCTGTTCCTGCTCCAACAACCTTGGATTTCTTGGTGATGGTACTCTGCTTGTTTAAGTCTCAATTTCCTGATCTATAAAACATGGATAATTATCTCCCTAATAGAGTTGTTGTGAGGATTAAATTAAGTCCTGGGCAGTTATAATAGCAATTTATAATAATAATGATGATTTATCATTGTAATTATTATTAATTTTCACTATGATCTTTTGCTTTCATTCCTTTCTGTTTCCTGGAGTTTAAGAAAAATCCACTGGATATACATCCATCAAGCTGATGGGATCAATAGGGTGGTATGGAGAAAGTAGAGGGGGACAGAGAAGGAACAGGAAAGAATAGGGGGCAGGCAGAGGTAGGAGACAGGGAGAGAGAGAAGGAAGAAAGGCAAAGAAAGAAAAAATGAGAAGAAGGAAAGTAGACCCTTAGATGCACACATGGGTGGCATCGGTGGTGTGGTATCCACTGCCTCCTTACATGATGGTTGCCAGGGAAAAGAGAAGTCATGGAATAGCCACACAACTATGATGTAGCTTTTTGAAATTTGTTTATTTGGAGCCAAGAAAAGGAAGGAGAAGAGCTTAATATACTCATGCATAAGTAAAGGTGAGAATGGAAGTTGTCTAATTGCTCACCTCAAGAAACCTCAGTGAATCAATGTCAATCATGATTGCACAGACTTAGGGATCAGACAGTTAGATTCTTTCATTTTTACCACCAAGGAAACCAAAGCACAGAGAGGTGATGTGTTTTCAAGTGTGTGCTTTTTGCTTAGTCTATACGCTTCCCACAAAGAAAGGAAAACAAAATAGGCTCCAACTGTAAGAGTCTCTTGTCTGTGGTTTTATGATTTAGATTTAATGCTAAGAGACAAACGAGTGTCTCTTGGTATCTTGTCCATACATTTCCCTCTTACCTCTTAAAAGTGACAATTCCCAACACTATTTTTACAATGTAAAAGGATGACTCTCCTCTAAAGATTATTTGTCATTGTTTATGTTGAAAGTAATTTTATATGTTAAGACTGTAGCCTTAGGATGCAACACTCCTGGGCCAAAAGTGGTCTCTGAGGTAAGAGGGGCTTATAATCTGGATTCAGAAGGACTAGGCTATTCATTGGACTCAGGAAATGTCAATCACTTTTGTTCTATAAATGGAAAGAGATGTGTCCCTTAGGGAAGTTACTCTGGGAGTTTTAGTAATGACAGGGTATTTATTTGATCCAGGTGACTTCAGAGACAGAAACTATTTAAAGACAAATTGTCTGTGCAGCCTCACTTTCTACAATACCTACCATCATTACTCCATGGCCACTAGATGTTAGTCTAGGGCCATAGGTAAGGAAACTGAGCTTCTTGCAAGATAGAACCAGACATGCATCTGACTAATACATCCGCTTCAGGCAAACCAAATTAAGAGGATTGAGAAAATGTATTTCCTATACATGTAAGACTTTCTTTCTTTCTTTCCAGTGGAATTCCAATATTGATTTAGCTTGAATTATAGTGAGAGAAAATCATCATAGCCGGGCCAAGATGGTGCCACAAACTACAGTGTCCCTAGAGGCCAGGAATGGTGGCAGCAGAGGTGGACACAGCTAGAACATAAAGGAAGCATTCAATGACCAGTGAAGATCAGATAGAATTACTGATCACTTCCTGTCTGGGTTGCTAGACATCCAATATCTCTAGTTATCTTAATGGATACAGGGAGAGTCTCAGAACCAAATATATTTGAAAATGTAACAAGAACTATGCCCAATAGTCTTTTGTGCAGGGCTGTATTTCATGAAATAAAACAATAATACAATGTTGCCATTCTAAAAAGGTGAGGCATTGTTTATTAATAATACCCAAAGACTCTCATTAAATCCTGAGTGTGAAGCCAGTACAGACTAATATGATACACTGGAAGTGATTTTTGCATGTCAGTGAAGTCTGCCCTGCGACCTGAGTAGCAGTTGTAGGCCTCCTGTGGCTACGGTTCTGAGGTCTTCATGCCCTTTGGAGGCCTTTGTCCAATGCTCAGTGTCTCTTTTCATTCCATCCAGTATGGAGGGACTGGCCAGATTTACCCAGCCCTAGAGTTCGGAGCTCCCCATATCAGAAGTTACTTGTTAGTGTACTTTTGGTAAACAAACAGGTGAGCCCAGGTGAGGAAAATAGGATTCTGGGGAAAAGATAAGATGACTAGAATGTTCTTAGTTAATCTGGGCAGGTTCCAGTTTGCACTATGAGCATAAATTAGCATGTTGAATTCCAGAAGCCCCAACTCTAGGAATATTAGATAAAATAAAATTAATTCTTGTAATCCTCTGTGATCATATTCAAACTCAATATTCTCAGCTTGGCATCCTGAATAGCTTTGCCTGCCTGCTTTCCCATTAAAATTATTTTCTCAAGCACTGATTGAGTTCTGACTGTACAATTGGACTATGAGGGCATGGGGCACCTGTGACCTGGGTCCTGTCCCCTGGTAGTTTAGAACCCAATGGAGGTGACACCAAATATATATTTACCATCTTTATAGTCTTTACTATAAAAGTTAGAGAAGCTCAGGGTACTGAATTGATTCATCTGGGGTGATTTTGTGTAGTTTTGGGGTTCTATTGGGGCAAAGACAACATGGAGGTGAAAGGAAGGAAATGCTTTTGTCATCCTACAAGATGAACAAATACCTATACAGCTCCTTATTTTATACTTTGTTTCCCCATCTTCTAGGGAGACTGTTAATTGGGGAGACAGCTCCTTGAGATGGCTTACGGCTGTGGCCCAGCAGGCATCAGGGACTTGGGACAGGTCCATAGTTTTGAATAAATCCTGAGTGGGGCTGGGATGATGAACATGGCCAGGCCAGGCAGAGAGCAAGATGCCAGCATAGCCTGACTCCCTGCAGAAATTTGCCTGGTCCCGGGAACCAATCTTGGCACCAGGTGTTGCATTTGGATCTTTCTCACTCTTCTATGAGCCTAGGCTTTTTCTCTGGTCTGGAGTTGGGATCATGGAATACGTAGGCTTCACTTTCATTGGGGAATGAAACTAACTCCCTGTGCACCAGTCTCTAGTGTTAGCCACTGAATCTAACAACTGCCTGAGACGGCCAGAGCTCATCCAGAACAATGAATGATCTTTTTTAAAAGGTACCATTTATTGTGTGCTAGGCCATGTACCCAATGCTTTACCTACACCATCTCATTGTAATCCTTGCATACCTATTGAAGTAGAGTCTATCATTATGGATAATTTACATCAAGAGGAAACTAAGGGTTTAATGAGATTAGGAACTGGTCAATGCTTAGTAAGAGGCAAAGTCAAGATTCCAGATGGGTCTGTCCTTTCCCACCATGCCATTTTGCCTTCCAACAGCAAGCAGGTAGCATGGAAGTGTGTTTAGAGGATTGGTGCCCACTGCCTACTCTGCCTTCCTGGAGAGTCACAGGCCTACTAGTACTTGCTCTCCCCCCACTCCCTTCATCTCCTTACGTCCAGAGCAATCCTGGAAGGAAGCTCACGAAGAAGAGTTGTGGGCACACAGTATCCTGGGCCCAGGGTCAGGTGACCTTTCCAACTCAGCACCTTTATAAATCTTACCTAATGAAGTTAAAAGGGGAAAGGAATTAATGAATAAATGAAGGTTAAATCAGTCCCTGCAGAAAACTGATGCTGACAGCAAGGACCAAGAAGAGAGCTTGGAAAGCAGGGAGCTGACTTGCACAAGAGGCCATTAAAATTCCTTTTTCCAAATTTGAGGGAGCTGTAAGGCTTGCCAATTCTGCGATGGGCAATGAAAGCTTTGGGGAGTCTGAGGCAGATGGTCTGAGGAGCCGAGCGAGAAAGCTATACTCTGCTTTAGATGATTTTTTTCAGAAGCCGATCTGGGGATAATAATCACATGTATTTGTACGTGCACATGCGTGTGCATGCATGTCCGAGCACCTACCCACTCACACACGGTATGCACAATAAACTCCTGCGCCCAATCAAGATATAGGTAGTATGGGCCTGCCTGGCTCATTCCTGTCCTCCTGGGGACCTCTGTGGTTTGTCTTCTTGTCAGCACCCACTTGTTAGCCCCTCTGTCTCCTTGTCACCACTACTTCTGTCACCACCCCAGTGACCACCCCTCCTCGGCTGCACATCTCAACCCGTTTGGCTCAGAGGGGCCATAAGTTTGTCAGTGCATGATGGCTGGGCCCAGAGGGGAGGGAGAAAGAGAAGCAGAAATAACTGCTCACCCAGCATGCCATCCAGGCCAGGAACTGGGTGTGGGAGGTGACAGAGGCTGAGGAGAAATGGATGAATAAGAACATGGTAAAGCTCAAGGAGCAAAATGTTGGATGAGAAGCTGGGAGAAACATATGCTTTTTTGGGCAATGCCACTGACTTACTGAGCAACTCTGGGCATGTCACTTGCTGGCTCTAACTGTCAGTTTAGGTCTTCAGTGAAATGGGACAGGAAGAGGAGGTTTGCTGAAGAGGATCATCAGCAGAACTCCCTAGTGGGAGCACCATTTGGTGGGAGTACTGCTCCCACCAAATAGGAGATTGGTAATTCTGGTCCCTTTCCCCACCCCCCAAACCCCCGTGCCCACAGGTTTTTGAGAATATGATCATGAAGACAGTGATGCTCAGAGGAACCAGCATAGCTTGTCTATCCTGTGGAGTGAAGAAGCCTGGGAGTCAGGGAGCCAGCCCTGGGCTGACACAGAGGGGTGAGCATGTTGGGATGGGGTTGGAGGGGGGAGTGCAGAGAGACCAAGAGCCAAGACCTGACTGGATCAACCAGCAAATAAAAGGTCACAATGATTCTCCCAGGCACCCAGGGAGAAGCAGACAGAGAGTTCTGCTGACGGCGAGAGCTGACAATTGGCAAATGAGCCTCCACAGTTATCTGTTTCCCTTCCTTATTCTTGTCTCATAAGGCAGAGGCTAGAAATAGATGCAACTGGCAGATGACTTAAGGATGAAAAATGAGCAATGTGTTAGTTGTGGGGGGCTCAGTGACAGTGAAACTGAGAGCTCATGAGTGAGCCAGAGAGAAAGCATGGGAAGTTGTTTCCATGGGTTTGGCTCTTGCTCTGTCCAAGCATGTTACAAGGACTGGTCATTTAACCTCCTCAACCATCCTATAGGGCTGGTGTATTGTTATCCCCACTTTGCAGAAGAGAAAACTGAGGCTCAGACAGGATAAGACTGACCATATTGAAGAGTGGCCAAGTCAAGAGTTGAATACTGTTTCCAAAGAGGCGCTCTTTACAATTATTCTATAATGCCACCTTATCATATGTTCTTTCTTTCCTTCTTTCCTTTTCCCTCCCTACCTCTCTTCTTAACCTCCAATCAACATTTCTTAAGCACCTACTAAGGGCCAAATGGGAGCTCTGGTAGCATAGTGGCTAAGGCACTTGCCTGCTAACCAGACGGCTGGCGGTTCAAACCCACCAGCCACTCCTCGGAAGGAAGGTTGGGCAATCCTACTTCCGTAGTGATACTGACTCGATGGCACACAACAACAACAACAACAAGGGCCAAACACTGTGATATCCCAGGAGGAGGTAGAAACAGCCCAGACAGGTAAGGTCTCTGCCACCAATAAATGTTGAGATGATGGAATGAATGAATGGGTACCCTATCTTTGTGTTCCTTTTCCTGTGAGCAGAGGTTCTCATCACTGTACAGTCATAGAAATGGCTGTCCTGAGGGGAGTGGATTGCCATGTCACAAAAGACTTCAGTGGAGCTCTGCCCAGTGCTGACATCTTTTTTCTTGACTGGGTGACATAGACTTGGCCAGGGGTCTTGCCTACTGCCAGGGAAGGAGGACAAGAGGAGCTATGTGCATGTTTTCTTCCTCCCAAGTTCTATGGTGCAGCAGCAGAGGCTGCAGGAGCCTGAAGCTCCTTCTCTTTGGGCCAAGGCCCCTTTTACCTTGAGAAAGGTGGGAGGTTTGAACCCACGTGAAGGCTACCCACCTGTCTACTACAGAAATTCTGCAAGTGTGAGTCCCTCCTTAACTCTTGCCTTCTGCTCCAACCGAATCACCATTATGGGATGAGTTCCTGAACACGCTGAACTCTCTCATGCCTGCATGCTTTCTTTACTCAATAAAAGTTTCTTTGTTTTTAATTCCACTTGGAAAACCCCACCCCTTTCTTAATTTGTCTACAGTATCACCTCCTCCAGAAAGCCTTCTAGATCTAGTCTCTGGACTGACTCAGGGTGACAACCTCTCAAGTATTCCCAGCACTCTGCATACTGTATTGCAATTTGCTATTGACGTATCCATCTTTCACACATATTTGTGATTTGTGAGGACCAACTCTATGCTGTGAGCACAGTAGGTCCTCAAAAGTTCTTTGAGAAATTACTCCATGGCAGGCTAAGGCATTATTCTCTTCTCTGTCCATTTTTCGTTTCACAATCTGCTTAACACACTCACCTCTGTCTACCTCCCTTTTCTCATCATTAAATATTACTTGAGGGACAGAGGTTGAACCCAGACTGTTTGCCAAGCCACCAAGAGCTGATGGCACAGCCAGGTCTCCCTCTTCCTGGTGGAAATTTCAAACCCCAACCTGTTTGCAGAGGTAGCAGGGAGTGGGAATAACTGTGAGGGAACATGAGGAAGGTTACTTGCCACAGAGTGGCAAAGTCTTGGGGAATTTAACTGTAAGGCATGAAAACTATGAACTCGAGACTGTGGGTGAGATACTCGGCCACTGAACTGGGCTGGCTACAGAAAGATCAAAGGAAAACTGAACAAATGCAGCCAAGCTGGACTTGGAAAACAGAGCAAGTCTGCAGGAGAAGGAGCAAGGACCTCCTCTTCTCCCAGTGGGTGAAGCCCTGCCCTGCTGTATAAAGAACCTTGTTGGGTAAATATCCTTCTACACATCAGAACACATAGAACATTTGCTCTCACTTTACTCATCTCTCACACGTCCCTATTCTCACGGCACATGCACACCCACACCCATCAGCTCTCTAGTGCTGCACACACAGCAGCCCTTTGATACATACTTATGGTTAGAAAGAATGCACCAAATTTCATGGTTACAAGGGGCATCCAAATACATTTCATAGATGGCAAAACTGAGGCTCCAGTTGGTCTTAACTCAGATGATGCACTGGTAAGCAACTCTTTGATGAGGAACCAAAACAACAAAGCAGAATTTTAACATACCATCCCTGGACCACTCTCCCACCATCCCTCTGTCATCTTTCTGGACCACTCTCCCATCATCCTCTGGCATCCTCTCCCTGCCCCCACCCCCAAGCTCTCTGGCAGCTGAAAGTTTGATTCTTAATTTCTTCCATAGGACCAGCTCCAGAGAGAAACCTTGTCTGACAGCATGAGTGAAGTGCTGGACAGAACTCATGAGCAGTGAGGGAAAGCCCCCAGATATTTCTGAAAATCAGCACAGCTAGTCACTTTTGGCTGGGGAGTTCAGAGGACTAGAGGTAAGCTTCCCACCTCAAGGAACCCTGTGTTCACAGGGGCTCTTTTCGATAAAAGGCCCAAGAGGGTCAGTCCAAGCCACTTGCCTATGAAACTAGCCAGAAGGGAGAGTGACTCCTTTCCCCTCCTTCTCAGCACCCAGGACCCAGGCCTTATTAAGCTGCTTCATACCCAACCTGTCACATCCCACATGCTCTCTGTGTGGGAACATAGTCCTGGATATGCACCCCAGGAATCCAAATCATTCTTCTTTCCAGGGATTAGACTGTCTTCCCCTTTCCTCCCTCCTTCTCCCCTTCCCTGATGCCTGGTGCTTCTCTTGGCACCTCTGAAGCCTGCATCCTCACATCATAGCAACTGTCCTAGTCATCAGTGCATGGAAATAACTTTTCACGACGGCTCCTCTGATGTTGCCATCTTTTGTGTTGATCAAAACAACAAAACGAATCAGACTCTCGGCATCTGATTGAAGCCTAATTGGAAATCCAAAGTGGCACTAAATGTTATGGTCTAAATAAAACACATTCAATTACTGAAACTCAACACAGGGAGCATGAGAGGGAGCTCCAGGCAGGAGATAAAAAGCAGGCTGCAGAGTTCTGGAGTGTTACTCCAGGATCCCCAGCTTTGGCTGGATAAGGCTCACGATGGTGAGCACAGAAGGTGTTCTTGAGAGCAAGAACCCCTGGTTAGGGCCAGTGATTGAGCCAATGTTGGCGTGCCTGGGTCACACTTGGAACAGTATGAGGGAAGCTGAATGGAGCGCCATTGTAATGCTTCACAGGTGCTCTGCATCTGCCCTGGTTGCAAAGGTTTCCAATTGCCAGTTAGGCTGACATGTGGATGGGAATGGGGAAATGTGCAGGGGAATCATGTCACTAGCTGGAATCTCGAAGTGGGCTTAGACAGAGAAGGGAGGGTGGGCCAGGGGCTTTCCAAGCACACAGTTGTTGTTGCCCTTGAATCATTTCCAATGCATTGTGACACTATGTGTGCAGAATAGAACTGCTCCATAGGGTTTTCAAGGCTGTGACCTTTTGGAAGCAGATCACCAGGCTCATCTTGTGAGGTGCCTCTAAGGTGGGTTCGAACTGCCAACCTTTTTGTTAGTAGTTGAGCACTCCACACAGACCTGCATCTAAATCCAGGCTCTGCCTCCTGAGTCTTATATATGGTCTTACTTAAATGACATAATCTTTCTGAGCCTCAACTTCACCAATTTTAAGTGGGGATGATAATACCCTCCTTTCAGGGTTGTTGTAAAGATTAGAGATACTTGTGAGGTGCTTGGCTCACTGCCCAGGATGAACAACAGCAGTACCTCAGGGCACTGTTCTCTCTCTTTCCATTCTGACCACCAAAGACATTTCCTGGGACCATCCACAAAGGGCCTGGGGCAGTGCTTCCTCCCGTTTATCGGTTTTTTAAACAAAACAGTGCACTACTCCAAGCTCCATGGGGATGTCAAGTGAAAAGTTTCTGAGCTCGGACTGGTCCCTGGAGCTTTGAAACCTGCCTCTGAGCCCTTTCCTTAACTTGGAACAAGTGAAGGGACAATAGGAGAGGAGGCGCCTTCTGCTCCCTAAGGCAGCCAGGGGGCGCCATCCCAGGAAGCTCTGGGTGTGTGGCTTCTGGAATGTGGGGGAGGAGTCCTGGCCCTGCAGCGGCCAGCTTTGTGACTCTTGGCAAATTACTTAGCAAGACTGAATTTCAGCTTTCTTATCTGCGAAAAGGCAGGGATAATAATACTTATCTCATGATTGCCGTATTAGCTGAGGTCATGTTTGTAAACGAAAATAAGAAAAGCACCACATAAATATTAGTCAGATTTCAACACATCTTAAATCAGGCAGAACTAAGAGTAAGGGCAGGGAGTGAAGTTTCTTTTCTAGGTGTGGCTCTATGCAGGGTATGATTTGCAGGGCTTGGCCTGGTGATTATGCATGGGGCACAACTGTAAAAATATAATTACTGCTCCTAACATTTATAAAGCAGGCAATATGTGCCAGGTACTTTTCAGAGTGCTTTTTATGTACTAGTTCATTTAATTTAATCCTGAGGCAGATGCCATAGCTATGTCCACTTTACAGATGAGGAAACCGAAGCACTCAGAGGTGACACCATTTGGGCGAGGTCACATAGCTCTAAGAAGGGAACTAGGACTTGAACCCAGGCAGGTCAACCCTACAGCTCACACTCTTCATGGCAGACAGTAAACTGCCCAGCATTACTCTCTGCTTCTCTATACACTAGCTTGGTACACCCTGCCTTCTCAGGAGCCATTTCTCCCTCAGGTCTCTGTTTCCTCATCTGTAAAATAAAGGGCTACTAATCTAAAGGAGGGAGCTCTGGCAGCACAGTGCCTAAGGCACTTGACTGCTAACCAGAAGGCTGGCGGTTCAAACCCACCAGCCACTCCTTGGAAGGAAGGTTGGGCAATCTACTCTGCAGCAATACTGCCTGGGAAACCCAAGGAGGGGTCACTATAAGTTGGGTCCGACTCAATGACATATAACAACCTAAAGGAGGGAGCTCTGGTAGCCTAGTGCCTAAGGCATTTGACTGCTAACCAGAAGGCTGGCGGTTCAAACCTACCAGCCACTCCTCAGAAGGAAGGTTGAGCAATCTACTTCCGTAGTGATACTACCTCGGAAACCCAAAGAGGGGTCGGTATGAGTCGAATCGACTCAACAGCAGTGAGTTCAGATTCTTTGGTTTGGTTTAACCTAAAGATGGGTGATTCGAATCTACCCAGAAGCACCCCAAAAGAAAGGCCTGGCTTTAATGAAAAATCAACCATTGAAAACTCTGTGGAGTGCAGTTCCACTGACACACATGGGTCACCATGAGTCAAAAATGATTTGGGTGCAAGTGGTTTGGTTTGGTTTGTGGTCTTCACTAGATAATCTCCGAGGCCCAACCAGCTTGTGATTTCTCTGTCAGAAGAGAAATGAGTACTCTGAGAAACAAGTATGGAGAAGACTAGCTCAAGTCTCTCTAGGTTGGTTTGCATTACTATAACCTCTGAGCACATGGTAGTCTCTGCTCTAGCACTTCTCAGTTTATATTGTTATTTTTGGATATGTCATTCTTCCCCTCCAGGTTATGAGGTCCCTCAGGGTAGGGACCTTATTTTATTAATCACCATACAAAAGTACACAAAAAAGCACTGTTGTTGCATTAAAAAGAATAAAAAGCAAGAACAGACATATATGCACACCCATGTTCATCACAGTATGATTTACAATAGCCAAAAGATGGAAACAACCTAGGTGTCCTTCAACTGAGGAATGGATAACCAAACTATGGTACATACACACAATGGAATACTATGCAAC
>NW_006921600.1:19124629-19151168 GCF_000298275.1 Orycteropus afer afer | reverse complement strand
TGTATATGCAAATGACTCATCAGTGGACAGCTCACATGGTAGAGACTTAATGGTTTGTTGAATGAATGAATCTATGCATGTGAATGATATGCAAATATATCCTTATTTTCATTTGACCCTTGCAAACATCTTCAGGGGCTCTCTTGGGTCCAGTTGCTTAAATTTCTTTTTTTTAAGTAAAGTTTTTCAAACAATTTTGGTGTGTGTTTGTGTGGATGTATCTCTAAAACATTTGCCATTTCAGTACCTTTTACGTGTACAATTCAATGACGTTAACTATATTCATCATATTGTGCAACCATTACCAATATCTACTTCCAAATTTTTCTGTCCCTTTTAACAGAAGCTCAGTGCCCCCTGAGTAATGTCTGCCCTTTTCCCTCCTCCCTCTCATACCTGGTAACCACTAATAAACTATGGTTTCTATACATTTTCCCATACTGGATATTTCATATAGGTGGGATCACACAATCTTTGTCCTTTTATGATTGACTTACTTCACTCAATGTGTTTTCAAGGTTCACCTATGTTGTAGCACGTATCAGGACTTCATTTCTCTTTCTTTTTTGTCTGTACTGAGTGAAAAAGTTGTTAAGTTGGGGAAAGAATGTGGGGCTGGGCTAGTTTAGTCAGGATTAAGCCTGGTTCTGCTGGTCATTCAGAGAATGACCTAGACAAGTGTCTCCCCTTTCTAGGTACCCGTTTCCTCATCTTTAAAATAAGGGGATGGTGGTCCCTGGTGGTTCTGTGACACTATGATTTCCCATCTCTTAGTCACAGGGTCATCATCACTCCAGGCAGTCAGTGTCAGCCTTCAGCAGTACCTACTCAGGAAGAGAAATCCAATCTTCACCAGGATTAGAAAGGAGTCTCCAGCCCCCTACCCATTTAGAGAAATGAGTTTTTTTTGGCATCAGTTCTCCCAGCCTGGGCATTGTGTTCAATCATTTCTTTCCAAACCAAAGGATTTTAAAATAAGAGGCTGGAGTTTTCTCTCAGATACAATAAGCCAAGCGTCTGATTAATAGGGTAGGTTTGCATTTCCTTTTCCTCATGTGAAAATATTTATGAAAAATGTTCCAATGAGAATATTAATAGCCAGGAATCAGCTCTCTGTCAGCCTTTTTGTTCCCTGAGGTTTTGGAATGGGGGAAGAGCAAAGGGAAAAATAAAAACCCAGGCTTGGGGTGGTCATTGCTCCCTGCACCTCCTTCCCCCAGGAGGCAGGGTTTCTCCCCTACCTTTGGGAAAAACATCAATATCAAGTGCTCAGCTTCTGGGCTAGACTGGGGTCCCATGTCCTTAACCAAAAACACATGTGCCTCAGAGGTGTGGATTGAAAATGACACATTTTAAAACAAAAGTGCAGCAGAAATTCGCTTATCCTCACTTTCCTAATCCGCAAACTCTGTAATTCTCCCCCAAAGTCCCTCAGGCTCAACTACAGCCCCTGCCCACCCCCAGCATGCTCGCCCTCCCTCACGGCTCAGCCAAGGTCTCCCCGGCCCAGGCAGAAGGAAGGTCTCCTGTTACTGAGACTGCATCTCCCTTGTAAAAATACACCTTGGCACGCTTTGCTTGCGACCTGGGAAGCCTTATCGCCTGGACTAAACAAATGTGCACTATCAAAATAATGATCTGAGATGTGAAAATAAATGAACAAGAGACATCTGGAAGTGTGCTTCCACACATCTTTTCTCTCCCTTCCCCAAGGTCTTTGGGTGCCTTAGGGGCTGGGTAGTTGACTAGTTTTAGCCACAGGTAAGGGACATACTATTCTGCAGCATCACAATAGTTTGAAAATGGTTCTTATTTTTGGTCCTCGATCCAAGCCAGTAGTTGAGAGGGCCTCCTCCAAACCAAGGAAATAAAAATTCGTTCTCTAGTGAAGCTGGGCTGGAGACTTCTGACCTGACCTTTGTCCCTCCTCCTATCCTGCTTAAGAAAGTCAACTAGTCCAGGGAAGGGGTGGGGGAGAGGGGAGATGTGTCTCTCCAACACTTGAGACCTCCAAGGGAAGAGTGGCATCACAATCTTTCAAACTAATTTTTGTTTCTAACAGCTCCGGGGGCAAAGTTCTCCTTCCCTCAACTCTCTTAAATCACACAAAAACCAAAACCAAATTCACCGCCATCAAGTTGATTCCAAGTCATAGTGGTCCCCATTGGGTTTCTGAGGTGGTAAATCTTTACAGAAGTAGATTGCCCCATTTTCCTTCCTCAGAGCAGCTGGTTAGCATTCTGGTTAGCCTTAGGCACCATGTCTCCAGAACTCCTCTAAATTACACGGGGGTAGTTAAAAGTCAGTTTCCTGGACTCCATGGTGGCAAGCTAACATTGCCTTACATACTGACCATGGATCACTGGAAAGGACCACTTTCTGAGCAGGCTGATATAATACTGGCAGGTGGGACATGGTCTGGGAGGGCTGCTTAAAATCAGAATGTCATTGGGCAATTTTTAGGCAGTGTAAATCCTGCTTCTGATGGAGCCCTTCAAAGACTTCCCAGAAGCCATTTTAGGGTCCACGTTCTTTTACTTGGACGTCAGGTATGACTTGCACAACCTTTAGCAAATCAATAGCAAGCTTTACAGCTACTGGCACTTCTCTATTGTGTTTAGGAAATCAACCAATTCTGATGAATCTGGATTTGGTTGTTGCTGAAAGAAATGGCTAACCTACTGGGGCTCTCTCTAGAACCACTCTGATGCTCTGTGGTTCATGGCCCTGGGAGACAGGGAACTGGGCAGTTATTTTCTCAGAGCATTGTTTCTCAAAGTGTGTTCATGGAACACATTCATCAGAAACACCGGGTGACTGGCAGCAGAGTGGTGAACAGTACAAGCTTAGGATCCAGACCATATGTCTAGCTTCAAATTCATCTCTGCTGTTTACTAGCTGTGTAACTTTGGGTAAGCTAGCAAATTTCTCTGTGCATCTGTTTTCTCTTCTGTAAAATGAGGATAAGATTAGGTGAAGATTAAATGAGATAATATGTGTAAAGCACTTAAAATAGCATCTGATGCATAACACACACACCAGTTGCTGTCGCGGCAACTCCAACTTGACATGATGACCCCGTGTGTAGGTCAGAGTAAAACTGGCATAGTGTCTAAGGCACTTGACTGCTAACCAGAAGGCTGGTGGTTCGAACCCACCAGCCACTCCTCAGAAAGAAGGTTGGGCAATCTACTTCTGTAGTGATACCGCCTCAGAAACCCAAGGATGGGTCACTATGAGTTGGATCCAACTTGACGGCAGTGAGTATGGTTTTTTTGATTTGTATAGAGTTTTCAGTGGCTGATATTTCAAACGTAGATCTCCAGGCCTTTCTTCTGAGGAGCCTCTGGGTAGATTTCAAACTACAACCTTCTGGTTAGCAGCCAAGTGTGTGAACTGTTTGTACCATCCTGGGGTTCCTGATATATATATATATATATATATATATATATATATATATATGTATGCATGTATGTATAACATGTGCTCAATAAATATCAGCTATTTTGAAAGGTCAATTCCTGGAGCCCAACCTGCTGAATGAGAATGTCCAGAGATAGGGTCCAGGAAGGTGTGTTTGCCTCAGTTCCTGGGTGATCCTTATTTGCAGTGTAGGGGGAGAATCCTTACCTCAGAGAATAACAAGCTTGGTTCTTCCCAAGGTCCAGCTTGATCTTGTTCACATGCTGGTGCTGAACATACAACTTCTGGAGTCTCTCAGAAATGGTCTGGGACCCAAGAAGGTGGGGTACAAGCTATTACTCCAGGCTTGGTAGAGCTAAACATTCTTGTTGGACAACCACAATTCTTGACCTCTGTCTGAGCTGTGCTCCTGTCCGTTATTCAAGGTTATTGGCTCTGATAGTAAACCGTCTCATCTCCCAAAGCATAGCATTCAAAATACCTCCTTCAACAATGGCACAGAGAACCTGCTCTTTGAGGATTCCTGGAGAGGTATCCATGCTCTGGGATGAGCTTCCTTAGCTGTCTCTTGAGACTCTGTTAATGTTTAGTATCTTCAGTAAAGCCTACCTCCAAAATCCTATAACCTCCATACCTATACAATATGAATTAGCAGTTAATGGGACATTGTCTTCTAATGGTTGTGAAAGGCTGCCTCACAATGGTACAAGAGCTGCCTCCTAAGTAGCAAGTGAGCTCCCCAGTACTGGAAGAGCTCAAACAAATAGAAACTGGAGATAATATAGAGGGAAATTCTGCCTCAGGTCAGAGTTAGGCTTGAGGACTTGAAACAGTCCCTGCCATATATACAAAACCAACAGTCAACATTATTCTCAATGGAGAGAGACTGAAACCATTCCCCTTGTGAACAGGAACCAGGCAAGGATACCCTCTATCACCACTTCTATTCAACATTGTATTGGAAGTCCCAGCCAGGGCAATAAGGCAAGAAAGGGAAATCAAAGGCGTCCAGATTGGTAAGGGAGAAGTCACATTATCCCTATTTGCTGATGATATGATCCTATACCTAGAAAACCCGAGAGACTCAATAAAAAATCTATTGGAAGTAAATGAGAAATTTAGCATCGTGGCAGGATACAAGATCAACATCCAAAAGTCAGTTGGATTCCTCTATACCAGCAAAGAGATTGCTGAAAAAGAAATAAGGAAATCAATACCATTTACAATAGCTACCAAAAAAATAAAATACTTGGGGATAAATCTTACCAGGGACAGAAAAGATTTGTACAAAGAAAACTATAAAAGACTACTTCAAGAAACCATAAGAGATCTACATAAATGGAAGAACATACCATGCTCGTGGATAGAAGACTGAACATTGTGAAAATGTTAATTCTACCCAAAACAATTCAGTGCAATTCAGTGCAATCCCAACTCAGATCCCATCAACATTCTTTAAGGATATGGAAAAACCAATCACTAACTTTATATGGAAAGGAAAGAGACCTCAGGTAAGCAAAGCACTATTGAAGAAGAAGAACAAAGTAGGAGGTCTCACACTGCCATATCTCAAAACCCACTATACAGCCACAGTAGTGAAAACTGCCTGGTATTGGTTTAATGATGGACGCATAGACCAATGGAATAGAATTGAGAACCCAGACATAGATCCAATGACCTATGGTCAGCTGATCTTTGACAAAGGGCCAAACTCCATTAAATGGGGAAGACAATGTCTGTTTAATAAATGGTGCTGGCAAAACTGGAGATCCATTTGCAGAAAAATGAAACAAGATCAGTACCTCACACCATGCACAAAAAACTAACTCTAGATGGATTAAAGACTTTAATGTGAAACCTAAAACTATAAAGTTCCTCAAGGAAAAATAGGTGCCAATTTAGGGGCCCAAATATATGGCATAAATAGACTACTAAGCATAACCCAAAATGCACAAACAACAGAAGAGAAACTAGATGAATGGGACCTTCTAAAAATTAAATTTTTATGTGCTTCCAAAGACTTCTTCAAAAGAGGCAAAAGAGAACCTACAGATTGGGGAAAAAAAATTGGCAATGACATATCTGACAAGGGACTTATATCTAGAATGTATAGAAAACTCCAACACCTCAACAACAAAAAGACAAATAATCCAATTAAAAAATGGGCAGAGGACATGAATAGACACTTCACGAAGGAGGTATTCAGGCGGCCAACAAACACATGAAGAAATGCTCACAATCATTAGCCATTAGAGAGATGCAAATCAAAACAACAATGAGATACCATCTTGCCCCAGCACTAGTAGCAAAGTTCAACAAGACAAAAAATAACAAATGCTGGTGAGAATGTGGAGAGATTGAGACTCTCATACACTGCTGGTGGGATGGTCAAATGATAAAACCACTGTGGAAAGCAGTATGGCGATTCCTTAAAAATTTGGAATTAGAAATACCATTTGACCCAGCCATTGCATTACTAGGTATATATCCTAAAGAAGTGAGAGCCAGAACATGAACAGATATATGTACACTCACTCCTCGGAAGGAAGATTGTGCAATCTACTTCTGTAGTGATACTGCCTGGGAAACCCAAGGAGGGGGTCGCTATGAGTCAGGTCCAACTCGATGGCAAACAACAACAACAACACATGTTCATTGCAGCACTACTTATAATAGCCAAAAGATAGCCAACCTAGGTACCCATCAACAGAAGAATGGATAACTGAAGTATGGTACATACACACAATGGAATACTATGCAACCCTAAAGAATAACACAGCATCTGCAAAACACCACATAATGTGGATGGATTTGGAGGACACTATGCTGAGTGAAATAAGTCAATCAAAGAAGGACAAATATTATATTAGTCTGTTATTGTAAAAAGTCAAGCAAAGGTTTATATATGGAAGGAAATTTTCTTTGTTGGTTATCAGGGGTGGGAGGGGAGGGAACACTGTTAGACAGGTAGAGACAAGTATTGATTTTGGGGAAGAGAAGGGCAATGTACTAAATGTGAGTGATCAACATGGTGATGCTGAAGAAGAGGAAGATATAGAGAGGTGCATGGAAGGTACAGACAACAAAGATGAATCCTTTTGCACATACAGTACTGCGTTGTCAGTGAAGGCAAACATGGATATACAGGTTGATAGATGGGTGGACAGGCTGAACTATTTGGTATGTCTATGCAGGGGGCAGTGTGCCCAAGACCATGTATAGAGTTGGCAGACAATATTTCTACAAGTATATTGGTATATAGCAGAGCTGACAAGGGACAAGGTTGTAGTCACTTCTTGGTCACAGCCAGGTATCCAAAGGGAGTGAGTAGTTGGACCTGTGGGCTTGGGACCATAGTTGCAGGGACATCAAGCTCAACTGGCATGGCATACTACACAAAACATTGTTCCACATCCTACTTTGGCGAGTAGCGACCGGGATCTTAAAAGCTTGCAAGCAGCCATTTAGATACAGTGATGGGTCTCTCCTCATCCAGAGCAAAGAGGAATGAAGACCAAAGATTCATGAAACAATTAGTCCAAGCAATTGGTACACCATATGATCCTCAGGTTACGCGACTATGTGACCAGAAGAACTAGATGGTGCCTGGCTACCACTGTCAACTACTCAGAGGGGGATCTATGTAGGAGATCCTGGATAGAGTGGGAGAACAATGTGGAACAAAACTCAAAATCATTAAAAAAAAAAAAAAAAAAGGATCAGGTTTGCTGGGTTGATGAAGCCTGATGGAACCACTGAGACCATGGTCCCTATCCCCCTTCAGGTCTGGAATTGAACCCACTACTGTGGCTTCCAGCTGGGCAAAGGACAGGCATCTGAGCTGAATATTTGCACTGGGGTGGATGCATTCCTTGGAGAGAGCAGTCATGGGAGAATAGAAGGGCTGTGTATGCACAGAGAGACAGCTCAGGGGGCAGGAGTGTATGGAGGGAAGGACACAGGGAAGAGGTAACTATGGGGAGGAAGTATGAGGGGAGATGTTGCATTGTGGGAAATCGTAGCCAATGTCATGAGGCAAAGTGTATATGACTTGCTGTATGGAAAATGAATTTGCTCTGTAAACTTTCACCCAAATCACAAAAACAAAACAAAACAAAAAACCATCCCTGACAATTCTGAGGGTGGGAGTCCCTGAGTGGCACAAAGGGTTAACACATTCAGTTGCTAACAGAAAGGTTGGAGGTTCAAGTCGACCCAGAAACACCTCGGAAGAAAGGGCTGGTGACCTACTTCCAAAAAATCAGACCCTTTAAAACCCTATGGAGCAGGTTTTCTACTGCGACACACATGGGGTCATCATGACAGCTGGTTTTGTTTTAGCAGGCTGAGTCTACTCACTATGCCCAGAAGAGGGTTGGATACCCCAGTAGGGGCTCAGTGAGTACTTCATCACTGACCAACTGATGGGAGGGCTTTCCCATCCTTATTCCTTTTCACAACACAACCTTGTGTTTGAATAAAGAATACTCTTGTCTCCTTCATCCATAACAGAACCTCAGTGCTTGGTGCTGGGGATGGCGCAGTTGTTAGAGGTTGGCTTTTCTCCTTGTTTTACAGAGAGGTGCAGTTTAGAAAGATAGAACACTAATAATATGTGCTCAGAAAAAGCATGGTTATAAGTGAGTTAGCAGGGCAGCACTAGGAACAAGAATCCAACCTGTCCCTGTGGTGGTTTTAAAACATGGTCACAAATTCTCTGACATTGTTTACATTGAAAGGTTGTCTCTTCCTCTTACATCTGTCTTGTGACTACTTCAATCAATCAAGTATGGCAGAAGAGATAACTATGTGACTTCCAACTAAGTCATAAAGAAGACAATAATGTGTGTACCTTATTTGTAGGGAATATTCACTCATGGAGCCCTAAGCTACCATGTAAGAAGTCTGATACCTTGAGGTCACCATACTGTGAGGAAGCCCAAGACACACAGAGAGGCCTGGTCTAGGCATGCTGCTAGTCAACAGTCCCCGCTGATCCTAACTTTCTAATTATCTCATCCCTGGTGCCAGATACATGAGGAGAAGCCTCCTAGCATTCTAGTCACCTTCAGCCATTCATGCCACCCCAGGAGAGGCCCCAGAGAATGTACAGCAGAGATAAAACATCTTTGGTGCACCCTCTTCCAATTTTTTACCTCCACAGTCCACGAACATAATAAAATAGCTGTTTCATGCCCCTAAGTTTTGACATTTGTTACGTAGCAATTGATAATCAGAACCAGTTCTTAGCTACTGGTACACAGAGTATCTTCAGAACTAGGCTCTGGGTACCCACTATTGGAAAATGGCAGCCTCACTTTGGCAATGAGCTAGAGACATGGCTTACTTACCTGGAGAGGCCAGAAATGAAAAGCTTGATGGATAGTCCCTCTCTAGCTGGGTGTCCTCACATTAGCCAGACAGACCTTGGTTATGAACAGGCTCAGGGTCCCCCTCCCTCTCTCCACAGATATCTGTTCTATCAGCCTCCTGGGCCTCACACATAGGCCTAGTGCTCCCTCTGTGTGTACTGAGGGGAGCGGGACTGTTTAGTCTGCTGGGCACATTCCTGGATTTTTTAAAATAAATAGCAGATTATGAGTGACTCAGCCTGATGCTGCATCAGCCAGGCCAGAGGCTTCCGAAGCATCCCTTGGGAAGGAGTGGCAGGAACGGCAGGTTGGAGGCAAATGCCTGAGACTGAGAACTATGTCCCAGCTATAATTCAATAATAGAGAGGCTCCCAGCCCTCTCTGGGGCCCCAGAGGAGTTCTCATAGAGTGCAAGGCATCCTATAAGCAGAGTGCCTGGGCAACTAAGAGGATTGGGGAATCAGTTCCTAAATTACTAATGATAATAATCACTACCACTTATTGAATGTGCTGACTATGTGTCAGGTGCAGTGTTAGGTAGTCTCTCAACAGTTACTATTATTAGGCCCATTACACAGATCAAGAAACTGAGGTTTAGAGAAGTCAAATAACTTTCTCAAAGCCATAAACCTAATAAGTGGCTATGGCTTGAATGGGGTTTTGCCTGACTTCCCTGCTCCAGCTGTTAACCACTCTGCTGTATTACCTTTCCAGGTCTTAAATAGAGAGCACATTTCATGGCCCACCCACCCAAACACACTTACACCCTTAGCCAGCCTTTCTGTTCCCAAGGCCCTATCCGGCCTGCACGGAGCCATTCTCCACTGTGACTCTCTTTTTCCATTTCACCCTTCACTGGATCATTTTATGCCTCTATTCCCTCTGCTAATTCAAACTAATTAAAGTATAAAATAGAATAATTGCTTCCATCCCTATACTCTTTTCCCATCTACCCTGACTGCAGAGTTATATTCCCTTTCTGGGAGTGGCCAGCCTGACAAGTTGGGTGGAAACCGGGGCTATCAAGTTTCTTTTCATCTTGCTGTTGCTGCTTGGTTTTTCACTTGGCTGGTAGCCTGATTTTTCCTGGACTCACTGTCTGACTTCCATTAGACACTGAGGCTATGGGATTGACTTGTATTCACACCCATAACATCTGTTGAGTCAGTGATGATGAAGCTGGGGAGGACTTTCTAGGGCAGAGCTGGGCATCCTACAAGTGGAGAGCCTGGGCAATTAAAAGGATGGGGGAATCAGTTCCCAAATTTTCCCCTGGGACTGGTGTCTTAGATCTATTAACAGTCCATTAACATCGACTTGTTAGGCAGTGGCACTAATGACCCAACACTTCTTACTAGTCCTATTTCTTAATTACATTTAATTAACTCTAAAAGAGGAGTGGCAGGAGAGAGAGAAAGAAGGAGGGAGAGAGCTATGTGAGTTTGTTCCAGATCTGTGGGAAGATTAAAATCTTTCTAGGAAGAACTTGAGACCTGGGTTCTTCTCTCACAGTGTGTCCATGGCCCCAAGGACAAAACAGGGAGAGCCCTGGTGGTGCAATGGTTAAATGCTTGGCTGCCAACTGAAAGGTCAGCGGTTTAGACCCATCAGCTGCTCCATGGGAGAAAGATGAGGCAGTCTGCTTCCATAAATATTGCAGCCTTGGCTATCCTATGGGACAGTTCTACTCTGTCACATAGGGCTGTGATGAGCTGTAATCAACTTGATAGCATGGGTATATATTTAGGGAGGGGACAGAGGAACACAAAGGAAAAGGTTGGGTACAGTACAGATAACAGGGATGAAAACAGACTGTCTAGATAGTTATTGTAAAGTGAAGTGATAAACCCCATCATTATGATGCCTTATATGGTCTTTGGACTTTTAGAGAATGCCAAGGTGGTCTACATATCACTGACTCAAAATGGGAATACACTTACCCATAACCACATAAGCTTTCCTATCCTCTCTGAAGTGTTCACCCTTCAAAGGAGATGTTCATATGGGCTCACATTGCTTCACAAATCTCTTGTTCAGAAAGTTCTTCTTTTGGTCTAACCTCAAGTCTGTCTATTTTTCCCTTGGCATTGTCTTCTAGAGAAGAAAAGCCCTAATTCCACAGCCTTAGACAACAAGTCTCTATCAAATCTGAAAGAGACTTTAGAGTTAGATTTATCACTTCCCTCTTGAAAGTAAGGAAACCGAGTCCCTAAGAAGTTGAGGGACTTGGGGTAGGTCACCCAGGTGGGGCCTTAGGCCTCCTAGCTCAGCCTGAGGCCTATTGGCTCTACCACACTGCTGCTTATCTTCCTTCTAACCAACACTCACAGACTCTGAGACAAGCTATTTCCAGCGGGCACTCTCAGAAACAGCCTCTCGGCATTCCTGAGCAATGGAATAAAAAAGTCATGAGAGGTGGAAGGGATCATATAGCACCATAATGATGATTAGTTGTCTGATGTGTGAGGCAGTGCAGAGAGCAATTTCCCATCTATTGTCTCAGGTGAGGCCCACATTGACCTTGACACACTGATGTCAAGTGACTTGTCCAAGGCCACTCAGCTACAAAATGGGTGAGATAGAATTCAAATTCAGAGCTTTCGACTTCAGAGATTATCCTATTATCTGATGCAAGCCCTCTATTTTAGAAAGGAAGAAATTGAACCTGAGAGAGAGTCGTACTACCTGTTATAGCAAAAGCTAGCCTAGAACTCAAGTCATCTGACTCCATTTTCATTGACTGTTCTCTTGCCACGCATTTCCTTTACAAGGTCCAAACTATCTGTGAATACTCTCTGCTCTCAGATGCTCAGCCTCAGATAGATGGATCTCCTGAACTGTTCTTGGCCCTCATCCCTGGACTCAGCCCCTGATTAAGTCACCTGGCTACCTATTTCTACAGAATTTATGGCTATCCAGGTGACAGGGCTCAGAGCTCTACCACAAATCCCTCTTAGACTTTGCCCCGTGAACACAGCTCCACCTGGCACAGGGAAGCTCCCCTACTAATATCTCACCTGACAAGACACAGCTCTGTAGCATTAAACCCATTACTCTTCTTCTGTCTGCTCATCATGATTAGCTACTATGGAAGCCCTATAATGTATGCAGGCGTAACAAGAAATGGGAAGATGAGGCAAAAGGTGAGGGCTAAGGAGAGGCTGTGTACTAATACACTATGAGGACACTTGGTTCGACCACTCTGATGCTCTGATGTTAATGGCAGGGTTAGCCATAACTTCAAAAGGTCATTCATTTCATGAAGCCCACACATCAGCCTCCAACCCTGACCTAGACCCTCTGCTTTGGCCTCATTTTGAATACAATTTCAAAAAGTATACCACTTGAGCAAAAGATCTGCCTCTATAATATATGCCTCAGTATATTCTCACTTTCATCAAGGTCTCATTGGGTCATTCCTATTTGCTTCTTCTGCTTTTCCACCTCAACTGGGCTCAGAGAGAGGAGCTCTGATGGTGTAGTGGTTAAAGCATTGGGTTACTAACCAAAAGGTCATTGGTTTGAATGCACCAGGTACTCCACAGAAGAAAGATGAGGCAGTGTGCTTCCATAAAGGTTATAGCCTTGGAAACCTTATGGGGTAGTTCTGCTCTGTCCTATGGGGTCACCATGAGTCAGATTCGAGTCAATAGCAGTAGGGTTTTGGGGCTCAGAGAGTCTCTTACCCAGAGTCTCCTGCCTGGTTCCTGCCATGTACATTGTCTCTTAAAAATGTCAGGTATAATATGAATCTGTCAAATCCCTCTGACAATTCATTTATCCACCTATCTAGGTAGCCATCTATCCATTATTCTTCTATCTGTATAAATTCTTGTAGAAATGAATGGTGTTTACCAAATGTTAACATGGTGTGACATTCTGGCTAGTAGAAATTTGTGACTTGGTGCTTCTTTCTTCTCTGTAAGTATTGTTTGAATTTGTATGGTAAGCATCTAAAATTTTTAGTCAAAAAAGTAACTTTTTGTCTTAAAAACAAAGAATAGGAGGAAAGGGCAGAACATTTATATAATTCAATCTGATACTACAGATGTTTGGGCAGAGATCTCTCCTGCTCGTTAGACTGTAAGCAACATTAGGGCAACAACAAAGTCTGATTCATTTTTATATTTTCCCAGTACTTTATTCCCAATGAATAGAGGTACCTAGTAATGAGTTCTCTCAGACTCTGCTGACTGTTTTACTGGAATTACAGGCCAGTGTTTTATTTCCAGACTGTCCTACCCACTCTAGGTAAGGCAGAGCCTCTTCTAGTTCTACCATGTTCCCATCTGAACCTATTTATGCAGGGGCCACATGAAAGAAGGTAAGAAAGACAGGTGGGTTCAAGAATATCTGCATGTGATTTGCATGTCATTAGCATATGATTTGTGTCATCTATCTGCAAGTAATTTTCAATTTAGAACTGCACCACTGCTTCTCTTAATGGTATCATGTGTCTATTTGCCTCTTCCTTGCTCCTTCCACTCATCTCTCTTCTACTAGTTCAGGTTCCTTATGTTTGAAAAGAAAGGGGGCAAAGAAGAATATGGGAAGGGTGAAGCTGATCAAGGACACCCAGAATCCTTGCAGAGTGACACACGAGCTGGGAGGGATCTTGTGAAGGCTCGCTGGTCCTCCAGCCCCAGCATCCTTCTGAAGTGTGAGTCAGTGTCCTTGGCTGCCAAGACTGAGCCACAGTCCTTTTTCTCCACCTTTGGCCTTTGTCTTACCATGTTTAGGACAATGCCAAGATTATTGCTGCTGCTTGACAACTGGCTGAGTGAATGGAATGTATCCGCCTCTCCTAAGATCTTTGCTTTTCTTTCTGGATCTCTGTTCATCTGGCAAACCCTCTCTCCATGGCTCACCCTGCATTTGCTTTCTCTCTTCTAATAAATATTGAGGGCAAATACAATCTGGGCCACTTGAGGAAATAATTCTTTATCTGAGGGACTGGGAACTTGCTCTGTTGTTACTGAGTAGAGGGTAGGAATCTATTTTGCAGGGCTCTCCATCTCTGCAGGCATAGTTGCAGCTTCCCAGAGCTGACCAGCTTCTACCCTGCACCAGTCTAAGACTCAGGCCAAGATTTTTATCTCCTGTGGGGGAGGGGAGGTGGGGGGCCTATCTTGGGTCTGTCTCTCTCAGGATTGGGCCCAGCCTGGAGGCCTGGATTATTTACACCTCTTTGGCTCCCTTGAGCAGCAGACTCTGTGGGCCTGAGAGCAGTAAATCTACCTCCTAATCACACCAAGCTGCTCTGTGCAGTCTGGCCCATTCTTGCGGGGCTGTTCATCACATGCTGAGACAGAGGCTGTGGCCTAGAGCAAGCCTCCGGGAAGTAGCTGGCCCCTGTTTGCTTCTTTCTGGTTCCCACAAAAGCCCGGGGATTCTGCCTTCTTCTCCCAAGGTCCCTGTGCAGCAAGCCCAGTGGTCTCTCTTGTTAGACAGAACAGCTACTGAACAAAGGCCTCGGATCATCAGCTCTTCTTGAGGTTCAGGAAGGAAGGATAGGGTGTTGGGACTTACCTGTCTCTCAGACATGACGTAGAGGTAGCGCTGATCAATGGAAAAGGCCATGTCCCGGAGGATGGGGCTCCCGTCTTTGAGCACAGAGACCATCTCATACTGGACCCCACCATGAGGGGGACCATCTGCTCGAATCTGTGAAAGAAACAAGGGTGTCTTCAGTATCTGCAGTCAGCATTCTCCTGTAGGTCAGCTGCCTCACCTTGAGGCAGGTAGCATCTCAAACAGCAAGCTCCTCTCCCCAGTTGCCATACTGAACTAGGTGAGGCTGTGTGGAAGACAGATAGATGCCACTTATTTAAAATAGCCTAGCTTCAGTCCAGAGGAATCGTTTCCCAAGCAGCCTGAGTGTGCTGGGTCTGGGGTTTCTGACAGTGGGTGTATTTGTGTGTGCACATATACCATATTCCCATATGGCTATTCCTACATCCATGGACACAAATTTATAGCACTTCGTGATGCATGTATGTATGCATGAGTGTGCTTGTGCACACTTATTTGTGGTTGTGGTAGGACAAGCACCATCTATACAAGTGAGAGGAATGGTAGGACAGTCATACAAACCACCAACAAGCTAGTCATCAAAAGATCAAACATTTTAGGATTTTAGGAAGATCTCTCTACCTGAAAATCCATCCCTTGAATGTCTGCAAATCTATCTCATTAGATTTGGTGAGCCAGGAATCTTGGCTCAGTGTCTGAGTCCATCCCAGTATACTAAGTCAGAAAGGACTTGAACATCATCTAGCCCAGTGTCCTCAGCCCTGGCTGCACTTTAGAATCATCTACAACCAGAAAACCAAACTAAAGTCACTGCCATGGAGTTGATTCTGACTCATAGCAACCTCTGGGAGCTCTGGTGGCATAATGCCTAAGGCAATCAACTGCTAACCAGAAGGCTAGAGGTTCAAACCCACCAGCCTTGGAAGGAACACTGGGCAATCTACTTCCATAGAGATACCACCTTGGGAACCCAAGGAGGGGTCGCTATGAGTTGGGATTGACTCAACAGCAGTGAGTTTGGTTTTGGGGCTTCCGAGGTGGAAAATCTTTACAGAAGTAGATTAAGTCTTTCTTCCATGGCGTGGCTGGGTGGGTTTGAACCACCAACCTTCTGATTAGCAGTCAAATGCCTTATGCACTATGCCACCAGAGCTCCTTAGAATCATCTAGGGAGTTTTATAAAACACTGATCCCAGGGCCAGATGCATTAATCAGAATCTCTGTGGGTGGGGCTGAGGCATCTTTCCGTTTAAAAGCTCCCCAGGTGAATCTAATGAGTGGCAGGGGCCAGTGGGTTGCAAACCAGCCTGCTTCAGAATCACCTGGAAGACTTGTTAAAATACATTACAGGAATGTACCCCAAAATTTCTGATTTCGGTAGGGGATAAAAGGAGCTCTGGTAGCACAGTGCCTAAGGCATCTGACGCTAACCAGAAGGTTGGTGGTTTAAACCCACCAGACACTCCTTGGAAGAAGGACTGGGCAATCTACTTCTGTAAAGATTTACTGCCTCGGAAGCCCAACGGGGGCCATTATGAGTCAGAATCGACTCAACGACACTGTGTTTGGTTTGGTTTTGGTTTAGGGGTAAAAACCTAGAATTTGCATTTCTAACAAATTCCCAGGATGCTGGTAGCAGGGAGCTTGAGAACCATGAATCTTATCTAGAAGTCCCAGGGTCGTACAGTTAATGCACTGGGCTGCTAACTGAAAGGATGCAGGTTCGAGTCCACCCAGAGGCAGTTCAGAAGAAAGGCCTGGTGATCTACTTCTGAAAAATCAACCTTTGAAAACCCTGTGGAGCACAGTTACTCTCACATACATGGGATCACCATGAGTTGGAGCTGACTTGATGATAACTGTTTTTTTAATCTTGTGTAACCCCTGTAAAGAATACTGAGACACAGAGAAAAGGGGTCCTTAAGGTCTTACAAAACATTGGTGGCAAAGAGTCCTTGTTTTGAATGTGCTCCTACCCCCAGAACTTTTGCCAATTGTTTACCAGTATCCTCTACATCTTTCCTTTGTCTTTGCCCTCTGCCCACTAAAACATCCCCTAGCTAAGGCCCAGTGCTCTGGTGGCATAGTGGGTACAGAATTTTGCTGCTAATCAGAAGGCTAGTGGTTCAAGCCCACTAGCTGCTCTACAGAAGGAAGCCGAGGCAATCTACTTCCATAAAGATTTACAGATTTGGAAACCTGATAGGGGTCACTATAAGTTGGACTTGACTCAGTGGCAGGGAGTTTGAGCTAAGTCCCACCTTATCCACAAAACCTTGGAACCATTTAGCCTACTGCCAACCTCTCTGCCTACAGTGACTGCTCCCCATCCAGATGCCTTTTTTCCTAGATTATAATCAATTGACTTGTTCATTGTACATGTACTAGCTAACATTTATTGGCTATCTACTTGAATTGTTCTCTAATTGTTTCATATGTGTGTAAATCTCATCAACATTTTGAAGGCAAGGATGTGTTTTCCATGTCTCTTATAAACCTCTGATGACTAAAACAAGGCTAGTAACATAGCTGGTGATAGATAAAAGAGAATGCTTGAGAATGCTGTTGAAAGGACATGAACTGTGAACAAGCAGCATGGACCTAAAGTGCTGTATCAAAGTGAGGTCAAAAGACTCGTGCTCTGGAAGATTTCAAGATGAAAGCTTCCTACCATCTCCTTGCCTCTGCCCATTTCTCACTACCACACTGAGAGCTTCTGAGGGCAGGGACCATGACTTATTCCAATAACCAAGCTTGGTGCCTAATGTCCCAAGAAACATATAAGGATGATGTATTTTCAGCTCCTATTGGTAGAGTGGGGAGGATCAAAGCATTATTCATTGTAGAGTTGAGGAAGAGGGACCAGGGCTTCCATTCACATTCCTCTACCATCCTGAGTTCTACTCTGTCCTAGGATGGCTATGAGTCAGAATCATATGAGGCACTCCCCAACAATAGCTGTCCTGAGAATTTTCGTATATGAGTGCCCCGAGACAGGGTATGGTCTGCACCTGTTGGGCAGGACTAGACTAGGAAGACTAGAATGGGCATGGGTGAGAAGCTCTGGCCTTGGAGTTCCCAGTTGCAGAAACAGCAGATTCCTGCCTGAAGGCCTTGTACTAGACCTCGGGTTTGGAAACAGTGCATCAGGACCTAGAGCAAGAAGCTGTGTCCATCATTTTTGTGGGTGATTTGGGGAACTCTGGCTTGAAGTTAAGGAGGCAACTTCAATGAAACCAAATACACTTTTCCCTTAGCTTCCTGTCTCACTCTCACACCTGTCTTAGATAATCTCCTTGTGGATTGCCTAGCTTTGTGTGAGGCTCTCTCCCTTTTCCCCTAAGCTCCATTCCTGCCCTTTTTCTACCGGGCTGGTAGCTTTCTTATGCTCAAAGCTGTTGCACTGGCAACTGTTACTAAAGCCAGCCTCTCTGAGGTGGGTTCAGAGAGCCATTTACTGCACTTGTAGGGCAGAGGAAGACGTCAGGGAGGATGTTATGGGGCTGAGGCTACAACCCTCCACCCTGGAGCAATTCTGATTATGATGGTGAAGCAAAAGCAAGAAGGAAGGTCTCTACTTGTTAAAACTTCACAATTAAAATGATTCTGCTTAACATTCAAAGCGGCATTCTCCCTTATATGGACCAGTACCAGTTGTCATGGAGTCGACTCTGACTCATGGTGAGCCCATGTGTGTCAGAGCAGTACTGCACTTCATGGGGTTTTCAAAGCCTGATTCTTCAGAAGTAGATCACCAGGCCTTTCTTCTGAGACCTCTCTGGGTGGACTTGAAATGCCCCCCCAAAAAAAAAACCAAATTCACTGGCGTCGAGTCAGATCCGACTCACAGCAACCCCTCCTTGGGCTTTCTGGTTAGCAGCCAAGTGCATTAATTCTGGTGGCATATTGCCTAAGGCATTTGACTGCTAACCAGAAGGCTAGTGGTTCAAACCCACCAGCCACTCCTCGGAAGGAAGATTGGGCAATCTACTTCCGTAGAGATACTGCCTTGGGAACCCAAGGAGGGGCCACTATGAGTCAGAAATGGCTCGATGGCAGTGAGAGTGACCACTTAAAGACTCCCTCAGATGGACAGATCTCCAAATTTCCATGAGACACTTCTAGAAATGTAGTAGCTTTTTATTTACAACAGCTCTTGGGCTATTGCAGGAGGTCAAGGGAATATGTGATAGTCATGATCTCTGGTTGACTTGACCTCAGTTTTCCATCTCCATACAAATGGGATGTTTAAGGCTCTGTTTCTTCTCTGAGTATGAAATGCACCTACCTCTGAAGGAGAAATGTCTCAGAGCCACTCACCACCCTCTCCCTGGCAAATGTTCCTCCCCATGGGGGTTTAGATCCTCTCAAAGTGCTCCCTGAGTTCCAGAAGCTGTAGAACCTACCCCTCCCTTGGACCTGGCCTATGATCTCCCTGTCTAGGGAAACTGGTTAAGTTCCTGCCAGCTGGAGCAGCCACCCTCCCCCCATGTGTCTGGACACTTGCCTGAATTCTCAAATTCCAAATACCTGAATACCAAACCAGGAGGAAAGCAGAGTAGTACTATAGATCTGTCCTTCCCTCTTTGATCCCTGGGCCTAAACAGTACCCATGGCCAGGTTAGGGCTCGGACTGAGTCAAAGAGAATTTACTATCATACATTCTGCTGCATCCCAGCCAGGACTAATCCCAATCATTACCTTTTTACTGAAGCAAAGACCTAATCACAATTTTTTTCCCTCCTTCTGCAACCTCACTCTAACCTTCCCAACATCACTTAATGAACCAGTTCAAGCTGGAATCAAATCTACATAACTAAAGCACAACCAGAGCAAAATATTCTTGGTACTGAACCTGAACTAAGCTATCCTATTTCATTCATTCTAAATCCTTGGAGAGAAGGGCAGTATTGGCTAAGAAGTCTGTGCTTTCCTGTTTACTCCCTCTCTCACTACCACAAGCTTGCATAACCCTCCAAGGTAGCTACAAGAGGGCAGAGAAGATGGGGCATGGGGGGCCAGGAAGCCAGGGGTCTAGGAGGAAGATGTGGTTGCAGGCGGTGGCAAGCAAGAGTCGGGGGAGGCCAACTGGGCAGCAGAGCTCTCTCCTCTCTGAACTCCCTTTGCTCCCTCCAGGCAACATGCCAAAGTGGCAGAATGTAAGTCTGGGACTCAGGATTCCTGGGTTTCCATCCTGACTCAGTTCTTGCCTTGTAGGTAAGTTACCTAGTCTCTCTGAGCCTCTCTGGACAATAGAAAAAGAAGTCTGCTCAGTGCATACCCAGACTTAGAAACTGCCAGAGCTGCAAGGGCTCTGGAGCTCATCTCATCTAAGCTCTTCCATTCAAGGCACACAGTCAGTTGGGGAAGAAGTGAGGCTCAAACCAGGTCTACGTGCAGAGGAAAGTCCATGGCTAGGGGAAGAGGATGCCCAGTGAGGAACCAGGAAGAAGGGTCCTACTATAATTCAAGCATATGATTTTCCAGTTTTCTCTGACTTGGGTAGGAATTTTGAGTTGCAGGTTGTCCTTCATGCTTACCAGACAAAGGATGGGGAGTGGTGAGGGGACTGTCAAGGAGTCCCAAAAGAAAAGTGGGGTTTTAAAATTCAGCTAAGTCTATTCTGTGATGTCCCACAAAGTGATATCTCTCTTTACCTTTTAAGTTTTTGACCCAAGGGCAAAGTTCCAATGACCACAAGAACAATAAAGTAAAATAGGCCATGACAAAAAAAAAAAAAGAAGGTGGGGACCAGGTTTGCTGGTCCAATGGAGCCTGGTGTAACCACTGAGACTATGGCCCCTAGCTGCCCTTCAGGTCTGGAATTGAACCCACAACTGTGGTTTCCAGCCAAACAAAGTACAGGCATGTGAGTTAAACACTTACCTCAAGGAGACACACGCCCTGGAGAGAACAATCATGGGAGAAGGAAGGGCTGCTTATGCACAGGGAAATAGCTCAGGGTGCAGAAGAGTATGAAGGGATGGACACTGGGAGGAGGTAACTATGGGGAGGAAGTGGGAGGGGAGCTGCTGCATTGTAAATTTTGGTCAAAGACATGAGACAAAGTATATGTGAACTGCTGTATGAAAAGTGAATTTACTCTGTAAATCTTCACCCAAATCCTAAAAAAAAAAAAAAAAGGCCATGAATCTGAATCCTGTGCAAGAGAATAACATTATCAAACTTAAGCTGTAGAGTTCCCAACATCCAACGGGGCAGTGAAGGAGCCAGGAGGCTGGGCAGAGAGGAAGGTGAAGCAGGCAGGTGGATGCCAGCCACCAGAACATGCCTTGCTAGTTGGGCTCCTCCTTTCTAGGATGGCTTGATCTCAGTGGACAGGCACAAGCTACCAGGGCCATATGAGAATCAGAAGGTTGATAACAAAAGGACAACCTGGTACAGGAGAGGGTGACAGTCTTTACTGAGACCCGCAAAAGACAAAATGTGCAAAAAAAAAAAAAAAAAATTCAGTTGCCAATGAATCCATTCTGACTGATGGTGACCCCATGTGTGTCAGAGCAGAACTGTGTTCAGTAAAGGTTTCAACAACTGATCTTCCAGAAGCAGATCATCTGGCCTTTCTTCCAAGGTGCCTCTGGCTGGACTAAAATCTTTTGGTGAGCAGTAAACATGTTAACCATTTGCAACACCCATAGACTCTTAAGAAGCTGTAATTTTGCAGGACTTTTAACACAGAATAAATCCATTGCTCAATGGAGCTCTGGTAGCATAGTGCCTAAGGCACTTGACTGCTAACCAGAAGGCTGGCGGTTCAAACCCACCAGCCACTCCTTGGAAGGAAGATGGAGCAATCTACTTCCGTTAGTGATACTGCCTTGGAAACCCAAGGAGGGGTCGCTATGAGTCGGGGCCAACTCGATGGCACATAACAACGAGTAACAACAACCATGGTTTCAATGCAACCCTGCCTGAAGGCAGTGGGATGGACTTGGTGAATTCTCAAGGACCTGGCTTACCTAGAGAATTTTAATAATAACTACCACTTAATGTAGTTTTTAAAATGTGCTAGGTGCTGTTGAGAGCACTTCACAAAATTAACTCATTCAATCCTTAGAAAAACATCTAAAACCAAAAAAACAAACTCACTGCTGTCGAGCTGGAACCGACTCATAGCGACCCCTCCTTGGGTTTCCAAGGTGGTATCACTATGGAGGGAGCTCTGGCAGTGTAGTGCCTAAGGCATTTGACTGCTAACCAGAAGGCTAGTGGTTCAAACCCCCCAGCCACTCCTCGGAAGGAAGGTTGGGCAATCTACTTCCGTAGTGATGTTGATGTTGTTGTTATGTGCCGTCGAGTCAGACCCGACTCTTAGCGACACCTTCTTGGGTTTCCAAGGCAGTATCACTACGGAAGTAGATTGCCCCATCTTCCTTCTGAGGAGTGGCTGGTGGGTTTGAACCACCAGACTTCTGGTTAGCAGTCAAGTGCCTTAGGCACTACGCTACCAGAGCTCCCAATTTCTTCTCTAGTTAGTCCTAAATTATGGAGCCTTTACTTGGGATTGGGCACTTTAATATTATCACTTTATTATTGTTGTTTTTACTTTTATATTTATTTTACAAGAGCCGCTAAAGAGCAATAGAATTGGGGACTTTCTTCTTGGGCCTCTCAGTAGGAAGGAGATTGATTAGAGAGGCTGGGGAAGGACTGGCTCATGTCCCCAGGGCTGGGTTCTAATCCCAGCTTTCTCATTAACTGGCTGTATGACTTCAGGCAAGTCACTTCACTTGTTTGTATAGTGGTTTCTTAGCTGCCAAATAAAGGTCCTGGTAACTTCTGTCCTTCTTAACTCAAGAAGGATCTTGTGAGAGTTAAATGAGTTAATAGCTGTGAATTTCAGGACAGTCCAAGGTTCATTTACCACTGGGGAGCAGCGGTGGCTCAGTGATAGAATTTTCACCTTCCATGTAGGAGACCTGGGTTTGATTCCCGGCCAACATGCCTCACGCACAATCATCACCCATCTGCAGTGGAAGCCTGTGTGTTGCTATGATACGGAACAGGTTTCAGAAGAGCTTCCAGACAAAAACAGACTAGGAAGAAAGGGCTGGAGATCTACTTCTGAAAATCAGCCAATGAAAATACGGTACACAACATTGTGCAGGGGTTGCCATGACTTGGGACTTGATGGCAGCTAACAATACCAACAACCATTTGCTAGGCCCGCATTAAGAGCTGGGAACATATGATAAAAGATATAGAATCTCCTCAGAAAACTCCAGGGGTGGAGACACAATAAATCAAACCAGTTTTCAAAAAGACAATGGCTACCCCTTGTGAGAAGAGGTTTGCATAGGGATCCAGTGGAGATGAACAGGGGGGTGGGACCGCATCTCACCTGGCCATTAAGGGAAGGCTCTTGGGGCAGGTGAGGCTTATGGTGAGAAGGATGAGTGGAAATGTGAATTCTTTGAAAAATGTAAAGCCCGATGTAAATATAAAGGTGTTATTGTTATGTCTGAGCCCAGATTTCCTCGAAACTTGGTCTCTCAGACCTGAGCATTTAGAGAGGATGAGACCTTTGACATGGAGTTATTGAGGGCTCAACAACAATTTCCGCAGGTCTTGTCACCTTAAGTCCTCAAATTCACTTTGGAAGGGGCCTTTATGACTTGCTTCTATCTCTGTTTGTCTTAGTACTCTGGCTTGTGTGGTACAGGAGAGTGTGTGTGTATGTGTGTGTGTGTGTGCACGTTTTGACTTTTCAAGAGGGGAAAGGAGAAAAGCCCTAATGTTGCTCAGACTGAACAGGGGAGTGAGTTAATGAGCAAGTATATCTGCAGCTGTGCATTTAGTGCTTCGAGAGTGAGGATTCGAGCTGCAGTTTATTTTTGTAGAGCTTCATGACCCGAATTATTTATAGATCGAAGTCTTTGGTAAATTCAGTCTCTGAGATTCCTCCTCCCTCTATTCTGCACATATGCTCACACACTCATATACACACACACACAAACACACAGAGACAGAACCAGCAACTTCCCGGGTGCTTCTCCCCACCCCACCCTCTGTGCTGTGGAAATGTTAACTAACCATACCGAGTCACAGCCCAGCAGTCTGAGGCTCCCCTGAGAATGGCTGGGAGACTGGCCCTAACTGCTTAGATAATTGCAGGGGGAGGCAGGAGCCTGTACAACTTGGCCTGTATGTTGCCCTGAGCTAGGAGAGGAGAGGAAGAGGGAGGCAGCACCAATGGTTCCTCCTGTCCATGAAGAGGCAGGTGCCTGCTAAGATCTGCTTAGCTTTGAGAATTCCAGCCCCCCAGCCTCCTGCACACACTCCCACGCACATACAGACGCCTCCAGCACCAGCCCCACTGGGAGTTGTCGGTCAATCACCGGGGCTTTGACACTGCAGATTGACATTTCCATGTACAATTATTTCTATTTCTGTGCATGTTAAGAATCTGCCCTAGATATTAAGCTGGGGCTTGTAGGGAGAGCAGAGGGGTGCACATGACAAGAGGTGCCTAATGTCAAAGGGCTAGGTCATGAGGCCATGAAGGGCTTTCTCCTGGAGTGTGGGGACGGGTCCTGGAACCACTTGTTCTCTGAACGTCTGCATTTTGGGAGTGTGAGGACCAATAACCTGGCTAATAAGGATAATGGATATAGGGAATGCTTGTTGAGGACTTATTATCAGCAAGGTAAATGTTTAGGGGTTAGGTTGCTAGAGATTGGGTGGGATGGGAGCTCTGAGGCCAGTTTTCTTTCCTTAAATTGTGGCTTCTTTGCTCCTCATTGGGCAGGGAGGGATGGCCAAGCAATCACTGACCCATGCCACTCATAGAACTGAGAGGTGCAGCATCTGCCTCATGCCTCACTATGGTTAACATAAATTCCACAGTTTAGAGGCCACCAGCATCCCCCATTCCTGGGGCCACTCCTTTTACCACTCAGGGCTAGTGATATCAAGACCTAGGAAGCAAGAAGCCAGATAGCTTGGCTCTATTTCTGTTGAGGAGGGTCTTTGTAGTTCCAAGGATGGGGAAGGGATGAGAGCTTATAAGAGGAAAATTGCATTAAGCAATGCAGGAGCACCGGGCCCAGGCCTTAGGCTGGCTCCACCTTTAGAGGCTGCTCTAGCTCTTGACTTGGGCGGTAAGGAGGTTCAGCAACAAGATGAAGCTGCCAGGGGCACGGGAAGTATTTGATTGTTCTGGGGAACAATAAGATAAACATAGCGAGGGACAGCCGAAGCATTAAGCAGCCTCAGATGAAATCAAATCACGCAGCAGCTAAGGAATAATTCACGTGGCATGCACAGAGTTGAAGGGGGAATGGGTAGAGGGGTGGTAGAAGGAATTAATAAAGAATAATGAGAAACTTCTGCCAACTTTGAATCTCTGTTTACCCAGAGATCTAGCAATGTGGGGCTGTTGGAATCTCCATTTAGGGCACTGCAGACAGGTTCCTTTCCTTAGGATGCCTTAGTTGTTTCAGGAGAGATTAACCCTCTTAGCCTTTTTGTATTTGGAATGATCTAAAACCACCCTTTAGGGAGGGGAGGGGAGGAAACACTACAAAAATAAAATAAAGAAAGAAAAAGAAAATATGATGGGGGGGCGCAAAAACACCCTTTAGGGTCTGTAGGATTCCCTGGGTGGTGCAAAAGGTTAAAGTGCTTGGCAGTTAACCAAAAGGTTGGAGGTTTGAGTCCACATAGAGGCACCTCAGAAGAAAGGCCTGGTGGCCTACTTCCAAAAAGGTAGCCAGTGAAAATCCTGTGGAGCACATTCTACTCTGACGTACACGGGGTCACCATGAGCCAGAGTTAATTTGACAGCAACTGTTGGGGTTTTTTTTTGGGGGGGTGTCCATGTGTATATCGATGCAACCTTCTTACTGCACTATGGAATAGGGTATGGTTAGAACTGAGACGGTGAACTACTATGGAAATAGACCATCTGATTCCCAAGAAGGGGAAAAGAAAAGGAAAGCAGCATTTCCTGAGACTGGATCTGCATAAGGCTTTTGATTAGCTCATATCCCTTTAACAATTCATATTTATTGAGCATCTATTATATGCCAACCAGTGTGCAAAAGTCTGGGGATATAAATATGAATGGTATTTAAAGCCTTATGAGATAGGCCTCCCCATTTCACAGATCAAGCAATATTGAGTATCTGGAGCAGGATCACACAGCTGGTAAGTGACAAAGCAGAACTCAAGTGCCTCTATGGATTCCAAAGCCTGCATGCTTTCTCTTACATTCTGCTGCCCTCCAGGGCCTTGGTTTCCCCTAAGTCAAACAGGACAACTGCCTGTGTAGGGACTGAAAACCACATCTAAAAAGTGCTGGGTGCTCCTGGAGAGAAGTTGCAGCTGTCTCCTCCAGTGTAACAAAGAAGGCCACCTGCAGTCTAGAAAAAGAGCAAGGGGTGGGGTGCTTTAGAGGGTTATTACCCTCTTTAATTAACTCGTTCTTTTCAATAGCCTAAAATTGCCCTACATTTGATAATCTGGAGCAGTAATCTTTTGCCTTCATTAACACTGTGGATGGCATTTCCAGCTGTATGTATGGAAGGCAAGGTCTAGGGCTGTGAGCACCGTGGTTTGTGCCTCAATGCTAGGGACTCCCTGACATTTTAAAAGGTAAATACATTTAAAGACTCATGAGTAGACCATAGTAGAGAAATTGTGTGGTAACTGAGAGAAATGGAGAGCACATCCATGTCACTGCGTGTCTCTTCCCTCTGTTACCAGGGGGTCTGAGCCTTTATTGCTTCTTATCTGGGTGACAGCAATAACCTGAGAAATCTCCCTTCTGTCAGCATATTCCTGCTCTAATCTATTCTACCAAACACTGTCAGATTAATCTTCTTAAAACACTTATTTGATCCTGCCTTTTCTGTATGCAAAAATCCTTAAATTTCAGGTGTAATTTTTTGTCTCTTGTTTATCTCAGTCTCTGAATTTTTTTCAGAGATGAACATACCCTACTTTTTCAACATCAGAAAAGTAGATCATGGCACGTCCCCCCTGCCTCCCCATTAATTTGCCCTCTATTGATAATTCAGAAAAGTCCACACTGCTCAGTCTGTCATTCTAGAGTCCAGCGACCGTGGCCTTCTCATCATTCTTCAATGGTATCCCTAGCTTTTTGGCTTTCATGCCTTAGCTCAATAATTAATTCTACTTCCTGGATCCTAACCATCCTTCAAAGACCAAGCCAAATGCCACTTCCTCCA
>NW_006921600.1:19111602-19123729 GCF_000298275.1 Orycteropus afer afer | reverse complement strand
ATAACTACTCTATAACTACATCCATGACTACTGCTATAGATGAAGGAACTGAGGCTTAGAGAGGTGAGGTAACTTCCCTCAGGTCACACAGCTGGTAGGGAGTATAGCCAGGATTTGAACTCTGCTAGGCCTTCGCTTTTCCCTGCTTCCATTTTCCCATCTCTAGGGAATGGATATGAGTCGGGGCCGACTCGAGGGCACATAACAACAACAACAACAACAACAACAGGGAATGGATAGGGAGGGAGGGAATCTTGCTCTGTGCTCAATGGCTCCCCCGTCCCCCACACAAGATCTCCCAGACTGTGACACACAAGCATACTAAACTCATTTGTTTCCGTTTTAACGGTCTTTCCGGCTCCCCAGTGGATGCGTAATAGTTCTTGGTAAGAAAGTACTAGTGTGCTGGCATGAAAAGAATTCCAGGGCCACAAAATCTGCCAGCTTCAAGGCAGATGGAAAGCAAGGCTAAGCCATGAAGATGGGGTCAGAGTTGTGTCTGAGCAACACAGTATCAGAAGAGGAGGGAAGGGTGGCAGGCCAGAAAGCTTCCCGTGGAGTCCTGCACAGCCGCCCAGTGCCCTGTGATCTGGTCTGTGTGACTTCCTGGTAGGGCCCAAGGGCAGAAGCGACACCTGGAGGAGGGACCAGTTCTTTTAAAAGATTCTGTTTGAATAGCTGTCGTCTTCACACCTTTCCCCATCTCCCCTCCTAGGAGGGGGACTTTAATAATGAGCTGCTTCATGACAACAGACCCCTAATTAATTCATTGCTACTCTTTTAGGGCCAGATCATTCTAATCAAGGTGGGGAAAGGTGAGGAGGATGAGGGGGGGACTGTCTTGATCTGTTTGAGCTGCCATTGACTCTTGCTCCACTCCCTGACACCCTTCCCAGTCACCTTGTTCTGTGGACACTTGCTTCTTCCTGATGCCCACACCCTCCTGGTGCTGACATCCCACAGCTGGTGGGCACAATGCCAGCACACAGACTTTGCTGGTGGCTGGGTACAGCATGTGCCAGGATCTTATTGGGGAGGGTGAGGGAAGGAAGCAGGACTGGGCCCTTGTGGGGATCAAACTTGGCACGACCTTCTCTCTAATCATTAGCAAGGATATGATGGGCTCAACAGTTAGCAAAGTGCAGGTCTTGTTCTTCCCTTTGGGTCCCCCAAATCCTCCTGGTCCCTGAAAGGCTTCCATATCAGAGTGTTATGTGCTTCTGGGCCTTGAGCAGCCACAACATCACTGCACCCAAGGAGTGTTTCTGTCAAAGAACATTGATGGGGTTCTTAGTGTGAAGATGTGAGTAGCTGACCAGAGACCAAGACTGCTGGAAGCTATTCCAGAAAACATGCAGAACAAAACAACCTTACCTTCCCCCGCTCTTCAAGTACTCAAGACCATAGTCTTGGGGAACACCAAGGTCAACTGGCAAAACAATCCACAAAGATACTTGTTCTACCGCATACTTAGTGAGTAGCAACTGGGGTCTTAAAAGCTTGTGAGCAGCCAACTAAGGCAACTATTAGTCTCTCCCCATCTGGAGCCAAGAAAAGTGAAGAAAATCAAAGATGCAAGGAAATAATTAATCCAAAGGACTAATGGATCATCTGAACGTCAGCCTCCATGATTCTGAGACCAGAAGAACTAGATGGTACCTGGCTACCCCTGCTGACTGTTCTGAAAGGGATCACAATAGGAGATCCTGGATGGAGTGGGAGAAAAATATGGAACAAAAATATGGAAAAATATTATCATAATAATATTAATAATAAAGACCAGGCTTACTGGTCTGATAGAGACTAGTGGAACACCCAAGACTATGACCCTTAGACATAGTTCAAGCCTGGAACTGAACTCATCTGTGACTTAACTTTCAGCCAAATGATAGACAGGCCCATCTTATATGGTGAACAATAATAACACCAGGGAGGTACTCATTCATTAGAACAATCAACTATACAAGACCAAAAGGGCAGCATTTGCCCAGAGACAAAGTTCAGAAGGCAGAAAGGGATAGGAATGAAGGATGAATGGGACCGGTAAACACAGGGAGGAAGTAGGAAGACCGCTGGTACATTGTGGGCATGACAATCAATGTCACAAACAAATGTGCATTAATTGTTGAATGGAAAATGAGTTTTCTCTGTAAACTTTCACCCAAATCACAATAGCAAGTGAAAAATAAAAAAAAAACCCTATAAAGCCTATCGCACTTGGAGAATGAAAGACACACAGGTCTCATCTCAGGCAGCCTCTTCGTAGGTTTTTTGGTTTCCTTTCTAGATCGTCCAAGCCCTACACTTCCCTTTTGACAGGTGTTGACTGTCCAATCAGGGCTGATGTCTTAACTCAATGGGGGAGAGGCCACACAGGGACACTCCACCAAGGGAATTAATTCTCACTTACCTCATCTTCAAAACTGGCAAAACAATACTGCTTATACTACAAGGCTGCTGGAGGAACAAATTAGGTAAGGATTGTGAAAGCATTTGGTAGACTGCAATGGGCTGTAAGAAGGAGAGCCATTTTTATTGATTTACCTCTGATTCACTGACTCTTAGATAGGGCTGGGGCTGAGGAGGAAAATCAGGCACGGGAAGAATTCTTCAGGAGGCTGAGGGCAATCATGTTACCCCTATTCTGTCTTTTCCAAGGGAGCAGGCAAGGGGAAAGAGGACAAGGAGGGAGTGGTGGAGCATGGTAGCAGGAGCTTTGTGGAAGTTTCCAGCCAGCTTTTGAAGGCAGCCTCTCTCTGAGCACGCAATACTGGTTTGGCTAAGGTCTCCACAGGACCTTTGCTGGGAACAGAGAGGATTGAGGCCACTGGGACAGAAAGGATGTCAGTGTTCTGATTCAGACCCTTTTCACTTTGTGAAAAAGAGAAAAAGCGAAGGGGAGGCTCCGGTCTTTAACCCACAGAGAGAAGGCAGCTCGGGGCAAACCTTCCCACTTCTAATCTGCTCCTTAAAAAGAGCTATAAGGAGCTACAGCTTTGCTTTTGTGTAAAGTACTAAAGCATCCCCCTTCTGCCCCTCCCACACCCCCACTCCTCTATATTTTTTTCTCTTAAAAGAGCGCTCCACCTCTCCAGGGACTGGAGTCATTAACTGAACAGCACTTTGCCGCTCATAGCTTTTGACAATGTGGCAGCGAGCTGGAAAGTACCAGAGAAGCTGCAAAGAAGCAGAGAGGGAGAGAGTGGGACAAAGGAGGTGTGTCTAAAGGACTGGCTGGGTGCATGTCTGGACCTTAGCCCAAGACCTGGCTGCTTCTGGAGCTGCCCTTCCCTACCCCGCTCTGTGGCTCAAGGGCGTTCTAGGTTGATGGCTGTCAGGAAGATGGGGTGAGCAGGGAGGGTCACATGGCTTCCTGTCCTCATCTTTTGCTGTCACTAAGGCACTTGACTGCTAACCAGAAGGCTGGCGGTTCAAACCCACCAGCCACTTCTCAGATGGAAGGTGGGGCAAACTACTTCCGTAGTGATACTGCCTTGGAAACCCAAGGAGGGGTCACTATGTCGGGGCTGACTTGACGGCACATAACAACAACAACAAGAAGAAGCTGCCTGGGGCTGGCTGACAACCAATCTGGACAAGATCCTTCAAGGAGAGACAAGAGTTAATGTCTCTCATTCTACTTGACACCTAAATGTCCCCATATTAAGCAGAGGAGGTACACTTGAGGGTTGGGATATGGAGCTAGGTAAGGAACGATGGTCCTAAATAATGCACTTTCCAGGAAAGCAAAACCCAAGTCCTGAGCATTTCCTAGGAGGAAGGAAAACAGATTTGAGAGAAAGGAGGATCATGGAGTTTTCAGAAAAGTTGTAATGTCAAGATCAAAGGGAGAGAGAATTTGGGGGCTTCTATGAGAGAAAAGATGTGGGAACATCTCCAGAGTTGACTTTGGGTAGACCATAGGAAGCTGATGGCTTTGAGAACATTTCTCAGAAGAGGCGTTGGATCCCCAGCTTCTCTGGAGATGATCAGAGAACTACTGCTTCTCCTTGCCTTATGGTTCCTCTCCCCACAGTAGGAGTCTAGCCTTATTTAGTAATCCTAGAATAGGAGTATTGCATGGAAAAGTCAGATAATGAGAAAAGAAGAGGGAAAAACTGATACACTTGAGTTGTGGTGTTGGTGAAAGATATTCAATATATTGTGGACTGCCAGAAGAATGAACAACTCAGTCTTAGAAGAAATACAACTAGTATGCTTCTTAGGAGAAGATGGCAAGACTTAGGCTCTTTTACTCTGGACATATATTCAGGAAAGACCAACTGCTAGAAAAGGGCATCATGTCTGGTAAGGTGTGGGGTCAGTGGAAACTAGAGAGGGATTTACACCACAGCCACAAATACAGACTCAAACACACCAACAATCATGAAGACGGCAAAAGACCAGACATCATTTTGTTCTGTTGTCCATAGGTCACCGTTAGTCAGAGCCGACTTGATGGCAACTAACAAGAACAACCAAGAATGGAGAACAGTTACCACCTACCAAGCACATACATGACAACAGTCACCTCTCACAAAGTATCTACTTCAATCCCCCAAACCCACTTTGTTGATGAAAAAACAGGAACTCCGAGAGGTTAGATAATTTGCCCTAGGTCACACAGCCAGGAAGTGGTGGAGGAGAATCTGAATCTCAGCCAGCTGGATTCTTTACAAACCACATGCCTCCCTAAAATGCACTCACTTTTGTCTTTTGTATAATTTCACTGCTTTTATTCTGTCTGAGCCCCTATATAAATGCCAAAATAAATGACAAATTCTCAGGTATAGAGGCTGAATCTAGATAGTTCATTTCATTCAAGTTTTAGCAGAGTGCCAACCACAACAGGGTGCTGAAAAATTGCATTCTATCCTTGAATCAAGTTAGCGCTCCAGAAAGCCACAAACTTGGACCTTAAATGCTTCACCAGCAACACGCACTTTCCTACATGGCCTTCTCTACTTGCTTTTTATAGTTTCTCAGTCCATGAGAGTAATTCATTGATGTTGATTGTTGTATAGATGTCAGAGCCTTGGCATTTTATCAGCTGCAAATGTAAAAAAAATCATCATATAAAGCAGCCTCTGGTTTTGACGTTAAACTTTGTCTTGGTGTCTGTACAGGTCTCACATCATAAATCACTTATTGAACATAATGTCTATAACTGTGACTGAATGTAAACTGTAATTGTCTCTCCTGGAAATAGGTATACTTCCCCTATCAGAGAGTCAAGATCTCCAGCTCATCTCATTTTCCTTTATGATTTGGATGCTGGGTCATGGTGCCTATGGTGATCTTCTTATTAACATATTTGTTTTCCTTCCCTTTTCTTGACTTGAGGACTCTCGTGGTGCAGTGGTTAAAGCATTCAGCTGCCAACCAAAAGGTTGGCAGTTGGAATCCACCAGTCACTCCATGGGAAAAAAATGAGGCAGTCTGCTTCCTTAAAGATTTATAGCCTTGGAAACCCTTTGGGGGCAGTTCTACTCTGTCCTAGAGGGTCACTATGAGTAGGAAGTGACTCAGTGGCAATGGGTTTGTTTTGGTTTTCATAGCTTGGATATTCTAATTCCCTGATAGTGTCATATAAAAACCAAAAACGAAACCCATTTCCAGAAACAGATTACTAGGCCTTTCTTCCATGGCGCTACTGAGTGGGTTTGAACCACCAACCTTTATGTTATGAGTCAAGTGCAAACTTTTGCTCTACCTAGGGGCATATGTTTGCCAAATCTTTCATTGTAAGTTACCTTAATTCCTCCTTTGAAAGAGGTGGGATATGAACATATATAAATATTTATACTCGTGTCTTCTATTTGCACCATATGCATCACTTTGCTGTTGTGACCTCGGCATATTTTCAGGTCTTTGTATTGTACGCTTGTGTTCTTTGCCCCTGTGGGAAGGAATTTGCTGGTGTTTCTGACTGAGGCCCTAGACACCTCCCAGGATGGTTTAATGTGGACTGTTGGAAGAGAGGGAACAGGTAGGGAGACACTACTTAAAACTTAGAGCTGGTGGGTGATTTGCATTCCATCTGGCTATAAAAGGAATCCAGTTAAGTGTTTGGCTGCTAACTAATAGATCTGTGGAAGAACTCCCCAGCCACTCCATGGGAGAAAGATGAGGTAGTCTGCTTCTGTAAAGATTTACAGCCTTGGAAACCCTACAAGGCACAAGGCAGTTCTACTTTGCCCTATAGCTCTAGATGCGTCAGAATTGATTCCATGGCAACAGGTTTTTTGGGGTTTGGTTGGGCTAATAAAAAGTCCCTGAGTGGCATAAATGGTTTGCACTTGGCTACTAACCAAAAAGATTGGCAGTTCAAACCTATCCAGTGGCATGATGAAACAAAGACCTGGCAACCTGCTTCAAGAAACCCTATGAAGACGTTCTAATCTGCAACACATGAGGTCGCATGAGTTGTAATCGACTTGATGATAACGGGTTTTCACAGGTTCTGGGGAATAACAACAACAACAAAAAATCTGTCAACTGGCTATGGATCTGGTCTGTGATGATATTCTGTAACTATTTGTAAAATGAAAGAATGAATGAATAAATCAGTGAATGAATGCTTTCTCTGAGCCAACATTCTTCTCATTGGAGAGAAGGCAAGGAGTATTTGGCAGAAAGCCCCATTTTCAGCCTACAGAGGAGACTCAAGATCACCAGGAGCTCTGCAGAGAGAGCCCAAGCCTCCCACCTCATCCTTGTCTCTGGCCAGCCCAAAAGCATTCGTCACCTATAATAGCACCTATTGCAGAACTGAGCCAGTGTGCTGGACAGTAGAGGAAAGTGTATAGGAAAAAGGGAAGGAAGAAGGCAGGAGGGAGGCCCAGGTGCCTGCTTCTCTGTCTTTCTGTTCTTCTCTCCTTTCAAAGGGAAAGTGACAGGAAGGCTAGCTCATAAGAATGTGGGGAGAGAAATGGTGGTATCTAAACTTGTGACCCTCTGTCTGTTTTCACTCCCAATTTCCTTTAACTCGTTTGTCTCTTTCTTTTTCCCTCCCTTCCCTGTCTCTTGGGAGCTCTGGTGGCATAGGACCTAAGGCCCTTGACTGCTAACCAGAAGGCTGGTGGTTCAAACCCACCAGTCACTCCTCAGAAGGAAGGTTGGGCAATCTACTGCTGTAGTGATACCACCTCGGATACCCAAGGAGTGGTCGCTATGAGTTGGATCTGACTTAACAGTTTCAGTTCCTTGTCACTTACTGTCAATCCCAATTTCTCTGCATGTCTGATATCTCTCTGTCTTTTGCATGCTCTCTCTTCCTCTCTCTCACACATACTCTTTCTGTATCTATCTTTCTCTCTCCCATGCCCCCGAGAGAGATGCTCTTTGGAACCCTCCTTTGACCTCCATTTGCCTCAGACTCCAGAGTCAGTCACAGCAAAAGAAACCAGCCCAGACCACAGGGGCTCTCCTATCTCCAAAATGACCTGGGTTCAAACCTGGACTTTAGTTCTAATCCTAGTGGCCTAACAGACATCAGTTGGGCTAACTTTTTCTTGTAATTAAAAGGGAACCCCTATTCCATCTCTAATCCCAGATAATTAGCTCTCTGATTGCCAGTGCTGGGCAGGAAACCTCATGTTTGGAGAGGGATTTTGGACAGACGGATCAGGCAAACACTATGCAGGAAGCTGCATTGGGAAACAGGCTGTTCTCAAACTTTGTTGTTAATAGAGATTTGTGGTGGGCAAAAGGGCCTGGTTCCCTCCACGTGGTCTGAATTGCCCCATCAGGTTCTTCACTGAATTGGGTAACTTTCTTTTGGCTTTCTGTATTCTCTCCATGGTGACTTTTTACAGTGGGCTCTGTGTCCAGGTCCCCAGGCCCAGGGGATTCCCAGAGAGGACATTCCTTCCTGCTCATGGAAGGGGGATTGTGCTTGTCTGCATGTAAGAGGGAAGGCGAGCTCACAGGTCTCTATCCCCACATGCTGGCTGGGGAATAGTCAAAGATTAATAAAACACAGCGGTGACAAAAAGACTGACATGAATCCTACTGACCCAGGAAATGGGAGAGATACCAGAAGAATGGGGAACTCCCTCTCCAACAGGTTTTGGGGCAGTCTTCTCAGAGTGGTTGAAGATGGGGGCTCTGGGCATCCAATTCTCCCAGCTGGGGTTGGCATTTGTTGAGAGAGCAGACATATTATCATTTACTCTGCTGAGGGTGTGTTCTGCCAGTGGCATTGTTTTGTTTCTGTCATCTAGCTTTCCCTTCTATTAATTCATTTGGTCCTCATCATCACCCTATGGGGGCAGGTGTCCTTTTGTAGAAGAGGAAACTGAGTCACTGAGAAAGCAAACAGCTCCTTCAAAGTTACAAAGCAAACAGCAGCACAACTGAAGATAAAGCACAAGGCTCCAGGCAACTGGTTGTTCCCTGCTCTCTCTGCTATCCCATATCCTCCAGTTTCTAGTAATTAGTAGGAGTTTGGACATTTAGGATATTGGACTGATGGGAGATCTAGGACAGCAGACATCCAAGGGGATCTAGGATGGTAAAAGCCAAGGGCAGGTTGACTCCTCTCTGAGGATTCTAAAAGCCCAGCTCTCTCTGAATCCCACATGGAATGGAATGGGGCTCGCATTCTCAGTCCCCCTAAATAACCTCGGCAGGCCAGCACTCTGATGCTCCTTCCCCTTCCTTCTTCACTACTCAGAGCTTTACTTACTCTGGTTCTCAGAGAGCAAGGGGCAGGGACTGAAGTCAGAGGATAGTATATGTGGGGACCTGGGCTTGCAGAGCTGGGAAGGAGCAGCCACAGGACTTGGGAACTGCTGGCACCTGGGGGATTTGCCTAGCCTTCTAGTGGAGACGCCTGGCTCTGTTCCCCCACTGTGGCTCTCCCACTGTGGCTCCTCCAATGAGCTCAGGGCATGGGGGAGGGAGCCAGGCCTTGGATGGATTCCAGATGGGCTATCAGGTTTGCCCACAGTCGACTCTGAGGCTCCTCTGGTCTTGGCAGCTCCCTCAGTTCTGATTCAGCTACACAGCAAAGGCCTGCTATGGAATGCCAGTGAAACCCAACCCGCCATCCCACCAGCCTTCCCCCTCACTCCCTCTGCTACCAGAGATGCCACATTTGTTCTCAGTCCTTTTTCTCCATCAGCCCAGAACCCCTAGTGGTAAAAAGCATTACAGCTAGGGATTTTGTGATGGCTGGGCTATGGCTCTTGAACACTGATCCTATTTCCCCTTGGAAAGAAGTAGCTGTTTATGGTTCTGGGTTCAAGTTCTGGATATTTGAGGCCAAGGTGTGTATATGAGGAGGCTAGGGGCAACTCTTCGGGTGACAGAAACTCCTTGGGTTCCTGTGACAGCCAGAATCTGTCTAGCTGGACCTGACCCAGGAATAGGAGCAAAGAAAGGAGAACACAAAACTTGGCAGAAGAAGCCAGAGATCTGCTATCACAGCAGCATTTCACTGTTGCATCGCTCTCAGTCTAGAAATAGCATCTCATTCACTTCATCCAATCTGCTGGAGACAGAGGAAAGGAAAGCTCACTGTCTGGCCATCTTACCCATTAATATGCTAAGGCTCTAGCAGGTTTTTAAGGAGCTCTGGTAGTGTAGTGGCTAAGGCATTTGGCTGCTAACCATAAAGGTCAGTGGTTCAAACTCACCACCAGCTCCTTGGAAGAAAGATGAGGCAATCTGAGTTCATAAAGATTTACAGCCTTAGAAACCCAACGGGTATTGTTATGAGTTGAAATCAACTTGATGGCAGTGAGTTTGGTTTGGCCAGATCTCTAGAGCACAGATTTGATTTGGGTCTCCTATCTTTTGCCACAAACATTTTTGAGAGAAATTTGGGTCCTATTTCCAGCCAATGGACTTCATACACTGAACAGGTTTCTCATGTGCTGAACAGCGGAGCTTCCAGATTGGGACAGACTAGGAAGAAAGGCTATCTATTTCTGAAAATTAACCAGTGAAAAGCTCTATGGATCACAATGGTCCAATCCACAACTGATCAGGGGATGGCACGGACTAGGCAGTAATTTGTTCTGTTGTTGTGAGGTTGCCATAAGATGTGGCTGACTCAACAGCGGCTAACAACATCACAACTACATGCAAGCATAATGCTTATGCTTTGAGGACACAGAAACAAATGCAACATAGATCATGTCATAGAAGCATGTTCTGTAAGTCACATAAGTAATATATTAATTATTCTCAGAAAGGGCCCACTGGGCCTCATAATATAATAGACTTTCACACATCCTCACTCATTCACTGCTGTTAACCAACATCACATTCAATTCTGCCTTATACGGAAAGGAATGAATCATTGCAAGTGGCACGAGGAGGGTCACATCAGGATTTCCTTTCTGGTGAAAGGTACCTCAGTTTCCCCTTTGGTGTCAAGGTTCTGCTCTATGGTGATTGATTTTGAACTTTCTAGAACCTTCCATGTGTGCCTCCTTCACCTAAAGCTGGTGCTCTTAGTCTCTCAAGTCTGCCTTGGGTCGTTTGTTAATGACTGGCAGGTTGGAGGTGATGCTGCCATGTCAGGGTTGATTAGCTGGGCTAAAATTTGCATTTTGCTTCAGAAATCCAGTAGGGGATCTGGCTGGCAGAAAGCAGCAGGGCTCCGGCTTCAATAGAGAATGCCCCTGAGGCCAGGCATTTGAATTAACCACTGAAGGCTTTTCTACCCTTTTCCTCCACTTCTTCAAGCACCTTTCTCATCTCTCCCCTCACACCAGAAGGCTGGTTAACTGCAGCAAAGGGCTCTCTGAACATGCTTGCAGAAGAAAAGGCTTTTTTTTTTTTTCCTTCAAAGAAGATGCGAAGCTCCCTCCAGCCTCTCTGGAGAATCAGTGAGGGAACAGTCTGTCTCAAAATGCCATTAAAACATCGCTCAAATTAAAAACAGTTCTGGATTGGGCAACTTCATGAGAGAGGGCTTCAGTGATACCAGAGCAGTGGTTCTGGATGACCTGAGGGCACAGACACACGTACAAGACTCTGGAACCCGGGTTAGAGCCCTGCTTGGTCCTGGATGGGTGAGTGTCCTTGGGCAAGATATTTAGCTTCTCTGAGCCCCAGTTTCATTATTTAAAAAAAAAAAAAAAAAGTCATCTTTCTCCTCCCTCCTTAATTGCAATGTCCAAGAGCAGTAGCCCTGTTATTCTCAGACATAAAGGTCTTAGTTCTCATCACAGGCCCTCTCCGAGCTTCCCTCCCCTGCCCTTCCTCCCTCCATAGTCATGGTCCTATTTTAAGTTGAGGCTTCCAGCCAAAATCTGTACTTTATTAATTACGCGTCAACTACTCTGCATAATGTTTAATGCGTTTTCCAGATTGTATCAAATCCACAGTGAAAGGAAGAGTCTGAGAGCAGCCTGGGTGCCTGGCAGTGCGGATGCTGGGACGAGGCGGGGGAGTTGGGACCAGGCTGGGTCTGCCTTGACTTGGCCTCTTCTCTCTGCTCTTCTTCGCACCAGGAGTCTCTGCGAAGGCCAAGCCAAAGCCAGCTTGCAGCTCCCTAATTAAAGACCTAGAGTAGAAGCATAGCACCCTGTTTGGAAGGTAGGAAAACCTGCCTCATTAAGAAAGGCCAAAGGACTGAGGACAACTGAAAGTCCATTACCAAAAAGGCTAGAAGGCTGAGAGGTGGTTTGAAAATGTGGCTCAAAACTATGCCAAGGGAAGGCTGGAGATGGTACTGACCATCTGTTCTTCTCCAAAGAGGAGATAGAAATAGCATTTGTATTGGAGCAGGAAAGCTGTGAGTTACACTCAGGTACCAAATTCCTGCCAGCTTGGTCTCTAGTGCTGATTGCCTGCTGCCTGTGTGATCTGGCCTCAGTCTACTGATAGGTGAAAACATTTACTCAAGACAAGCTCTGAGGTCCTTTTTAGCTTTAGCCTTTTGTGTTTTTGTCTGTGAGGAGACAGGAGAAGAGATTATGGGGAGAAGCAGAATCTCTTTGCAGAAATACAGAATGGAATTGGCATGCTTCCTGATGTTCAAAACGTGCACAATTGGGTAAGAAAGGCAGATAATAATAAGTAACATTAAAAATAAATAATAATAACCCAAACTCACTGCCATGGAGTTGAATCTGACTCACAGCGACCCCTCCTTGGGTTTCCGAGGCAG
>NW_006921600.1:19073677-19111427 GCF_000298275.1 Orycteropus afer afer | reverse complement strand
GAAGGAAGGTTGGGCAATCCTACTTCCGTAGTGATACTGCCTCGGGAACCCAAGGAGGGGTCGCTATGAGTAGGGGCCGACTCGACGGCACATAACAACAACAAGAACAACATGCCACCAGAGCTCCTAATAAGTAACATATAAACATATTAAATGCCCACACCAGCCCTATGAGATAAGAACTACCTTTATCCCCTTATTGCTGATAAGAAAAGGCACAAAAGGGTTGAATAACTTGTCCAAAGTAACACAGCTTGTAAGTGGGCGTTCCCAGGTTTTGAACCCACATAGTCTCCCTCCAAAGTTGGTGACACTCAGCACTGTGCACTTCACCTCTGGGGAAGCAATATAAATAACTCACTTACAAGGCAGCTTTGTGAAGTGCTGCAATCAAGGGATCAGAGAGGGAACAATTGCCTCTGAATAGGCAAACCCTGGCAGGCTTCATGGAGGTGTGGGATTTAAATGAAGCATGAAAAGACAGAGGTGCTTCCCCAGGCATGTGAGGGGTGAACTGACAAGGGGCACTTAGGAAAGAGAGGTGATTGGCAAAGCTGGAGCAAAGGGTGTGAGTGTGGCAGTGATGGTGTGGGGAACAGATGCTAGGACTTTGCTCAGGCATTTCAACTACATCCTGAAAGGTACTGGGAGCCACTAAAGGTTTAACAACATGGGCACTGACTTGCTGGAGGGGGAGCAGGAACCAGCTCAGTTCAGGAAGGAGCTATAAAAGCCTCAGCTAGGCCTGAGGTAGGGAGGTGGGAAGGAGGGCAGGTGAGAGGGGGCTGAAGAAGAGCGATATGAGGCTGGGTTTCACAACTAAATGTATGTGGGAAATGAGGAGTGGACTAGTCAGAGGGAGCCCTGGGCCTGGAATGGTTGGAGAAGAATGTGTGGACAGGATGGCCCCAAGAAGCATGGTGTGGAGAGCTCTAAACTATGCCTGGCAGGGGTGAACCTGAGAGGATGAAGCATTTACAATTCAGCTTAAATAGCATTTTCCCAGGAAAGCCTTTTCTCACCTTTGCCCATAGCTCTTTCTGAGTGGTACAAGCAATTTGCACTTAACTACTAACTAACCTGGGAGCTCTGGTAGCATAATGCCTAAGGCACTTGACTGCTAACCAGAAGGCTGGCGGTTCAAACCCACCAGCCACTCCTCGGAAGGAAGGATGGGCAATCCTACTTCCGTAGTGATACTGCCTCGAAACCCAAGGAGGGGTCGCTATGAGTTGGGGCCGACTCGACGGCACATAACAACAACAACAACTAACTAACCTAAGGAGCTCTGGTGGTGTAGTGGTTAAGACATTTGGCTGCTAACCAAAAGGTCAGTGGCTGGAATCCACCAGCAACTCTGTGGAAGAAAGAACTGCCTCCTTCAACTAATAGGGGTTGCAATGATTTGGGATCGACTTGATGACAGTGAGTTTAAAGGCCTGGCAATCTGCTTCTGTAAAGATTATAGCCAAGAGAGCTCTATGAAGTGGTTCTACTCTGTAACACATGGGTCGCCAAGAGTTGGGTCTACCATAAGTTGGAATCGACTTGATAGCAAGCAGTTTGGCTTATGGTTTTGCTCTTAAGTCTGGTCCCCAGTGTCAGGTTCTCATTCTGTACCCAAGACTGTGCATCTCTGTAGCACTGGGCATGGCTGCAACACCCAGTTACTTGTGCAATATAGGCAGTTTCTGGGTTACGAACGAGGTCTGTTCCTCAGTGTTTTTAAGTCAAATATGTAGGTAAGTTGGAACAGGTGCATATGGTTCTTATTTAGCCTTACTTTGGTGCAAGAAAATGCTCTAAGCCATTTCAGTGACTTAAAGTGAAGGTGACTGTGCTGAAGAATTTGTTGTGAGTAGGAGTTAGTTCAATTGTTTCAAAGTGAGGGCAAGTTTACATGACATTGGTGTTGCTGTGGTCAAGGGCTTGGCTACTAACCCAAAAGTCAGCAGTTCTATTCCACCAGCTACTTGGTGGGAGAGAGATGTGTTTCTGTAAAGATTTACAGCTTTGGGAGCTCTGGTAGCATAGTGGCTAAGGCACTTGACTGCTAACCAGAAGGCTGTTGGTTCAAACCCACCAGCCACTTCTCGGAAGGAAGATGGGGTAATCTACTTCTGTAGTGATACTGCCTTGGAAACCCAAGGAGGGGTCACTATGAGTCAGGTCCGACTCGATGGCACATAACAACAACAACATGGGGCAGTTCTACTCTGTCCTGTACGGTTGCTATTACTTTGGAATTGACTTGACAACAACCAGGTTTGGTTAAAGGGCAGGTAGGAGTTGTCTGAAAGTTGGATGTTTAACTCAGGCACTTACTGTACTTGATAGTGTCCTTTTTCCCACTGGCCCCGAGTTTTGTGCAGCCCTGCATCCCCAGCGCAGAACACAAAACCTGGCTCATCCGTGCCTAATTAGCACTTGCTAAAGGAATCCATAACGAGAGCTGGTGGTTCAGTGGTTAAAGCATTTGGCTGCTAACCAAGAACATCAGTGGTTCAAACCCACCAGCTACTCTGTGGGAGAATGATGAGGCAGTCTGCTTCCATAAAGATTTACAGCCTTGGAAACTGTATGAGGTGGTTCTATTCTGTCCTGTGGCATCTGAGTTGGGGTTCAACTCGAAGCAATGATTTTTGTTTTTGGTTGGCTGTTATTAGCTGCCATCAAGTCGGCCCCTGACTCATGACGATCCCATGCACGACAGAACAAAACACTGCCCAGTCCTGAGAAACAACTCAATGGCAGTGGATTCTGGGTTTGGTTTTTAAAGGGATCCATAGGCTCTGCCTCTGGACTGGATGCCCTTCACCCACCCTTGGATGTCAGCCTCAATGCCTCTTGTCACCATGTCCCCAGGGCCTGCTCCTCTCTCGGATGTGCTGGGAGGGAGATGTATTCATGTGTTCACCTGTTCACTCGCCCCACACTGATGGGTTCTGACACTTCTGTACAGGGTTGCTGGGTGGCAATAATGAACAGTTTAGCATGGAAATTGGCCTTAGCAGGAGGGGGCTGATGTGTGAGAGAGAGATTAGAGAGCATTTGCTTAGGGGACACCTTCAGCCCTGCTTCCTTTTCCACATTCTTTCCCCAGCAAGCCCTCCCAGTCCAATTCATTTCTGTCTCTGCTCTGCTCCCAGAAACCCTTCTCTGCTCTGCCACTACCAACATCTACCTGAGCAGAAAGAGGTAAGCCAAAAAAAAAAAAAAATTTCACTGCCGTGGAGTCAATCCTGATTCATAGCAACCCCTCCCTGGGTTTCTGAGGTGGTATCTCTATGGGAGTAGATTGACCAGTCTTTCTTCGGAGGAGTGGCTGGTGGGTTTGAACTGCCGGCCTTTTGGTTAGCAATCAAGTGCCTTAGGCACTAAGCCACCAGAGCTCCTAATGAAAGAAGTAAGAGGGAAGGACAAAGTGGTCTGTCCTCATCTTTCCAGAATCCTTTTCAGTACTCTGTAGTTCTCCTACTTCTCCCACTCCAAAAGCTAAGAGATTATAAGCAGGCTTTCTTTACTCTTCTCTCTAAGGGGTTTACCACACTGTTAACCTTTTGGTATGGCATTCAGTGGTAGAATTCTCATGTTCCATGCAGGAGACCCAGTTCAAATCCCAGCTAATGCACTTCGAGCACAGCTACCACCTGTCTGTGTCACCTATGATGCTAAACAGGTTTCAGCAGAACTTCTGGACTGAGACAGACTAGGAAGAAAGGCCTGATGACCTACTTCCAACACTGTCACTGAAAACCCTGTGGACCACAAAGGTCTGATCCACAACTGAGCATGGTGATGGTGCAAGACCAGCCAGCATTTGGTTCCACTGTGTGTGGAGTCACCATGAGCTGGGGGCAACTCAACAGCAGCCAACCACCACTGCCTCTTGGTGATGTCTTCTTTTGGGTGCCAGTTCCAGATGTTTTCTAAAAGATGGTTTCCTCCCATGTCTCCACAAGATTTTGAGGGATAATAGGGAAATGACAACATCTGTTACTCACTCTGAGGTGTGCATAGTTTGGCTCTTCAAAAAGGAAGGGCAGGCACCATCCTTGATAACTCCTTAGAAGGGGAGTAAAAACTTCATTTCACAGCCAGAGCAGGAGCCTCTTTCACTCAGGTCACAGACCCAGCTGCCTCATCCTCAGGTCTCTGGTGTCAGTTCAAACAGCATGGGGCAGGGGAGTAGGTCTGAGTGGAGGGAGCTCCGAAGGGTGCTCTTACCAAGTGCTACCTGACTCTAACGTTGCTAATGGATTCTTTTATCTCCCTGGGACCATTGAAGACAGATGAGCAAATCGGAAGGAGGCACAGGTTAAAAATACACTGCCAGCAAAGAGGCTTAGGTGAGGGCTGTGCCACGGGAATTACAGTGATGAGAGGCCTCTAGGGACAGGAAATCAACAATGGAACCAAAGCCGTGGACTCTCTGTGTTACAAGATTGGCCAAGGAGCATGGTGATAGAGGGATTATTGTTACTATCATTATTTGCCTCTTCTATAAGTTCTGGAGAGACTTGTATTGATTGAGTGGCATTGCTTGCCAGTCCCCTTGGTTCTCTCCCCTTCCCAGACAGGGATTTCTTGGGCCTGGGTAGCACTGACGCACCAGCAGGCATGGAGTGATAATACTCTGATTCATGTGGTAGCTCATAATCTCTTGCCAGAAAAAGGAACCACGTCCGAGATGGGAGGAAATAATAATGCCCTACCTTTACAGGATGTTTTTATTGCTTCTGAAGTGTTTCCACATCCAATACCTCATATGAGGTGAGAACGACTATCCCATTTTATATACAAGGAAACAAGGCTCTGAATTTATGATACTTGCCCAAGGTCACAGATCTAGAAAGTGGTGGAATGTGGACTTGAATTGAGGGTTTTCTGATTTCCTGTCTGGTGCTCATTGTACAGCCTCTATTCTCAACTCTCTGCTGCCTTTAACCCTCCCGTCAGGTGAAAGCCCATGGGCACTCTCCAGCAGCCCAGGGCAAACTCTTACTCAATTTCATTTATCAGCAAAGCTCACAGGTCCAGCTGTCTCTACCAGGTCCAGGGCTAGTCAAGCAAGCACTAGGCTGGTCTTGGGGGCATTTGACTCCAGTCCCTCAGGGCTGGATGGGTGCTTGTAGTTGGGACATCCCTTCTTAAGCTTGGAACTGCCGAGTCCCAGGACCCAGAGGAGCCTGCTATGTGGGTTGGGGTATCTGAGTCCCATTTTTTGGACCGGTGAGGAAAAATATGTCCCACATCTCCCACTGGCAAATGAGTCAGTGGTTTCCATACTCTTTTGTTCTGCTCAGAAAGTTCTCCCTAAGGTCTAACTTCTTGCTACAGCTGAGAGCTGTTTCTTCCAAATAAACAGACTGAGGATTAATTTCCATGGAAGAGAGCACTGGTGGTCATTCATGGTAGTATTCTCACCTTCCCTGTGGACTATCCAGTTTAATTCTTGGCCAATGCACCTTATGCATAGCCACGGCCTGTCAGTGGGTGCTCGTGTGTTGCTATGAAGCTGACTAGGATTCAGCAGAGCTTGTAAGACTGAGAGTCTAGGAAGAAAGGCCTGGTGATTACTTCTGAAAATCAGCCACTGAAAACCTCATGGATCACAGTGATCTGACCCACTTCTTGTTCCATTGTGAAGGGTCCGAGGAGAAAGGACTCTGAAAAGGGATCCCCTAGCTCTCACCTGCTTGCTCAGTGGCTAAGGCACTTGACTGCTAACCAGAAGGCTGGCGGTTCAAACCCACAAGCCACTCCTCGGAAGGAAGATCTACTTCTGTAGTGATACTGCCTCGGAAACCCAAGGAGGGGTGGCTATGAGTCAGGTCCGACTCGATGGCACATAACAACAACAACAAAAAGCTCTCACCTGCAGTGAAGAGTAGAACAGTGCTCTGTAGGGATTTCAAAGCTGTGACTTTCCTGAAGCAGATTGCCAGGCCTTTCTTCCGAGGCTCTTTTGGGTGGATTTGAATAGCCAACCTTTTGGTTACTAGCTAAGCACTTAACCATTTGTGCCACCCAGGCGGTCTTTGGAGGAGGGCTGGGGACACATATTGGAAGGAACACAGAGGTAAGAGTCCCTCCCCTTTCAGTGGCTGAATAGATTTTTAACCTCTCTCCTCAATTCCTTGCATACCACCTGACTAACTCACAGCACCCCTCCCTTCTCACTCCCAAACCACTAAGTACCCAGCACAATGGATTTCTGTGTGCTATTGCAGCCCAGCACCTGAGCCTGCACCTGGGGCTACAGAGTGAGAGAGGGAGTTCCCAAAATAGAGAGTAGAGCTCCGGGCTATGTTAGAATGTCAGTTTGCTGACTCCCACGTCTCTAGGTGACTGGGGATCGGCATCAATGAGATAAAGGAAATCCACATATACCTTCCAAGCTTCATTTATGTCAGTGTTGAGTTTTCACCTCCTTCTCCCACCAAATATTTGACCAGAACTCATAAAGGGGTCTGCCCTCACTGTTGAGAAACCCCTAGAGCTTCTGGGGGAAAAAGGGGCTCAGAGGAAGAGAGGACCAGGAAGGGAGAAGAGGTCATCAGGGAAATCTCTGCACTCCTTCCCACACCACCCTCCTCACCACAAAGTGAGCCAGGAACGCATTAATTAACTAAGTAGTTTCGAATGTACTCCATTGCACCTCATTGTCTGCAGCTGCCATTCCCTGGAGGAGCCATAATATACTCAGCGCACACTATACAATTAAATATCAACATGTGTCCCCTGCCCAGCATTGGGTTGGGTATTTACTTGTGTTAATGAGGACTGGAATGGCCTTACTGATGAGAGGCCCACAGAGGTGGCCAGGGGATGAGGCATACATCTCCTGAAGTTGAGCAGCATCTGCCCAGTCCCCCTCTCTCCTCACTCCCCTACCACTTCCTCCCCACATCCTGCCTCCAGAAAGACATCTCAGGACCCCTGGTGGAAGCTCTGGCCACATCAGAGGCCGAAGTGCCATCAGCTTGCCGCTTCTCTAATGTGAGTCAGCCGCAGCATCAGCCTGCACGTGGTGCATAATGACTATGTTTCTGCTTAATACAAATTGTGGTTATTTAGCAGCCCAAATACCAATTCCCTACTGAGATCCCTGTCGTTGAAACCCCACACACATACACAGACTCAGCAGACACAAACACAAACACCTGTGTGCTGCTCCCGCCCCCATTCACCCCTCAATCCTTCACAGGATTAATCTTTAGCTTTGGGACCCACATTTATTACCACTAAGATGGGTGACGAAGTTGGAATATGGATGCAGTATGATGGAAGGAAGGTTTTGGAGTTCAAAGACTTGGGTTCGAATCTTGGGTTTGATGTTTATTGGCTATGAAACTTTGGGCAGTTACTGAAATCTCCTGAGCTTTAGTTTACTTACATGGAAAGTGGGGACAGTGATACTTATGTTACAGGTGAGAATTAGAAGGTATGATTTATGAGAAATAAAAAGCTTTCATTAAGTGTTGGTGCTTCTCTCGTTATAATCCACTGCCATTAAGTCAATTCTGACTCATAGTGATGCTATAGGACAAAGCAGAACTACCCCATGGGGTTTTCAAGGCCATAAATATTTATGGAAGCAGAGTGTCATATCTTTCTCCCATGGAGGGCTTGTAGGTTTGAACCACTGACCTTTTGGCTAGTAGCTGAGTGCTTTAACCCCTGTGCTACTAGAGCTCCTCCTCTCCCTATTAAAAAAAAAAAAAAAAAGCCAAACTCACTGCCATGGAGTTGATTCTGACTCATAGCAACCCCCACTGGGTTTCCAGGCAGTCTTTATGTAAGTGATTGCCCCATCTTCCTTCCGCAGACTGGCTAGTGGGTGTGAACTGCCAACCTTCTGGTTAGCAGTTAAATGTCTTAGGCACTATGACACCAGAGCTCACTCCCTCCTCTCTCGATAGGAACATAATAATAATACCTTATACTCAAGATTTCAGTTTATAGCACTTATTTTCATTTATAACAGGTCAATGCAATACAACATATTTTTATTTGTTTTGTTCACTAATACATCCCTAACACCTAGAATGTTGATCAACACATACTAGGTGCACAGGAAATATTTACTGAATAAATGAATTTTCTCTTAAACCCCATAACAGCTCCATGAAGTGAGTATACTGCCACCTTTTTGCAGAGAATAGCTTCAGAGAGGTACACAGGTAGTCCCAGATTAAAATCAAAACAACAAAACAACAATTGCCAATGAGTTGATTCCAACTCATGGTGATCTTGTGTGTGTCACAGTAGAACTGTGCATAGAGTTTCAATGGCTGTGATTTTTAGGAAGTAGATTGCCAGGACTTTCTTCTGAAGTCCCCTGGTTGCATTTGAACTACCAACATTTTGGGTAGTAGCCCAGGGTGTTAACCATTTACCCCACTCAGGGACCACAGTTCCAGAAAGAGAAGTGAGATATAAAGCCAGGTATCTGACTAAGTGCCCCTTCTGCAGCCTTCAGCAGGCTCTAAGACCTTGGGAGAAGTCTCTAAATTTATGAAAAAAGGAAAATAAAGAGAAAATAAAGACTGTATGATTTTTAAGAATGACAGGCACTGTTGCTGAGAGACTAATGGGTCATAACATAGTTCCCAATTGGCCATCTGTGTAGTCTGGTTATGGCATTTTCAAAACCCAAACCAAACCTATTGCCATCAAAGTGATTCTGACTCATAGTTACCCTACACGACAGAGCAGAAGTGCGCCAGAGGATTTCCAAGGCTATAAATCTTTAAGGAAGCAGACTGCTACATCTTTCTCTCATGAAGCAGCTAGTGGGTTCAAACCACTGATCTTTGGTTCGCAGCTGAGCACTTTAACCACTGTGCCACCAGGGCTCCTTATGGTATCCCAGTAAGTCCCAAGTTCAAACAGGACATGAGGTCAGGGAAAGATGACTTCTCAGAAGGCACAAGATATTGACCTCTGGGAGGCAGAAGTCTGGGCTGGCTCCTCAAGATCAGGGAATCTAGACTCCAGCCGCATTTTCATTTCCAAATACACCCTGCCTTTCAGCAGTTTTCTGTTAGACTGAGTTGATCATAAGCCTGCACTCTGTAGAACTGAATTCTCTAGACCCACTGCCATTGAGTCAATTTTGACTCATAGTAACCCTAAAAGGCAGAGTAGAACTGCCCCATAGGGTTTCTAAGTCTGTAAATCTTTATGGAAGCAGACTGCCTCATCTTTCTCCCATAAACAGCTGGTAAGTTAGAGCTGCCAACCTTTTGGTTAGCAGCTGAGTGCTTAACCACTGTGCCACCACAGCTCCTGAACTCCCTAAAGAGGGTCTCAACTGTCCTCACAGAGGACTATGGGTGCTCCCAAACCAAGTCCTTGGACATGGAACAGCCGGGTTGGGGTCACAGAAGCACCCCCCCTTAATGTGTTTCCCCATGAACCCCACAGCTAGCCAGAGGAAAGAGGCTCTGAGTCTGACCTTTGGGAGTTGCAGGCTGATAGCAGTGTCAGCCCACATGTTCTTGACCCAGACATGACACATGCTAAAAAACTGATAAATAAGTGCAGATTAATGGAGTGATGACAAGACACAGGGGGAGTTCAGATGGGTTACACACGATCAGTGAGCCTCGGTGCATCAGCCTTGTCTGCTGGTAAAACTTTTAACTCATCACGAGTATCCCTCGGTCTCCTATATTGGGCCTGAAGTTGCAATGCAGCCCAAGGCAGATGGTGCTTGATCTGAAAGTATGTTTTGGGTGCATCTTATTTGGAAATAAGCCAGAGCTCCTCTCCTAGAAAATATGCCATGGAGGGACCCCACCTTGGAGGACAGTGGGCAAGGGTCTTGAAGCACGGAGGAGTCAGAGAGGAGACACAGCATTTTAGGTTACATTAGGATCACGGGGGCAGGTTCTGTAGAAGTCCAGGGGAAGGGATTAGAAGCAGGACTCAGGGAATGAGAGAGGAGGAGGAACACAAACAGCATGTTCCACAGGTGGGAAAAGGGACTTGGTCAGCAGCAGAGACAACAAAACACAGAAGGCCAAAAAACCTGGATTCTCTGTCTGTTTTGGGCACCAATTAAGTGTGGCTTTGGGCAAGTCACTTCCCTTTCATGGTTTTGAGTTCTTTATCCAAGAAATGAATGGCTTAGACTGAATACACTCCAAGATTTTTACTGACTATTAAAAAAAAAAAATCTGGAATTCCAGACTTATGAGTCCCTCCCCAAACGTCTGGACTTCTCTGGGCACTGCCAACCACGGAAACCAGGATCTCCAAGGGTATTTCCAGCCTGGTGTGGAGTGCTCTGGCCAAGCCGTGACAGATATTCAGCACCTCTACTCACTCCCCAGCCCCCTCTTCATTTCCCCATATGCAGATGGCTTTGTTTTCTAAACCTGATAGATGCTGACAGGTATATTGTTCTCAGCATCACCAGACTGCCAGAGGCTGCTTAAGTCAAATGATTTTCTTTCCCTTAATAACTTAGAGGAGTTTTTTTTTTTTTTTTCTTAAAAGGCAACAAAAAAGGTCCTTTTTTTTTTTTTTTTAATGCTTCTTTTTACCTTAAAGAGACAGAGTGTCATTTATTGTCGTCTTTAGCCCAAAGTCAAATGAAAGGAGCATTAAACAAAGACCAGCCTGCCTTGAAGCACTCATTTGTGACTGGAGGCTGGGGAGAACTAGGATGGGCCTTGGGGACCAACTCCAGAGATTAGTGATTGACAGGCTGTGGAGAAAAAGGAGCAGGTGGGATCTGAACCACAGCCAGCAAGAGAGGTGTCAGTTACCCACAGAGGCTCAGGAGCAGGAGGCTCTGTGGGGTTGGATGCTTGCCAGATGGGGGTGAGGGGGCTGCCTGGTAGACAAGCACTATCTGCAGGGTTGCTCGGAAAGAGGCCATTTCAACCAATCATGAGGAGATGGAATGACGCTGGTGTGATCAAAGTCCAGCAGGCTTTATGGTATGGTTCCATGACTACAAAATTATTTTGGGCTGTTGGATAGGGCTAAATGCTGACTAAAATGGCCTTGGACCCTATAGTCTATGTTGTTTTTAATGAACTATTAATCATCACTTGGTTGATCCACCAGCTGACACTTTTTTTTTTAAGTTCCTCTTACGGAGGGTGGGCAATCCACTTCCGTAGGGATACTGCCTAAGAAACCCAAGGAGGGGTCGCTATGAGTTGGGTCCTACTCGACGGCACATAACAACAACAACAACAACAACAACAACTTATGGAGGTTTGAGTTCACCTAGAGGCACCTTGGAAGAAAGGCCTGGCAATCTACTTCTGAGAAATCAGCCACTGAAAACCCTATAAAGCACAGTCTTACTCTGACACATAAGCGGTTGCCATGAGTCAGAGTTGACTCAGTAGCAACTGGTAGTGGTGGTAGTAAGTGTTAAACATCCTAGCATATAAAGATAAATAAAATGAAGTCCTTGCTCTCAAGAATTCCACAATCTAATGAGAGGCCAAGACATAGCACAACCAAAACCAAACTCACTGCCATCGTGTCAATTCCAACTCCAAGCAACTTCCGTTGGGTTTCCAAGGCAGTTGTTAATCTTTACAAAAGTAGATTGCCCAGTTGTCCTTCTGCGGAATGGCTGGTAGATTTCAACTTCCCTTTTGATTAGCAGTCAAATGCCTTAGGCATTGGGCTATCAGAGCTCCTTATGGATAAGACATATAACTAAACTAACTCACTGCCGTTGACCCCTCCTTCAGTTTCTGAAATGGTATCACTAAGGAAGTAAATTACCTGATCTTCTTTCCAAGGATTAGCTAGTGGATTTGAACCACCAGGCTTCTGGTTAGCAGTCAAATGCCTTATGCACTAGGCCACCAGAGAAGAAAAATAACAAGGAGCAATGCCAGTGAAAAAATGTCCGATATACTGTATTTTCACATATGACTCATGTACATATATGACATACGCAGTGCACAAAGGAAACTAACCCATGAAGGGGTTGCATGGTTTGCAAAAAAAACGTATAATGTGCATGTTATTTGCATAAAAATACTGTAAATGATTCAGAGATATCAATTGGGTTTGAGGAGGAAAGTCTTCCTGGAGGAGGGGGTGTTCCAGTGGTGCTGTAATGAGTGGTACCCTTTGAGTACAGGCTGCAATCTGACTGTAAGATGGAGCAAGGGGAAATGGATTAAAGATAAGTGGGTAAGTTTCCTTCTAAAGCAAACAAAAAAAACCTAGTTGCCATGGAGTTGATTCTGACTCATGGTAACTCCATGTGTGTCAGAGTAGAACTGTGCTCCACAGGGGCTTTTATGGTCGATGCTTTTGGAAATCGATAGTCAGGCCTTTCTCTGTGCTCCTCTGGGTAGAAGTGAACCATTTTTGGTTAGCAGTGAGCACATTACCAGTTTGCACCACTAAGGACTCCAAATTTCCTTACCACTTAAGAAACCTGGGAAGAGGCAAACTGTACAAAGAACAGTGGTATGGTGGGTGGGCAGGGGGGAGGCTGCCATGCATTGGCATTGGCATTGCCACTGCTTGAGCCTAAAAGACTAGTAAGATTTGAGTATGCTGGCAGTGGGGTGGGGAGCCAGAGGAAGTGGTAATGAGATAATAATAATAACAAATAAAAATAAATGTCATGGAACGCTTACTATGACCAAGCACTATCCTGAAGGTTTTATAAGTACCATCTCATTTAATCCTCCAAAAAAAATCATGGGTAGTTCCCCATTTAAGAGGTGAGGAAACTGAGGCACTTAGAATTTAAAAACTTGGCTCAGTTACCTAACCTACTCTTTAAAATTTCTATTTCTTTAACTATTAAATGATGTTAATAGTAATAGATATTTCTACCTGATAGGATTATGCTGTGAGGATTAAAGAAGAAAATGCATGTAAAGCACTTTGCAGAGTGCCTGGCACATAGTAGGTATTCAATAAATATTAGCAATTAGTATCATGAGCTGTGGCTCTGAGGGAGAAATGCATCCTATATTTGCAGACCTATGCTAAAGCCACTGTTTTTGGCCCCTGTTAACTGATGTCTTTGGCCGGGGAGTATAATTGGAAAGGTAAGTGAGGTCATACTGTGTAAGGTCTGGGATGCCTGGAGTTTGCTTTGTGAAACAGTATGTTTAGTTCTTCCCTCTATTTCTAGGTCTTTATTTTGATACTGCCTTAAAAGCAACTCCTAAGCACCTCCAACTTATTTCTCCCTATCCTCTTCCATTCCCCTGCCTCTTCCTCTAGACATTTCCACAGCACTCCCTCATCTACAAACTCTGGGGTTCACAGGAGCTGATCTCAGCCCTGGGCAGGCTGAGCAGGCACATGCCCTGACACTTATCTCACCAGTGGGAACTCGGATTCAGTTTCTTTGATGGCAACTATCCCAAGGACGCTGCATTCCCTGTCTGGGAGACTCAAGAGGGAAGATGGGGCTAATCTCCTTGTGTCCTTGGGTAGGACATAGTGTCCACTATCCATGCTTTCAAAAGGAGAGCTGGACACATCCTGGCCTTACCTGGGAGTCTCTCAGGAGCTACCACAAAGCTGTTCTCTGTGTTTAGGGGACACTTGAGAGCAGTGGGAGGAGAAAGGGGTAACTGAGTTACTCTGGAGTTGACTGGCTGCAGATGGCTGCAGAAGGTGGCTCCTTAAAGGATGTGGCTAATCAGCCCAGAGCTGTGGAAAGAACCCAGATCTAAGAGGGAGAAGGTTAATAGCTGGTGACCGAGAGAGTGACTGCCCTCTCTGGGCTGCAGCAGCCACAACTGAGAGATGGTGCCAGGTAGTACTTAAAAGCAAAGGCTGGAGCCGGATACCCTAGGTTGTGACTCTTGGCTTTACCACTAACGGACAGCATGATGTTGTGCAAGCTACTTCTCCTCTCTGAGCTTAATATCCTCATTTGTAAAATGGGTTGATGCAGGGTGATGAATTAATACACATACAGTGTTTAGAGCATTACTCGGCACAGGAAACATTTTATGTGTTTCTTAGTATTACTACCATCATTATTACTCCACTAAAGATGCTGGCTTGTTGTTATTGTTAGCTGCTATTGAGTTGGCCCCCAACTCATGGAAATCCCATATACAATGGATGAAATGCTGCTCGGTCCCATGCCATCCCATAATCAGTCTAACTTAATCTACTGAAACCTATTCCACATAATAGTGAGACACAAGCCTCCACTGACAGATGGGTGGTGGCTGTGCTTAAGGTGCATTGGCCAGGAAATGAACCTGGGTCTCCCGCATGGAAGACAAGAATTCTACCACTCAACCACCACTGCCCAGCATCCAAGGATGTTGCATTAGTGAGCCCTTTTAAAATCTCTGAGGACTCTATGGTTCTATTTCCCTGCATTGTGAGCACCATTTAGATTCAGACTTAACTAGCATTTACTGAGTGCTTACTACATATGACTATATTATCTTATTTAATCCTCACAACAAGTCCTGTAAGTCTCATGTTATTAGATTCATTTAGAAATGAGAAAATCAAAGCTTAAAGAATCTAAGGGATGTTTTCATGGTCACACAGATGGCATATGTTGGAGTTGGGATTCAAACACGTGTCTATCCTAGTGCCCTTTCCATTCTATTATGTCTGCAATGGGGCACAGGATCAGTCCTTTGGTACTGAGCTGTCATGTCTACCCAAGATTTAGGGCCAAAGCTCTGATTCCAGGCAGATCCAGTTCTGGGGCTAAGTGTGCATGCTGAGCCTGTCTCAAGGGTAGGTGGAGGATTTGCCAGTGAAAATGTTACCAGCTGAACCAGCATTAGCCAACCATATTGGGGCTGAGACTGAGAGAAAATAAAAGTAATCCTCTCATTACCAGCCTGACCTGCCGAGGGATGGGCAGCACTGAGCCAGGAAGGATAACTTTGGCAGCATCTGCCACTGCAGTCTGCTCAACTTTCATTTCCTGTCCCAGCTGGGGATGCTGCATGGGTATCGAGATGCTAAGATGCAGAATGTGTATGTGCACACATACATGCAATCACATACTCAGAGCAGAGACAGAATGAAGGGCTGAGGATGTGGCTCCTTGGAATGCAGATAAATTGGTGGAATGTGTGGGTCTCCTCTCTCATGCCAAATGCCCTCTGAAGAGCTACCTGGATCAGTTTTGAGTCCTATGTGATTGGTTTCTGCAAATGTATCTGGTGCTTGCCTGGTGACGGAGGAGGTCCTGCTAATCTCAGTTGCTTTCACTGAGAGGGGCTTCTGAATGTGGGAAGGAGGGATGGGGGGCTTGATGAGGCCTGAATGCCTTTGCTTCTGTGTAGAGCTGGGGTTGGTGAGGGAAGGCATAACTCTTCAGAGAGCCTATATTCTTGTTCTATTCTTGCAGAGGCATCTGGGGGAGGCAAGGAGGAACACAGAAGGTAGAGTCATAAGAAGACTCGGCAGGTGGGGGTGGGAGGAAGTAAGAGCTGCTGAGGGAGGGAAGAAGATATTGACAAACTCTCTGGATGGTCATCAGCCAGATGTGGAGACCATATGGAGGAGGCTGGTAGGAGGTGGAGGAGAAGGGGGAAAGGACAAAAGGAGGGGAGGATGGTTGGGAAGGGCAGCAGAGGCAGGTGAAGAAGGCTGCTCACCTCAATTGGCCTGCCCAGTGATATCATCGAAGTGAGAAGCAGAGAGAGCTCCCATGCCCCCAGTTAAGCTGGCTAGTAAGCAGGACAACAGGGACTGCCCAGAGCCTCTGTTTGAAATGTCTACCATGACTTGAACTCCACAATACATCGCCTGCCCACTGCTGCTCCCTACACCTCCTCTCCTCATCACGTCCTCTACACCTTTACACTCTCAAGTTCACTGTTGCCAAGTGACATCCTGCCATAGACTACAGTGCTGGACATAGGAGAAATCACCTCCAGGAAGTGCATTGGTGTTTCCTGGTCTCCCTCAATGGCTCTGGGATGCAAGGGAAAGAGGAGTTAGCCCCTCCTGATCTGATTCCTCCCTAGTGCTGGGAACTCTCTGGCCAGGCCTAGTCAGTTGCTGCCTCTTAGGAAGTTGGTATAGCTGGGAACCAGTTGCGGTTACAGTTTTGCACATTAGCAGTTGTGTGGGGTCTCCCATATGCCTCAGAAAACAGCAAGGCAGCATGACCACTGGCCTTCCAGCAGTAGCAGAAGGCTGATCCTGCAGAAATCTTTAAGAGGAGAAGGTGTATGATGAGTGCATTAGAACCCCTGGAGACATTTGACCTGAAGAGGACTCTGGGAAACTCAACTGAGGGATTATGGGAAGAGGGCTAATGTTTGTGGGGGGAAGGACAGGGAGGAGACAGGTAAAGAATAAAATATGGGTTTTCCCACAATTCTACCTAGTCCACTGTTACCAGCAGGGCATCTGACAGTCAAATGTGGGCTTCAGTATGGAAAACACTAGTCTAACTAAGGAAATGGAGCCATTCCTTCTGGGGGAGGTAATTCTGGATCCCAAGGTGACTGCCAGGGTGTCTGCCACCCAGAGTCCTCTGAATAGGAGACACAAAGTCTCCAGCAGTCAAGTTAGGCAGGGATAGAAGCTACCTGGCCTGAAGGCAGACGGGGAGGTAAACTGATCTCTATAGCTTCCCATTAGGGTGGAGAAGGCCAAACTTTGCTTGCACCCCTTAACAATGTGGGTAGCCTGGTGAGGACTGTGGTCCTGCCCTCTGCTGGAAAGGCTGAGATGGAGGTCTGAGGACAGCTGGCTCCACAGCAGTAGTCACTACTCTCCTGGGGACTGGGCTGGAAATCTGGAAAGGTCATCCACAGTCCCAGTGGGGGATGGAAGTTACAACCTGAGGCCCTGGGTGTGGGCAGAGGTCAGGCTAAAGAAAGAGTATAATAAGAAAGACAGTTTTCCTAAGAGAGTGCCTAAGAAAGCCTGAGTCAGAGATGGAAGACCCTCTAGTTCAAAACATAGCTAATAGGTGCCAAGGGACTCATTGGGAAGGTTAGAGGGTTGAATACAGGTTGGCTTCCCATTGTGTGGTATCTTGGGGTTTTGCTTGATGTGAATTGATGGATAGCTCAATTCTGTTCCTATCTGAAACAACCAGCCTTACATCTCCTCCTGGTGTCTCTGATTTGTCTGGTACTTTCATTTACAAAACGCTTTCCTAGTTTTGATTTGATAGGTTTGATTTAAGATCACAATAACCCTATTGAATATATGAGCAAGGAATGATTGCCATTTCACAGGTGAGGAAATAAAGGTCCAAGGGTGGTGTTTCTAGCTTTAGTTACCATCAAAATTTCTGACCAGATGACAGGACCTAAGCAAAGATAGACCTAGTAAAGTCTTTAAAATGCAGTAGAGATGAGCACTGCAGAGGGGGTCGAGATGGTCTGCAGTTAACTTTGAGACCCATCCATCCCTCTGTGCCTGGATGGGAGGGAGGGATATACTTCTCAAATTATGCACATGTCCAAATGCACCACCCCCTTGCTGAAGCAAAGAGTTTTGGTACGTGGAAGCATGGATTTTGAGGCTACACAATAGCATAGGTATAGATACCGTAGGGTCATGGAGAATAGGATGCAAAGATGAAGAGTGACAAGGTTAGAATTAGGTTGGTACAGGATGGAAAAGCCTTGAGAGGAATGGGGAAAATCAACTAGATAAAGTCCCCGAGTGGGAGATAGTCAAGAAGGCTGTCTAGGCAGTTAGAAAGCATTAAGAGAGAGAGAGAGAGTGATCTTATTTGGGGAAATATGAGTGAGTGAGGAACCAGGGGAATGGTAGGTGTTGGCATGTCTGGAATGCAGTCCATGATGAATTAAAGGCTAAAACCTAGAGTATTCTTTCAAAATTGCACATCTGATTATGTCCTGCCTTGCTCAAAAACCTTAAATGGTTTAGCAAATCCAAACCCTGAGCATACATGTAAGAAAGCTTTTAACTGGGCCCAGTCTGCCTTTACAGCACCTTCCCCTCTTTGCCACTCACCTTTCTTCTTCTAACCCTGTGCTGCTGAGCACTGACCCATGGACTTGCTGGGCATGTTTACACACTGTGCCTTTGCAGACTGTTGGTACACTGATGCCAGGGAGTGTCTTTAGCCTCTTCTCCAGCTCATGATTCCTTCTTGTATTTACAAGCCCAGCTGGGACGTCCACTTTTCTGTAACACCTTCTCTAACTCTCTCAGGCTGGGTCAGTCATTCTTTCTGCTTTATGCCTTCAGGCAACTGGTACATATTTTTGCCTTGGTGCTAACTCTATCTTGTTTTGATTGTTAATGCAAGGCAATGAATAGGTTGTGATAGTCATTTTTGTATTTTTCTGACCTAATCCATTCACTTGACTGCTAACCAGAAGGCTGGCAGTTCAAACCTACCAGCCACTCCTTGGAAGGAAGGTTGGGCAATCTACTTCCATAGTGATACTGCCTCAGAAGCCCAAGGAGGTGTCGCTATGAGTCAGGTCCAACTTGATGGCACATAACAATAACAATCCATTCAGGGTCCAGCATAGTCTAACGGATACCCTGTGGGGAGAGGACTGGTTAGGAACACAGGCTCTGAAGCCAGACTTTCTGGTTTGAATCTGACTGGTGTATGATGACTGCATTAGAACCTCTGACTGGCTGCGTAATCTTAACAACTCTGTGCCTCAATTTCCTCATTTGTAAAATTACAAATAATTACAGATGATACCTCATAGGATGATGAGGAGGATTAAAAGAGTTAATTCATGCAAAGCTTTTAGGACAGTAAGCCCTACATCAATGTTTATTATAACAATTATTATCTTTTGAATGAATGAAGAAGCAACATGGGATTAGCAAGCTGGCCACAATTTTTCCTTGGTCACCTTAAAGGAACTCCAAAGTGTGATTTGGAAATGAAGTTCAGACAAGCAAACATCTAATCTATGGGCTGCAGAACAAGAACTGTGGTTCTCAAAGTGGGTTCCCTAGCCCAGCAGCATCAGCTCTACCTGGGAACTTGTTGTTGTTATGTGCCGTCGAGTCAGACCTGATTCATAGCAACCCCTCCTTGGGTTTCCAAGGTGGTATCACTACGGAAGTACATGACCAACCTTCCTTCCTGGGACTGGCTGGTTGGTTTGAACCGCCAGCCTTCTGGTTAGCAGTCAAGTGCCTTAGGCACCACACTACCAGAGCTCCTGTGAACTTGTTAGAAATGCAAATTCTCAGTGTCCAACCCACACCAGACCCAGTGAATCAGAAACTGGGGTGGGGGGTTTGGGGTGGGGAGGGCGGGCAGTAATGTGTATTTCAATAAGCTCTTAGGTTGATTCTGAAGCAAGCTCCAGTTTGAGAACCACTCAGCTAGATTTTGCCTAATCCTTATCGTCTGTATATAGTGTGTACCTTGAGATTTCAAACCGACTACTGCAAAACAAGTTTGGGGCCTTGCCATGAGTACTTGAGCAAATATCAGGCAGAAAACATCCCTGATTATAGAACATGATGTGCAATGTATTTAGCACAATCTCTGCCATAGAGAGGGAGTTCAACAAGTGTAAATTCTTAACCTCTTTCCTCCTTTTCCAACACAGAAGAGGTACCAGAGAGATGAAGGAGAAAAGGCCATGCTCTCTTTTTGGGAGGAGAAACCCTGAGCTCTTTAGAGGAGAGGGGAGGGGAAAGCTATAGCAAAGAATTGTGGGAAGCCTTGTTTGGAGAGAATGGTTGTACACAATGAACACCCTGGGTGCCTGTTCCCTCATCAGTGCACTGGGGACATGTCACTCTCTGCTGAGGCTGAAGCTCAGCTAGAGGAACAGGTGGGAAAGAATGAGGGTGGGCCTGACTGAGGGAGGAGAGCTTGGCTGGAGCCCAGCATTCCTGACAAAGGTTTACACAATGAGTCAGGCTGGCTCCAGCCTACCCCCGAGGAAGGACTGAAATGCCAAATGAAGGAATAAATCTTCAGGGGGTGGGGACGGGGGTGTTGCCCACCTCCACCTTCTCTCCAAGGGGTCCCTGTATGTGAGAGCCAACAGCCCTCCCTCTGCTTCACTTCACACTGCACCTGGACCCTCGGCCCCTTGCTGGGAACCCAATTTTGAGGGTATTGAAAGAGGAACAATGAAAACACCTGTACCTATGAAGATAAGAGGAGAAGAGGAGTTCTAACAGTTTATCCCTTAAATGTACCCAATTGGAGGTGATTTAGGCCAGTGGTTCCAGTGGTTTGCTAAGTGTGGTCCCTGGAACAATGGCATCAGCATCATCTTGGGACTTGTACCAAAAAAACCAAACCCACTGCCGTGAAATCCATTCTGACTCAATGACCATATAGGACAGAGTAAAACTGCTTCATTGGGTTTCCCTGGTTGTAAATCTTTACGGAAGCAGACTGCCTCATCTTTCTCCCATGGAGCGACTGCTGGGTTCCAACTGCTGACCTTTTGGTAAGCAACTGCGTGCTTTAACCACTGTACCACCAGAGCTTCTGGGAACTTGTGTGTTGTTGTTGTTGTTATGTGCCGTTGAGTTGGACCCGACTCATAGCAACCCCCCAACTCATAGCGACCCCTCCTTGGGTTTCCGAGGCAGTTTCACTATGGAAGTAGATTGTCCCATCTTCCTTCCAAGGAGTGGCTGGTGGGTTGGAACCCCCAGCTTTCTGGTTAGCAGTCAAGTGCCTAAGGCACTATGCTACAGGGCCCTCCCAGACCCATTAAATTGGAAATAAGCTTTCCAGTTGATTCTGATGGACAGTTAGGTTTGAGAACCACTGGTTTAGGGCATGGGTGTAAATCTTTTTCTTGCTTTAAGGAAGAGAAGCATGTGCTACCCCCAGTCAAGGGGCCTTTTCCCTTGCCCTGCCATACAGTATCTCCACAGGGATGCCAGCATGCTGGGCCCAGGGCAGGGGACTCTCTGGCGACTGAGGAGGGAGGAGAGGCCCCATGGGTGGTAAGTGGGAGGAGAGAGGCGAGGAGGCTGCCACAACTCATTTTCTCTTAATACGAAAGCCCATGGAGGTGTAGGCTTCCTCTGGGGTAAATTACAGACTGATGATGGTGATATTACCAATAATGATGGTAATAGCACCAATAATGGGAGGTCAGAAAGGCACTTTCCCGTCTTCGGTCAAGGGGTAAGATGGCAGCTTTGGTGCATTTGCTTCTGATTTAGAGGAAAACCTGGACCCCAGCCAGCTCCATTTCCATGCCAGGGGGTGTCGTGGGGCTCTGAGCCCTTTGTCTTCCCTCCCTTCTGCCAGATCTTCACTCAGCCTGCCCACTCTTCCCTTCTGGCACAGAGTGGGCCCGTGTCTGGGCAAGTGAGGGGCTGGGGAGGCAGCCAAGAGGCAGGCGGCACCCACCTTCCACCCCCTTGAGTGCTCAATTCATAGACTAAGAGGTTAGCCCCGCAGGTCGCAGGTCAGGAGGCAGCCCTGGGGAGGGCAGGGGGAGAAGTTTCCCTCAATGCTACCACACTGAGGTCTGTACTGATGGAGGCCAAGGGACCCCACTGCGGTCTCCACAGTCTCCCTTGGAAGCCACAGAGAAACTGGAGGTAGAACCCAAGTGTGTTGAGATGCGCAGCTCTGGTGAATTCACAAACGCCTTGAGCTAAGCTCCCCTTAGACATCATCTTCTCCCTCTCCCTGCCCAGAGAGGTAACAAGACAGAGCCAAGAATCAGAATCTCTAGGAGAGAAAAGGTCACTGGTAGCAAACACTCTCACCCACCCAACCCCAGCCCAAAGGCATCTCCCTTATTCATTCTTCCCAAGTTCTTGGGATGAAATATCTCCCTAAATGCTACAGTATATTTATGAGGATCAAAGGGAACAACCCAATCCCCAAGCCCTCCATCTCTTCCCTCTCCCTGCCTCCTACCCCACCCCCATGCTCCAGCTTCAAACAGGCAGAGGAAATTAGCACAAGGCCCCCTGTCATCACACGCAGTGACTTGTGAACATGTGCTTGGGTTGTTTCTCCTCCAAACACGAGGTTTGCAGCAGCTCACTGGGGGCTTGTATTTTTTTTTTTTTTTTTAAAGAACTGCGTGTATGTTAAAGTCATTAAGGTTGAAAAAAGGGGGGTGGTGGGGCAGGGGAGTAAAAGCCATTATATGGGAGGAGAAGAAAAATGACCTGTCTTCAGGCTGTCAGCAGAGGAAACGCCTCTGCATGGGGGGTGGAGAGGGACTTGGGTTGGAGCCTGAGAGGGCACCCCTGTGCCTGGAAGGCAGGGGTGAAATGGCAGAGCAAGGGAATAGGCCGGAATAGGGCCCATCATGCATGAGTCCATGCTGTGGCCCTGGCAGTGACCATGACTGCAAGGGAGCCACCAGTGTCACCGTTATGTGTTAAAGAGCCACCAACAGAGAAGAAAGCTGGGAAATTAAAAATTAAAAAAGAAAGAAAAAGAATAAAGAAGTTAACATTTACCAAACACTTCCTATGTACCAGGTACTATGTTAACTGCAGTCTACTTTTCATCTATTTTCACAATGAATCCACACAACATCCACACCTACATGAGATAGGCACTATTTTCATCCCCATTTTACAGATGAAGAAAATGAGAATCACAATGGTTAGGCATTTGCCCAAAGTCACACAGCTAGTAAACAGTGAAGGAAGCATGAAAATATAAACCACATGACACCATAGCCTGAGTCTTTGGAGACTGCTTCAGTGAAGACAAGATCACTGTATGCCCCTCAGGAGTATCTGCTGCCACTATTTCCTCATCCCACTCCCACTCTCAAGCAGCCTAAAGGAGCTGGGGCAGAAGATGAGATACCTAGGCTGAGGGGGTAAAGGGAGCTGTGGCTGAGGGAAATGGGGGCAGCTGGGGAAAGAATAGCAACTGATCCAGGCCCTGGTCCAATCCTAAATTTCTAGTGTCTCTCTTCCACCCAGATGTGAGAGAAGATGATGGGAACTAGTTCATCTGGAACCTCAAACTCCCAGCCTTTGAGCCTGTCCCCCTCCCCACCCAGAACTCACTCAGCAGGAAACCTCTAGCCTCCAGGCCCACAGCCCGTGACCTCTCCTTCTTTTCAGATTTTTGCCCACCTGGAAGACAGATTTGCAGGAGTGGTTCCCTGGAGCAATATGGACATGTTAAACCCTCAATAAAAGGTCACCACAAGTGGTTTGTGATCAATTACTAGCCTAAAGGTAGGTGGTTCTAACCTAATTCAGCAGCACTGTAGAAGAAAGGCATGGCAGTTTTCTTCCATAAGATTAAAAACTAAAAACCAAACTCACTGCCACCCAGTCGATTCTGACTCATAGAGAGTCCCATTGGATTTCCAAGGCTGTAAATCTTCCTCAGAGCAGCTGGTGGGTTCAAATCATTGACATTTTGGTTATCAGCCAAGTGCCTTCACTACTACGCTACCAGTGCTCCTTATGTAACCTGTAAGATTACAGCCAAGAAAACCCATAGAGCAGTTCTATTCTGTAACACATGGAGTCTCTCTGTGAATCACAATTGACTCAATGGCAAGAGATTTGGTTTGCTGTTTTATACCCTCAATGAGATGGACTGACACAATAGCTACAACAATGGGCTTGAACCTAGCAAAAGTCATCAAGATGGTGTAGGACTGGGCAATATTTCCCTCTTTTATACGTGGGGTTGCCATGACTACAAGGCACCTAACAATAATGACAAGGGTTACAAGGAGCATCACAAAAGCTACATCTAGCTGAGGCTCTGAGGACCAACCATCTACCTGCTTCCTCACTTAGGCCAGCCAGACTGGAGTCTTCATCCTGACTAAATCCTCCCCAGGGAGAGGCTGCAGCCTTCCTGGGCATCACCTCCCAAAGCCTGAAGTGGTGGCAGGAGTGGACAGACGCAGGGTAAAACAGTGTCTATTACCTAATCCTTCCCCCAGACAGCCGGACCCTGAGGGGTGCCTCCCTGTTTCCCCAGGGCTCAGGCTCCAAATCACTGCTCAAGTGACAGATTTTGCTTTCCAACTTAGGGAAACTCAGGGAGGATGAAAGTTGGATCCCACTGGCTGCTCCACAGGCCTCCTTTGCCAAAACATACTGTGAAATGACCCCTGACCTCCACCTCATACTTTCTCTGCCCCACCTCCCGTCAGCTCTGTTTGCTTCCCCCCTCCCGAGAGAGGTTTAGACAGCTCAGTAATTTAGGGATCACTAGCAAGAAAGGTGCAAAGGTCAGAAGTCAGTGAGGGGCTGGGAGGGGAATTTCACCCTTGGTCCCTGACAAGACTCCCTCCTCCTAGAGCCCACCTATTTCCACCATCTGCAGCCCAGCCGTTGTGACCTGAGATCACTGGGATAGCAGGAACGGGGTTTGGGTATGGGAGGTGGAGGTATACGGACAGGTAGGAGAAGAATGTATATATATATTTTAAAACTAATATTATTTATTAGTAAATAAAATCATATCTGCTCTTTTTCAAAAAGCTGAAAATGTGTATTTTTAAATCATGCCTTGAAAAGTAACTTTTAAAATGCAAATGTAACCCTCCAATTCTCTTATTTTAAAATTCTGCCAGGAAAGAAAATGCTATGTTCCCCTGAGATCTCAGCAGATTTAGGAAGTTCTTTCTATTATCTTACTTCAACTCCTCCCTGCTCTCACTGCTGCACAAACACAGCCCTCATTTACTTAGTGCCTCTTCTCTTCCCGCTACCATGGTCTGTTCAGTCTAGCTCAGCTCCGCTCAGTTCCAAAGCTCAGAACACGAGAAGCAATAATGACTCAAATCAGTTTAGGGAGATGCCTCTCTTCCCTGAGAAATAAGAACTCACTAAAAAAACTACAGGAGTGGCTGAAAGGGTGCTCTTGGGAGCTGGAGGGATTTTCCTGCAATTCCATGTTGTTGTTGTTATGTGCCACCGAGTGGGACCTGACTCATAGCCACCCTTCCTTGGGTTTCCAAGGTGGTATCACTATGGAAGTAGATTGCCCAATCTTCCTTCTGAGGAGTGGCTAGTGGATTTGAACTGCCAGCCTTCTGGTTAGCAGTCAAGTGCCTGAGGCACTATGCTACCAAAGCTCCCTGTAAAATTACTGCTGTCGAGTCAGTCCTGACTCATAGCGACCCCTCCTCAGATTTCCGAGGCAGTATCTCTGCAGAAGTAGATCAGTCAGTCTTCCTTCCGAGGACTGGCTGGTGGGTTTGAACCACAAGTCTTCTGGTTAGCGGCCAAATGCCTTAGACACTATGCTACCAGAGCAATTCCATAGCTGCTAAAAATGCCTTGCTCTGCCCACAAGAGTAGAATATTAGGGAAATTAAGCCAGTAGCCATTCAAGTTGCCTCTGGCTCATGGTGACCTCATGTGTGTCAGAGTAGAACTGTGTGTGCTCTGCAGGGTTTGCAATGGCTCATTTTATAAAACAGATCGCCAGGTCTTTCTTTCGAGATGCCTCTTGGTAGACTCAAACCACCAACCTTTTGGGCAGTAGCCAAGTGTGTTAACTCTTTGCACCAGCCATGGATGGAACATTGTTGTTGTTGTTGTTATGTGCTATCGAGTCGGACCCGACTCATAGCAACCCCTCCTTGGGTTTCCGAGGCAGTATCACTACGGAAGTAGATTGCCCAACCTTCCTTCTGAGGAGTGGCTGGTGGGTTTCAACTGCCAGCCTTCTGGTTAGCAGTCAAGTGCCTTAGGCACTATGCTACCAGAGCTCCCCGACGGAACATTAGCTTTATTTATTCAACTGGGCTGTAGGTGCAAATTTACAGAGCAGAATTTGTTTTACATTCAACATTTTGTATACTTTGATTTCACTCCCCAATTATCATCCCTAAGCCTAACTCACTCTCATCCTCTTCCTTCCCAGTAACCAACCCTCTGAAGCCCCTCATAGTTATGCACTCCTGTGTGTCCTGCATTTCCACTGTGTGAAGGTTGCCTCTCTGGTGCTCATGGCTTACTGCTCCAAGGGATGTATCTCTGTAGAGTACGTGGGTGAGTCACCCTGGGTTGAGTGGTCTGCGTGTATGTCTTATTTACTATTGAGCTGAGAGCCAGCCCTTAGGAGTGAGTTTTATCCCAGGCTCAAAGTGTGTCTCAGGGCCATAGTATTAGGGTCCTACCAGACTTCATTCAACCAGTAATTCTGGTCATTTTTGTGTTTTTGGATTTTGTTCCACATTTTCGCTCCCACTCTATCCAGGATCTCCAGTTTTGATCCCTTCCCGAGTGGTTGGCATTGGTAGCTGGGCACCATCTAGTTCTTCTAGTTTCAAGGTCTACCATGTCCTAGGGCTGATTGTTTCCAAATGCCCTAGGTTTTCTTCACTTTTCTTCGCTTCTGATGATAGGAGACCATTAGTTGCATCTTAGATGGCTGCTCGAAAGGTTTGAAGACACCAGTTGCTACTCTCACCAATGTAGGTTGTGGAACAAGATTTTTATCTATTTTGTCATGCCATTGACTCTGACGTCCACCAACACTGTGGTCCTGAGTGGTAGATCTGCTGGATCTCTCTCCCACAGTATCTGGCTGTCTGTGAGGGATTGCTCTCTGTCTGTCTTCTGTTGCAGAACATTAGCTTTAGAAGGAAGTGAGGCATCTTTGCTATCACTCTGCTGCTGCATAGTGAAACTAGGGTCATTCTGCTCTCCTCTACAACTATGAGAAAGGAATGGGATTTGAAGAACAAGCAGCCCTCTGGCTGAGCAGAATTGTGGAAGGAATTTGCATCCAACTTTCCTGAGTTCCAGGCCAGCCCCAGAATGGGCAGTACAGGCTCTCTCTGAGGCTGCAGCTGGCTGGTGAGTTAATGCAACTTCGCCTGGTGGTCACATCCTTGACTGTGGGGAGCCAAGTGAGGCCAAGGGGTCAGGATCAGAAGAAGGAACCTTTCCTCTCACCAGGCCTAGGGCCAGGCTTTCTCCACATGTGGACTCCAGCAGAGGCTGGTAACCTGGCCTAGAAAGAGAGTGTCTCCTTTTTACCCTGAGGAACTGGGGAAGGCTGAAGTTAGGGAGAGATGGCTGGATTTATTCAGTCTGGGATAGAGGGTGAAAGCTCTGCTGGGCCTCCCTTCTCTTTGAGGGATGAGGTCAGAAGAATAAAGGTCACAGATGGACCTGCTGAAGTATGGGAGCAGGCACATGCATTAGAGTGTGTGCATGGGAGGAGGGGGGACATCAGAGATTGGTAATTCAGGCAGAGGAGAAGTCGCTGATGGCTTAGAAAGCAGACACGGTTCATCCTGCATCAGGAGAGGGGGGAGTGAAAGCCCTATGAAGTCACTTTCTTGAATGTTACTAACATTTCATTTCACCCTCACTCGGCCTTCCTGTCTCTTTTTTCCCTTTTCCGCCCTTAACCTTCCCCAGCAGGAGATGGAGAACAGAAGGGGCCGGAAAGGAGGTCTGCGAGGCCTCCGTGACTCTGCTGACCATCAGTGGCCAAGAGCTGTTGCTGACAGAAAAGAAATGAAGGGCAGGGATAGGAGGGGAAGCAGATGTCTGCAGCTGCAGCACCACTCTGCGTGGTGTCCCCACCCCCACCCCGCTGCCTTCTAGAGCCCTGTGCTGTGGACTGAGGAGCCAGGACCAGGTGCACTGGAGGGTCAGGGTGGTTCTCAGGAGGAGGGCTCTGCTCCTGCTTGCTCCCTCTCAGGGCTTTTTGTTCCTGGGGGGCAGATCACAGAGAGAGGCCTGTCTGGCTGGGAATGTGGTCTTCCAAACAAACCAAACTCACTGCCTTTGAGTGGGATCTGACTCATAGCGACCCCACCTTGGGTTTCCGAGGCAGTATCACTACAGAAGTAGATTGTCCAATCTTCCTTCCGAGGAATGGCTGGTGGGTTGGGTTCGAACTGCTAGCCTTCTGGTTAGCAGTCAAATGCTTTAAGCACTATGCCACCAGAGCTCCTCAGGAATGTGGTCTTAGGCAAATGGAAAATAAATTGTACTGTGGCACCTTGCAAAACTGTTTCCTTTTCAGCTAAACTGAGAGTTGAAAGATCGTCCTGCAGGCTTGGTGGTGTCCTAGACTTCTAAGCTGTTTCTACTTCATAACCTAGTCCTGCACTGTCCAATACAGTAGCCAGTAGTCATGTGTGGCTGTTTGAATGTAAATAGATAAGAATTAAGTAAAATGAGAAATTCAGATGCACTACCCACATTTCCATCTCTCAGTAGCCACATGTGGTTAGTGGCTACTGCATTGGACAACACAGATATGAAGATATGTTCTTTGCAGAAAGTTATCTAGAAAGTTCTTATTTGAGTCTAACTTTTATTCTTGATTTCTCCAGTTGTTCTCATGAGAGTGTGTGCTTGAGGAATGAAGGGATGACTGGTCCTAAGGACAAGCATGGGGTGGGGTGAGATGAGAGGGGAGATGTAAGAATGTTACATCTATTATGTTCATTCTGCCAACCTCCATGTTTTCATTAGACTTTGAGTCTCTTTGTTAAGAGTAAGCTACTCAACCTACCTAGGGAGAAAGGGTAGCTATAGCCAAACAGGTTTTGCAGTAATATTCTGACTCCTATTCCCACCCTTTGCTTAAAAAAAATCAAGGAAAGTATATCAAGGCCAACCCTAGATAAGGTGGGTATGGTGTCATTAACCTGACTTACTCATCACACCCCCAGGCCTCTACAAGGGCGGTATAGGCGGGGATGGGGACTGGGACACAGGCTAGGGATGAGGCAAGCAGTTATGCTTAAGTCAGTTTTAAACGCTGTTGACATGATTGAGATGGAATGGGAGATGTCAAAGCCAGATACCAGGCACACCCATCTAAGCTTCCTACCTTACTCACCATGTGCCTGAGCTGCTTTACCCACCCATCCTTTGGTGGAGAGAAAACAGGAAGGCCTTGTGCACACATGCACGCACACACTAACATATACACATCTAAGCATACGCACACAAACACACATACACACACACACTCACTCATACACATATCACTACAGAAGCAGATTGCCCAACTACCAGGAGTGGCTGGTGGGTTTGAACCACCAGCCTTCTGGTTAGCTGTCAAATGCCTTAGGCACTATGCTACCAGAGCTCCAAACGTACACACCTGCACACACAAACGGATAAATCTGCGCATACCATAGAGGTCCAGGGAGATTTCTGGAAAGAATTCTTAGCATAATTTCTCGGTATGCCTCAGCCGTTTCTCTAGGCTCCAAGGGGTGCAACAGATGGTCCCAGCTAAACAGTCAAACCTTCCACTGCCTCTACAGTCAGGGCCTGGCCTCTCCAAATCCAATGTTCAATTATGCTTTTTGTCCCACAGGTGGAAAGCAAATTAGTTGGGGGCCAATCCTCTCCCCCTTTCAGGCATCAAGCCCCAGGCCGTCCCTCCCCCTCAGCACTCCCTGCACTTTCCCACATGGACTTCTTGCCTTTCATGTTTGCTCTGATGATTAGGTTACTCAGGGATCATGGACTCCAGAAAGATTTCCTTCCAAGGTGTCCCCCGCCTCCCAGTAAGCAGTTCAAAGGAAAACTCTCAGCTTTGAGGATTGCCCACCCACCATCATGGAGATTCTCTCAGTCTAGGAGGTGGGGTGTCTGGGGAGTAAGGCCAAGGATCCAGGTACCTTCAATGATGATCTTAGTTCTTTCTCCCAAGAGCCAGAAAGAGATGGTAGAGAGATCCCTGTCCCTACTCTTCTTCCAGAGGCCCTTCCTCCTCCTTGAAGAGCTAAGTGGCATGACTGGCATAAATATATTCATATATATAAATATCTACATCTTTAGCTATATATATCTTTTCTTCTAAAGACTTGGCAAGAATTTCCTAGAAGGCTTTTCCGTGACACAATAGAAAACCACAGAGTCATCAGTTTGATCTTTCCCACAAATACAGATTTGGGTTGACCTTTGTGAGGCTCCCTTGAACTTTATTTCCAGTAACTGAACCCCTCCAGCCCTCACCAGCCCCCAGCCCACTGGCAACCACAGAATACAACTTGGGCTTCCGAAGCTGCTTTATTCCTTGTTGGCCTCTGTCTGGAAGCAAATAAATAAATAAATATCGCTTTTGACCTATTGCCTTAAATAAATAAATAAAAAGACAGTGTCTGAGTTTCAGCTGGCAGCCTGATGAAATTAATTGGACAGTGGAATGCAATGGTACTTAGGGACAGGAGTGGATGAAGATGGGGGTGCTAGTAGTTTCAGAGCAGATTGGATGGTGGGACATGTAGAGTAGGCATCCATCAAGGTTCAGCAAACACTGGGGTAGTAAGCATGCATCAAGCATGCCTCTGATGGCTCCCTGGATAAACAGGAGAAATACCAGGTATGAGCATGGGGCTGAGAAAGCAACCCAGGTAATGACTTTCTGAGGGAGTTATCATTAGGAGAACCCTATCTTCATTGTCCTGCATCAGCACTTGTTGGAAGGAGGCTGAGGGAGGGAGGAGGGAAGGCTGGCTCTTCCACCTTTCTCCCTGCACTGTTAAAGACTTGGGTGGGTGGAGCCAGCCCCTCTGACTTTTCTTTGAGGAATTACGACCCTGGCCACATGTTGATGCCATACTTAAATCCTGAAACAGGCTTTTCTTTCTTGATTTTCAAGGTATGGGAGGTGGGATTCAAAACTAGAGAGTGGAAAATGCAAGCAACAGGAGAATCAAAAGAGAAAAGAAGAAAATTTAATTTGGCAAACACACAAACACACACACACTTTCTACAGCCTATCTTGTTTCTTATTCTTTCTTTTTAAAGTTGGGTTGTTATCCTTGCAACAGAGAATGCCAGCAGGTGTTGCTGGCAGCTGTTTAATGACAGTGTCAAGAACGTCTTTCAGGAAGGTAGGCATGGAGGCAGGAGGGGGTGATGGAGAAAATGGGATGGGGGAAGGAGTAGGTGGCCCCACATCTGCAGAGAGGTAGCTAAGGAATGGAGTATCATACTGGGAATTGCAATGTTATTTTGAACAAAATCCTTCCTGTAGGAAGGGAGGGAGGGACAAGAGACATTTTCTAGTGTTTTGAAGACCTCAGAATTGTGAGCTTGAATTACCAGCAGCTTCACTGCATAACTTTGGGCAAATACCTTAGCTCCTCTACTCAGCGTCTCCCACTTTCTTCTCCTTTATTGCCAGTGGCTGTCAGGAGGATTAGCTTGAAGGGTGGGAGTCCCTCAGAGAGGGATCCCAGCAGACACCAGGGGTGACTGCCCTCCAATTATTCCACATCTGGAAAGGTAACAGCGTCCAGACTGGCAGGGCTGCATCACAGATCAGCAAGAAAAACGCGGTTTTTGTTACTGTGCTGGGAGAGGCTAATCTGTGCAGCAGAGACTATGGGAGGCCTGATTGGAAGGGAGCAGAGCAGTAGTAACAGAGCCTTAAAGATGAATGCACTCCAAAGAAAACCTCATGGACACTCGGAAATGGAAATTCTTTTCTGCTCTGTGATTATAGGTTAATTCCCTAAATCTGGATTCATGAAGCCAAACCCAAAAATGTCTTAGCCAAAAGTCTTCCTGGAAGAGCTTACGACAGCCAGGGTTATGGGATGATGTTGGCAAGCTATTCTGCCCTCCCTGAACTGTTGGCTCCCCACCTCTTGGGACAATGAGTAAGATCTTGTGAAAGTTCCTAAAAAATTTTCCTTTACCTGCAGAGCATTTCCAGGACATGCACCCCTAGGATATAGCCTGCAGATGTCAAGTTCTTTCTCTAGGGCTCTGCTTATTCTGTCTTCTTTTTGGAGGTGAGGAGGGGTGGGTGGTATTTTAACCTACCATTACATATTTAACATAGACCATTAATTGATGGGGAGGAGGGCATAGGCTTTGAGGCAGCAGTTACTAGTGACTCCAGTTTCCCTAATCACAGGACATATGGTTATTAGCAATAGAAATGTCTACTGAGTTTCTGAGGCTGCTAATAAAATGAGAGGGATAAGGCAGAGAATGAGAGGACTATGCCTTTACATTTGTGAAGTGGTGTGCAGCTTACCAAATGCTTTCACACATATTATCTCACCAAGTATGTCCAATGATCCTATGATATGGGAACAAGAATTATCAATGTCTCTATTTCAGAGAGGGAGCTCTGGTGCAGTAGTGCCTAAGCCATTTGACTGCTAACCAGAAGGCGGCTGGTGGTTCAAACCCACCAGCCACTCCTCAGAATGAAGTCTGGGCAATCCACTTCCACAGAGATACTGCCTTGGAAACCCAAGGAGGGGTTGCTATGAGTTGGGACCAACTTGATGGCAGTAAGTTTTGTTTTGATTTTGGTTTTCTATTTCAGAGATAAGGGAACTAAGTGCTTTCCTCAAGGTCAATGACTGTGAGGTGGTAGGGCCAGGATTGGTCCAGGCCACCTAATTTCTAGTTATCTTTTCCCTCACTGCCTGTGCTGTACAACCAGAGCCTTTGTGAGAAGGCTGCACACATATTTTCTGTCTTTATGGGAAGTCCAAAGGGTGCACATACGTCCCATGCCTTCAAATAGAGTGTAGGTACCTCTTCCATAGCCCATAATCAACAGTGTTTACACATAGGACTTCCAAGAATATGCTTTGAATGACTATTTTAGGTTGGATATAAGGAGAAACATAACAAGGGTACTGAGGCATCATGGGAGTGGTGGACTTGGAGCCACAAAATGGGTTCACATCTAGGTTTCACTGCACTGATTGCATAACCTCTTGAGGCTTCTGTTCACCTGTCTTTAAAATGGAGATAATAGCTACCTCTCGAGCTCCTACCGGAATCCCTGGCTGGTGTAAATGGTTAAGCACTCGACTATGAACTGAAAGACTGATGGTTCAGACCCACGCAGAGGTGCCCTCAGAAAAAAGACCTGGCAATCTGCTCCTGAAAGGTCACAGGCTTAAAAACCCTATGGAGCACAGTTCTACCTGCGTGACACATGTGAGGATGCCATGAGTCAGAGTCAACTCAACAGCAACTGGCTACAGCTGCTGTGAAAACTAAGTGAGATGAGAAATGTGAAACTGCATACTAGAATGTGTCAATTTGCATCCTCCTGACCCTGAGGTTCAAGCAGCCACACAAGATTAGGTGGCAGAGAGATATGGAAGCACATCTGCTGAGAGTCTTTAGAGCAATGCACTTGTCTTCTTGCCCCAGTTAGTCTGGGTGCAGCATGTCTGGGAGGGAAGGATAAGTTACATTAGGACAGCATAGGAACTAGTGTGTGATAAGCTCTCCATAAATTTTCCTTCCATCCCGGTACGTTCTAAAAAAAAAAAAAAAAAAAGTCTATTGAGAGAAGCATGAGGAAGAGGACAGAGATGAGGACAATTACTAGGACAGAACATCTTGAGGATTTCTCTGAGCTTTAGAATCTTGAATGATTTTATTATAAATCTTTAAAAAAGGTCAACTTCCACCACTGCTTAACTCTTCCACAATGTTTTTTGAATCACCACTGAGTAGAGGGGTAAATATAGAGGGTCATACAATGCTGACTCTCACTCATGTGATCATTCCAGGGGAGATCTAAGTTACCTGACTCACTGCAGATGATGAAGGGCAGGAATGGCCATCTTGTGGCTGAATCAGGGGCCTGGGCTAATCTATACACAGGGCTGCCACACAAGGCCCAGAGCAGGTAGGAAGGCAAGGGTTAGCAGGCCCACCAGAATCATGTGCTGGCTCCTCCTCCTCATTTGTTTTCGCCATAGAAAAAGCCAACTTGGTGCTGACGAGGAAGGATGCCCAGAATGGGCTAGCCTTTTTTGAGTGTCTACTTTTGCCAAGCTCTGTGCTAGAAGGTTAACGTACCACCCAACCTCATTTATTCTTCGGTGCAACTCTGAAAGGTAAGTATTATCATTTGCATTTCACAGATGAAGAAAACAAAGCTCAAAAGGTTAAAGAATTTGCCCAAAGTCATGTACTTAAAACCAGTTGCTGTTGAGTCGACTGTGACTCATAGTGATACCAAGTATGTCTGAATAGTAGTATGCTCTACAGAGTTTTCGATGGCTGATTTTTTGGAAGTAGACCCTCAGCCCTTTTTTCTGAGGCACCTCTGGGTAGCCTCAAACTTTCAACCTTTCAGAAGACAGCCATGCACCATTAACCATTTGTACTTAGTAGGTTGCAAAGATAGGATCTGAATCCAAGATGGCCTGACTCTAAAGTACATATTCTTCCCATTATATCACACTGTCCCTGTCCAAACAGCCTGGCAGTCAGAAGCTACAAATAAAATACCACACCTCCTACAGCAGCTACTGAATCAGCATAAGGAGAAGCTGGAGGCTGGCAAAGAGTAGATCTCTACTGAGACACTTCAGGAGCAGGAGAAATATCCCTACCTTCTTTCCAGCCAAATGGTTGGCTGTGTTTGTGAGATGAGAAATATTTTTCTGGGGGGAAGGGAAAAGGGTGGCATCTCAAGCTGAAGTCACCACCCACACCAAAATAAACCTGAAGGCAAACTGGGGCCTCAAGGATGTTGTTCAATTGTGTGTGTGTGTGTGTGTGTGTGTGTGTGTGAGTCTATGTGGGAGAGAGAGAGAAGGCAGGAAAGGAATATCTTTTTTCATACCCCTTGGCATTTGTGAACTATGCTTACTCTCAAAAATCACATTTCTCCTTCACTTCCTTATTCCACATTTTCTCTTTACTGACCTTGTGCAGACTGCTAGCAAGGTTTAGTGGGTGAGCATAGACTTTGGGGCCAAGCGACCTAGATTTACTTTGCAACTCCATCACAAATTGAGTTGTTCAGTGAATAGATGTTACATGAATGAACGGCAAATAATGTAACCTCTTAGAGCCTTAGTTTTCTCATCTGAAAAAAGTCAAGATAATAGTCATAGTACTGACTATTATGCAAGGCTGTTATGAGGAATAAATGAGGTCAAGTGCTTAGACAGTGGCTGGCACATAGTTGATGCTCAATGAAGGTTTGTTGCCTAGAATAAGGTTTCTCAGTCTCAGTACTACTGACATTTTGAACTGGATAACTCTTTGTTGTGGGAGGCTGTGCTGTGCATTGTAGGATGTTTAACAGCATCCCTGGCCTCTACCCACTAGATGCCAATAGCTCCCTCTGCCCCAGATAGGAAATCAAAAATGTCTCTACACATTGCCAAATGTTAGCAAAATTATCCCTGGTTGAGACCTGGCAATTACTGGTTTAACTGATACTAAAAAACCTACTGCCAATGAGTTGAGACTCACAGTAACCCTGCAGGGCAGAGTAGAACTGTCCCATAGGGTGTCCAAGGCTGTAAATCTTTACAGAAGCAGACTGCCTCATCTTTCTTTTATGGAGTGGCTGGTGGGTTTGAACCACCAACCTGGTGGTTAGCAGCCCAATGCTTTAACCACAGTGCCATCAGAGCTCCTTAAGTGATATTAACAGTAAGTAATGTATTTGAAAGCACCTAGTGGGCACTTCTAATAATATTCCTTATTTTGAATGCATGAATGAATGTATGAATGAACATGCTAAGTAATTATAGGCATAGCTCTGCATCTTCAAATACTTGGTGGCAGGCAGAGTGATGTTTATAAGTTTTGGAACCTAGAAGGTTGATGGAATCACATAGGAGGCTGAGAAGGGCACCTTCCAGTGCCTGCCCATCCACACTTAGTCTCTCTGCTGCCAGCTGTCGTTCAGTGCAGCAGACTTGGCATCTCCTGGGATTTGCCGATGGAGCACTGACAGGTGAATGAGGCTGTGAGCTAAATGAAGTTAAAGGATTCCTCCCCCTTGGAAAAGGGCAGTTCCAAAGAGATTTGGCTGCAGCAATGATGGCTTGAATTTCTAGGGATGAGATGTGATGGCTTGAGTCATGTGCACTTCCCACAGTCAGCTGTGAACACTGGTAGGAATCCCTGAACTCTTACCTCACTCAGAGGCGAAGCACACACGTGTAAGCCTCCTTTGGCTCATATCAAGTAGTGTTCTTAAAACTGGGGCAGGGAAATGGCTCCTGTCCTAGGATTTCTTCCATTCTTCCCCCAACTACTTTCCTCTCCCCTTTTTTTCTTTTTAAACATTTAGCGAATGTCTGCTACATTAGTTAGTACTATGGCACAGAATGATAAATGCAGCTCCTATCCACACATTGCTGAGTGTACTGAGGGAGAGAGAAAAGAAAAAGGGCAATTATAATACCATTTGATAAGTGCTACAATAATAACAGGTAACACTTACTGAGCACTTATTGTGTTGGGCATGATCTATGTGCTTTTCATCCATTGATTTATTTAATCCTCACGACAATCCTGTGAGGCAGAAACTATCATTTCTAGTTTGCAGATGAGGAATCTAGGCACAGAGAGGTGAAGGGACTTTACTATGTCACAGTGATATCAAAAGGCAATGTCAAGAGTTGGACCCACAGACTGGACCCAGGGCCTGGATTCTTCTTGACCACTGTGTTCTCTGCTCTGATGGCCACACCACTGGGGTGCTATGAAGCACACAGAAAGAACAACTAGCCCAGACTGGGGGACTTCTAGAGGAGGTGATGCCTCCTCAGTATCTTGAAGATTAGGAGGTGTCAGCTGGGGAAGGGGAAATGGTGCATTCCTAGTCTAAGAGTAACCATGCAAAGTCTGAAGGTGAGAAGCAGCATGGAGCCAGCAAGGTTTCACTGGGACAATTCCTTGTGTGGATGCCATTCTCCTTGCCTCATGGCTGGGTTAAGCCCCTCTCAGCTGACTGGACTCCTGCCTCTGGCCTGGTCTGGTTCTCTGGACATTGGCTCAAAGCCATCTATTTGGCATCCTCTCTCCACCTGTGCTCCCTAATTTGGCTTTACAACACTTTATCTCTTGAAGGCATAACCCACTCTTTCTGCATGCCCTGATCTATTCTCCTTGCTGGGCCTCTGGTTCATCTCTTGGTCCTAGTCTAGGTTCCTTCAGGCTTGCCTTGTTCTTCTGCCAGTGACACATGTTTAGAAGTGGAAGTGTGTGTGTGTCTGTAGCAGGTGGTAAGTGAATCTGTGTGCATATGTGGCTGTTACAGGTGTGCATACCACATGATAGGCACACAGGCCCAACATTTCATCATCTCTCATTTAAACTTAAAAGAAAATCATATTCATAACCCTGATATATAAAATGGATGAGAGCAAAAGGCTTTGATTGAAAGGGGTAGAATAAGGGAACTGGGAGTGGTCCCCCTAGAGTTCAAAGGCACACTATAAAAACCATTAGACAAAGAGTCTTAGTGTTTTGGGATCATACATAGCTTTGAGGATCTGATGAAAGCAATGATCCTTTCCTCAAAAAATATATAGACATGCAAGTGTTTGGGAAAAAAAAAAAAAAAAAAAATCTGAGAGAATCATGGCTCCTTTGAAGCCTGGAACACAGGTTAAAAATCCTGGGCATTCCACTACTACAATATTCTTCTACTATGTCTCCTTGCCTCCCTGTCTTTGCAAGGGAGAATTATAAGATTTCAGCTGCTGCAGCACCATGAATGATGAAACCCAGACAGTGCTGGCACTACTTCGCTTGCTCAAAGAGAGCAGAGGTCCAGGATTTGGAAAGCACACTCCTGGTGTTCAATTTTCTATGACAAGGGCAATGGTGTTAGCATTACTCCCACACAGCCCTAGGGACCCTGGGTGTCCGAGATGATTTGTGCCTCAGTTTCCACACGAGCCTAATGCTAATGAGCTCACATACCTAGGCTATTGTTAGAGTGAACAAAGGGTGGGCCTCAAGATTCATTACTGGGTGACTGTGGGCAAATCACTTGACCGCTCCAGCCTAGTTTCCTCAGCCATAAGATCATGAATTTTGGGGTGGAATTACTAGATGAACTTAATATGGGCAATAGATAGATAGATATAACGTATGTATGTATGTATAATAT
>NW_006921600.1:19036566-19073188 GCF_000298275.1 Orycteropus afer afer | reverse complement strand
ACACACACACACACACACACATATATATATAGACTACTGAGGTTTTACTCTTATCTTGGCATTTGGAGAAAGACTCAACTAAACTAAACTCACCACTGTCGAGGTGGATCCGACTCAGAGTGACCCCTCCTTGGGTTTCCAAGGCAGTATCACTACAGAAGTAGATCGCCCCATCTTCCTTCCAAGGAGTGGTTGGTGGGTTTGAAACGCCAACCTTCTGGTTGAAGTCTAATACCTTAGGCACTACACCACCAGAGCTCCCAGGAGAATGACTGGGAGAGTCATACTGAAAGTTGCCCCTCAGGCCTGGGAGGATAATGGTGATCATTTGTATTTCAAGGGGGCAAATCGAGACCCTCAGGTATAAAATGATTTGTCCTCGGGGAGCTCATATTTTGGAGCACAGAGCTCTGGACAATCCCTGGAATGTCCTGGGGTCATTTACTCTCTCTGCTAGGGCTACCAGTCTCAGCCAAGGTAAGAGACTGGAGAGTAGCCCCTTGCCACAGCTCCCCTGGTACATTATGCTTAGGTTGGGGCCCTTGTCTGCTAAGAGATGCAAATCAATTTCCAAGTTCACTGTGATGGGAAAATGAGAAGGTTCTTCATAAGGGTCTGCCTGCTGTTAATGAGCTGATCTGGGGGAAAAGGCCGAGCGCAAATGAACAATCACTACCTAGAGTCACTGGAGTGCTCCATGGAGCCCGCCGATGTATGTGTTTTATGCAGTGCTTAGGCTGCCAGTGCCTGGGGCCTGCAGGCAGGTTTATGAGATTAAAGCCCAGTACCCAATAAATAATTTAGCAGCTTACTGCCAAAAAAAAAAAAAAAAACCAGTATAATAGCTACTATCTCCAGCAGTCTGATGTGTACATACATTTTAAATGCACATCACTTTTATCTGCATGTTTTCATTTGATGTGAAGTCCAAAACCAAATAAGGAGAATAAAAAGAACACCATCAACTCTACCCTATCGACAAGTCCCGCCACCAAGGTGGGGCTGAAGGGAAGGAAAACTATTCAAGATGTTAACTAATTATTCCAGGCTTTGCTGGCTAGTCTTTCTCTCCCCTTATCCCTTCTTTGCGTTCGATTGCTGTTTGTGTGTGTAGGAAGAGTCTGAAATCTCCACTAGACCAATTATTCATTCAGAATTTGGTTTTCTTCTCCCAGGGGTGCCTTTTATGGAGCAAATCTGGCTCCGGGTGCTGGTTCCTACAGTGTCACGAGTGACTTGCTTGTGGGTGCAGCTCAAAAGCTGGGATAAATAAATATCACTGTCAGGGCCACCACAGTCCAGGATGGAGATTTAATGAGCCAGAAGTAGTCATGATTGATTGGTAAGACTTGGGCTTGAGCATGAGGGAGGGAAAGAGCTTTGGAGAGGGAAGGAGAAAAAGGTTAGGAGGAGGATGTCACTGGGAGAGAGAGTGGGAGAAGGCAAAGAAACTTGCAGAAAGTTACTCTAAGAGCTTGGAGCGTCAGTGGGAGGTAAGTAGCACACAGTAATGTATGCAGCAACATGAACTGGCAGGATAAAAGAACAGCAAAGGGAACCCTTCTCTCTTTGTTGGAAAGTTGACTGATTCTGATCAGAGCAATGGAGCACATGGCTTCAGTGGAGGAGAAGGGTGTGAGGGAGAATGGTAAGATTTCTTTCTAGGTTTCATGGTGAACTTGGAGGGTGGCACCCACTTATGCAACAGACCCTTGACTCTGTCTATGAGTATCATCTACCCACCAACCACTGAACTTGGCACAGAAACCACGGAGCTTACCTACCCCTCCCCCCACCCCTAGCATGTACACACACTTTTTTTGCACCTCCTTGGTCTTGGATGCATTTATTGCCAGTGGCTGTGGTTTATCTCCCGTTGTTGTTTATAGCCTGGGACAAACTACCTACAAACAGCTCCCCAAAGAGTGGGGAAATGGAGGCATCTGCCATTCTGCGAAGCTCTTTCCAGAAATGAAAAGGACAGTCATAAAATGTTGCATAGTGGTGGTGGTGGGGTAACATGCATCATAAAAAATGTAATGGACTAATGCTAATACACAGACTGGCTGCAGCCCAGGGTAGTCTGCTGAGCACAGACATAAATACTGGGGAGACACCAAGGAGACAGACTTTTTAGTTCTTTGATTTGATGGTGGAAGTTGGTGGGGAAATATATATATATTTCTCTATTTCTCCGGCTGTGGCCATTCCTCTGGGGCTATCACTAATCTGTCTAAGATTCTGGCTACCAATGTTTTACAGCTTCAGGAGGAGCAGAAGTTAGACTATTGTAAAGCTTGGAGGTGCAGGGGGATTTGCAGGTACATCACACTGACTTTTAGGGTGAGCCAATTTTGGGGTTTTGGTTGTATCATTCAAGATCTTGCAAGAGACATATAAACTGACCAGGGTAATGACAATTATGTTGAATGTATGAATGAATGTGTATGTGAGTAGCTATGTACTTGCCCAATAGTGGGCTAATTTCCAACATTAAAGAAATTGATTAATGTTCCTGAATCAGTGGGAACCAAAATGAGGCAACCTCAATGATAACTCAACAAGAATCTCATCCCTTCTCAACTTCAGGTATGAAGGCCAAAACTACTTGCTTGATAATTAATGAAAAATTCATTTACTGAGGACTCAATCACATATATTAATTGTTTTTTCAGTGTTTTATATTGAAAAGTACCTAAATTCCCTAGTTAATGTTGACTATAGGCCAATTGGTATCTATACACATGAGCTTTTTCTTTTCTTTTAATTGTGATATGGGTGAAAGTTTATAGAGACAATTGATTTTCCATTCAATAATTCATACTTATTGTGAATCATGAGATTGATTGCAATCGCACAATGTAAGAGCACTCTTCCCTCTTCCTGTGTTTACCATTCATCCTTCTTTCTTATCCTTTCCTGCATTCTGAGCTTTATCCCTGGGCAAATGCTGCCTTTTTTATCTCGCATGGCTGATTGTTCTAAAGAGTGCTATACCTCTCTGGTGTTACTGTTCACCGTATAGGCCTGTCTATTGTTTGGCTGAAAGCTGAGCCATGGGGTGAGTTCAGTTCCAGGCTTGAAAGTTGTCTAAGTGCCAAAGTCTCAGGAGTTCTACTAGTCTGTGTAAAACCAATAAGCCTGTTTTTATTATTATTATTTTTTGAGTGTTGTTCATATTTTTCTCCACTCTATCCAGGATCTCCTATTGTGATCCCTTTTAGAGTGGTCAGCAGTGGCAGCCAGGCACCATCTGGTTCTGGTGGCAGGGTCATAAAGGTTGAGGTTCACATGTTCCATTAGTCCATTAGACTAATTTTTCCAATGTATTTATTTTTTTAATTTTCTTCACCCTTCTTTGCTTCGGATGGGGAGAGTCCGATAGTTGAACCTTAGATGGCTACTCACAAGCTTTTAAGACCCCAGTTGCTACTCACCAAAGTGGGATGCAGAACATTGTCTTTGTGGAGTATATTATGCCAGTCAACCCTAATGTTCCTGGAGACTATGGTCCTGAGCCTCTAGGCCTGCGACTCATTCCCTCAAGGTATTTGGTTATGGGTAAAAAGTTTTTATAACTTGTATGCTCTACTATATTCATGGATATATTTTCAGCACATACAAATACATATGTAGAAACATCCTCTGTCAAACCTATGTATGTACTTCTATTGAATAAGTTAATTCTAATGTATGTGTGGGGCAGATGACAGAAGGGCATAAAACATACTGTATACAAGTAGCCTCCATTTTGGGTGCTGCTAAGAGGATCTGTTTGTTATGAATTGAACTGTGTCCCCCCAAAATATATGTTGCAAATCCTAATTCCTATATCTGGTGGTGCGGTGGTACACTGGTCAGATACCAACCGAAAGGTCAGTGGTTCAAACCCATCAGGTTTCCCTTCAAGAGAAAGATGAGGCAGGTTGTTTCCTTAAAGATTTACAGCCTTGGAAACTGTATGGGGCAGTTCTACTCTGTCCTACAGGATTGCTATGAGTGTGAAATAACTCTACAGCAGGGGTTTCGGTTTTTTGGGGGTTATACTTGTGGTTATAATCCCATTTGGGAATGGATTTTTTGTTATGTTAATGAGATGGTATTAGTATATAGAATGTGTCTTAAATCAATCTCTTTTGAGATGTAAATGACATTAAACAACCAGCAAGAGAAGCAGAGAGGGGGAAGAGAGATGCCAAGCTACATGAAGACTGCCTAGGATCAGAAGTTCGAAAGAGACAAGGACCTTCCTCCAGAGCTGACAGACAGAGAAAGCCTTTCCTTAGAGGCAGTGCCCTAAATACAGACTACTAGCCTCCTAAACCATGAGAAAATTAATTTTTGTTTGTTAAAGCCACCCACTTGTGGTATTTTTGTTATAGTCAAAAACAAAAACCAAATTCACTGCTATTGAGTTTATTCCAACTCATAGCGATCCCTATTGGGTTTCTGAGGCAGTAAATCTTTACAGAAGTAGATTGACCCATCTTCCTTCCACAGAGCAGCGGGTGGGTTTGAACTGCCAACCTTCTGGTTAGCAGTTAAATGCTTTAGGCACTATGCCACTTAGACACCACTCTCACCCCTTTCTCTGTACCATTTAAGGGCTCAGCACCTCAAAGGTATGATAGAGCTCTGGGCCCTGAACCTGAGAACAGATTCAGTCCAGAAAGCTTCCTAGCCTCCAGAAACTTCAGCTCCATTTCATCTAGATGGGGGAAAGACCTCTCCTCTTTAGATCTCTTAAACTACCTTCAAGATTAAGTCAACTCCACCTAAGAACCTGGACTAGTTGAGAAGAAAGAGAGAGAGCAAAACTCTGGTGTATAAAGTGGAGCAGGACACTTCTCTCCAGCCTTTCAGTGTTTGGGGAGAAAAAGAATGAAGGCATTTGGAATTCAGATTCTAGTTCACCATTTGCTTTGGAAGACTTGATCTTCCATGTGTTGTCCCTGAGAATGAGTAGAAAATAAAGTGGCATACCCTTGATGCCATGAGGAAGAGGGGAGGTAGAGCCATCTCTTTTATCCTCTATCTGGGTATATATGAAAGAAAATAAGAAAAGGGAGAGATCTTATTAAACATGGGAGACCTGTGCTAAGCAATTTATATGTTTATTTAATCTTACTATAATTCTTATAAAGTAGATATTATCATCCCTATTTTGAAGAGAACTCTGAGTTTCAGAGAGGTTAAATTACTTGACTAAGGTTGGGCAATCTACTTCCATAGTGATACTGCCTCAGAAACCCAAGGAGGGGTCGCTATGAGTCGGGGCCGACTCGACAGCATATAACAACAACAACAACAAGGTCACATAGTAAGTAAATAGTAGAGTAGGGTCTTGAAACTCAGATCCATCCAACTCTAAAGACCACTGTCTTCTCAGAATGATGAAAAAATATGAAAGACAACAATCAATTCATGATGGTTTGGAGGAAAAATTATCTTCAGTCTGAAGGTCAAAAGAATGGGGACTAATGTATCCTTTATGCCAGCTGTTGCAAATCACGATTGCAAGTTATAAAAGGGAGTCATCACATGTGCCATTGCTGGAAAAGGCTGGACAACTCTTGTGCATGGTGACAGATGTGATTACTTAGGCTGACGGTAAATGGCTCATTGAGAGTCTCTAAAGCTGAACTTGGAACTTGATCAGAATAGAAGAGTTTGCTGGGGCTGGAACACTAGATTCTCCAGTTCAAATAAGCTTCAAATTTACCTGAAAATGCATCTCGACAAGAAAAGGGGCTCATCATTTTCCACCCTGTGCAGCAGTGGGCTCTTACATGTGTGAGGTTAATCAGTTCTCTGGGATCCAAGGGTGGAGGCCCTTGCCTAATCATACACCTAGAAATGAGGCCCAACGGAGCCTATCCATACACATTTGGCTCAGCCCTGTCAATCAACCTTAGAGCATAAGAAAACATTCCTTTTTCCTTAGTTGGCTCATAGCCACTTTGAAGTCTGAGAAAGAAGTCATCATAGTATCTAGCCTCCTAATCTAGACACTGATACTAACATTTGTACTAGCTGACTTATATTAGACTTGGAGACCCTGGGTGGTGCAAATGGGTAATGTGCATGGCTGCTAACCAAAAGGTTGGAGGTTCAAGCCTGCCCAGAGGAAGCTCGGAAATAAGGCCTGGCAATCTATCGAAAAATCAACCATTGAAAACGTTATGGAGCACAGTCCCACTCTGATACACATGGAGTCGCCATGAGCCAAAGGCGATTCAGTGGCAACTGGTTTGCATTAGACTTAAGGAAGAACTTTCTGGACCTCTGAGGCTTGATCATGAGCCATCACTGTTGGCTATGGAACATCCTTTCCCAAAGACTTTAAAGAGCATGAGAGCCATCCATTTGCTGCCCATAGCACTGGCCAGGAAAGAACCTCCCCTCCAGCCTCACCTTTGCTCACTGGTATTTCAGTAAAGGCCGAATACAAATATAGAATGTATAATTTTCACATCATTCTTGGCAAATCCCAGGTGCGCCCCATTAGCAGAGTTCCAAGGATGCCATTTTCTATCAAGAAAAAGACTTGCCGCATCGTAGTGCTTAGCTCAGGGCCCTATTAATAGCAATTCTAATTATATGGCTGCAAATTTAATTCATAGCAATGATTAGTGTCAGAATCAAAGGCATCAGGCATCAATATTGATGGAATTGCATAAGCCCCATAAACAGAGAACAAGCATTCGGGCCCATCCCCCCAGCAGTGGTCGGCAGTTAACTATTGCATTAATGTCTCTTCCAATTTTGCCAGATCAAAATGACTCCATTTCTCAGTGTTCTCCTCCCCGCCCCCAAACCTTTGCTTGGCCAGCTCTGAATGGGTATGACTGGCACACAAAAGATCGCAGACAGTGTCTTTGAAGAAGAGCCTTGGGGCTCCAAGGGATGCACGGGTGATGGGCCCAGGCCCCACGCTTTACACAGCAGCTCTTGGCCTTGTCAGTGACACTCCTTTGTTTCTCCTTCAGAAAGCTCACGGCAAACAATGATGCCTTGAGAAAGGGGAGTCAGCTGGGAACTGTGTGTGGCACAAAAAAGCTGCCACCCTACCCATTGTGGCCTGGCCTGTGTGGGGTGGGGAGGGAGAGGAGGAGGCCTGAGGCTAGTGGCACAAGGCAGCGTGTGCCGAGGTGACAGCTGCCATGTCCCAGGTTTCCAGGGCATCTTTGCTCGCAAGAGTGCATAGCGCTAGCCTTCCCACTCCTTCTCTCTTGCATCTCCTTGTAGCTCTCCGTAGGGCAGGTGGTGGGATACAGATGGGCAAATGGAATCTTAGCAAAGTCCAACAGATTGTTAAAAGCCAGTGGTTAAAAGCCCAGGTCTGGAGTCAAGAGAGATACGGCTTCAAATCACAGATCTCCACTTAGTAATGTGACTTGGCAAGTTACTTAACTTTGTTGAGCCTCAGTTTGGTCATATGTAAAATGGACACAATATTAATTCTTAGTGTACAAGAATATTTTTAGGCTTAATTGGAAGAAAAAAAATTAGAAGACCATTCATCTCAGAGCTTAGCACATAGGAAGGGCTTAATTTATAGTAGGCAAAAGATACAAAATAAAATAAATGGCATGCTTAGAGGACTAACATCCAAGGCCTGAGATTCTCAGTTCAGTGTTCTGATTTGTCACAACTTCTTAGTCCCAAAGCAAGCATTTTGTGGTCAAGCCAGATCTCTGCTGGGCAAGCTCTAATAAGATCCCCAAAGACCTGTGAAGTGAGAGCTCAGAGATACTGCTCAGCCCAGAGAAGTAGTCAGGTCTGAGATGGGAAACTCAGCTGAACTCTTGACCTGAGGCAGTAATGATCTCTAGCCCAATTTCAGGTTCTGTTTGTTAGGGAGAGGAGGAGGTTAAGCTGATGTTTTGCACAGAGGGAATGTTTGTATGTATAATACAGAGAAAAACCAAAAACACCAAACCCGCTGCCATCTAATTGATTTTGACTCATAGTGACCCTACAGGACAGAGTAGAACTGCTCCACAGAGCATCCAAGGCTATAAATCTTTACAGAAGCAAATGGCCTCATCTTTTTCCTGAAGAGTGGCTGGTAGGTTTGAACCACTGACCTTCTGATTAGCAGTCAGATGCGTTAACCACTATACCACCAGAGTTCCTTAATCTAAAGAGAAGGGCCTACAGACTGGAATCTAAGAACCAAGATTCTAGTCTTTCCTCTTGTGAAGAACTTGGGTGATTTTGAGCAGATCACTTAACCTTTTTAGGCCTCAGCTATCTTATCCATAAAATGCGACAATAATACCTCATCTGCCCAAAGTCAGCAGGCTGTACCAGTCTTCTGGGATGCTCTCTGGTGTATTATCTATGAGAAACATTTCAGAAAGACTCCTAATCCTGCTTGATGGCGGAATCATCATCCTTCTTCCCTGGGGGCCCGAACCCCTCTGCAGGGTCTCGATTCCACAGTTCTCCCCCTTCCTTGGTTTCTCATCCATTCATTCCTGAACAGTAAAGCATGAGAATTCCTGTTTAGTTACTGAAGCCTTTTGGTGCTATTTCTCCTCGCAGGTTAGTTGAGGACACTCAGCTGGTTGCTCTAGCTTTTGAAGTAGAAATCCAGAAGCAGTGCAAAGGGATGATGATTGAGTGGAACAAAGCCAGTGATAGCAGCTCCTAAACCCCTTACTCACCTTGGAGCCTAGATACTTTTCTGGAGACTGAGGCCAGGGAAGGGGTAGAACCTCAGTATAAGATTCAGAATGCAGGAGCCTTGAGTGTGCCTTCACCACCTTGTATCTTCATGTAAATGATAACAGAAGGAAAGAAAAGCTCAAGCACGTGCAAACTTTTGGCTTGATCATCATGGACTGAACAAGGGACCTTAGGTGTGTGATGGTGTATGGAGTTCTGGCTCAAATTCTCACATCTTCGCTTAATTTACCATAGTATCTCTCAAGTTCAATATCACCATCTGCAACAAGGAAGGTCATCCCAATCCTTCTTGATCATGAAATAGAATTAATGAACTAATAGAAACAAAGGGAATTTGTGTTCCCTGGAAGGAAAGCATGGTAGTAGTACAGGAGTGGTAGTAGTCATTGGAGTCATTGGAGTCATACTAGCAGTAATAGCAGTAATGGCAGCAATGGCTACCATTTACTAAGCACCTACTCTGCACCAAGCTCAGTATGGTCTTTACCTTCGCCATCTCTAATGTGCATAGCAATCTTGCAAGATAGGCATTGGTGGTTCAGTTTGGAGATCAGGAAACTGAAGTCCCATGTGGTTACATAGTTAATCTGAGGCAGAGCTGTGAAGCCCTAGGATATTATATTTGGCTTGAGAGCACCTAAAGGGCAGAGAGTGGTCCTGTTTTAGTTAATTCTGCAAAGCTGCAAAAGCGGAAGCGACACTTCCCCCAGCCCCACCCTGGGGAGAGGGTCAGTACATATTGTTTGGTGATATGGGACTCGGAAAGCTCTCACTGGTGACTAATGCAGCTGGATGCCAAAATCCAGCAGGATTAGATTAGTTCGGCTCAGCTGGTCCAGTCTTCTAAATATTTTTTCCCATGAGTCAGGGCTAGGGGCAGGGGACAGGATTCTCTTCCTCCCTCTGACCTTGCAAACATGTCACTAAAAAGGAGTATGATCTGACAGCTTCACTGCCCCAGAGAGCCAGAGGAAAAAAGTGGGATTTGAATAACAACTCAAAGATTATTACTAATAATGGAAAACACTCTTGTGCCAAGCACTCTATTAAGTGCTTTTCATACAGTATTACATCCAATCCTTACAATAATATGCAAAATAGTTACTACTTCCCCACTTCACAGATGCAAAAATTGAGGCTCACAGGTTAAGCAGTGAGAGCAACAAACATTTAAGTGCATATCCACCCAAATTCTGTATTCCATGCTTTATGTGAATTACTTCATTCTTTTTCTTTTTTAAAATAAATTTCCCATTAGCACCTATTACTTTCTAAACATACTAAATGCTGTGCTAACTTATCTCATCTAGCTTCCCATATTAAGAAATAATCTCCAGTAGGGCACACATTTGTTGAGAGTTTTATTTACTACTGTATACCCAGCACCTAGCACAGAATAAATATTCAATAAAGATCAGTTTGATAATGAATACTTTCATTGAATCCTCAATACAGTCACATGAGACTGGTATATGATTGTCTTCATTGCATGGAGGAGAAAACTAAAAGCTTACACAGCTAGTAGGTTGGAATCAAGACAAGACTAGAACCCATCAACTCATATATTTTTCATTATGCAAATATGTTTCTATCTGAAGACAGAGGACTGAACCAGGTGGTCTTTGGAGGTCCCTTCCAACTCTGAGATACATGTCCCATGCCCATTGTCCATAGGCTGGCAAGGCTGAATGGTCTACAAGGCCATGTATTTATATGGTTTATACTTTCCTAAAGAAAGTATAAACACAAGCACTTTTGGAGATTTTGTGCAGCCTATTTGAGTGCAGCCTATTTGAGACCACCCACCAGCCACTCCTCAGAAAGAAGGTTGGGCAATCTATTTCCATAGTGATACTGCCTCAGAAATCCAATGAGGGGTCGCTATGAGTCAAGTCCGACTCGACGGCACATAACAACAACACAACAACAACATTTGAGTCACTATGAGCTTGAATCATTAGCTCCACCCTCCCTGTCCCTGAAACACAGTTCCCTTCACCTGTCCTTCTTTAAAAACTTGAAGAACCAGGGCTTACACTTTAGTTGAGAAACAGCCTGCTGAACACATAGCCTAATGCCTCATACAAATATTATCTAAGATTGAAGTCTATTATGAAGCTGCACTAAAGGTGCAAAAGATAAACGAGCCTTTAGTTTCTCCCTGTTCAGAATGACTCTAGGAGATCAGGCCTTCTCCTCCAGGATCAGCTGGAGCTCTGGATAGAAACCAACACCCCTCTCTACACCTGTCATGGTCAAGTAAGAAGACGTGGTGCTGGTGGGAATCCTGTAAATATGCCTCCTTCCTTGTGCCAACCAAATGCAGCCTTTCCCAGCTTTCAGAAGACCAGTTCTTGGGACCCAAGAGGCCTATAAAACAACAAAACAAACAGCGAGTTTGGCGGCGGGAGCCTGGGCAGGCAGCCAAACTCATTACTAGGGATGTGGTGGAGAGCTCCCGAGTCACCATCCCACCTCCTAGATGCAGGCTCTGGGGAAGGCAAGAGGGGTGTCTGCTCCCACTACCCCAACCTCAGCCTTGCTAGGATGTCTGAGAGAGCTGGAGCATGAGGTCAGCAGTCCCAAATCCCAGGAGAATCATTAGGTCTCCTAGAATTGGACCTGGAGCCCTGGCTGTTTACATTATCAAGGGTTCAGACTGAGAGACGAGTGAATCATTTCCACTCAGAGGAATGAGTGGCTATTGTTTGGTGGGGTTGGCACAGACAGAAAGGCATGTTTCTCAGCTTTTTATCCAACTTGGCCTTCCGTCTACCACAACTACTCCACCCCACGAAGGAGCCAAGTAACAGGTTAGGAACTTCTATGTGTTTTGGGAAGAACTGTAAATGCCAAGGTCAATATTGCCAATGGTGGGCCACAGAATGTTGGCCAAGATCCTTAGTCTGTCTGTGGCTCAGTTTGTTGCACCTATAAAATGAGGTGGAGCTACAGGGGTGATCACCATACTTAGTTGAAGCATTTGAGGAAAGTACTCCAAGCAGGCATCTCGTAAATGGGCAGCGTAACCAAATAATTGAGCAATATCCCCAGGGCTTTGCTACTCCTGGTGGATTCTTTCCAATGTATAAGCTGCTACTGCAAGGGGCTCATGGATTTCCTGGCTTGGCTTAGTAAATCATTTGTGAGTTTACAAAGAAAAGAATAGGACTGGGATGCCAGGGCTTCCTGTGGACTGGGAACTGGAGACCTAGGGTTGGTATGTCCTATAGGGAAAGGCAGAAAGAATTTTCCTCAAGAATTTCACAGACATTACAGCTGCCATTAGCTAATGGGAATAGAGGTAATGTCTCACGAGGCCAGGGCTAGGAAGGGGCCAAGTCTTTGCAAATTTGCAAAAATATTCCAGAAGTCCTATAAGCAGAAGACTGGCAGGGGGAACAGTGGTTACTTGGACCTTCTTTCCTGCCTCCCTGCTTCAGGCAAACCTACATCTGATACAGGTGAGGAGGATGGCTGTCCTGGCTATTCTATGGGTCTCTAGGCTATGGTATAAATGCTGACCCCACCTCCTATGCCAATCAACATTTCTGAGACTACGATCTCACCCCAAATTCTTTTCCTTTATCCACCAAAAGTTCTCTTGTGTCCTTGATTTCTCATCCCCATTGCCTCTCCAGCCCTTCCCCCTCCTCATCCCCTGACCTACCCAACACACTATAACTTCCTTTGCAAACTAGCCACATCAACAGGAGTCACTCTTGGTGCCTGATTCCATTCCAATTAGTGCAAATGGGTGTTTGGCATAAAGCAGGTACCCAATTGATTTGAGATAAATTTAATAATTACCTAATGTGTGATAGATGTTGAATCTGGCACTGGGGATTGGAAGATATAAATATGAAAATGAGGGTTCCTTCCTCCAAGATCTGTGAATCTCAAGAGAGAGAGACACATTAGCAGCGGCTTCCAGCCATTGCACCTTATGGACAGCCCACCTGTCTGTCAGTGTAGACTTTCCTGTTGCTAGGTTGCGAAACAGGTTTCAGCAGAGCTTTCAGGAGAAGACAGACTACGAAGAAAGGCCTGGCAATCTACTTCTGAAAATCAGTCAATGAAAACCCTATGTATTACAATCATCAGAGCTATAAACTGTCCTGGAGTTGGTGTAGGACTAGGAAGCATTTTGTCCCACTGTGTATGGGATCACCACGGCTTAGGGGCCAATGTGACTGCAGTTAGCAACAACGATTGTGTTAACACTTCAGGAACAAATACTAAGGGTCATGAGAGGTCTGAGGAGGGCACCACTCACAGTGCTTGAAGAGACAGGGTATAGTGACAGGAAGGACATGCCACTAGTCCTTGAGTGACAGGCACAAGCTTTCCAGTGGGAATAGAGAAAAGAAAGTCACCACTTCCTGTTGCTGTTTAAGATCCCTGGGGCCAGGGGGCTGGAGAGCAGAGGCAGAATCCCATCTCCAGACTCTCAGAGGAGACCATGTAGTGGTTTTAGTGGCTGTAAATGGAGGGAAGAAACCAGAGAAGACTTTATCCTGAACCCTGAGATAGGCCTCCTTTCCATCTTCCTGGTATCTTCCACTTTCTCAGCTTGGCCCTTTCTGGCCTAGGCTCTATTACTTGTTCTTGAATTGCCTCCTTTACTCCTCCTTCCTTTCAACCTGGGGAGTCTTACTAAATGAGTTTCTAGTTCCTGTTGCCACTCTTCTCCAATTTGCTTTGGTGCTAGCTCTCAGGATCCCATATCTGGACTCCCACAGCCTCTTCTTAGCCAAGAAGGATGTCATTACTGTAGAGTAAGCACAGGCCCAGACTACCCTGCTTCCCCCACCCTCTATCTTGCCCCAAGCCTGCCTGCCCCCATCATCTTGGCCAGGCTTTTTTCTGTCTGGGCCAAGCTACCTCCTACATGATCCCGAAGGGCTTTCCACTATGATTAAGGCAGGCTCAAACCCAGCCTTGATTTCAAAGCCCATATCTGGGGTGCCTCAGCCTTCCTCTCTTTGCTCCTCTTCTCTGCTACAGTGTGCTCTCCTTTCTTACACAGTCCTACCTAATAAGACAGATAAAGAGGGACAGAATAATTGAAATGTTCATCTGTTCACTTTAGATATCCCCTGAATGGAATCCCTGACTGACCATATCCCATCTCTGCTTGAATGTTTCCACTGTCTGGGAGCTTATTCCCTCTCAAGTCAACTCATTCCATTATGGAACAGTTTAGCTGTGTGAAACTTCTTCTTTATATTAAGTGGAAATCTATTTTACTTTAACTTCTGCTTTTTTGCCTTATTCTGCCCTCCGGGGCCACACAGAGTGTCTAATTCATCTTAAAAAGCCTAATGGTTCATCATGCAGGTTGTGAAACCAGATGACCTAGGTTCAACTCCTGGCTCCACCATTTACTTGCTGTGTAGCCTTGGACAATTTTCTTTATCTTTCTTGGCCTTCATTTCCTCATCTGTAAAATGGAGATGATAATAACACCTGCCTCATAGAATTATATAAAGATTAAATGAGCTAATAGATCTAAAGCTCCTATAATAGTGCCTGGCACATCATAAGTGTTCAGTAAATTAAATGATCTAAAGAGAGCTGTTTTATCTCCTCCCTTCCTCTTTTTTCCTTAGATTAACATCCCTTCAAAAATATTATTCATGTAGCATGGTTCCCACATCCTTCCGGCTCTTGGTTATTGTGCTGAATATATTTTAGTTTGCTAGGACCTCTTACAATGTTATCCCTAATGCACAGTGGAGCCACTGCTTCTCGGGACCTGGAACTTATTCTTTTATTAATGTGGTGAAGACTCATTAACTTAGCTAAAGCTCTCTCACACAATTGGCTCATGTTGATCTTGTGGTCAGCTAAATTCCCAAGATCCTTTTCACCTGAGCTGCTACCAAAAATGTATTTTAGATCCTCAAGAGGCTCTCCCTCTCCAATCTCTCTGAACTCCAGACCCTCCACGCATGTGCTTTGACCTTTTCCAATATGGCACCCAAGTCTAGAAACAAGTCTAGAAGGGATTCTCTCTCACCCCCTACTCAGTTCATCTGTTTCTTCTAGCCTTTAAGCAGACCTTGGTAATCTTCTTTCTCATAATGCCTTCCAGATTGATCACACTATTGCTGCTGTTTCCACTTGCATATTCCCACCCTTATGGTGAAGTTTTGCCTGTCTTCTTATCATCTGTAATGCACTGACCCTTGGAACCCATGCTAGTGTTCCACATCCTGGTTTTGAGGTCTTACCATTATTCTGCCTTTTCCTTCTGTGTACATGTGGCTCCTCAGAGGACTCTGGTCTGGTCTACAGTATTCTAGCAGAGAGCAGTGTAGAGTGAGAATGTGACACAGCATATAATGGCCCCTGTGGTCATGCCACTTATCATGAGTCCCTGCTTCCTCTAAACTTCCCCACAGAGTGACATCCTGTTCCTATGTGCTGCAGTGGAGGAAGGCTGGACAGTCTGACAGACACCTGGCCAGGCAGGGAAGAAGTGAGTAGTTCTGACGTACCCTGCTTCCCCCACCTCTTCAAACTCTTGGCTATTTTTTTTTTTTTTTTTCCTTCTTTATTTTCCTTCCTGTCTTGAAAGAGCTATGGGGTCTGGACCATGGTAAGGTTTCCTGGGGACATTCCATAAATTCCTCAGAGCTGTTTCTCTGGAGAGGGGTGGGGTGATCAGTGGATAAAGGGGAAGCTGGCAAGAGTCAGGGTATGAGCATCAGGTGCCTGGGAGGAGGGTGAGTAGAAAGGAAGGGTGAGTTGCACAGAGGAGGAAGGAGGCGGATTATGAGCTCATACATACAGCCAAGTGAGGAGCAGCAGCCAACTTACAGGTTGGAACTAGCTGCAGGCAGCCATGCCTCTAGCCTTGCCCTTGAACCTGCTGACTTGCCTCCAAATTGACTTGTCCACCAGGGTTCCAGCAGGGCCAAGAGAACTTGGCCAACTTGGGTGTGTGGCTTGGAAAGATGGCCCAAGCAGCACCCCGTGTGTGTTGCATTCACACACGCAAGCACAGACATATGGGGAAGGTCAGCACAAGGGTCTTCTAGAATCTGGGTGAATAGTTCTTCTTTTATTCATTCCACTTTCATCCATTCAGCAAACATTAATTCCTTAACTCCAGTCTAGGGTTAAAGAGAGTGGAGGCACTAGCTTCTGGCTGAACTCTATAGCAAAGCCTGGACCTGAAGTTTTGTCAACCTCTATCTCCAGTTTCTGTAGCTGCTGCTTTAAGTAAAACAAGTTCCAGACTGGGCTCAAGCCAAGAAGCAACTTGTCCTAGGTCTCTATGCTTGGGTAAGTAATTTCTCTTCTCTGGGCTTCAGTTTCCCTGCAGAATAATGAACACACTGTGCCAGATACTCTCTGAGATTCCTTAGAGAATGGTTCTATTTCTCAAAACAGTTATAGGTTCTATCATATGTGAACATGTGTTGGAGGGGACTAGGGAGGAGAAAGGGAACACATATTAATAAAGCTACCCCTGCCTTGAACAGACTTTTCAGTAGAATAAAGGAGACAAACAGAATGTCATGCAAATGATCCACAGCAGAAACTGAACATGGGGGAAAGAAACAGGGAAGGTGCTGAGCACCAGCCTAGCTGTGGCTGAAGTTGGCCCTTCGAAAGCTTTTATGCAGTTTAGAAGAAGGTGGTCTCTGTGGGTAGATGACTTGTAAGCGGAGTCCCTCTTGAGAGATGTCTGTACACTAGGATATATGGCTTGACAAGGGACCCTCAGTATGGCTTTACACCCTACAAGACTCCTTGGGAAGGAGCTATGGTAGTGTAGTGGTTGAGGCATTTGACTGCTAATTATAAAGGTTGATGGTTCAAACCCATCAGCTGCTCCATGGAAAGAAGGGAAGGCAGTCTGCTTCCATAAAGATTTGCAACCTTAGAAACCCAACGAAGGTCACTGTAAGTCAGAATCAACTCAATGGCAATGAGTTTGGTTTTATAAGGAGACCCATTTGGAGCCCTGCTGGCACAGAGGTCAAGGACTTGGCTGCGAAACAAAAGGCCAATGGTTTGAATCCACCAGCCACTCCACAGGAGAAATATGTGGCAATCTGCTTCTGTAAAGATTATAGCCTTGGAAACCCTAGTGGCAGTTCTACTCTGTTCTATAGGGTCGCTATGAATTGGAATCCACTCGACAACAATGAGTTTTGTTTGGTTAGACCCTTTGGCCCAAAGCTCCTTTTCCAGGCACAATCTGTATCACAGTATATGAGAACCCTAGCCAAGCAAAGATGTACCAGTCCTGGGGGCCAAGTTAAACCCTGTCCCAGGGAAATATTCTAGTTTTATATCCATCTTAATAGAAACTTCTTTCCTTTCCAATTTGGGAAAGCAAACTCAAGGACCACACTTCCCTTCTCTTCCATGTATCTGAAGCTAAACTAGAGTCCACAGTCTCAGGCAGGGTCCAAGGCACAACAGGGAACATGTAGGGAGCTCTCACTGAGCTAGGAAAGGGTTAAGGGGCTTTGGTGTCAGGAGACCCAGAAGAGGTCTGGGAGGTTCAGCACCTGCACATAAACCCAGACCAGTTCTTCTCACCTCCTCTGGCAGTAACTCAGAATAAGTAGAATTTAGAAATTCTTCCCTGGGCTTCCTCCTTCTACCCTCCTTACAGTTACTCCCAAACAACTTCCCTAGCAAGGTTCTAAATGGATTAGGAGGACAGAGCTGTAGGGGTAATGTCAACATCAAAGTGTGAGATGCAGTGAGGTCTCCATGTGCCTTGATCCACAGGTGGTGGGACTGAGGAAATGTGGCAGGAGGGTAAGCTTGGGAAAAGGGGATTAGCTGGGACCAGAAAGAATGTGGCTGCTGTAATCCCACATAATGAACCAGATTGTGCTCCTTCTTCGCACCCTAAGCACTAAACAAGCAGGTACAAGCTGTTGGCTTTAGCTTGCTGCACAAGGGGCTCCCATGCTGCCAGCCTTAGACAGCCTGTTCCCTCCAGCTGGCAGAGATGCCCAGGGCAGGCAATGGAATATGATGTCTACTTCCTCCTTGCAGCAAAGGTCTGGGAGTGAGAAGAAGGGAAGAGTCTGACTGCAGGAATAGAGAAGACAGGTGATTGGCCTCTTACCACCACTATTTGTCCCAGTTTCTTAGAATTGGGGTTCATAATTTGCTCTAACCAGCTTCTCTGGGCTCAACAAAGGCTTTTGACCAGTACAGTCTGAGGAGGGAGTTTAGATATGGGTTATTCATAATGTAGATAATTAAAAAAAAAATCAGTTCTTTTTGATTTGGGAATGAAGAGTGATTTTTTTCCCCCTAGGAATATGCACCTTCCTAATTCCTTGAAGTTTTAGGAGCTCTGGTAGCATAGTGGCTAAAGCACTTGACTGCTAACCAGAAGGCTGGCGGTTCAAACCCACCAGCCACTCCTCGGAAGAAAGGTTGGGCAATCCTACTTCCGTAGTGATACTGCCTCGGAAACCCAAGGAGGGGTCGCTATGAGTCGGGGCCAACTCGAAGGCACATAACAACAACAACAACAACAATTCCTTGAAGTGTGAACAAGATTGAAATTCCTTCAGATTCCCCAGAAACCCATTGACTGATGACTGAGGGAAGCAATAGAAGATCATCCACAAAACTGACCTCCTTCTACCCCTCCCACCTCATTCCCACTGCCACCCCCTTCCAAAAAAAAAAAAAAAAAGAGGTATCTGTAGTCAAATCTCCTGCAACAGCTACCTTCCACGAGGGACTCTTGGCAGAGTAACTGACCAGCACTATGTGTCTGAGCTCACAGCCTCTTACCTTCTTCAGCTTGCCACTCTTAGTCCCCACAAAAACCACGCTGTAACCATTGTAGACATAGGAGGCCACGGAGGTCATGCGGTCCCGGCTGGTGGTGTACAGGGTCAGGCCCTCCACTGGAGTCGAGCCTCCAAGCGGCTGGTTGATGTCCAGTCCACAGAAGTTGTCATCAATGGGGACTGGCTGTAAAGAAGAGGAGTCATTTGGGGTGATCATTAGTGGAGGCATGTCTGAGTCACCCTATAGCACCTTCACCCCTAACCATCAGTTCTAAGATACCAGGCCTCAGAGATGCACAGACACAGGGTTCAGGGTCCTAACACATGCTGGAAACAAAAACTTCGCACCAACTGACCCACAAATTGACTCCATATTGGCTCTTATAGAATTAGATAAAGGAACAGGCATTCCTCCCACTCACTTAAGAGTCACCCTTGATTTTTCTGGGGCAATTTGTAAAGCTGATTGCTGGAACCAGTCTTATGTTTATTTTAGTGTCCCTGTGGACCATGTCATTCTGTGGGCATCTTTCTATTTTAGTCAAAGGTCCACCTAGTGAATACTCAGTCCAGAGGCAACATTATAGAAGATTTCTATCAGCCTGGAAAATGTTTCTTGTTTGTTTCTGTAGCTGCAGGGTTTCCCTTAGGGCACAAGGAATTTTAAGCCATTCAACTATTTACTACTCTATGTTGGGAACAAAGTCCCTGGGTGGTGTAAAAGGTTAATATGCCTGGTTGCTAACCAAAAGTTGGTGGTTCAAGTCCACCTAGAGGCACCTTGGAGGAAATGCTTGAAGATCTACTTCCCCAAAATCAGCCATTGAAACCTCATGGAGCACGGTGCTACTCTGACACATGTGCGTGTTGCCATGAATCAGAGCTGAGTTGACTCAACAGCAACTAGTATGTATGCATGTTGGAGACAGATTGAAAAACATTTTAATGATAATATTATTGAACAGTGCCTTATGCTTTGGAAAAATTACTTAATCTACATAAACCTCAGTTTCTTCATTTATAATGATACCTGTCAACCTTTCTAAAAGAATTACTGAAAAGCAAATGAAATAATGCATGTAGACAAACCTTGTATATTGTATACCTATTCCCACAATTGTTTGTAATAACCCTCAACAATTAACCTTCAACAATGTTTGTGTAAATCTAAATAAAAAGGATTTCTAGAGGTGTCGTCCTTCCTATTTTCAGCCTCTTATAGTGAGTGGTAATGTGACTATATTAAGAGTATCTGTCAGAAAGGTTGGGACATCTTTGGAAAGAGATCACCTTGAGCAAGTAAAAAAACTGCTGGACAGAAAGTAGGAAGACCTGGACTCTGGTCTCCCCTTTGCTGCTAACAGGCTGTGTAGCATCATCTTTGGGGCTGTTAAAAATGAGCAAATGAAAAACAAGTCCTGTTGAACTGACTCCAACTCATGAACCCTTGGGTGTCAGAGTAGAACTGTGCTCCACAGGGTTTTCAGTGGCTGATCTTTCAGAAGCTGATCACCAGACCTTTCTTCCAAGATGTCTCTGGGTAGACTGGAGCCTCTACACTTATGATTAGCACCTGAGCATGTCAATCATTTGCACTTATTAAAAGAGATATTACATTGATGACTTCTAAGATCTTGTTGAAGGAGCTCTGGTGGTGCAGTGGTTAAGGACTTTATCTGCTATTCAAAAGGTTGGTAGTTTGAATCCAATCAGTTGCTTCATGGGAGATAGATGAGGTAGTCTGCTTCCATAAAGATTTATAGCCTTGGAAACCCTGGCTGCTATGAGTCAGAATCAACTTGATGGCAGTAAGCTTTTTTTTTTTTTTCTTGGAAGATCTAGAACTTTTTGTCCTCAGGGGGCTGCTGACCAGTTTGCATTTTCTGCACAGTGCCTAGTCTGGGCTGGGCCATGACGGGTGCCCTGAAACTCCTCAACTGATTGCACAACATGGAATCCAATGGGCAAAAGCTGCAGACTCTGGGCCCAAACGAGCCCTGAGTCCTGAGGCAGTGATTCCCTCTAGATCTGGAAAGACATCCTGGAGGAGAAAGGAAATGACTATTGTGGAAAGCATAGAAAGCATCAAGGAGAATACTGCTTTCGGTTCCCTCAACCTCCTCCTCTTGCCCTCACCACAGAAGAGCATGCTGACACATCACTCAGTGACAGCCTCATTTCCTTGTAATAACTGATTTATAAGCTATAGCACGTATGTTTTCAAAAACAAGGACTTCCCTTCCTTTCTCAGTCCCAGTGGGAACACAGACTCCCGTCTTGTGCATACTTGGTGTTTTGGGGAGAGCTGCTGCTCCTACTTCTGCTCCTGGTAGAAATGGTGATGCTGCACCTGTGTGTGGATGACCCTTAAACTCTGCATAATATAGGACCCAACAAAGCAAAGTGGATACGTTTCTCACAAAGGGAGGCAAACTATAGGGTCTGGAATGCACTGATCTCTGTTTTTGTAGTATCACATTAGTAGATTGAAATCACCCTGGTGGAAGTATTTACACCATGGAAGTTGGCAGATGCTGCAAATCAGGGCTTCTTCATACATCTCCACCCTTGCAGAGAGCCAGTTGTTTAATATTTGCCAGCATACCAGTGATGCCAGTGATGGAAATTTCTAGCCCCTTACAAAGATCAAAACCAGGGAGCTCTGGTGGTGTAGTGCCTAAGGCCTTTGACTGCTAACCAGAAGGCTTGTGGTTCAAACCCACCAGCCATTCCTCAGAAGGAAGATTGGGCAATCTACTTCTATAGAGATACCACCTCAGAAAACCAAGGAGGGGTTGCTATGAGTCGGAAATGGTCTTTTTTTTTTTTTTTGGTTTAGAAAGGCTGGTCAGAATAGTCAGCTACCTTTTAATTTTTCTCTTCCTTATCCCTACATTGTAGACAGCATACAGCCTATGAAGGACTCAAGAGACCCAGATATTAATCTTGTCTACTATCAAGCTATGTGATCTTGAAATGTCACATATACTCTCTGAGCCTCAGCTTTCTCATCTGTAAAGTAGAAGGACTGGACCAGGAATTATCAAGCTTCCTTTTGGCTCTAAAAGGCTTTGATCCCATGGTTATAGCTTCTTTCACAGTTCTTCCAGGGGCCGGTAAGGCTGCAGAGTCTTGGTTCAGGCACAGCCCAAGCCCGTCTGAGAAATCATGACAGAAGCAAAAAACTTAACCGTAACATCTCTCCCGACTCTAGAATCTCCAGAACTATAAAAGATGCTTTTCTCTGAGCCCACGCCCTTGGGATTGGCTGTATGTCTTTCTCTCTTCACTAAATTGTCAGATATTCTCAAAACAACTGATGCTCCCTTTACTTTTCCTCAAATAGTGAAAGCGTGGGGTATGCTTTCCTTAGAAGCAGTCTGGCTTACCCAAAACAGTGTGGACTCAGAAGTGATATTAGCTGGCCTGAACTCAAATGCCTGCTCTATCATTTATAGTTGGTAGATTTAAGCAATTTATTTAGTTTTTGTGGGTCTTTTTCCTTTCCATCTGTAAAATGGGGATGATACTCCTTGTTTTATAGGGTCATTGTGAAGATCAAGAGAGATAACCTGCAAATTGCCCAGCACAGTCTTTAGTGCATAGCTCACTGCTATGGAGTTGGAGCCAACTCATAGCAACCCCTCCTTGGGTTTCCAAGGTGGTATTACTACAGAAGTAGATTGCCCAATCTTCCTTCTGAGGAGTGGCTGGTGGGTTTGAACCACAAGCCTTCTGGTTAGCAGTCAAATGCCTTATTAAAAGCATGCTATTTGCCTTTCCTGTTCCTTTTCTGGGGGCAAAGTCAAATCTTTATTGATCTGAGAGTTCCATTTAAGTCCAGAGATCATGTTAAAAACATGACTTCGACACAACAAAATACCTAAAAGCTTTGCTCCACATCCTACGTTGGTGAGTAGCAACTGGGGTCTTAATAAGCTTTCAAGCAGCCATCTAAGATGCAGCTAATGGTCTCCTAGAATCAGAACCAAAGAAGAATGCAAAAAAAAAAAAGGGGGGGGGCGTTTGGAAGCAATTAGCCATAGGACATGATGACCCTTGAGACCAGAAGAACTAGATGATGCTTGGCTACCAATGCCAACCACTCAGGAAAGGATCAACTGGAGATCCTAGATAGGGTGGGAGGAAAAACGTGGAACAAAATCCAAAAACTCAATAATGACCAGAATTACTGGTCAGATGAAATCTGGTGAGATCCCCAATACTATGGCCCTGGAATACATTCTGTGCCTGGAATAAAGCGCATTCCCAGGGGCTGGCTCTCAGCTCAATAGTTAACAAGATGTACACGCAGACCACTCATCCCAGGATAACGCACCCACATACTCTATGGTAATACATCCCTTAGAGCAACAGACCACAGGACACCAGAGGACCAACATTCAAACTGAGGAAATGCAGGACAAACAGGAGTGCATAAATATGAGGGACACAGGGGGAGGGTTACAGGGTAGGGAGGAGAGGAGACTGGGTTAGGGTTGGACATGGTAAATGGGGAATGAAACTAAATGTACATGTAATGTTGAATGTAAAACAAGCTCTTAAGATAAAAAGAAAAAAAGAAAAATATGAACTATCATGAACAAGAAAAAAACAAAACAAATCATGCCTTTGAGATCACAGCATCTGTCATTGATCCTTCTCCCCTTGTAAGGCCACTAAGATCTTTCTGGGTCCCTAGATCCCTGGGATCTGTTGGATTGTAAGGACCTTCAATGGCGCCCTTCTCTGGAAGCTGCTCTGGCAAAGTCTAGACAAGTGTGATGCTGAAGGGCTGGCGAGTGAGGGGCTGTGCTCTCTGAGGTCCTGGCCTCACCTGGTGTCATCTCTTTCCCAGTGCCTTTGCCACCTTTTGGTCACTAGCCCGGGCTTGTCTCTCTGCATGGCCACTGGAGCAGAGAAGGGTGTCGCCTTCCTCTTCCCCCTGGCTCACAGGAAGCCGGAATCAGCAGTTTCCTCCTGACAACTCTGGCCGATGCTAACCAGTCTGCACACCACAAGGAGATTAACCCTTGCATTTCCTCTCTACTTCGCCTAATCAGTTAGGCTCATAGGACATCAGATTACAGGGTTGGAAAGAACTTTGAAGATTATCTGGTCCAACCTCTTCATGTTACAGAAGGGAAGGTTACTGCCCAGAGAACGTACTACTATTGTTTACGTTAATAATTATAGCTGCCATTTATTGATTTCTTATGATGTGCCAGGTATTGTGTTAAGCATTTTACACAAATATTCTATTTGAGCCTAATAATAACCATGGAAAGGAGGTATTATTATCTCTATTGTGAAGATGAAGCAACTACATCTCATACCAGGTATATAATTTGCCCAAAGTCACAAAGGTAGTAAGTGGTTGTGTTGTTGTTAGATGCTGTCAAGCCAATTTCAACTCACAGTGACCCCATATGACAAAGCAGAATTCCTTCATAGGATTTTCTTGGCTGTCATCTTTATAGGAACAGATTGCCAACTCTCTTTTTTCCCACAGGGCCACTGAGTGGGTTCAAACCACCAACCTTTCAGTTAGCAGCCAAGTGCTTAACCATCATGCCACCAGGGCTCCTTAGTAAGTGGTAGAACTGATTTTTAATCCAAATCTGTCAGATTTTTAAAGCCCATAATCTTACTCACTACCCCTAAAGTGAGAGCTCTGGTGGCATAGTGCCTAAGGCATGCTAACCAGAAGGCTGGCTGTTCAAACCTACCAGCTCCTCATTGGAAAGAAGCTGGACAATCTACTTCCATAGATATACCACCTCGGAAACCCAAGGAGGGGTCGCTATGAGTCAGACATGACTCAACAGCAGTGAGTTTGGTTTGGTTTTTACCCCTACGGTACTGCAAAAATGATGGCATGAACAGCAGCAGAGCCTAGTCATGATCTGTTTTCTCATTGCTAAAAGAGGCTTTTGCTTACAATAGCAGGCAGCCTCAATTTAGGGTCCTCAGAAAGCAGCTATAGGGATCCCTCAAAATCAGTCCCAGATTTTCTTATGGGCTGCAGATCCTGAGCCCACAGCTCTTTGCAGAGAAACCAATTTTGGCATTCATCACACTAACAGTTAACTAACATGCCAACCTTGGTGCTAATCTCTTCATATATTATCTTATCTGACCCTACCATGAGGTAGACATTCTCATTTCCATTTCACAGATGAGAAATCTGAAAGGTTGAGGCATTAAGATATTAGAAGCTAGTAAGTAAGACAAGTAGGAGCTCTGGTGGCATAGTGCATAAGGCATTTGACTGCTAACCAGAAGGCTGGTGGTTCAAACCCACCAGCCATTCCTGAGAAGGAAGGTTGGGCAATCTACTTCCGTAGTGATACTGCCTTGGAAACCCAAGGAGGGGTGGCTATGAGTTGGATCTGGCTCAATGGCAGTGAGTAAGTAAGACAAGTGGAATGGGAACCCTCGTCTTTATCTCATAAGCCTAAACTCTTAGCCACTGCATTATGTTGCCACCTGTTTTTATACCTCTTTCCCACTAGATTATGAGATCCGTGAAGGTAGTGATGTCTTTTTATGTTTGCATCCTCAGTGACTAGTACAACACTGGGCACTTGGAAAATCTTCAACACTTACTTGTTAAACAAAAGGAGGAATGGGTGGATGAATGGATGATAGATGGATAGAGGGATGGATGGATGAAGGGGTGGGTGGGCAGATGGATGATTAATGGATGGACGCATGGATGGAGAGGCAGATGGATGTACAGATGATTGATGGTAGAACAACAGATAGATGGATGGAAGGGTAACAGCGATGACTTAGATGACAGCATCTTGACTCTCTTATAGGATAATGCTCTCTGCTAATTTTAACTCTGCGGTCTTAAGGTCTGGATCCTGAGCTTCCTTTCCCTTCCCTTCACTCCTTCCTTGCACAGACTTCTAATTCTTCCTCTCTAGTTTATAATCTATCAGTCAAGCTCAACTCTCTTCTGATTTACATATCCAACTGCCTTCTCTACCCCATAACTGGGCACACAGTGGCCTATACGGCCCTGCAAGTACAGGATCTGGTACTGACCTCACCTCCTACCACTCCTTCTCTCATATGCTCTGATCCAGCTGTGATGGCTTCCTTGCTGTTCCTCAAACACTCCACACATGCCTGGAATTCTTTACACTTGCCCCTCCCTCTTTCTTTGCATGCTTTCTCCAGATACCTGCTGTTGCTCACTTCCCTACCTTTCTCAGTCCTTGCTCAAATGCTGGTTTCTCGGTAAGTCAACTCCTCTGGCACAGCCTCTCCTTCTTCCTTGCTTTATTTTCATTTGACATATTATATATTTTATGCAGTTTATTTGTCTTGCCTCACTAGCATGTAACCCTCATGAAGGCAGGGATCTTTGTCTGTATGGTTCACCACTGAAGCCTGCAGAGCCCGCAGTAATGCCTGGCTCAGTGTAGGCATTCCATATATATATTTATCGAGTGATTAAATGAATCAATCAATTGACAAGTGATTGGATTAGTAACTCTCTATGTTCACTGGTTATCACCTGATAACATGAACCTGAAAACCTCTCTCATTTTAGGCCTTTGGATGTTTAGGAGCAGGGTGGGCAGAAAGATATGAACAGGAAGTCTGAGCCTGGACCGAAAATCAGGAGCAGAGCAAGGTGAGCACCTCCTTACCGCCTTGGTGCACTGGACATCCTTCCCCAGCAGCCAGTTGAGCTCCAGGTTCCCCTCGCCATGGTAGCAAGACTGAAGACGCTCCTTGATCTGCAGGTTGATGGCACGGATGGGGAAGGCACAGAGGGCAGAATCGTCGGGTGGGTGATGATACTGCTTCTGCCCTTTGGAGAAGATAGCAAACAGTACATCATCCTGGCTGCTGATGTTGAAAGCCTGGCCAAGGGAGTCCCCAGGCTTGGCGAGGTAAGCGGCCTGCAGGAGGCGATATTCCACCCCAGCCCGTGTGCACCCAAAAGGCAGGGACACATACGAGTGGAACTTGGGGTCATCCTTGCAGAGACGCACAATGCGTGAGGTGTAGAAGAGGTCTCCGGCGGAGTTGATGGCCATGCCCTCGGGGGTCTCAGGCTGGACAGTGAGGAAGTAGACAAAGCCCCCACTGGCAAAGCCATAGATGTAGAAGATGTCAAAATGGGAGACCAGAGCCAGGGTGTCTGAGGGTATCTTGATAAGGGAGGAGACAAAATCACTGTGTAGCTCATAGTCAAGCATGGCTGAGGACTCAGGGTCACGGGGCAGCTTCCGGCTGGACAGGGTCGGGAAGTAATCCTGCTTTCCATCCACAGCAGTGCCGATGAAGAGCTTGCCATCCTCACCCTCAGAACGCACGATCACCCCGTACATGGTGCCTGTCTTATTGACACTGGACAGATAGTGCTCCTTCTTATGGGATGGCTCCACCAGGATGAAGAGGTCATCCAGCCTCAGCAGCTTGCAGACCCCCTGGTAGAGGCTCCCACAGGCCAGCAGACGGTTCTCAGAGTAGTCAATAATGAGCAGCTTGTTGACGTTGTTGGTGAGGGTGAGTACCTCGCTGCAGGGCTGCACAATGAGTGGTGGGTAGCAAGACTTGTTGTCTTCCTCTGGACCTGTCTTGTGAGCCACCTGGATGGTCAAGTTGCCCGTCAGCTTATACACCCTGTTGATAGCCCCCACATATACAGCCCCTGTTCCCCGGTGGACGGTCAAGTGGTTGAAGGTCCAGTCACGGTTCTCAGAGCGAAAGGTGCTGAACTGAGACATGGCAGCTGCTGGGCGGGCCAGCAGCACCCAGACCACTGAGAGCAAGACCATAGACCAGCTGTCAACCTCGGGGGCCCGTGGCCAGGGCCTCCTCTGTTCCATTCTGAGTAGGGCGAGGACAAGGAGATTGATCCTCTGAGCTCTCATCTAGTCCACCTTCCTGGGTTGGTCCTCACATGGTTCTGCAAAACACAAGGCAGAGTGGTCAGATGGAAAACCAGTTCTGGGAGAAGTGAATAGGATAGCTTGACCCAGGGTCCCAATCCTGACTAGCTCTGTGCATCTCTTCCTTCTGTATTTCAGTTTTTCTATTTTTAACATATTTTCTCCCTTTTAGGGATGTTCAGGGAATCCTATTATCTATTTTGGTCTCCAGCCTTTTTCGCTGTAAAATACTTTTTTACTTTACAAAGCATCTCTATTTCTGTCCTCTTAAGACATAATTTTTTATCTCCCTGAGAGGTTAAAAGATGGTTTAAGTTCACCCAGCTATTTGAACCTGGTGTCGGGACTAAAGCCAGTCTTTCCCATCCAATCCTCCCATCTGTAGGATCCCAGTGGAATGGAAATCTCTCCTGTTTTTTAACAGCTTGTTAAGAAGGCACTTCCCCAGGTACTCTGGGCCAACTACTCCCAGAGTCTAATATCACAAATAAAATTCCTTCTCATTTCAGACTTCCATCCCCTACAACTGTTGTGTTTCTTTACTTTCTCATGCGCTGTCCTTCACAGGCTGGGGGAAGAGCTGCCGACTGAAGAACAGTGCCCCTCACTCCCCCCTCAGTCTCTTCTTCTCCAGACAGAAAATCCCTCATCTGCAGCTGTTGAAACTTTATAGGAAAGTGAAATATGCTGTGGTCAGTATGATTGGGATTCCCACTTATTCTCCTCAAGAACTGGAAGAGCCCCAGGGAGATGGGCAGGGAACGCCCACCCCTCTTTGGGATAGGAGGATGCCCATCACCACCACTCCAGTGAATCAGGCTGCCAGAGCTGGGGAAAACTGCTTCAACTTCTGCTTCTGTGGCAGGAGTACATGGGGAGTTTGGTTCCTGGTTAGAGGGACTGGCTAGCTGAGTCCAGTGTCAGCCACCTGGACAAGAGTTCTGCATTTGGGGGAATGTGGGAAAGGACAAAGGGAAGTGCATTGAGGTTGAGTTTCTTTCCAGCCACTGCTTGGGTCTCATGACTGCTCATGGATCCATGAACTCAGCCTCTATCTGCCAGGCCCAAAATCTAAGCTCATTCCTCTCCCTCCTGACTCATAAACCCTACTTTTCCACTTCCATATTTCAAGGAAGCTGCCCAGAGAAGCAAGGTAGGGCTCCTGAAGAGAGCTTCTAGAGACTCCTGGGCAGGGATGCAAGAGGTAAGACAGCAAAGGCTGGCCTGTCATAGTGCAGCTCTTGGCTTTTATGGAGGGGACAGTGGTGGCAGGAGCAGCTGCTGTAAGATCATCTAGCAGAAGAATCTTTTCTCTCCAGCTGGACAGATTGTCCTACACCCTCCTCAGACAAGTCCAGACAGAACTCTGGGTGCATCAGGCAGCAAGAACGGAAACACCCAAGTGAAGGTTAGAGAATTCGCTCCAAGGCAGCTTAGGAGAGGCCTGCCCCTCCACCTCCCAATCTGGGTGGACTGGGTTATAATTAGAACAGACACCACCTTGAGAATGACCACTGCTTTTTTTCTTTAGAATTTCTCCTCCCTCCTCAATCCTGCATCCTAGAGCTGACAGCCATAATGGTGCCAGGGGTTGGTCCCACTTGATTCCCCTCCTCCAACAGGCTCCACTAGGATATTCTGGGGTAACTCATGAGCCCCCAGGCTTCCTTGGGAAGAGGAAGGCAGCAGCAGCATGAGGTGCAGGCTGACCTCAGCTCCTCTGACACACCTCTTCCGGCAGCACGAGCACACCGGCAGAGCTCCCAGCAGACTGAGCTTTCGGTTTGAACACCAAAGGTTATTTTTAGCTATGTCCTGAGGCCAGTAGCAGGACATGAATTCCTCAAGAGGAGCTGTGGAAAGGAAGTAATAGAATCCCCAAATTCTCCAGCTGTTCAGGGAACTGACTCTGGGTAGGAAAACTCCTTTAGCTAAAGGTAGAGATCAGTGTGTCCCACGGGGAGGTGTGAGGATGACAATTATAATGGTCGCCATTCTGAACGTGGGGTCCTGCATTTTAGAAAGTGTTCCCTGAGATGCTGTCACATGGAGGTTGTGGACAGAACACTCTTGCCTTCTCTACAATATACTGCACATATGTGTTGAGCCCGCAGATTCAGGAAGGGGGTTCTGGTAGCAGAGATAACATTAAAGACATAGTGTGAAGTTAACATTAACCATCTCACCTCCCTGGCCAGCATATTCCCAACTTATAGTTTGGAGAGTAAGTAGCTTTTGTTGGTAGGCAGAATTAGGAAATAAATTTGGGGCCCTGGGCAAGTCAAGCCTCATTTTCCTTTATGGTACAATGAGGATAACTATAGGACCTACTTCTCAGGTTGTCATGAGATAATGCTGGCACCCAGTGAGTGCTCAATTTATGTGAGTTACTGTTGGTATAATTGAAGCTTCTCCAGGAGACTCCATTTTATGAATCCTGCCAAAGCTCTTGACTTCTTTTTATTTATTTCCTTTTTTAAAAAATTGTGATTTGGGTGAAAATTTACAGAGCAGATTCACTTTCCATACAGTAGTTCACATACACTTTGTCTCATGATATTGACCACAATTTACCACAATGCAACAGCTCCCCTCCCACTTCCTCCGAATAGTTACCTCTTCCCTATGTCCATCCCTCCATGCACTCCAGCCCTCTGAACTGTCTCGCTGTGCATAAGCAGCCCTTCTTTCTCCCATGATTGTTCTCTCCAAGGAGTGTTTCTACCTTAGGTAAATGTTCAACTCATATGCCTGTCTTTTGTTTGGCTGGAAACCACAGGTGTGTGTTCAATTCCAGACCTGAAGGGCAGCTAGGGGCCATAGTCTCAGTGGTTCCACCAGACTCTATCGGACCAGCAAACCTGGTCTCTCACCCCCTTTTTTTTTTCTCCAAATGATTTTGAGTTTTGTTCCACATTGTTCTCCCTTTCTATCCAAGATCTCCTACATAGATCCCCATCCAAGTGGTTGACAGTGGTAGCTGGGTACCATATAGTTCTTCTGGTTTCATAGTCATATAGGCTGCAGACTGGATAGTGTACCAGTTGCTAGGACTAATTAATTCCATGAATTTTTGGTTTTCGTCATTCTTCTTTGCTCTGGACAAGGAGAGACCCATCACTGAATCTAGATGGCAGCTTGCAAGCTTTTAAGATCCCAGTCGCTACTCGCCAAAGTAGGAGGTGGAACAATGTTTTGTGTACTATGTTATGCCAATTGAGCTTGATGTCCTCTGTGACTATGGTCCCAAGCCCACAGGTTCAACTACTCAGTCTCTCTGGGTAGCTGCCTGTGACCAATCAGTGACTACAACCTTGCCCCTTGTCAGCTCTACTATACACCTGGGAATTCTGATCATTCACATAAACTTATAGGACCATTGTATGCCAACCCTATACATGTTCTTGGGTACACTCCCTGCTTCATAGACATACCTACTAGTTCAGCCTGTCCACCCATCTATCCACCCGTATACCCATATTTGCTTTCACTGACATTGCAGTACTGTATGTGCAGAAGGGTTCATCTTTGTTGTTTGTACCTCCCATGTACCTCTCTATTCTTGACTTCTTTATACATATTTTTTTGTCCTTTCCATGGGAATAAATATGGCAGCTAGCCCTTTGATCCCCAGTCCTGCCTGACCCAGTGAAGGGCTTCAGTCTGGGAAGCATGTGGTAAGAGAAAGGAGACTGTGTAGGAAATAGATCCAAGGTGATCTGTTTCGACAATCACTGCACAAGTCCCAACACAACCCCTCCTCAAATTGCAGGGAGGCTAATGAAGCACAGGGTCCCTGAGAGTTAGATGGTTTTCCCCAAAAGATACTTTCAAGTTCTAATCTCTGGTACTTGTAAATGTGACCTTATTTGGAAATAAGATCTTTGCAGATGCAGTCAAGTTAAAATGAGGTCTCACTGGATTAGGATGGGCTCTAAATCCCATATGTTCTTATAAGAGAGGGAAGTTTGGACACAGAGAGCAGATACACAGGGATAATGTCATGTGATGATGAAGCGAGAGACTAGAGTAGAGCATCTAGAAGCAAAGAGATGCCAAAGATTGCCAGCAACTACCAGAAGCTAGGAGAGAGGCATGGACCAGAATCTCCCTCAGAGCCTCGGAAGGAAACAACTGTGGACACCTTGATATCAGATGGTATTCACTCCAGAGCTTGGAGTGAATAAATTTCTCTTGTTTTAAACCAGTAAGTTTGTAGTCATTTGTTACAGCAGCCCTAGGAAACTAATACAGATGGTGAATAGGAAAACAGTTCTGCTGGCTAGAATGCATGGGGTTATGGAGCAAGATGAATGGGTAGGGGATTTGGGAGCCCTGGGTTAAAATTCTGCTTGTATCACTCATGAGTTGTGGGGCTTTGGGCTGGTCTAGCATCTCCCTACATCTATTTATCTTAAAATAAAGGGTGTTTGAATTAGCTTATCTGTAAGATTTCTTCTTTCTGGTTATTTCAGGTTAAATACTACCTTGAGACTTGATTCCTTTAGCTGTTAGAGTCTGTGATTCCAATAGCAATTCCCTTCATCTTACCTAGTGAGGCCAGGCATTCTCATGAGACCACCACAGCTGGGCTGTTTTCCTCCCACCCCTCAATCAGCATCTGATCTGGGACACTGCTCCTGGGGACTGGCCAAATGAATTCATTCCATGGGGCTCAGGAATTGCCCATCTGGGAGCAGCTGGCACTGCTACTGGATCAAGAAGAGGCATCATCTCTTTCAGGGCAGGGGCTGGCAGAGGAGGCTCACATTCCATCCTGGGAGTGTAGCTTTCATAAGGACAAGTAACTTCAATGGCAAGTAGAAAGCCTCTGTCTTTCTATGCCAAGGTTGATATTTCCAAGTAGCTGCTCCAAAGCCAGGCCTAAATGGAAAGGATAAGGCCTTGTATCCAAGTATAAAATGAGGGGGAAGGGCACTCATCTTTGTGCCTCTTACAAGGCAGTGTAGTGTGATGGTTGTATGTGCAACTTAGATGCTTGTACTCAAACAGAACCTTTGGCTGTGTAAACTTGGTCAAAGCACTTGCCCATTCGGTGATGCTATTCCACCATCTAAAATGGGTTTAGTACAAGTATCTACCTCATGTTGTTGTTGTTGTTATGTGCTGTCGAGTCAGACCTGACTCATAGTGACCCCTCCTTGGGTTTCCAAGGCAGTATCACTATGGAAGTAGATTGCCCCATCTTCCTTCTGAGGAGTGGTTGGTGGGTTTGAACTGCCAGCCTTCTGGTTAGCAGTCAAATGCCTTAGGCACTATGCTACCAGAGCTCACATCTACCTCATACGATTATTAAATAAATTTATATATATATGACACATTAGAACAGCACCTGACCCACTGTCGTGTTTAGGATACATTAGTCTTTAATTTTAGCAATTTATTTGTTGATATTTCCAGCTCCTCACCACTGGCTCTACTTTAGAATCCATGATGGACCTCAGAATGAATTTTCCATCCTCAGACTGGTAGAAGCCTCTTACCCTAACTTCCCACTAATGTCAACCTCAGAAGTTAATAACTGTTAATAACAATGCCTCCTCCTTTCTGACACATCTCCATCTAGTTGACAAAGTCGTATCATCACATACATACTCAAGAGCCCAAATTTGCCTATTCTACAGTTTCTCTCTCCCCCACAACATCTCCAACCAGGACATGCTGCTCTGGGACTCTGGCCCTATGACAGCCTCCCAGGACATCATATTCTGAGCACTCTCGATGCCAATTAGAGGCCAAACTTGTCTCTTTGGGAAGCAAGTATCACTAAATATTTTATTTGGAGGGCCTGATGATACCTTCTCCCTGATCAGGCTTCAGAAGGCAGGTGTTGGTGACAGCTAGTAAAGGCACCTAATACTTTCCTGATCAGCTGCTGCTGCTGCTGTTGTTGGTGTCAGTGGCAAAGCATGGAAGAAGGGACAATTGGGCATTTCCAGTTCAGCTCAAGGAGGGATTCTTTTCTTCTTACTGTTCTGCTCTGTTGCCTTTCTGGAGATCTGGGTACTCACGCCTCCATGTTTTCTCTTGTTCTCCATTATTGCAAACGAAGCTGGTAGGCAGGAGTTAGTATCAGAATTATGATTCCCCCTACCTCCAACTGAGTCAAAATTCATATTGGTTGATCTCAAACCTCTGGACTCATCTGAATCTCCATCATCACAGTTAATGTCCATTTCTATCATCACTGACACCATCATCACCACCAGCACCATTATTGCTATGGTATTTTCATAGCAATAGTAAATAGTGTCTGTGGTAAAGTTTGTGTGTCAACTTGGAGGGCCTGGTTGAGTCGCTGGGCAGCTGGATGTAGTTATTCCCCATGGTTAGACTGGTAATTAATTCCATGGTGGAATCTACTGGAGCAGCTGAGTAGCTGCTTTAGGTATGTGGACTGCTTCCAGTATATAAGAAGAAACTTTAGGACGGTCTCCAGCTTTTGACATGCTTGAATCTTGTATGTAGCTGAGTCGTTATTCAGCAGCCTGACATGTTATCTGCTGATCTTGGGACTGTTAATGGGACTTGAATCAATGGACTGCCATGTGGTTTGGTAATTTCGGGACTGTACCATTTTGTTTGTCAACCTTGGGCTTGTTAGCCTCAGCAGCCAGTAGCTGCCTGAGTGAAGAGACATCTCTAGCTTCAATGGGCCAGGAGCAAGAGGCAGAGCTGGACCCCAAGGTTGAGGGGTTTTCACCCAGCTCCTAGAGCTTGGCACTTTGAATGTGGACTTCTAGCCTCCAAAACTGTAAGAGAAAAAACTCCCGTTTGTTCAAGCCATCCATTTATGGTATTTTCTGTTAAAGCAGCATGAGAGGTAACCAAAACAGTACCTGTTAATACTGCAGCACCTATTAGGTGGCAGACACAACCAAGACCCTGAGGAGTCAGATGAGACAGATGAGATGGTGATGGAGAAAAGGAAGCACAAAAGTGAGGGCTGTGAAGGCAGAGAAGGATTCACCTCAACCTCCTTCTCTCATGGCAGAGGGAAGCCTGGCCTCTGCCCTAACTCTCCTTTGTAAATAGCAGCAGTTTAGAAGCAGGAATTCAGAGTGAATGCTGAAGGTAATTTTAAGATTACACAAATCGACTACTTTTTCAGATGAAGAAAACAAAGCCCACAAAAAATAGATTATCCAAAGTGACCCAAAATGAGTTAGAGACAGGTGCAACTGGAACCATGGCCCAGTGACAAAAAGGCCAGTGTTTTCTCTAACACACCTGCTGCCTCTGTCCTAGGCAGAAGGGTCCTGGGTTTTGGCTATGTTCTGCTTTGAGGTTGCCCTGTTTAGGGCAAAGAAGGTGCCTCCTAATGGTAGCAGCCCCAAGTGGGCAGAGCTTGGGGCCTGGACAGGAAGTTGGTGCTCAGGGAAGACTCAAAGAGGTGAGGGATTAAGGGCTAAGAGGCATTGGCAGAATGGCTCTCTTCCATGCTGGGGAGAACAACCACTCCTAACCTGCTCTGTTGTTGTTGTCAAGTCAGACCCAACTCATAGAAACCCCTTCTTGGGTTTCCGAGATTGTATCACTGTGGAAATAGATTGGCCCAGGCATATGCCACACTCAGGAGTTGTGCCTACACTGTAGCTTGGGAGTTATAGTGTCCCATGCCATCTCTTTGGACAAGAGGCAATCTCATATATAGGTCAGATTTAATCTAAGCCATGGAAGTTTTTTTTTTTTTTTTTCCCAAAGAGTTAGAACTGTAGCAGTAGTGACTAAAGTTAGATATTAAGAAGGACATCCTATGAGAGAGACCCAGGTAGTACACTACCAAGGAGATTATGGAATTTTTGGAACACTGAATTTTCCTGACAAGTGTCTACCATAAACGAAAGCAGGTGATGGCGAGTTGACTCTGACTAACTTATGGCAATCCCGTGTGTGTCAGAGTAGAACTGTGCTCCATAGGTTTTCAATGATTGAATTGAATCACCAGGCCTCACTTCCAAGGTACCTTTGGTGTACTTGAACCATCAACCTTTCAATTAGCAGCCAGACATTTAACTTTTTGTGCCACCAGAGACTCCTGACAGCTGTCTAAATTTACCCAGAGGCAGGGGATTGGTCCTGATGACTGCATAAGACTCCTTTTGGATTTGCGATTTCTATGAAATAAACTGCAGATGAATAAAACATCTACATGTGAGCATCTGGGACCCCAGCTCTTCCCCTGCGGGTTGAATGGTACTGAAGTACCCGTCTTCATGTCACTTGAGCAGCTGTACATGCAAACATTCCAAGAAGTAATTCTGTCTAACAGTAACCTCAGAGGTAGTCCAAGCACGTTGGGTAACACAAGGTGAGTGAGAGGGCGAATGCAAAGGCCCCTGGTAATGCTGACAGCTGAAAGGCCTCAATTAGAGTGAAAGGAGTTATCTGGTATTTAAATAATTATTAGATTGAAGGAATAATCATGGGTTTGAGCTGATTTTTTCCCCCATAGTCACCCCTATGGTGTCTATAATATTATTATTCAAATGCCCATGATTCTTATTGAGAAGAGACTAAGAGAGAGAAAGGAGTGGAGAAAGGATGAGGAGCTAGGAGGGGGTGGGGAGAGAGACTCACTTAATCTCCATGTGACAGGGACTGCAGGAGGTACAATTAGGATTAGTCTTTTTCTTATTTCAGCTGTCACTCATGCACAGACACCAAAGATTGTTATTAGTGTATTTTATGCACGCAATTTAAAGGGAAAAGGGGGAGGAGGGGAGGGAAGAGGGGGAATTTCCTACAGAAAATAACAGGACCAAAGGAATAATTTAGATGTCATTGCTATACCAGCTGTGTTTGCTTCATTAATCGAATGTCATTTTTCCCCCCTAGTTTCAGTGCTGTTACATGGAGCTAAGCGGCTATGGTAAGCAAAGAAAAGATTGAAGTTGTCAGGGATTTCAATTTACTTGGGTCCACAATCAATGTCCATGGAAGCAGCAGGCAAGAAATCAAACAAGTTATTGCATTGGGCAAATGTACTGCAAAAGACTTCTTTAAAAGGTTAAAAGCAAAGATGTCACCTTGAGAACTAATTTGTCCCTAACCTGACCCTAGTCATGATATTTTCAATTGTCTCATATGCATGCAAAAGTGGACAATGATAGTAGAGCTGACAAGGGGCAAGGTTATGGTCATTACTTGGTCACAGCCAGCTACCCAGAGGGACCGAGTAGTTGATCCTGCGGGCTTGGGACC
>NW_006921600.1:19011234-19035886 GCF_000298275.1 Orycteropus afer afer | reverse complement strand
AAAAAAAAAAAAAAAAGTGGACAATGAATAAGAAGGACCAAAGAAGAACTGATGCTTTTGAATTATGGTGCTGATGAAGAATATTAAGTATGCCATGGACTGCCAGAAAAATGAATGAATTTATCTTGGAAGATGTATAGCCAGAATGCTTCTTGGAAGTGAAGATGGTGAGTCTTCATCTCACTTACTGTGGACATGTTATCAGGAGGACCAGTCTCTGGAGAAGGACATCATGCTTGGTAAAGTAGAGGGTAGACAAAAAAGAGGAAAACGTCAATGAGGTGGATTGACATAGTGGCTGCAACAATGGCCTCAAACAGCAGCGACTGTGAGGATAGCGCAGGACCTGGCAGTGTTTTGTTCTGTTGTACATAGAGTTGCTATGAGTTGACTCGACAGTACCTAACAACAACAACAAGTGGTTACACCTTGCCCCAGTGAAGGAGAAGGAGGATGAAGAGAGAGAGAAAGACACCAGGCCTCTGCTTCAGTGGTATCAATAGGTTTGGTGTCAGCCAGTGCAGTAATCCATGGTGCCCTCCCCCCATGGAGCGCCTCCTGAACCATACCACATAGATTGCTTAGTAATATTTATTAGCAAATTTAACCATAGAATAATATATGATAAACATATTTATAAAACTGCTTAAATATAAATATATTTATAAATTGCTTAAATGTTTAAATGTATTTTTAAATTGCTTAAAATGTAATATTTACAAATTGCTTTAAAGTGTATAATCTACACTTCTTAGATTATGTGAATAGTAACAACAAAATTGTTTTGTAAAACCTTTCTACATTGAATTACATTATTTGTAACTGAGTGAAAGCCTTTTTTGATTTTTCTCTTTTTCCTTTGATTATATTTCATTCTCAAGTTATTGATACAGGTTCACAAATACTAATTACCACATATTGTAGCTAAAACACCAGAAAATTTGACAAAATCAACAACTATAAAAACACTGTCAGTGTGTCCTTGTAGTAGGTGCAGACGAAACCACATGATTTGAAGTGTCACTGTAATTGGGTAATACTGACAGCTCTGACTGGAGCATATCAGAAGGTTCAAAAATTAAATTAGCACAGAGTTTGAGCCTTAGAAGAATATTGATACATGTAAGCTGGTGTGGTAGTTAAGTTTGTGTGTCAACTTGGCTAGGTCTGGTTGAGTGGCTGGGCAGCTGGATGTAGTTATTCTCCATGATGAAACTGGTAATTAACTCCATGGTGGAATCTATCAGAGCAGCTGAGTAGTTGCTTTAGGGATGTGGTCTGCTTCCAGTATGTAAGAAGCAACTTTGCGGAAAGTCTCCAGCTTTTTGGCACCCTTGTGTGTAGCCAAGTCATTGTTCAGCAGCCTGCCATGCCCTGATAGTCTTGGGACTTCTTCTAGACTTGAATTTGTGGCCTGCCATGTTGTTTGGTAACATTATAAATTGCCTTTTTCACTTGTCAACCTTGGGCTTATCAGCCTCAGCAGCCAGCAGCTGAGTGAAGAAAAGCCTCCAGCTTCAGTGGGCCAGGAGCAGGAGACAGAGCTGAAGCCTAAGATTGAGTGGCTCTCACCCAGCCCCTAGAGCCTGGTACATTGAACTTGGGCTTAAAGCCTCCAAACAAGAGAATAAACTCCTATTTGTTAAAGCCATCCCATTTGTAGTATATTTCTGTCAGAGCAGCACAGAGGTAACCAAAACAGCTGGGCTTACAGAAAATATTTTTGTTGCTATAACTAACTACAGGGATATTTTTATTAAAAACAATACATTTCAGCTGAAACACTGCATAAAAACTTTATAGACAGTCATTTTGGTGTCACTCCTCTGATAGTGTCACCCAATGTGGTCTGCACCCCCCTTAACCTCTCCAGTAATGTCACTGCTCTGCTTGCATGCTGCACCCTTGGTCCTTCCCTGAGAAGGTCAACTAGATGATACTATGTGTCAGGACAACTCTTGGTGACAATTTCTATCTAGTCACCTTCCCTCACTAGGAGCAGGTGGATCCTCTACTTATCTTCTTATATATGATCCTTTCACAGGTGGGATAAGCCAGATCCAATCGCCAATAACCAAGGAGTAAGAGAAGGAAATGTTAGGAGGTTCCATCAGTACTGATAAGCAATCTTCAAGGTGATAGACACTGAGGGGTTATGTGACAGGAGCTGCATGTAGATCTCTGCTCTCACAAGGGGAGGGAGCCAGGTTGTTGGAATCCCATGCATCTTTGTTAAAGCAATGGGCTCTCTGCCTCTCAGATGGCAGGGGTGGGCAGAGACAGGGTGACAGGGTACAGTGGGGGGACTGAGTCCTAGCAAGAAGGGCAGGGATGGCAGGGAGGAATAATGTACTTTAACATCTGGGGTTGGGAATTGTTTCTTTAAAGAAAAGATGTGTGCATGTGTGTGCACACATGTGTGCATGAGTGTGCTTGGGCATGTGTGTGCATGCACATATATGAAGATGTGCATGTGTGTATATGTATATGTGTGCGCATATGTGTGCATGCATGCATGTGTACATGTATGCATGTGCAAGTGGGTGCTTGTGTATGTGTGTGCATGTGTGCACCCGTGAATGTGTATGTGCATGTGTGTGTGCTCACACATGTACCCATACAGACTTTTAGGAAAGGGGCAGAGTATAAGTAGTCATAAGGGCCAAGAAGCTTAGAGATACAAATCTCAACATTTCTATGATGGCTGAAGGCAGCGAAAGACTTCTCCTCTTGTACCCAGCAGAAATCAATGGCCCAGATAGACTTACTCTGCCATTCACAGCTTTATCACCAGGGGGATTAGAATTAGGATTTGCTGATTGCTCACCTCTAGTGGTGCTTTTCCTGAACAGTGGTTCCTATCCTCTAGCTGCCCCTCCCTCCCCTCTTCCTCCGCTCAGGCCCTGGGGAGTGAAAGTGGCACTTGCCAGACCAAGAGAACACTACAGGATATTTTCTGACTCCCAGGGAGCAGTCTCCCTGCACTCTTACCCCAGCTCCTCCTCCACTCCATCCTGGGATCACTGCTGTTCATGCCAGGGAGGGTTCTCTGTTGTTTTTCTTCCCAGGTCTCCCCAGTGGGCTCTGATCAAGCCTTGGAAACCACACCAGCTCTCCCAGGGCCTTAGCAAAACACGCAGTGTTTGTCCTCTCCACTGACAGGCTATAAAAGTTGGAGTTGTCTCCCTGAATTATGAAGGGTTCCAAAGACATGTACTCATTTGAGAGGTTGGGGAGTGGGGCTCTGCTCCTTTCTGGGGCACTGGCTGGGCTGGCTTTGCAAAGTCAAAACAAGATTCATTACCCTGGGGCCAGGAGCAGGGAGATACACCGCCTGACCCTGCAGACCTGCCCCATATGTCATGGGCCTGTCAGAAATCTCCCAGAATTCCCTTTATTATCTAAAGGTCGCCACCCGGGCAGAGCTGAGAGCTGCATGGTATAAACTAAACTACAAGAGCAATCAATTTCAAGCAGCTGCCTTCCCCACAACCCTAGCCCCTGCTTCCCCTTCCTTAGACTATGGCCTCTTCAACCCTCTTTCAGGGAGGGCAGGGAGAAGAATCCCCTTGCTATGACCACCTCACCCGAAGGTCAGAGAATTTCTGCAAATAAGCAGGACTCTGAGGCTATGAGAAGCTGGCCCTGTGAGCACACCTGCCCTCCTGGCACTAAAAGGGTTACCCCACCTCCTCCCTGACTCTGAGCAGGACCCCATTTAAACCATTTTAGTAGCAGAGGAGCTGTTCTGGTAGGTACTCGGGGATTAAAAGTCTGGAGATGGAATTCTCAGCCTCCTTTCAGAGGAATGAAAAGGAACAAAAGTGGAGACATGGTTTTGCTAAATTGAGGCAAAGTTCATGTTAGGGGCACTCATCCCTCAGGGCCAACAAGTAGCTACTATTTGTATTATTCATTAAGCATCTGCTCCATGGCTGGCACTATGCTAGGTGCTTCATATAGGGTACTGTTTGTTTTGTGATTTTCTTGCAAGGTGGGTATTATTGCCAATTCACAGATGAAGAAACTGGGTCTCAGGAAGGTTGAATAACTTGACTAATATCATTTAGTCAAAAAGCAAAACGTTCTGATGTCCATGCTTTCCCCGCTAATCCACATTACCTGGATTTTAATAATTCATTTTTCAGTCAAGCTCTCTTATCATTGGTCTGGGAAAACTCACTGGGATATTAAGTAAGACTTGGCAAGTACTTTCATTTTAAAGGTCAAAACTTATAGCTTTACAGTCCCAATTATTTCTTTCTTGAGCTGATCCTCTATTTTGGTAATGGCGCAGGTCTACGCTGCCTCCCTGAAAATGCTCCAGGTAAGATGTTCACCTACGTCATCACCCAGACCTTCTGCTGAGAGGATGCTGGTGGAAGCCACTGACAGTTAAGATTCAGCCATAAATGTCCTTAAGGTGTGCCTAGTACAGCTTCATCTCTGTCTCAGACTCCTTGCTCAACTACCAAGCACATAACCAAGGGTGATATCTACATACGGAAACCTTTCATAGCTCCCCGCTGTCACTCAGGTAAAATAATCACTGCTACACACCCAAGTTCAAGTCCTCCACATGCTGGCTTTGCCATCTTTCTTTCTCTAGCTTCACATCCATCTCTCCCAGAGTGGCTTTGTTCCCACCTGTGGGCGGCACAGGTGGAGTCTTGGTGTGTTTTGTGGCCAGAGGTTTGCTAGCTGGCAGTCACTTCTCAGAATAAATCCAAATGATCTTTCCAAGGAGCATGGAAGTAGCTTCAGCCTTCTCACCCTATCCTTACTATATAAAGAAGAGCCAGGGATGCTCTGAGGTTGCGCTGGGGAAGGTGAGCAGGACATAGCGTTAACAAGTGCCCTACTAAGTAGCCAAATAAATTACGTAACTCTACATAAATAGTACTGATGCTGTCATTCAACATACCCGATGCCACTGAGTGGATATGGACTCATAATGACCCTACAGGACAGAGCAACACTGCTATAATCAGTCTCTGAGGATGTAATCTTTATGAAAGTAGATCACTTTCTCTTGCAGAGTGGCTGGTGGATTTGAACCGCTAGCCGTTGGGTTAGCAGTTGAGGACTTTAACCACTGTACCACCAGGACTCCTAAATATAATATTTTGAAAGAACAGCAGCACCAATTCACAGTAATGGGAGGGGAAAGGAGAAAAACAAAGGGGGAAGAACAAACAAACACCAGGCATTCATCATAACTCTTAGTCAGTGAACAGGCCCTTAAATCCTGCTTATTTTCCTCTAAAGCTGTCCACATCTTTTTCCTCTTGAAGAAAAATTTTAATGGCCCCCAGGAGTCCGGATGAGAACACTTCCTGCTTTTCTTGCTTTCCTTTCTGCCCTCAGTGGCCTTGCAGGGCAGCTGATGCAGTCTAAGGACAAGGCGCTCTCACTGCTGCTTCAGTCCCATGTCAGGAAAGTGGCCATTAGTGCTGATCAGGGTGAGTTTTTTTAATGCCATCCATTTCCAGAAAGGTTCCTCAAAGTTCGAAAGGGTGGGGACCTTTTCACCAGGAAGCCCCATGCTGCCTTCCTGAAAATGCTCCAAGTAAGGTGTTCACCTACGTCATCACCCAGACCTTTGGCTGAGAGGGACACTACTGGAAGCCACTGACAATTAAGATTCAGTCATAAATGTCCTTAAGGTGTGCCTACTGCAGCTTCATTTCTTTGTCTCAGACTCCTTGTTCAATTACCAAGCACATAACGAAGGGTGATGTCTACATACGGAAACCTTTCATAGCTCCCTGCTGTCACCCAGGTAAAATAATCACTGCTACACACCCAAGTTCAAGTCCTCCACATGCTGGCTTTGCCATCTTTCTTTCTCTAGCTTCACATCCATCTCTCCCAGAGTGGCTTTGTTCCCAAAAACTGGTTTGTTTGTTGAGTCCCCAAAACACCTTGCACAGTTTCACCTCTGCAGTCCTCTCTCATTAGAATGCCTGCCTCCATTTTCTTCTTTGCTTATGCAAACCCTGCCCATCTTTCCTCATGAAGCCTCCAGGACAGCCTCCCTACCCCCAACTACCTCTCTTTCCTCCAAAGTCAATTAAAACAGCTGTCAGCTCACTTGAGAGGTATTTCCACTCACACTGTATTGCAGGGTTGGCACTCTTTTCAATGTGACCATCTCCTACCTCTCCATTGAATTAGGGACTCTTTGAGGGCAGGACCAAATATCTCATGCTCCCTGGTATTTTCCTGCAGGGCTAGCATGGTAATATTCACTCAGTAATGTGCTCAGTCTAAATCACAGAGAGCAGGTGAGAGGGGAGACAGGTGCTCATTTTTTTCTTTTTTTTTCAGCTGACATTGTCCCTGCTTGTTGTTATTAGTTGATGTTGAGTTGGCTCTAAGTCACGATGGCCCAGTGTGTACAGAATGAGATACCGCCTGGTCCTGCACCATCCTCATGATTGTCCTTCCAATGTAGGGGGCTCATATTCTAGCACTATGCTGGACAATAAGGAGCTCTGGTAACACAGTGCCTAAGGCATCTGACTGTTAACCACAAGGCTGGTGGTTCAAACCCACCAGACACTCCATGGAAGCAGGACTGGGCAATCTACTTCTATAAAGGTTTACTGCCTCAGAAATGCAATGGAGGTCGCTATTAGTTAGAATCAACTTGATAGCAGTGGGTTTGGTTCTTTTGGTTTTATGTTGGACAATATTCTTTTGTGCTCCATACAGTTTCCATTGGCTAATTTTTGGAAGTAAACTCTAAGCCTTTCCTCTTAGTCTTAGTCTGGAAGCTCTACTGAAACCTCTCTACCATTGATGACCCAGCTAGCATTTAAAATACTGGTGGCATAGCTTCTAGCATCCCAGCAACATGCAAGCCAGCACATTATATGACAAACTGACAGGCAGGTGGTGGTTGTTCCAACCAGCCAGCTCTAAAAAATGGTTTGAACTAACATACTTGGGTCATAGATTCATCATAACAGAATTCTTTTGAAGGCAGGGAAGAAGGGGATGAGCCATTTGGGAAGAGTCCTGGCTGTTTATCTTGAATCTGCAGGGTGAGGAGCAAATGTCATTGGGTAGGTGTGGATGGAGAAGGAGAAGTTATCACCTCTACCTTTAAAGAATGCACAATTCAGACAAACTTGTGCAGGAAAAATCTTAGCAAGAGTGCTACAAAGACACAACCATATAATAATTTGTGATATTATATATTATGGTATCATATAAAAGCATATCAAAAACAAACCAAACTCACTGCCATTGAGTTGATTTCAACTCATAGTGACCCCCTTAGGGTTTCTGAGACAGCAGATCTTTATGAAAGTAGATTGCCCAATCTTCCTTCCAAGGAGTGGCTGGTGGATTTGAACTGCCAATCTTCTGGTTCCAGCAGTCAGATGCCTTAGTCACTATGTCACCAGAGCTCCATAAAAGCATACAGTATATGGCAAATTGATAACACAAAACATAAAAAGCACAGCTGATGGGTGGGATTCCCCTAGGAATCATCTATCAGGAAGTCAAACCCACTGTTACAGGCTGAATTGTGTCCACCAACATGTATGTTGGAATCCTAACCCTTATACATGTGGATATAGGAGCTCTGGTAGTGTAGTGCCTAAGGCACTTGACTGCTAACCAGAAGGCTGGTGGTTCAAACCCACTAGCCACTCTTTGGTAGGAAGGTTGGGTAATCTACTTCCATACAGATACCACCTTGGAAACCCAAAAAGGGATTGCTATGAATCTGGTCCTACTTGATGGCACATAACAACAACATACATGTGGATATATTCCCATCTTAGAAGAGAGTTTGCTTTGTTATGCTAATGAAGTTATATGGGGGTGTGTCTTGAGCCAATCACTTTCAGGATATATAAGGAGCAGACCAGGCGCAGAGAAAAGCAAGCAAAATGGGGGAAAGATCTCCATGTAGAGATTTCCAAGGAACCAAGGAATAGAAGCTGAGAAGAGACAAAGATTTTCCCCAAAGTAGAGAGAGAGAGAGCCTTTCCCTAGAGCCAGCACCTGGAATTTGGACTTCTAGCCTTCTAAACTGTGAAAAAATAAATTTCTGTTTGTTAAAGTCACCTACTTATAGTTTGTCTGTTATAGCTGTTGTTGTTGGTATGTGCTGTCGAGTTGGACCCAACTCACAGTGACCCCTCCTTGTGTTTCCAAGGCAGTATCACTATGGAAGTAGATTGCTCCATCTTCCTTCTGAGGCGTGGCTGGTGGGTCTGAACCGCCAGCCTTCTGGTTAGCAGTCAAGTGCCTTAGGCACTATGCTCTGGATTAACTAAGACACCCACTGTGGTGAATCCTGCAAGGCAGCAGGTGCACAGAGTGATGCTATGGGCTTTGGAGACAGACCTGAGCTCAACTCTCAGTCTACCACTTCCTAGTTCTATAGCTTTTACCATGTTATTTTAACCTTCCAGACTCAGTTTCCTCGGCTGGAAAATAATACCTCACAGGCCTGTTATGAGAATCAATGAGCTAATGGATGTGAATCTGTTTTGTAAACCCTGCAGTTCTGAATCAACACCATTGACTTGTGTTTCTGTTTCTGGAGAAACACTGGACAAGGGCATTATCTCCTTGATAGCAATGGCTCCCCTGTATGATGGCTACAAACACAGAAGGTTCTGTTCATTTAGGGAAAAACCAGTTGCTGTAGAGTCAACTCTGACTCATAGTGCCCCCATGTATGTCAGAGTAGAACTGTGCTCTGTAGAGTTTCTAGTGGCTGAATCTTCAGTAGATTGCCAGGCCTTTCTTCCAAGCTGCTGCTGGATAGACTCAAACCTCCAACCTTCAGTTAGCAACCAAGCCTTCATTTAGCTGTTTGCACCACCCAGGGACTCCTCAGGTCAGGTAAGCGGTGCCTACTGTGCAGTAGAATGTGGTCATCCATCTCCCCGCTCCTGAGACCCAGGCCTTTCAGAAGGAACAAGGTTTGGCAGGTCCACCTTCTCCCCTTACTCATCTGAGGCCTTTAATAGCCATTCTCACCAGTCCTCTCAGCCTTACTCTGTCCACTTCACCACTCCCACCTCTCCTCATCGCCTTTGGGTGATTTAAGAGCCACTGGGGCTGTTTATGCTGATATGTTCAAGTCTCTGTGGCAGGAAAGGAGGGAATAAAGGAGGAAAGAGAAACACTGGAAGAGAAAGAGGAGGAGAGATGCTGAGATTACAATTCGCAGGGCTGGAGAGTCACATTTTTGGGGCTCTTCTGACATAGGGCCTGCCCTGGAATATAGGATCAAGTTCCTCTCTCTTCCTTATCTTTGCCTGCCTCTTCTTTTCTCTGGTGCTTTTTCTGAACTGACAGTCAGCCCTGGGATTAAAAAAAACAAACAACAACAACAACAAAAAAAAACCCTACAACTTCCTTTATATGAGGAAACTTCTTAAGCAGGTGGTGTTGCCACCCTGTTATACTTTCCCACCTTCAATTTCTATATTTTTCTCTCTTTGTTTGAGACTCCCACCCCTGGCAGAAAAGATCCTGGACTGCCAAGCAGCCCCTCTTCAGTAGCAAGCACGTTTAAGGCACACAGAACAGGGGAAGGGCTGTGGAGGTGGATTGAAGGGGCACACAGAAACCGAAGGGTGGATGGAAGGGGCCTGGGGTCTATGCCACAGTCTCCGCCAAGGGAGCCTTAGACACCTGGAGTAGCATCACCCCCTTAGTGAGGGGGCAGGAGAGACAGACTTTTGAAGCCCTATCAGCTCTGGATGTCTAAGATCCCTGGGCCCTCCTCTGAGGGAAAGTGAAGGGCACACTATCAGGGAGGCTGAGACAGGGGAGGAATGTGCTGAGGGGAGAGCAGGGGGATGTCAGGCAGCACAGGGTGGGAGGACCAGGCGGGGAGATGAAAAGAACTCCCTGAGTGAGAATCTGGCCCCTGATGATGAATGGAGTGTGAGAGAGAAGCCTGGAAAAGGGTAAACAGCCAGGAGGGACGGGGGAGGGAGGGGTGAGGAGAAAGAATGTTGAGGTCAAGGAGCAAAGAAAACGCTCCTGGAGTGATTGATTCAAGATTCAACATGTTACACACCCGGATGGATGCACATGTGCACACAGATGTGCACAGCCACACACCCTTACCCCCATGCCTAAGCAGAGGTGTAAGCAGAAAAAGCCCTCTCCCAGACACATTCCACCCTCTGGAAGACCTTTCTTCTGATGTTTTGTCCTGAGGCTCCAAGGGACCCCACTGCAATATGAACTAACATTTGTGCAGTGCTTTTATTACAGGTTACTCAGAATTTCAATACATGATCCCATTAATGTGCTCTTCATGCAGCATGTGAGGTAGAGAGCAGCATGGGCATCCCTATTTCACAAGTGAGAAGACTTAAGTGTATGCAAAATGCAACCACTGCCATGGAGTCGGATCTGACTCATAGCGACCCCTCTTTGGGTTTCTGAGGCAATATCACTACGGAAGTAGATTGCCCAACCTTCCTTCTGGGGAGCCACTCTCCAGAAGGAAGACTTAAGTGTATCTGAGGTGAAATACTTTGGTTAAGGATGTAGAAAGGAGTCCTGATGGCACAATGGTTAACCACTGGGCTGTTAACTGAAAGGCCGGCAATTCGAACCTACCAGTAGCTCTACCTTGAGAAAACACTTGGCCATCTGATTCCGTAAAGATTCCAAAACCAAACCAAATCCACTGCCATCAAGTCGATTCTGATAGCAACTCCTAAAGAGTTTCCATGGCTCCAAATCTTTATGAAAGCAGACTGCCTCTGTCGCTCTCCCACAGAGCGGTTGGTGGGTTTGAGCCACCAACATTTATGGTTAGCAGCCCAATGCCTTAACCACAGCACCACAGCCGAGATAATCTTATGGGACAGTTCTACTCCATCCTTTAGGGTCACTATGAGTCAGAATTGACTTGATAGCACACAGCAACAACAAAGGGATGTGGAAGTGGCACTTGGTCTCAGGGCTCTTGAAGTTAAGATGTGTACTTATTCCTTCATGTCATCCTCCCTCTCTGCAGATTGTTTCATTGGAATAGAAGGTACTGGACGTGCCATTAACTGATACCTTCATGGAGCAATTGCCTACTCCTGTGATCAGGCTCTGCCTCCCAGGAGCCCATAGTCATGGATACACTATTATCACTCTTCCTGAGTCGGGGGTGGGATATAAGAGGCTGGGGCTTACAGTTGATCTCTTGGGGACTCCCTGAGAAAGTCAGGAGGAAAGTCAGGGTCTGGAAGCTCAATTGTCATCTAGTTCCTGCCTAGCCCTAGCTGGTAAGAAGGTGGGCTGGGGAGGGAATGAAGCCTGGAGGATGTCCTGGGGTGGTGTGGGGGTTGGGGCTTGCACAGGTGGTAGCAGATGGAAAGAGTTCTTAAGCAGGAATTTGCAGAGGAGAGAGGCTGTCATGCCATAGGCTTTTCCCTTTTCTGCAAACTGCCTTCACCTCTAGTGCAGAAGACTCTCTGCCAGCTCCCCTTCTGAAGACCACATTTCCACAGTCCTTTTAGCCAGACCTCTAGTGCAGGCGGCTCCTACACGCTGCCTCATTTCTCCCAGATACCCTTCCTCTTCCAGCTTTCTGCCCTGGCCCTGCTGCTCTTCAATTCTCAACCATGGCAGATCACTGATTAATTCAGGGCTGTTTAATAACCCTTCTATTCTGATGAAACAAGCTGTCTTGTTTTCTTTATTTTTAACACTGACTTTCGTTTCTTTGCTAAGTATCTTACTGTCATTTAAATTTCTCTGTCTCCAACCAAGCTGATAATAGACTGGAGTGAGCAGCTGCTTCTGTCCTGTTTATGACAACGATTAGAAGTTAGAGCTGCGCAGAGAAGGGACCAAGTCTTAGTTCAGAGAGGTCTAACCCTGCTTGTGGAGGGACTGCTGATTTTAACGTGATTAGGAGAACTCTAGCTCCAGGGGAGACCCCAGATAATCCCAGCCTCGCCTTCCTGGCACCCTGCTCTGAGGACAACCATGAGGGTGAAGGTGTGAGCACCAGCTTTACTTAGTTTGGAATTAAGGCCAGCAGCCGGGGGTCATTTTTTATCAACCTGACACTCAAGTTCACTTCTTAACAGAGTCTCTTCCTCCACCGAACTTACTGAGCAGCAATGAGGGAGACTTGAAGTTAGAGGATTTGGAGGGGGGTGGGGATGTCAATCATTACCTATTTACTTTTCTGCTCAATATAGAAATCTCCTCTTGAGATCTCCCAACCATTGCTTGAATTCCCCAAAGGATGTAGAGCTCATTCCCTCAATCTATAGCCTTCCAGGGCTGAATGTTTCTGGTAAATCACTCTCTTCTGTCCTCTTGCAACACATATATTTATTGTATGGCAGTTATCTGTGTGCGTGCCTCTTCTCCCTTGCCACATTGCAAGTGCCTTCAGAGCCTGGACAATAACTTGCATCTTTCCCATAATACCTGGCACACAGTAGATATTCAATAAATGTGTGTTCAAACAAATTAAATAATGCTGTGCCAACTTCAATCTGCTTGCAAGTAATATAACTTCCTTCTCGCTGAACAAGCTTTTGGTGATGCTTCCCATTTTCTCTACCTGGAAAAGGCCTCTGCCCCTTCCTGTCCTCAGACCAGAAACTGCTGCTTCCTCAGCAATCCAACTTTTTTCTCCAGATTCCCAGGGACTACACAGCTAGTGAAGAGTTTGGCCAAGGAAGCAGGGGCCATGCAGCTGAAGCCAATCAGGTGGCCCAGAAAAGACCCTCTGGATCCCATTCCCTCCCCGGTCAGCTCTAGCTGCCTGGGAAAGCTCACAGGTGCATGGGGCTCCAACCCCAGCCAGCCTGGCACTCCCCTGGCCTCAAGCTCCCCTGGAGCTTCCTGAGAGCGGGAGAGTTCTCCGAGCCTCCCAGCCAGCACAGTCTGCACGCAGCTGCTGGGGTCATTGTCTCACCCTCTTCAAGTTGTGATTGCTGAGTCTATAGAGACGGAAACACAAACAGTGCCCATAGTGCCTCTCAGGCAAGGAGGGGCTGCTTGGCCTTGCCAGAGCCATTGACTGTGCAAATAGCAAGGCTTGCTGTGGATGGAGTAAAGCTGGTTGGAGCTATTTAAAGGGTGGGGGTGGGGGTGTTGCTTTCAACACTACACTGCCCAAGTCCATGAAGAGGCAGTGGGTATGTTCTGAGGACCAGTGGACTGGCAGAGAAGAGGACAGGTCAGTTCTCTGGGAGAATACTCCTTTACCATGAAATGCATATCTGCTCAAACCCAAGAAGAGAAAGATGAGGGAGGTTCCTCCACCCTGTGGATTAGAAAGTTAAAGTGGCTAAGTGGGAATAGTCAGAGTGTACTGGCTTAGGTAGTGCACTGGGTTAGGTTGGAGCAAGCAAATTGCCTACAAGTTGGAGAGCAGTGAATGGTGACTTGCCGTGTGGCTCAAAGCAATCCACTCATCCAGCTTGGACATAGGTCTCACCTCTATTACGAGGACCTGAGTAAAGCTACTATCAACTACTCAGGAGTATTTCCCAATGATTCCACCAAGAACATCCATTTCTTTTGTAATTCAAATAGTTTTTAATAATATTTTAAAAATTGAAAATCAAGGCACCTTGTCACACCCATTTCCCACAGTAGATTCTTAGATAGTGCTGTCCAATGGATGGGGCACTTTCCTTCTGCAGCCACCTTGCCAGACTCTGCAGTTCTAACAAGTGGACAAGGCCTCTTGTGCTCCAGGTGGACCGTAGGGGAGCTCCTTGGTTAGGCAAGAGATAGCTGATGCTTTCCCAGACATCCTGTTATCTTTTGACCAGTGGTCAGTGCTGGCCAAGGATCCAGGCCTCAATGCCAAGGTCCACTTGGGCTCTCCGACCCAGTACCTATTCATACTCTCCATGCGGGGTCTTCCCCATCCATGACCATACTCTTGGGAGCTCTGTGAACAGGAGCCTGCAAGCCCAAAGGCAGGCAGGGAATGCAGCCAGGACCCAGTGTGATTTGCCCTTTTCCTTGCCATGCAGGGGCTGACTTCCAGAGTAATGCAAGTTACTACTTTTATGACAGAATTCTTCATCTCTACTTGTCTTCATGTTGAAGACACAAAAACCCAAGAGTAGCAAATTCAGGATTTGGATGCTAAACTCACTGGTTACTTGTTAACCATGGGCCTTGCAGGTGGCCCCATTGTTGGAATCTACATCAGCTTTCTTCCCAGTTTACAGCCTCCACTGAGCCTTGGGGGCATTTCTACTTTAGCATACAGACATTCTTTAAACAAAATCTTATCTGTCTCAGAACATTTCAGATAAATGGGGAGAGAAAAAGAGAGAGAGAGAGAGGGGGAGAGAGAGAGAGAGAGAGAGAGAGAGAGAGAGAAATGCCCTTAGCTTGGCATTTGTCTGGCTTTAAATTGAAAATACTTTTTCACATTTGAGGCATTTGTCATTTTCCCAATGTCCCTGACAGAATCTTCCTATGCTTGGCTCCAAAAACAGTTAGAACCCTTGGGGAGCCAAGAAAAGCATTCATTCCCACTGTAAAGATGGAGAAATTGAGATATTGAGATTCTGGCTAACAGGCGGGAGCTAAAGCTGTGTGTAACCCATTGCCATTAAGTTGATTCTGATTCGTAGCAACCGTGGAGAACAGAGTAGAAGAGTTTCAAGAAGGGTTACTAACACACTCTTCTCCCATAGTATCCTATGGTTCCTTCTTATCTCCTTCCTGTGACCAAGGAGCAAATGGAGGGTGAGTCCTGGAAAGAGCTACAGGTGTGAAGGGGAGCCTTTGTTCCTGTGTGTTGGGACTACTATTCTTTGACACCAGACTCTTCCTGACCATCTGTTCCCACCTCTCTTAGTAGTGCCCAAACCTCCTGCATGAAGGTGGGATGTCGATGTGGCTTTCCAGCTTCACAGGGAGTTCAGATCATTTTCTCTAAGTCTCTCACAGCTGGGTCCTCAAGCCCAGACGCCAAAGTTCTTGACACCCTCAGGGTTACTCAGAGTGGGGTGGTAGACTTGAATCTTGTTAATTTCCGGTTAAACCTCATGGGGATGTTTGCCTAAACTCAAACCTGGTGTTGTGGGCTTTAACTCCATAGAAGAGAGCAAAGGGACTTGTCAGAAAACTACAGGCAGCTGGTGTGAGAGTGGGGGGTTAGTTTTGTCAGGGGACTGTGAAGTCCTCAGACAGACCTCCCTCTGCTGGAAAACACCACCACCTACCCACCCACTTGGAGTAGAGACCTTGAAGAGCTGTCCTGACTCAGTCGAGGGGTCTCTCATGCATGGCCAGGGAAGAAGCCTGGGTCTTCCTGTCTGCCTTCAGGCTGGGAAAGCACTAAGAACCCGGCCTCCACAATGTTTGGAAAATAGGCTCTTCTCCTTCAGGTATCTTACTTAGTTCCTCAGGAGAAAACACATGGGAAGCCATGGGAGCTGTCAAGGGAGGTGGGAGGTCAGAGGCCAACTTAATATTTACCCAGCCCAGCCGAGGGCTTTCGTTTTTATGAAGCAGGAAACCACTTCAAAGCAGCAACATCCCTTCTTGTCAGTTGGGTCTACACGCTAGTTCTCTGCCTGTATACAGCATGGCTTATTTTCACAGCTCTTCCTCTCCTCCTGTACCTTCCACTCTCTCCCAGGCAGGGTAGAACCACTGCCTAGCCTCCCGCTCCTCCTGGCCACCTGCTCAGAGATGTTAAATTTTCCCACGGTCCCAGAACAATTATAATCTCTGGAAATCACAATCTCTGAAATTCTGAGCCTGTCCCTGGATTTTTCCTGTTTACTTGGATGGTGAGCCTTCTACCAATTTGGGGCTGGGGTTACAGTTCCTCATCCCAAACCCTCATTCCATCACCAGAGCAGAAAGCAAGAACTAAGTGTAAGACAGGTCTTAGACACAAGTGTTTCGTTACATTTTTGGGGTCACAAATTTCTTCTCTTGGAGATATATAAATGCACATACCTATATATTTCTGCATAGATTATCAAGGATTTCATAGGCTTCTCCACCACCTGTCTGTCAGTTTGTCATACTGTAGTGGCTTCTGTGTTGCTGTGATGCTGGAAGCCATGCCACCAGTATTTCAAATACCAGCACGTTTGCTCATGGTGGACAGGTTTCAGTGGCATCCCACTAAGAAAAAAGGCCTGGCAATCTACTTCTGAAAATTAGCCAGTGAAAACTTTATGGATCACCAGAGAACACTGTCTAACTAACTTGCTTTAGACACATCACCAGGAGGGATCAATCAGTGGAAGAGGACATCATGTTTGGTGAAGTAGAGGGCTAGTGAGGGCAATGGGAGACCCTTGGTGCCATGGATTGTGACAGTAGTCACAATGATGGACTTGGCATGCTGATGACTATGAGCATGACACGGGACCAGGTAACATGTCATTCTGCTGTACACAGGGTTGCCAGGAGTAGGAGTCAACTCAATAGGAGCTAACAACAACAGCAACAGCATGGGTCTCTTGAAGCCCAAATATTCCTCGATTTAGAGTTCCTGATTCTGTCCATCCCAGAACAGGGGCCCGTGCAGCGTCTCTGAAGTGCTCTCCCCAGTCACTGTGTGAATTCTGTGAGGAACAGGGATAACACTCTCCTCCATTATAGGATTATTAGAAAGTTTTTAAGTTTAGTTGATATGTACCTTCTCCTAATGTCCCCCATTAGTCTTCCTTTGTCTTCTTTCTGGACAGAAATTTTAAGAGAGTCCTTTCTTCTGTGGGTAGCAAACACATGGCAAAGACAGCTGTGGAGTGGGGCTGCCTGTTCAGCCATTGTGGGGGGTGGTGGTAAAAACTGAATGTGCCTTCGCAGGTCCCATCTATTTAATGAGTTCATTCAGATAAGAGTGGGTGAGTAGCCGGCAGGATTCTGGACACTTACTTGTGAATATGGATGAGTAATAGAAATACCATTTCGTGGTGAGCCACACTGCCAGCTCTAGGGGCACCGGAAAGGGATGCAATCTACATAGAATACAGCTCCTCTGGAGTGGGCAAGGGGGAGCCCTAACCCTAGGATTTTGACTAATAGAAAACAACTCCAGTGGAGTCAGTTTTAAATCCATAGACGAAAATGAGAAGAAACAAAAAATGACTAAAGGTAGTTCTGAAAGGCAGGGATATGGAGAGAGTTAAAGAGTCATTCTTGATGGAGCACTATGAAGACCTAAGGTACCTTCCAGTCTCTCTCCTGAAAATCCATACCTCCCACTGACTTAGAGGTACTGTGGGTGGAGCAAATGGTTAAGTGCTCGGCTACTATACAAAAGACTGGCAGTTCAAACCCACCCAGAGGTGCCTTGGAAGACAGACCTGGCAATCTGCTTCTGAAAGGTCACAGTCTTGAAAGCCCTATAGAGTAGTTTTATTCTTTACCCGTGGGGTCGCCATGAATTGGAATAGATTCCATGGTAACTAATAATAACAAACATTGACTTAGAGCAAAAGCTTTGAGGAGCTTTTTGGACATCATTTACTCTGAACTCCCAATTACCTGGTTAATTGCATTTTGCTGTACACTAAACTTCCTTGGGGATACTTGGTTTACACAACTCCTCCTTCCCCAGTATACTATACCTACTCTTTGCAGGTAGGATCTGTTACTTTTTCATCTTTGTACTATAACCTATGGAGCTCTGGTGGAGTAGTGCCTACAGCATCTGACTGCTAACCAAAAGGCTGGGGGTTCAAACCCACCAGCCACTCCTCAGAAGGAAGATTGGGCAATCTACTTCTGTAGTGATACTGCCTCAGAAATCCAAGGAGGGGTCGCTGTGAGTTAAGTGCGATTCCATGGCAGTGTGTTGCATTGTTCACTATAACCTACCACATTCCTTTTGTTTATGTAAACTTCAATGGACTCCAATTCCTGCTTTCAGTATCTTCCTAGCTGCTTCAGTGCAAAGGGCAAAAACTGTGGTGTAATGATTCTAATTTGAAGATAAACAAATTTAAATTGGGAGGAATGTTCTGTTGTGCTCTTCACTCCTTCTTGCTTTACCTGCAAACAAGAAGCCAAGGTAGGCAGGGAGGCTATTTAAATACAGAAAGAATCTTAGATAAAAATTCTCCAGAAAGTGTGGAGAAGTGCTAAGGGTACTCAGCTAGAAGTAGGGGCCCTCTCAAAACCTGAGAGAGAGAGAAAGAAAGAGAGACACACACAGAAAGAGAGAGAGGAAGTGTGTGTGTGTGTGTGTGTGTGTGTGCTGGGGGGCACAGAGGAGAGCTATTCCTTCACCAGCCACTCACGCTGTACCCCAGGACCCCTCCTCCTCTCTGAAAGACAAGTTGAACTTTGCAAGGGCAACTCTATTGCCTTTTATCTCTCATCCTGAAAGTAATTTTAGCCAAGGAAAAGCAGGATTAAGCTTTCATAACATGATACATTTATCTTGTTTTTCTTCTTTTTTTCTCTCTCCTCCTTACCCCCACCCTTGACCCCAGGTAAGTTTGAGCCAAGAGGAAGCCAAGACTAAATATCAAGTGAGGGTATCAGATCTGAAGAGGTGCTACTCTCTGGTCCCTGCCCTTCCCAAAACTTCCATATTTTTCCATACTTCTGTTAGACAGTCATTATCTCTCCTCAGATGAGAAAAGCCTCTGGACTCTCCTCTCTCTCAATATTGTCCTCTGCTGAAATGAAAGAGGGAATTATAATTCAGAGAAAGGCTCCCACAGAGAATATGAAGACAAAGATTAAATCAGTGATACAACGTTGAAATACGCTCAATTCCTGAAAGGTCTTTTTCCAAAAGGTCTCCTTAGAAGCAGTTTCACCACCACCTGAGAGTATTTCGAAAGCCACATTTAGGGAGCTGGAAGAAGGGAAGGCATGTGAAAGCGCCTTGGGGATGTGCCAAAAATTTCTAGTGCTGATAAAGAAAGGAGAGGGCGGGCCAGCCAGCAGACTGGACTGCCTGCTAACTTGAGAATGCAACCCCCCCCCCCCGCCGCCCCCTCCACCCCAGACACATCCTGCCTGGGCAGGCCTTTCCTAGAGCTGCTCAGGCCCTGGGTGTACCACTGCTTAATGCTACAGGCGCCTTGTCCACTACAACCAGACGGGTCCAGAGGTCCCACTAGCCATAGGACCCTATCAGTTGTGGTTTCTGGGTAGTGACAGCTGGGAGGGTCTAATAAATCTCATCTATTATTTTCTTCTGGTGGTTTAGTGCCTAAGGCATTTGACTGCTAACCAGAAGGTTGGCGGTTCAAACCCACCAGCCACTCCCTGGAAGGAAGGTTGGGCAATCTACTTCCGTAGTGATACTGCCGTGGAAACCCAAGGAGGGGTCGCTATGAGTCGGATCCGACACCATGGCAATGGTTGCAGTTTTTTGTTTTGTAATTTTTTCTTCTCTGAAAAAAAAAAAAAAAAAAAAGCACAAAAGCTACTGTTTAGGGCCAAACCTGGCTTTCAAGAGTCCCCTCTAGTGGAGAAAACCTGCTACTTCAGCTTCCCAATTCAGCCCCGAGCCTCTCTGGACATGTGGAGACTGAGAACTGTCCCCTTTTGCCTTGCTGCTCTTGTTCCCACTCTTTCTTCCTGTGTTTGCTCTCTGCTCTGTCCACCCCAATCACACTGTTAGTCCCTCTGTCTCTCCTTCTGCTTTCTGTCTCTCTGCCTCTCTCCCTTTATCTGTGACTGTTTCTTCATCTGGACTTGAGTCTTGGCATCTTGGTCTGCATCTTCTGTCCACCTGTTTATGTTCTCTGTGGCTCAGGACTCCAACTCTGACTAGCTGGAAATACTTTGGCAAGGCCTTGGAGCAAATTGCCTCATCTTAGAGGCTCTAAACAGGCCCGCAAGCCAAACCTGTGTGAAGCACTAGGAAAACCAAGCTTTCCTGGAGGAGAATGAAACTTTGGCAAAAACTTTCCTCCTTCCCCCAGCACACCCCAAGTAAACATGGGTCTAATGGAAATACATACATACATACATATACATATATGTATACACACACACATATATATACACATACATACATATATGGAGTTCTAGTGGCATAGTGGATAAGGCTGCTAACCAGGTCAGCAATTCAAACCCACTAGCTGCTCTATGGAAGGAAGATGGGGTGATCTACTTCCATAAAGATTTATAGCCTCAGAAACCCAATTCTGAGTCAGAATTGACTTGATGGCAGCGAGTTTGGATTTTTTATTTGGTATATATATATATATATATATGTAAAACCAAACCAAACTCACTGCTTTGAACGGATTCCAACTCATAGTGACCCCCACTGACTCGACGTCAGTGAGCTTGGCTTTTTTTTGGGGTGTGTGTGTATACACACACACCGACACACACGTATGTAAGTGGTATAGTGCCTAAGGCATTTGACTGCTAACCAGAAGGCTGGTGATTCAAACTCACCAGCTACTCCTTGGAAGGAAGATTGGACAATCTACTTCCGTAGTGATACTGTCTTGGAAACCCAAGGAGAGACTCCATAGCAGTGAGGTTTTTTTTTTTTTGGTATATACATGTAAAACCAAACCAACCTCACTTCTTTGAGTTGATTCCGACTCATAGTGACCTGCATTAGGTTTCTGAGGCTGTAAATCTTTACGTTAGTGGATTGCCCTATCTGTCTTCCACAGACCAGCTGGTGGGTTTGAACTGCTGACCATCTGGTTAGCAGCCAAATGCCTTATCCACTATACCACCAGAGCGCCTTATGTGTGTGTGTGTGTGTGTGTGTATGTATATGTTTATTTATTTATATTTATATACATATTAAAGCTGTCTATTCACCAAAGCTCCTGCCTTGGTGTCTTGTGTGAAGCCAACCCACTCTCTTTGATCAATGCTCCCCACCCTCTGCTTGCTTCCCTGATTCCCTGTCTCTGACACACATCCTGCCATGCAAACAACTGGCAATACCTAGTGAGGGGACAAGTGGCAGGAGGTGATGGGAAGACCTTGCAGAGCAAGGGAAGAGGGAGAGAAAGGTGGGTGGGCATCAGGAACTGATCCTGGGGCTGAAGGAAAGCAGAGTGAATGAATGTTCTGTTAGGGTGAGAGGGGGCCTAGAGGGAACACCTGCTGGTCCTGTGTGTTTCCAAGAGAGATATCCTTTCACCCAATAGGGAGATATGGCTAGGGCAGGGCAGGGGTTAATAGTTAACCAACTGCACTCACAAGGAACTTTATGCATTGCTCACTAAGCCTTTTCTTTCAGCTCTCCATGTCCCTTCCTTCTCTCTCCTTATACTTTTACCCGGTAGGGACCCTGCTCCCTGACAAAGAACTTTCTCGCCTCTATTTCTGCCCTCAAATTCCAGATGGAACAGTATGGAGCTAGATAAAGAGGTTCCATATGCCCAAATGCCAGGGAATGGGGCTCAAGAAAGCCTGAGGGCTAAGCAAAAGAAGAAGGGGGTGGCCTCTTCTTACCACCCATCCCTGCTAGCCACCTTAGGATGAGCTGTTTGACCCTGGAAAGAACTGCCTTTCTCTCTATCTCCGCATGGCTCACCTTTAGAAATGACCAAAAAGACGTGGATGCACACTCACCCCTCATTTACTCTAATCAGGCATGAAATCTTTGTAACTAAGTGAAAAAACTGTTTCCCATAAGGGACTCTGTTCCATTCATCATTGTTTGAGCTGAGCATATGTGGAGGGGAGAAACAGAATATGCACATATAATGAATTGATAGCAGACTGCCCCTGGGTGAGGGTGGTAGAGATGGGGGTTGGGGCTGGAGACCAGGAGCTGTAAACCTCCAGCACCTCAAAGCCTGTTTCTACCAGTTTTCCCTATGGACAGTCCTGAATTATTTCTAGTTAACAGACTGTAACACAATGCTCCAGTCTCTTTATGATCAGAATGGGGTGGGGGTGAGGGGCTTGGCTTGGGGCTCCTGGCCTCTCCATTTGCCATGATGGACAGAAGTATATTGTGCCCCAGTCTGTGTGTGTGGAGACAGCTGTGTGGCAATGCAAGGAGACAGCTGGGGGTGGGGTGGGGGTGGGGGTGGGTGGTGCTGCTGCTGGAGACAGGAATAGCTTCCCCCCAACACCAAACCCCATGTCTTAGGGGAGGCAATCGTAGAAAATGAGGCAGGATGGAGACTATAAAACCCCTAAACAGTGACAAGTCCAGTACCATAAATATTTCATAGTACCTGAACTGGTGAGTTTAGGCTGCTGCCAGCTGCAGCCTTGTATATTTAACCATGTCACTGGTTCCCCTCCTGTTTGTGCACTTGCTTCTAACATGCCCATGAAATAAAGATTAGCTGAATAATCAGAAGTATTTGTAAATGGTAAAGGGCCTAGTAGAAACGTGGCTGTTCTCTGCAGGTTTTTCTTTGAACCTCACTTTAAGCGCAGACTCCAGAAAAACAGATGGTGAACTTTTACATTCATCACACCTGCAGCTTTGGATGGCCCAGGGAGTTGGAGTGAATGCTCCCTGGGCTCTGGAGATAGGGGTAGGTATTTAGGCCAGCTCTGAAAGGCGGGCCACCAACCTTGTAATGACATGGTTTCAGGTGATGGACATGTGACACCACCATTTATTGTTTATTTGACTTGGACTGAAAGGGCTGCCCCAGGCCTGGAGAGACCCCTATCCTACGCTGTGTCAGAGCAAGGTTCAGGTGGGATTCCTTGCTAGGCTTATGGTGCCCGAGCAGAGGAGACTTTCCTTCCCATACTTTCCCACTTTGGATACTGTGCCTCCTCAGCAGCATCTCTACTGCTCATCACTCCAAATGTCATTTCCATTTAGCTGCTTTGCAAGCCAATTTGCCCCATCCTAATGTAATTTGCTGAGGACAGTAAGGGAGCAGAAACAGCAGTTGTGTTGCCCTCCCTTTATCAGCCAGTCCCTGAAGAAGATCTGCTGTGGGAGCGAGGGAATGTCTAGTTTAAGAAATGCTGGCTGGTGGCGGCAAGTTCAGGGATGAGGAGGGGTCAGGAGTGAAAGGCAGTGATGTCAGGTAGAAGAAGGGTAAAGATAAACAGCCTGGCTAAAAATCTGGACAACTTCGGCTCTTCCTTTCCTCAGTTCCCTACCCTCTCTTCCCACTACCCCAAATCCCCTCTTACCCCACCTCTCAAGCCACCTGGGGAGATCACAGGTAATTAGTTACAATGGTGCTTTGGGAGGTGAGAGGAAAGTTAATGAATTCTTCTGTCTTCAGGCCTGTAGGTCAGAGGGGAGTGGGCTGCAAGCAACTTGGGAGCTTTCTGTGGTGAATGCACAAAAGTTGTGCATTTCAATTAGGAATAGTTTAATTCTGCCAGTCAGGGCTATCTCTTTCCTGGGCTTTGTTGGGCTTTGTCATTCTGTTCAAGGCCCCAAAATCCAAAGCCAGCCCAGCTGGAAGAGTGAAGTTTCAAGGTCTGGGAAAGAACCTGAGCAAGACAGGAGCCTGTATTGTGAGCGTTAGGGGCAAGGTGAATCTGACACCTGCCCCGAAAATGTCCAGCCAAGTCCAGACACTCATCTTGCCTTGCTGCTTATAAACCTTGTCCACTGTGTCAAAGGAGAGAACGAAGGGCATGAAGGGATCTTGCCCCAAATGTCTGTGGGTTCCTCCAAGCTGATGGACCCCCAAACTACTGCCTCACACTACAGCTGGCAGTCCCACTCTCTCAAACCAATGTAGCCTTTATGTTCATTGAACATCCACTATTGGTGTGCCTGTTTCCTAGGACTGCTACAGAGGACCTGATGCCATTTCCACTGACACCCCCCTCCCAATAGGGCTCTCATTTCCAGTCCTTTAATGGATCTAGAAGCGGCCCTGGTGACACAACGGTTTAGTATTTGGCTGCTAACTGAAAGGCTGGGAGTTTGAACCTATCCAGAAGCTCTGTGGGAGAAAAGACCTGGTGATCTGCTCTGGTAAAGATTATAACCTAGAAAACCTTACCTGTCAGTTCTACTCTGTCACATGCAGTCCCCATGAGTCAAAATTGACTCTCTGGCACCTGACGACTGACCTAGAACCTCAAGTCTTTTGCCCAACTTTCCTTTCCCATATCTGTTTCTCCTGAGAAGAGCTCAGTCTTGCTCCTCCTAGAGCAAGAGTCATGTCAAACAGGTGGACTTTTTCAGGAACTGGGGATGTCAGTTGCTGCCGCCTTTCTCTTTGGCCACCATTAACATGTATAGAGACTATCAGTGGGATGGATGAAAAAGGGCTAGATTTTCTAAGATTCCTGTATCACTTGTGGGGCAGGGCAAGAAAGAGCACATGGAAAAAATATTCTCCTCAAATGGTTCATAAGAAGCCTCGGGAACCCAAGGCAAGCTCCCACTTCAGCCCTCAATGCTTGGGTGCCGCCCAAAGCTGGAGGGCCCCTGTGGGGGCACTTCGTCACTTGGGAGTAAAGACGGAGGGGGTATGGAGAACTTCCTCCCATTCAATGCCTTGGAATCGCTATTTGACCAGTATGGAACCCGCACAAATGATGCGTTCCCCTCCGGTTGCCAAATCCCCTGATCCAAAGGAACAGTCAGCGGCCACCAGAGACTCCAGCACCCGACAGAATGCCCCCAAACCGAGCGCTGGGTATAGTGGCCTCAAGCTGTTTCGCTCATGACCTGAGGCCCTATTTGGGCTCCAGCTCTCGGGACAGCCTTGCTGCTCTGGTGCTCCCCAAAGCCGCAGACCGCCGGCAGGTGCGCGGTGGG
>NW_006921600.1:18957786-19011134 GCF_000298275.1 Orycteropus afer afer | reverse complement strand
GGCAGCCGGCAGCCGGCGGGGTTAGCCCGGGGCGGGAGGAAGCGGCTCGGAGTCCTCCGACTCACGCGCGCACACCGCGTTCCAGCCCGCGAAAGTGGTCCGGCCTGAACGCACCGTGAGGGGACTCACCCGCTGGGGCCGAGCCCCCGGTGTCCGGGGCGGGGACCCTGGAGAGGCGGGTGCTGGAGGAACCTCCAGAGGTGTGCGCGCGTTGGGGGAGAGGGTGGAGGGCGCTGCCTACTCAGGGCTCCCGGCCCGAGCCGCTGCTTACCCAGATTCAGCGACGTCGGTCTATCCTTCTGTCCCTGGTCTGTCCGCCTGGGCCGCGGACTGCCTAAGGCGGCGCGCTGCCCTTCTCCCTGCCTGCAGCTCAGAATCACAGGCACGACAAAATCCACATGGAGTCCAAATTCATTAAAATCCACGCCAAGCCACCAGCCACTTATCTGTATTCCTGAAGTGGCCCCGCGGTCTTCGGTCCGCGCGCCCCTCAGTCCTCCGTCGCCCCGCAGCAGCACCGCCGGGCGCTGTCGCGGGCTCGCGGGGGGCACTCGGAGGAGCCGAGGGGGCGTATGGGGGTGGCTGGCGGTGCCTTTCCTTGGGAAGAAGCTGAACACCGGCTGTCTTCAGATTTTTCCACCGCGACTTTCCGGGCTCCTCTGACATCAGCAATCCCGGCGCTTCCTTCCCTTCTTGCTCCCCGGCTCACAGTCCCATTTCCTCCGGGAACCTTGGCTATGGAGATCTATTTAGGGGTTGTCTCCGCTCGCGCTCCCGACAGCTCTCCAGCTCGTGGGGTCTCTCTCGGAATTGCTCGCCCTTTCGGCTGCAAAATTCCCAGGAACTGTGCTCGCCCGCCCTCCCGCTCCAGTCTGGTGCGGACGCTACTCCGCCGGCAGCTCCAGCTCCCGCGGCGGCGGTAGCGGCGGCAGCGGCGGTGGAGTCCTCGGCTCCGGCCTCCCTATATTACCATGCAGCTCATTATCATAGAGGCCACGCGCGTTAACCCCCTCCCTGCCGGCCGCGCCGGCTGGGCGCTGGGGCCGCGCCCGCCACTGGCACGGTCCGCCACAGCCGGGCCTTAGCCCCTTTCCCCCGCCCGCTAGGACTGCCTCCTTCTCGAGCTGTCAACAAAGGAGACGCAGGTTGGAAATGGGGAGGCTGCCCCACTACCTACCTAGCGCCCGGCTCAGCCCAGACCCACCGGGCACCTTAAGTGGTCAAGGGGGTAAAGAAAATCCTGCCAGGGGTTGGGGATTATTAGGTCGAGGCCTTGAGAGCCCCGCTGGTTTAACCTCCGGTGGGGGAGCTAAGGACACTGACAGAGTGGGCGAGGGCAGTGAGGATGGGGTGCCCCCTTCCTTAGGACCACCTGTCACGGTGCACATCCTCCACACCTCCCCTTCATCTGTAATTTGGGTAAAGGGTGAGTGGGAAGGCACAGGCCTTGCTTAATAGGGTTGAGGCACAGGTCTTGAAATTTATAAGAGCAAATGCCCTCTTCGCATGAATTTCAAAAAGCCAACAATCTGTCAAATGAGGTTTGTAGTTGTTATTATTATTTTTATAATGCGAAGATGACCTTTGCTCTAGATCTCAGGCTTCCAGCTCTGTTAGGGATCCTGGGCACCTAGCAAGTCCTGACTTGGATGAGGGAGGTGAGGAAGGGAGGAGAGCTTTCAAAGTGCAGACCCAGGGAGCCTGACAGGGCAATCAGAGAGGTGGCTATAAGATAACTTATTTTAATAACCTGCGGAGTAAGGTTTCTGGATTCCTGATGGTCATGCTTCGCTGCCCTCACGACCAGACTCCGTGCCGTTTAGAGTCACAGTATTTCTGCAGCCTCTGAACACTGCTTTTCTCCCAAAGGGACCTGCCAGCTAGACCCCAGAGAGTTCCCAGGTTCTGCGTAGTTCCTGCTAGCGATTAGAGCACACGCGAGTTTACTCAACGTGTCCAAGTGTTCTGATAAACTCCCTCTACTGCCCTCTCGTGGCCACAGTCCTCAGTGCTTTAAATGAGGGGGCAGGAATCACCCCTGAAACTCTGAAGGGAGTCATAATGTTGTTAGAGTAGTGGATTCCGACTTTTGGCGAGCCCACGTGTACAAACTACAACTATACGTCATAGGAATTTCTAGACTGTGACCTTTTGGAAGCTGATTACCAGGCCTTACTTCCGAGGCACCTCTGGGTGCATTTGAACTGCGCACCTTAACTAGCAGTTCAGTACTTAACCCTTTGCACCACCTTGGGCTTCTTTTCAGAGCAGTAGGGGCCTTAAAAATAAATAAATTTATAACACAGGGGTCATCTTGCATAGTCCTGCATTCAATCTTCCATTCAGGATTGGCTCCACCATCTGCAGAAATTAGCTAATTTTTGAAACGTTCTTCATTGCATTTAGCTGAGATTTGTCTCCATGCTGCTACCACTCGTTGCTCCTGGTTTTGTCCTGTGGAGCCACAAGAGTTAGTCTAAACTCTTTCTTGATCCATACCTGTTTTCTGTGAATTTCTTTAGCATATATTGTTGGCACCATTTCAAGCAATTATCATATGTTGCCCCATACGATAATTTATTTTTCCGTATAAGTAGATCTTGTCTCCCCATCCAGACAGTCTAGTCTATTCTCTTATCTCTGGCTAGACTGAATCAAAACCACATTTTTAAAAAGGAGATTTGAAGAAGACGCTAGGAGATTTTGGAACAAAAATTCTCCCACTTGCTCAATGTATGGAACAGCAATCTGGCTAGCTATACCTAAGATAGCAAGTTGTAAAGTTGGAGATATCTAATTGATAAAACTCACAGCTGAAAATTAAGGCCCTCTGGTTTTAAAGCAAGCTATATGACCCTGGAAGAGCTGTCATCTCCTCTCCATGCCAAAGTATAATAAAATCCTGGGAAGATCATGATACAATTTAAACGATTCCCCCCGTCACCCAGGTCCCCTTCCTAGCATTCTAGAAATGGATCCTATAATGAAGAGCAAAGCAGCATAAAATGAAACAGACTCCTCTAACTCTACCCTCCACCCCCTATCCTCCCAAAAAGGGAGAGGAGAGGATATACACAGGAGAACACATTGTAGGTGGGGTGACATGCTGTCGTCCAGTTTCCACGTTGCCACTGAATATAGTCTGAGATCTGAGCCCTATGAGCTTAGGGGAGGAACTTTGAATGAAGCACCTTTAACCTCTTTGCACCTCAGTTGATCTATCTGTAAGAGGGTAATTTCTACCTTCCAACATCAGAGAGTGGAGGGAATTAAAATAGACATAGGTGAAAGTGTTTGGGGAACAGTATCATTAAAATGGAAAGATATGTTGTTATTTTTAGCCCTAATATTAGCCCTAATAATAGATTAGACAAATAAGTATCTTACTAGTTAAGCACATAATTATAACAATATACCTTGGAAATTAAAAAAAAAAATCTCAGGTTCATAGTTTGTATTCAGACATCTTCTGAGGCAATGGCAAGATATGTGAGCATCTTGACCTTAAAGGTGATCAAATAACCCCACTCCTTGGAATATAAGGTATTTATTCATTCATCCCACAAATACTTATTAAGAGCAAATTTACTAACTTTCTTCCTTTAATAGAACTGTATGCAGTGCATAATTATCCCTTAAGCACAAATTTTAAAAGAAATCCTGCCATTAACCCAACCCGCTCCACACCAGACTTGTCTACGTCTTTCTAGGGACCCAATCGAGTTTGCAGGTATATATCTGGCCTTCACGGTCTTCTTGCTCATTCAGTTCCACTGATGTCAAATCCAAAGCCCCTAGGGACTCAAGTCACCAAGCCTCTGCCAGTGCCTTTTGGTGAATCCTCATTTCCATCAGGGAGGCCAGCTATAGCCCAGCACAGTTCTGAACAAGTAGCAGAAAAAAAAACAAAAACAACAACAACCCAGGTTGCCCTATAGTGGATTCTGATTCATGGCACTCTTATGTGTGTCAAGCAGAACTGTGCTCCATAGGGTTTTCAACGGTTGAGTCTTCTGGAGTAGATCAAGGCAACTTTGAGGGGACTCAAACCACCAACCTTTTAGTTAGCATCCTTAAGCCTTTGTATCACCTAGGGACTCTGGGCAAGTAATGGGCACTTAATAAATATTTATTGAATAAATGAGTGTTTGAAGGAAGGAAGTGCTTGTCTTATGCCAAATCATTATCTTAGGAAAATAATATCAAGCTGAACAGGGCCCTTCTCTTCTCCAGCTCACCTACTTCTAGTCCACTGCAGCTCTACTCTTGGAAAATCATTTGTGGCTTCTACATTGGGATCCTGGTCCCCAAACCTCTTCGTAATATGTCACCAGTTGGGTGGCTTAGGAAAGAGGGTAAGAGAAGTGGAGGTGAACTGTGCAACAGCATTCTAGAATGGACTTAAATTTTTCTTAGGAAAAGAGTATTTCTCCTGTGGAAAGCAGTCTGGCTTCCGTCTCCCATCCGCATCTGCCAGGGCAGGAACAGGCCTCCTCAGGCCCTTGAAAGTGAACCACTATGCTTTGGGAGGATAGGCCCAAATGGGCAACTAGCCAACCCCCAGGGGAAGTCCTCTCCCTATCACAGCAGCAGCTTCAGCTCCACAAATAGATGGAGGACGGTAGCCCCTCGGATCCCAGGAGGTATTTTTGGTGCTGGAAGCCAGCCGTACTTTGGCAGGCTTTCAGCATCCAGTCTGCTCCCTTTCAGAGGTGGGGGGTGGGAAGACATCAGCGGTTAGCAAGGGAATGCTGTCTGTGAGTGTGCACGCGCATATATTTAGGGTGCCTTGAGTGGGGTCGGGCCTGGGCTTGGGAGGCTGTGTGCCTAGACCTGTGGTGGGGAGGTGGGTGGGCTTGCTCTTGCCAGTGTAACCGAGGCAGCTTTGAGTGGTGTATCGGTTGTCGCTAGCTTTGCATTTTATTTGGCTTCCAAAGCTGAGACCACTGATGCCATGAGCAGCTCAGTCTCTCACTGATCTAAAATGCTTGCCATTTCTCATGCAGCCTGCCACATTGTGAGGCCTGTTCCCTTGTGGGTGGGCCCTTCTGTGTCTCCACATCTCACTTCACCTTCACCCAGCAGTCGCTACAAGGCAGCCACAGTGGTAGAGCAGCAGCCTCCTCTACCCCCCACAATGTTGGGCACAAAGAGAACGGTGTGACTGGCCAGACTGGCATGTGTGGGCCAAGTCTCATGAATGGAAGAGAGAGGCTGCTGGGATGCCAGGGGAATGGGCCTCAGCCTGGGCAACAGGGTCGGGACCTGAGACACAAGGACTGGGGCACCTGCTCTGGGATTTTCAGCACACCATTCATAAAGACGTCACTCTTCTCTCTCCTTCCCTCTCATTCTTGCACAAATCCCACTTTCCTGTGTACTTTAAACAGTAGCAAGCCTGTTAAGGCTCCAAATCAAACAAGGCGGGATTTTACTCCTTTCTCCTTAAGTCTCCTATGAGCAGAGCTTACGCCCCTGTATACCTCCCTCCTGCCTTCACTCCCTTTATATAGCATGTTGCTTATGGGAGAGAATGTTCTCTGGGAGTCCCAGGCAACTGAAACCCCAACCCTACTTAAACAGAGCTCTGGAAGAGTTGGCAAGGCTTAGGCTTGTGCAAGGGCGGGAGGCTGCAGGGGAGAAGGCGGGGAGTGTGGACTGCTGGGCTTCTGGCCTGGGAGGTGAAGGCTAGGCCAAGGCTGAACACAGAGCTGCTGCTCTGTGCCTAGTGCGTGGTGCTGAGGGTCTGAAGGATGGCTTTCCTCTCTTATTTTTCCTGAAAGATTCCAGAAAAAGGAGACAGTACTCTTTCAGTTAAGCCTCTTGGTGCCTCAGTTTTCTCATGTATAAAGTGGAAATAATATCCTTTGTCTTGCACACCTTGCCTCACAAGAATCCAATGAAATGTTGTTGCTAAGTGCCCTGGGGTCAGAGATAGATACTGACTGTGAAAGGGCGTGGCAGACCAGGAAGCTTTATGCAAATGCATGATTTCTCTTCTTAAAATTGGGAAGTTCTGTCCACAGGCAAAGCTGTTTCCTGACTGCTGTCACTGCAGTTCAATCTCTTGTTGGGTTTTCCAGGGAAAACCTTTGGGTTCACCAGAAATACCCCTTTGTTTCCGGCATGACTGCATTGTCTACCCAGACTTCTGAATCACTCCTTCCTCTCTGCCCTCTCACTCCTAAATACCACAGAACAATAAGGGATTCTGTCTTGTTACCTTCCCACACAGGATGTCAAAGCACATCCATGTTGGAGTTGGTCCTCATTTTTAGGCAGTTGGCATATATACTCACAACGTCCTAGAGTAGGCAGAGAAGAGTGGAGGGAAAGATGGCTAGGGTGTCTGAGAGAACAGCTTTCAATTGTTCAGAAGTTGGAGTGGCACCGGCTCTCATTGCCTGAGATGTATTAGGAAGATGAACTTGTGGGGTCCTTACCTGCTCAGCAGCCCTGGTCATCCAGGAAATCCCTGAGTGTGCCATTACTCTCCAGTTTAGATGGCCCAGCCTGGCTCTGATGACAATGGCTCTCATAGCTTCAGCTGGAGCTGGAGTGCCAGAGCTTTCCAAGGATTCAGTGTCTCATGGGAAGGCAGGTCCAGGGCCCTTCTGGGTTGGAGGTGGGTAAGATGGGACAAAGCCAGTGCAATTTTTTTCCTTGAGATTGGAAACTTTCAGAGCTGATTAAACTCAAAACTCCCAAACTCACTGTCGTGGAGTTGGATCTGATTCATAGTCAACCCCTTCTTGGGTTTCTGAGGTGGATTGCCCCATCTTCCTTCCAAGGAGTGGCTGATGGGTTTGAACCACCAGCCTTCTGGTTAGCAGACAAGTGCCTTAGGCACTACGCTACCAGAGCTCCCTTCAGAGCTGATAGGAAGTGATTAAGATGATTTTTGTCAAATCTAATCTACATTTAGATTAAGTGACAGCTTCCCTTCAGTTACTTATAACTATCATAATATAATAAATAAAACCAACTATCACAACATGATAAACCAAACCAAATCTTTAGCTATCAAGGTAATTCTAATTCATGGCAACTCCATGTGTTACAGAGTCAAACTGCTCCATAGGGTTTTCTTGGGTGTAATGGCAACAGAAGCATATCTCAGGGCCTTTCTTACACAGTACCACTGGGTAGGTTCAAACCACAACTGAATCCAAACCTCTGCACCACCTAGGGACCTTGGGACCTTGTAGTAAGTGCTACAATGTGTTGGGTGCCTGCCCTGTGCCAATCACAGTGCTTGGTATTATGCATATATGATTCATTCCTGATGTATACAACTCTAATCCTGTGAGGTGAGTATTATCATCCCATTTTACAGATGCAGAAACTGATTAGAAACTCAAGTGATGGTCCCAAGGTCACCTAGGTGGTATATGGTATGTTAAGAATTTGAACCCTGGTCTATCTGATACTTATTTTCTCTAGTTTTGTCCTCTCCTGGGGTGGAAAAAGTGATAAACATGTGTGAATCCATACTTCAGACCCCAGCAAAGAAGAGGTACCAGGCCTCATCCCTCTTGTTAGCATTCAACCAGCCAGTGAGCCAAAGCCCCTATAACAGGAGGGCCTACACAGATTCTCCACAAATCTAGCAAAGCATCGCCAGGCTTCTGTCCTACTGAGGGTCAGGCGTGTCATTTTTTCTTACAAAGCAGAGCATGTTGTAATTGTTATAGTGATTATTATTCACAATCATACTAATGAGCTCTATTCTCCCCTATTTTGCAGGGTGTGTGTATTTAGCAATGAGAGTTGGCCCAGAGGAAAGAAGTTGCCAGTGCATGCAAGTGTCTAATAGTTGATGTCGCCTCTGCCCTGTACCACACCACACATGCAACCACCCCTGCCTTCAAAATAATGGGATAAGTGGGTGCAATATGTGTCATCTCCACCCTAAAAGGGTATGTGCCGACCTGTCTTTGTGGGAATCCGTGGAGAGAGGGGTGAGCAAAACACTAATGTCTGCCTTCTCCTTGATTGTATCTGTACCCTACAAACTCTAACAGAATTGAACTTACATCTCTTCCTAATTAGAGGAGAAAGAAAGACAAGAATGACTGCAGAAGAATTTCTCCCTGCCTCTGACTGCAAGATCTTTGGGTGAACATTAAGCTCTTCCCCTCCGTACCCCCAGTTTCCTTCTGGAGGGCCTAACAATGTGTTAGGCCCTCCCTGGGACCAGAGCCCTGTGTGTGATGAGAATGATGAAAAGGGCCTGGTTTGAAAAGGTAAATCCTGCCCCTGTGGCCTGCCTCCGGTCTGCTGTGAGGCAGTACAGAGCACCAGCTCAGGAGTCTGGAAGGCCTCAAGCGAGACAGGTGGGGGCTGCTCCAGGGCCTGGTGGGGGCAGGTGGGGCCTTACCCTGGCAAGTACATAGGCCATGCAAAAATAAATAAATAAATAGAACACACTGCTTTAGTAACTCAAATACTCTGACATTTGGGTATAAACCAGTGACTGCTTCAGTGCTGCAAATTTAGGGCAGGGTATAAACTATTGGTGGTTCAATGGTAGAATTCTCTTCTATGCAAGAGACCAAGGTTAGATTCCTACCCAATGGACCTCATGTGCAGCCACTGTTAGTGGAGGCTGGTGTGTTACTATGATGCTGAATGGGTTTCAGTGGAGCTTCCAGACTGACAGACTAGGAAGAAAGGACTTGGGTTCTACTTCAGAAAAATTAGCCAGTGAAAACCCTATGAATCACAATGGTCCAATCCCATTGTGGATGGATGGGGTCACCGTGAGTTAGGGGCCAACTCTCCTGCAACTAACAATAACGTAAACTATTGGATCCAAAGAGAAAATCTCAGAAATGGGACAAGCTCTTGGTAGGCAGAAATGAACTGCATCATCACCAATATCATGAAACAATTAATAGCCACCTGAACAAGCCACTTTAATACTGTTTGCTGTGTTCTGAGTCTTGAATTCTTAGAAAGAAAGGTCCACACTTAGGTTTTCCCTCATAGCTAGTTTAGTATTAAGTTTGTTATTATTCCTTTTGTGACATACCCCCTTGCTGGGTATTCTGCATGGTGTATCAGATGGGAGGGCAGGAGCAGCAAGAGTAATTCTCTGCTTCTATCCTTCTCTTCTGGCTTTTTTCCCTTTTCCTTTCTGTGGGCATAGCATACAGCCTTTCTGGAATGGTTTCTATGAACTCAGAATCAACACTGGGATGAAAAGGACTGTTCTCTGGAAAACTCGAGGTCAGAAAAGCCAGCCTGAGAATCAAGAGACTTGAATTCTAATCTTGGTTCTGTCATGCCCTAGCTGTTTCCTCCTGGTCTCCCCATCTGTGAAAATGAGACTCAGGAACATCCTGCTCTCTTTGCTATATGCTATCACCATTCCACCTTTATCCTTGGAGGAAGGAAGAAGGACGTTGGGCACTGAAAAAGGCTTTTTTTTTTTTTTTTTTTTTAAGGATAATTAAGCCTAAAACCAAACCAAAAACCAAACTCACTGCCATTGAGTCCATTCTGACTCATAGCGACCCCTCCTTGGGTTTCTGAGGCAGTATCACTATAGAAGTAGATTGCCCAACCTTCCTTCTGAGGAGTGGTTCAAACCCACCAGCCTTCTGGTTAGCAGTCAAGTGCCTTAGGCACTATGCCACCAGAGCTCCCAAGTAAGACTAGTGCCTAAAAAAGTTTTCAAGAGAGTGCCACCCATGAGACTAAAAGACAACAAAGGTAAATATGTTACATATACAATCTAGCAATAACAGTAATATCAAGCAATAACCTGTAAGTAGACACATGCAAGCTGAACAGATATGGGAAGGCAAATGTGAGTATACCCAGGAGTATATACAGGTGTGACAGAAGCCATTTCTACATAGGTATTTGTATGTGCTGCAAATGTATTCATGGACATAGTACAACATATAGGTTGTAGGGGCAAAGTTCTGAAAACTTCTTAGACATAATCAAGCACCTTGAGGGATTGGGTTACTGTATTTAGGGACTTAAGAACACAGTCTTGGGTGACATCTGGGTCAATTGACAAAATACAGTCCACAAAGACAATGTTCTATAACCTTCTTTGGTGAGTAGCAACTGAGGTCTTAAAAGCTTGAGAGTGGCCATTTAAGATGCAACTGTTGGTCTTTTCATGTCCTGAGTGAATACAAGTGAAGAAAATCAAAGACTCAAGGAAACAATTGGTCCAAAGAACTAATAGATCACATGGATCACAGCCCCCACCAGCCTGAGACCAGAAGAACTACACGGTGTTTTGCTACCACTGCTGATCGTGCTGATCTGAGCACAATAGAAGGTCCTGGACAGAGTGGGAGGAAAAGCAATGTAGAACAGCATTCAAAAGTATAAAAAAGACCAGACTTACCAGTTTAATAGAGACTCATGGAACCCTGGACACTGTAGCCCCTAGTCGCCCATCAGGCTTGGAACTGAACACACTCCCTACGGATCAACTTTCAGCCATGCAATAGACAGGCCTATAAAGTGAACATTAACACCGTGCGGATGTACTCTTCAGAACAATCAACCATAAGAGACAAAAAAAAAAAAAAAAAAAGGGCAACATTTGCCCAAAAACAAAGCTCAGAAAACAGGAAGGGGCAGGAAAGATGGGCGAACAGAAATGGGGAACTCAGGGAGGAAGTGGGAAGATTGCTGTTACATTTTGGGAATTGCAACCAATGTCACGAAACAAAATATGTGAAAATTGTTGAAGGTAAAACTAGTATGTTCTGTAAACTTTCACCCAAACTGCAGTAAAAAGTTCAAATAAATAAATAAAAAGAGTGCAACTCGGGGACAGAGCTGGATGATCTCTCTTTCTGCCTACCTTTGATAAACTCTCCTGTTCAGACTGTGGTGTTAGGAATCTTTCTGAGTCACGAGTGGCTCTTGCCCCTTGGATCCATGCAGCTGACAATATTGCCTGATGCTTCAAACCAAATATGTAGGATGATGGGGTATCATCTATTTACCTACTCTCTTTTCCCCGCCCCTTGCGGTTCACCCTCCTTTCTCTCTTCTGGAATTCCTGTTTTTGCGATGCGCCACACAGCTCTAGGATTACAGCAAATGTCAGCTCTGGCTAAGGCCCAGGGGTGAGAGCCCCAGCTCCAGACCTCCTGCAGAAAGCTTTCTGTGATCTCTCAGGGCCATCATCCCCCCCTGGTGGAACGACAGGGAACTGTCCTAGCTTTGGAAAAGCTGGGCAGCTTTGGCAGCTGCACCTCTTCTCTGCGGTTTTCAGTGTGGCTAATAATTATTACCCTGTGTTAATCAGGACAAGGGAAGAATTGCAGACCGTTATTTTCAAATGATCGGCTCCAGTCAATGACTACTTATGACAGCAAAAGGGAAACATCAGCTCCAGGGAGCCACCATGTAAATGGAGAGTTGAATGAAAGATCAGGAATAATGGAACGTGTATTTAGTTCCATTTTCCTCCCTAAAAGGGGTGCTGTCAGAGTAATTTCCCCTTCTGTGCACTATAGCTTTCCTTTATTGACAATATCTCCTTGGGAGCATAACACAGCTCTGGACCCACTCCCCCTCATCTCCCTCTCCCGCCTCGTGCCCCTCCCCCCATCAATTGTGTCTCTTTCTGGAGTTTGGCAAACACAGCTACTTCCTCCTGCTGTGCTTTCAGTGGAGCTGAAATGAATGTGGCTCTAGTTATTTTTTTCCCTTAATCATTCTTTTTCTTTTTTGCTGGAGAGCATTTTCATGAAGCTCAATCACTGAGGAACAAAATGTCCTGATGTTTGGGTGAGCCGCATGCATTTCTTCTCTTGAATAAAAATAACACCCCATAACCATAATATAAGAGGGCTTAAGGGCCATCTTTCTAGCCTTTTCATCATCTTGCCTTACTCTCTGTACCCAACCTTATTCCTAACAGACTGCACACCCATCCTGGGCGTATTGGTTTTGCGTTGATCCCTTGAAAATACTAAGCTCGTTTTATTCTCTGAACTTCTGTGCATGCTATCCCCACAATCTGGAATGTGTTACTCCCTTCCCTCACTTCCCACATCCATCCATGGCCTGAACAACTTTTAGGGCAGTCTTGAGGCCCCTCTCTCTTAAGATATCTTTTCCAACTTTTCGTAATGGTCCTTTATGTTCATATAGTCCTTAACAATTAATAAACTAGTTTCTATCTATTGTAAGCTTGGCATGGAGAAGTCACTTACTAAGTGCTTGTTGAATTACTTTCACTAATGGTATTGGCTATTTTTATCCATTTCAGAAGAGACGCTGTGTCACTTGTATATCATATATGCTGTAAGGAGCCAAGAAGATGCTGGCGCCTGAGTTGTTTGATTCCAGACCTGAGGCCCTTTCCATTCTGCTATGCTGCACTCTGTTGCAATCCCCTCTGTACTCTCCTGCTACTTATCAGTGCACTTTACTTTAGTATGGCATTGTTCTCAATTTCCTCACTAGATTGCAAATTCCTTAAAGGCAACAATTTTGGCTTATGTTTCTCCTGCATCTTACATCTGAAGTGAAAGTTGCTTATAGATCTCCATGACCACTCCCTATCCCAACTTTTCTGCGGTCTGGCAAAAATGGCAAAGCATCATGGGACTGAACTTTGGAAGTTCTTGGTTTTGATGCTGGGGTGTCCTCTGGGCCTGGAACTGGCAAACATCCATAATCTATGTTCCTCTCCAAGGCTGACACCAGCAGCTGTCCAGCTCTGCTCCACTGATCTGGATCTCTCTTTCATCCATGGAGGATTATGACACAGGGAAGGTCAGGATGCAAATGTCTCCTTTGGGACATTAGAGATACCTTACATTTCATTGCTGCCAGTTTTGCCACCAGGGAAAATCACCAATATCTCCGGCCTTGTTGTTTAGGCAAAGTACTATTCTCTCTACCCTGTTGAGTGATAAACTTGGAAAAGACCCTATGATAGAAGACTGTGCCAAATGGCTTTGCAATTTTTATGTCTGCCTCATGGCAGGTCCCGTGAGTCACCTCTGTGCTTCTGGTGAGCTTCAAAGCCAGACTAATACTTATTGCTCTAAATAATCATGTGTGCAGCAAGTTATTATTGACAAAGTTTTCATGTACATTAGAAGCAGGTAGATGTACACTAAAAAGATGACTGGTTTCATTTGCAGTGGTTAAGAGCATACATTTCAGAGCAGGTTTGATTTCTGGCTCTACTACTGGTTTCTATGTGATCTCAGCAAAGTTCCTTGACCTCTCTCCAACTTCAGTCTCCTCAATTGTAAACCAGGCAAAGAACCCCAGCATTATAGGACTGTTATGAGAATTACATGAGAGGCTTGTAAACCATAGTGTCTGGCACAAGACAAACTACCACTTATGGGGCAGTTACTCTATGACAGTCCCAGTTCTGTCACTAACTGGTGGTATGGCCTTGGGGAAGTCAGCCAGCCTCATTTTCCTATGTAAAATAAGAAGCATTGGGTCCTGAAGTATTTTAGCCTTTACAACAACATGCCAAGATAGGTAGTCACATAATTGTCCCTGTTTTCAAATGAGGAGACTGAGGTTTAGGGAATTAAGCATTTTGTTCAAGGTGATACAGCTAATAAATGGTGTTTGTCGTTGTTAGCTGCCCTCAAGGTGATTCCTGCTCATGGCGACCCCATATGTGCAGAGTAGAACTGCTGCATAGGGTTTTCAAGGCTGTGACCTTTTGGAAGCAGATTGCCAGATCTGTCTTCCTAGGCACTGCTGAGGTGCTGAGAGATTTGAAGTGCCAACATTTCAGCTAGTATTTGAACACTTAACCATTTGTGCCACCCAGAATCCTTAATAAATGGTGGAGCCAACACCCAAACAAGATTGACTAACTCCCAGGAATGTACACTGTCCATGGCAACACATGACATCTCCTACAAGTGTCCAGATGAGTCATGGTCCTTTGAACATATGCCATCTTTGCTTTTGATCACTGGTTTCCCTAGAGAAGGACACTGGTGTCTGCTCTTAGGCATTGCCTCACAATAATTGGTTTCAAGTAGCTCAGTGTAAGAGGACACACTGACTTTGAGACTGAGGGCATCATGCTTTGTCTCCCTGTTCCACCTACCCCCACTGTCCTGGGAGCTTTTGCCTCTAATGGCATTAGTGTGTACTGTCTGTGATGTTCATTGGATTATCTAATTATTTGGGATGGAATGATGTGTCTGAGTCATGAATCCCATTGGCAACCCAGGGGACTGGGGTCTGATTTCCATGCCCTAGAACAAGCACAAAGTATGCAATTTTTCCTGATTGGAGGAGGACGGAAGCTTACATGTGAGAGGATCTCAGAGTAAAACCAAATCTGATCCTTTCTTGAGGAACGGAGGGACTAGTTGAGGTGCCTTCTGACAGGCCTATAATGGCTTTCATGCCTCTTCTGCATCTCACTTAGAGAACACTTCCCTCCTTCTCATAATGGGACAGTGTAAACAGCAGTCCAGAAAGATGTTTCTCTATAAACTCCCAACAAATAAACCCCACAAATTTAGAACGATAGCCTATCACTGGTGGAAGAGACTCTGCAGGCTATTTAGTTTTACTTTCTGTATTAGTTTTTCTGGGGCTGCTATAAGAAATGATCACAAACAAAACAAAAATTTATTCTCTTGTAGGTCTGGAGACTAGAAGTCTGAAATCAAGGTGTCAGCAGAGCTGTCCTCTGAAGGCTCTCACAAAAGACCTTTCCTTGACTTTTCCTAGTTTCTTCAGGTTGCTGGCAATTCTTGGCATTTCTTGTTGTATAGATACGTCACTCCAATCTTTGCCTCCATCTTCAAATTGCATTCTCCCCTGTGCATCTGTGTCTTCAAGTCTTCAAGTTTTCCTCTCCTTATAAGGGCACCAGTCATTGGCTTTAGGGCATATCCTAATCCAGTCTAACCTCAACTTGATTACATCTGCAAAGACCCTATTTCCAAATAAGACCACATTTCACAGATATTGGGAATTATACCTTGAGCATATCTTTTTAAGAGACACAATTCAACCCACTATGCTCTCTATAAGGAACTCTGGCATTGTAATGAGTAAGGCATCTGGCTGCTAACCAGAATGTAGGTGATACAAACCCATCAGTTGCTCCACAGGAGAAAGATGGGGCAATCTACTTCCATAGAGATTTACAGACTTGAAAACCCAATGAGAGTCGCTATAAGTTGGACTTGACTTGGTGACACTGAGTTTGGTTTTGGTTTTATCCCCTCTCTGGTAGCATAGTGGCTAAAGCACTTGACTGCTAACCAGAAGGCTGGCGGTTCAAACCCACCAGCCACTCCTCGGAAGGAAGGTTGGGCAATCCTACTTCCGTAGTGATACTGCCTCGGAAACCCAAGGAGGGGTCGCTATGAGTCGGGGCCGACTCGACGGCACATAACAACAACAACAACAACATACCTTCAACAGGAGCTCTAGTTTGGTATACCTTCAACAGGAGCTCTGGTGGCATAGTGCTTAAGGCATTTGACGGCTAACCAGAAGATTGGTGGTTCACACCAACCAGCCACTCCTTTGGAAGGAAGATTGGGCAATCTACTTCCGTAGAGATACCCCCTCGGAAACCTAAGGAGGGGTCGCTATGAGTCAGATCTGACTTGATGGCTGTGAGTTTGGTTTCTGTTTTTTATACCTTCAACGAGATGGATTGACACAGTGGCTGTGGCAATAGGCTCAAACATAGCAAAGATTGTGAAGATGGTGCAAGACTGGACAGTGTTTCCTTCTGTTGTGCATAGGGTCACTATGAGTCAGAATCAACTAGATGGCACCTAACAGCAACAACAACTCCCTCTATAAGAACATCTCTGACATTAATTTAGAAAGGGTCATTCTTTATCTCCTTGTATCCAACTAATGATGGGACATTCACTCTAGTGGCGTAGTGCCAAAGGCATTTGACTGCTAACCAGAAGGCTGGTGGTTCAAACCTACCAGCCACTCCTTGGAAGGAAGACTGGGCAATCTACTTCCATAGTGATACTGCCTTGGAAGCCCAAGGAGGGGTTGCTATGAGTTGGATCCAGCTCGTCAGCAGTGAGTTTTGTTTTGTTTTGTTTTTTATAACTTTTAAGGGGTCTAGAGTATCTTCCCAATAATCCTGGTAAGTTACAGTTTTACAGTACTCCTTAGCCTAGAAAATTCTTAAGTTCTGCTTAATTTTTCCTTTTAACATTAATCCAGTGAAAGCAAAGACTCTTTACAAAGCTTTCTTGAGTAGAAAGCCTTTCTCCATCACTAACCTCTTTTCCATGGCAATACAGTGAACAGCTGGGTGGCTCCCATTCCATGTCACAGTTTTGTGTGCATCCAAGTGAGAGAAAGAGCCCCAGAATCATCACAATACAATAATCACGATTAGCATCCCCATAGGGCTCTTTGCCTGCAAAGCCCTTAGGCCTCCTTCCCTAGCACACATTCAAGTTTACCAGCATGCTTGCCTTCCCCCCTCTGGTTTTCTTCATCCCCCATGACATCAACCTTGTGGGCTGAATAGCATTTTGCTCTGACTCACACAGTAGAAGTCAAGGAGGCCAGAGTGAGCCCTGGAAAGTACATTGAGAGAGGTGATTATGTTTATGTGGGGTGTGTGTGTATGTGTGTATGCATATGTGGCTTGTGATTGAAAAGCGATCTGTTGGATTTAAAGGATGCATTCAATTACCATGATGACTCCCTCCCTGCAGCTTTCAAAATAGCCAGATGCACCATGTGGACCACCTCTAGTTTTCGCTTTTGGTTCAAACTGCAGGCAGGGGGATGGAATGGTGAGGATTATGTGGACTTGCACAATGGTTTCTCGTTTCTATAGAGCCCAGTCGCCATCTCTTTCCACCAGGACACCAATTAGACTATCTCTGGTCTATAGAATCCTAGGGCTAAAAGTAAAAAGGCAGGCTTGGAGGAAGCCAACTGTGCTGCTACTTCTGGGAGCCCTTTTGATTCCAGACATCCCACCCATCCACTGCCTGTTTTCACTGCTAGATAATCAAGAAAAATCAAATAAGAGCATTTATTAAAGTTATTGTAGGAGAAGGAGAGAATCCTTCTTTACTTTCCTTCCCCCTTTCTTAGCCAATATTAGGTGGAACTTCCTGGATAAGTCTGGAAATGACTATTGCTGCTACAACTTAGATAAATGGAATGGGTAGAGTCTGATTCTTGCTTGTTACATCGTTGTAGAAATGTGACGTTAGATCCTTTGCCTGAGAATAGATGGCAACAATGCTAATTTGGCTTTATTCATATTGCAATGCATCAATGTAGTGACTATTAGCTGTGATGGCACATGGATGGGTGAGACTGTTCTTTTTTTTTAAAATTTTATTTTATTTAGATTTGGGTGAAGATTTACAGAGCAAGTTCACTCTCAATACAGCAGTTCACATATACTTTGTCTCATGTCATTGACCACAGTTTACCACAATGCAACAGCTCCCCTCCAATTTCCTCCCCAAGGTACCACTTCCCAGTGTCCATCCCTCCATACTCTCCTGCCCCCTAAGCTGTCTCCCTGTGCATAAGGTGCCCTTCCTTCTCCCATGATTGTTCTCTCAAGGGCATGTGTCCACTTGAGGTAAATGTTCAACTCACATACCTGTACTTTGCTTGGCTGGAAACCACAGGTGTGGTCTCAATTCCAGACCTGAAGGGTAGCTAGGGGTGAGACTGTTCTTCATGAAGCATAAGGAAGTGAAAGCCTGATCAACCAGGGAGGCAGGATACCTGGATTCTAGTCCTAGCCCTGCCTTAAGTGCCTTTCTGACTTAGGCCACAGCTTTATCATGAAGGAATTAGATTGAATCCCTAAGGTCCCTTCTGGTTACAAAGTCCTGCCTGGGGAATGGAAGAAAAGGCACTTGGAGAGATGAGAAATTTTGTGGCATCTCTGCCCTAAGGGAAATCCTAGGATTGGCAAAGGGAAGTGGTTGTTGGGTGAATGGTGGACAGAGCCCTGGGCCAGAGGATCACAGCCAGTTTCATCCTAGGTGTCAACAAACTGTGTGAGCTGAAAAAGCAAGAAATTACTTGTATGTAACCAATTCTGTTTCTAAGGCCTAAGCCCCACCCTCCATATTTCTTTCTTTCTTTCATTTTTTCCTCTAAAGAAAACCATAAAAAGTTATGGAATGACTAGCTGAGTTTTTCTTTTGGCTTTGCCTGACATAGAATTGCACCATTTCAAATGGCAGAAGGGAGACTCTGTTAAGAAACACTCACTGGATGTGCCTATATGTGCTCAATCCAATACTTGTAGTCAATGGATCGCCAAATGACTGTGTGATAGAATCATGCTTTATTATTTAATTCAGATTAATAGTTCTTACTTCTGGAGATTCTGATTCAGTGGGTCTTGGGTAGAACTTGACCGTGTGTGTGTGTGTGTGTGTATACACACACACACACACACACACACATATATATATATATAATGCTGAATGTGTACCTAGGGATAAGGAGCACCACAGATTTATGCATTCAATTCAATACATTTGAATTGAGGCTGTGGCTGTATGGAATTATTTAAAAAGAAAGAGATGTGTGTAAGTTCTGGTGTGATCTTGGCTTTCTAGGAAATTCTAGCTGCTTTTGCTACCAACTGAGACAGACAGAAATGCAATTAACTGTAACTAGGTAAAATATAGGCACCAACCAATTAGAATAGAGGAGACAACAATTAGAATCAGTGTGACCAGTATTATCAGGTAGGATACACCTTTGGCTGCAATCAAATTGATGAGTACTCAATTCATGGTGGTGAGACCTCAAAGTAGCAACACTGAAGCTGAACCTTGAAGAATGAGGAAGACACAAATGTATCTCTGTATTTGTTTATGTTAAAGTAGCATATAGAAGGATGAACAAAAAATATATTTAACTTCAGAAGGAGGGAAAATGGAAAACTAAATTAGTGGAAATGGAACAACCAGAACAAAAATAATGAGAATATTGACACACTGTGAAAAATGTAACCAATGTCACTGAACAGTATATACAGAAATTGTTAAAAGGGAACCTATTCTGTTGTGTAAATTGTCACCAAGAAGGCAATAAAATATTATTTAAAAGAAAAAAAAAAAAAGAGAGGAAATAGAAAGGAGGGGATGGGCATAAAACCTAAACTATTTTGAACATATCATGGTTTGTAGATTTTCCTTTATGCAAATATTATTTAATAATTTAAAAGCAAAATACAGAAAGCAATCCCTAAAATTTAGAAAGGGGAAAAAAAAAAAAGATAACTACACCAAGAAAGTATTTCAAGTAACTTAAAAAAAAAAAAAAGATAATATGTATCTGGTGGCATAGTGTATAAGGCATTTCTCTGCCAACCAAAAGGCTGGCAGTTCCAACTCACCAGCTACTCCTTGAAAAGAAAACTGGGCAATCTACTTCCCTAGAGATACCACCTTGGAAACCCAAGGAGGGCTTGCTATGAGTTGGGGCAGACTCGATGGCAGTGGGTTAATGGGATATACATTAAGAACAGAAAAAAAAAAAAACAAAAAAAACAAAAAACAAAACACAACAAACAAACAAAAAAACAACAAAAAAAAAAACCCCAAAACCTTAAACTAGTTTTTTTTTTTTTAAACCAACCAACCAACCAACCAACCAAATTCACTGCTGTTGAGTTGGATCTGAGTCTTATTGACCCCTCCTTGGGTTTCTGAAGTGGTATCACTATAGAATTAGATTGCCCAACATTCCTTCAGAAGAGTGGCTGATGGGTTTGAACCACCAGCCTTCTGGTTAGCAGTCAATGAATGCCTTAGGCACTATGCCACCAGAGCTCCTAGTAAATCATATCGTTGGTGGCAGTGTTGGTATTGCTATTCTAAGAATGTAGTGTATATACATATGTTATGTGTATATATTGCTTTGTGTGTATCTGTTGCATGTGATGTTACTGAGAAAGGAATCTTCATTATGGGCAAAAAAGAGATAGAAATGTGAGATTGACAAGGTGAAGAGATATCAGTTGTTCTGCATTTGTGTTGGAAGTATGATTATGAACTCATGACACATATTATCTTTAAAAAAATGTTTACTGGCTCTACCTACTGAAAAGATCCAGAAATAATGAAGGACCCAGTAGCATGGAACACCCCTGGCTCCCAGATTATCGTTTCTAAATACCTTTTAAAAGGCACCAGGAATCTTTGAAGAAACATCTGATTTTTAGATTTAGAGAAAGAAATAAAATAAGTTTGGAAAATCTTGTCATACCAGAAAGTAAACTAAATATCAGCCAATATTGGTGCCATGTCAAAAGGACTCAGAAGCCTACTAGAATTGCTTATTACTGACCAGAGATAGAATAATTAGAGCATCATATGTGATAATAACTGAAAAAGATTAAAACTCAGTAAATTTCTTTACAAACATGAGTTCTTAATGATATCCCATTGGTCCTCAAGGAAACTACCTCACTATTTTGAAAACTGATTAATAAAAGGAAGAGTAAGAACTTATTCTGCTTCTCACATATGGTCTGGATTTCAGGGCCATCAAATAAATCTTGTGAAGTTTTTCTTTATAAAGGTATTACAGCTATCAGATGAAGAAGCAATAGAATTTTATCATTGTGCAACGTCCAATCAGTGTTGCTGTGAGTTGGAATTGACTCAGTGACAGTGGATTTGGTTTGGTTGTTTTGAATTAGTGTTGCCAGATGTAGTAAAAATAAAAATATATAACACCCAGTTAAATTTGAATTTCAGATAAACAGTTAATAATTGCTTAGTGTAAGGATATCTGATGTAGTATTTGGGACATGCTAACACTATTCCTTATTTATCTGAAATTCAAATGTAACTGGACATGCTATATTTTATCTGGCAACCTGACAATGAGCTAATAAACCTGGTAATGATCATCAATACTGCCACATTGCAAAAAAGGAAATAACCAGACATTATGAACCTGCTGATAGAAATACGTACCACAACACATGAAGCTGTTATTTTTATGTTATGTGCCGTCCAGTTGGACCTGACTCACCACGACCCCTCCTTGGGTTTCCAAAGCAGTATCACTATGGAAGTAGATTGCCCAACCTTCCTTCTGAGGAGTGACTGGTGGGTCAACACATGAAGTAGTCTTGCCAAATTATTGAACCTAAATCAACCAAGATTCCAGCTCTAACTAACAATTTATAGGAAATACAAGGGACAGAGAAACATGTTAAATGATACACAATCAGCAAATCTAGACTGTGAGAAACTCTATACAATAAATGACCTAATTACATGACCAAAAATTTGGAGGAGGAAAAATAATAAAAACAGAAGAATTGAGGAAGGAACCTACAGATTAAAAGAGATGTAAAGAGACATATTAACCAACTGCAATACATGGATTTATTTGCATCCCATTTCCCACAGGAGGGAAAAAAAGAGTTTGTTTAAGACAATGATTGATGATGCTTAGTATTATAGAATTATTGAGGAGTGTGATAATACTACTGTGGTTATTATTATTATTTTTTAAAGAGTCTCTTTCTCTTAATAGACATACTGAAATATTTAAACATTAAATACATGTTTGGAATTTGCTTCAAAAGAATCCAAGGTGATAATGAAATGAGTGTATTGTAGAAAAAGAAAGAATAGCCATGTGTCGATCATTGTTGAAGCTGAGTGAGGTGTTATTTATACTGTTTTGATATCTGAGGGCTCATTATGTGAATATTCTTGTTTTTGCATTTGTAAGAAATTACTTATAATAGAAACTTTGAAAAATGAGTAGGATCTCAGTTGGTTAATTAGGTGGGATAGACATTCCAAGGAATATTCTAAGTATGTTACTTGCATCAGCTTATTTCAATCTCACAACAACAAAATGAGGTACATTGTTTTTACAGGTACAAATCTGAGACACACAGAGATTAGGTAATTTGCCCAATGTTACATGAGAGTAAATGATGGAGGCTGTTTTCACCCAGAGGGTCTATCCTAGGCATGATCTTAACAACAACATTCATCCATTAAGCTGACCAAGTTGGTTTATGTGCTTTGGTATCTTTTTTGGCCACTTGTGGCTGTGTGGTCTTGTGCAAACTGTATCTCAAGCTGTGTTATTGGTAGTGAATGTCCTGCACACCATATTAGGCAGGTGTTCTAGCATGAGGTGGGTGATTTGACTAAATGGGCTTTAAGGTCATGTCAAATTATGAAATTCTATGATTCTAGGTAGTTCCCTGCCCCCCCCACACACCAAAGTGACTATCCTGATAGTGTGGAATGACAATTCGTCATTTCAAAGAGCTATGAAGGCAATTAGGAAAGAAGTCAGTAATGCAAGATGAAGTAGGATAGGGAGCCTTAAAATCTGTGAGATGGAAGGAAGTCAGAGAGCCTGACATTCCTCAAAAAAGGTACCTCTCCCTTAACCAGCCTCTGACTTGCAGAAGGCAACCTGGGAATAAAATGTTCTGTTTCCCAGGTCAGATAATCAATGTCAATATTTGTAAAGCCTTTTCATCAGCTTCTGGAAATGAATATGATTCTCTTCATGAAGACCTACTCCACTCCCCAAGGGGACATTCAGACCCTGGAAAGGTCTTATTATCTAATACTACATTTCCACCAAGGTAGACCAAACCTTCCACTATTGACAAAAGTTAGAACCCAAATGCCTCTCCTTAAAGAAAGCAACTACAATTCACTACACCCTAGATCATTCCTGTAATCCTAATGTCCCTTTCTCTTTGCCTCACAAACCTCTTTGAGTAGAAGGAGGCAGGATGACTTTCAGAGGAAATGGACGGATAGCTTTAAAGGACAACATAGCGGGTTTCTGAAGTTGTAACAGGTGCATTGGCTTCACTGGTTTACTGGAAGGAAACATGGGTTTATGCATAAGACTACTTTTTTTTTTTAAGGTTGGGGACAATCTCACAGGTTGACTGACACACATATATTATTTTTCATAACTCAGAAGTATCTTTGGAGCTGCCAAGAGCTAATTCCAATCCCTGTTTGGATAAGATGGAGGTTTCAAAGGAAAGTTTTCCTTGGCAAAATGTGTGTCTTGGCTCAAACAGTCCAATGATGAAAATACCCAAGACCAAAGGCGAGACAGGACTGCTTTCAATTACTGGAGTTGAGTTCTTTGGGAATAGGCCTCATGACATGTCTTGGATTAGGAGCAGACACGTTTCGATTGGCAAGCAAGGGGGAAAAAAAGAAAGAAAGAAAGAGATCATTTCTTTGCTATTTGGTGGACTTTTCCAATTATGGAAAGGTAATTCAAGTCTTTGGTGATTTTGGAAGTCTTCCCACTGGAAAGTTCCCATTGACTTTTGATATTTGACTGACTCTGGAGCATTAAGAGTGGTCTGGAGGGACTGAAGTCTAGGTTATCTGGGGGCTCAGGAGGAATTCCCAGGCAAACAGCACTGGAAGAATTGCTGCCTTGGACTTACTCACATGCCTCAGAAATAGACTCTGGCTTTTCATGTGAATCAAACTCATTACCAACAAAGAAAAAACAGTCCAGGCTGCTGGCAAAGAACAAGTCAGAAATATCTTCAAGGCCAAGAACCCAAAGAAGTTTAAGTAAAGTCAATAAAAAATGAACTCAGAAGGGAGGGCAGAGAAGAAAGATATTTTCCCCTTTTTGGATTCTAAGCCCATAAAGTTTTTTTTTTTTTTTTAAACTTTGGTGGTGATCCTCACTCACTCACTCACTCACTGATAAGGATGCTGATGTACTCTCTCCAGACAACTAATTTCATGAAAGTCAAAGAAGGTTGGCCTTGTCCTTTGATCCTTGACACCACCTTGCATTCCCTACTGAACTTTACACTTACTGAGAAATTTGGGTGGAGTTGAAATGAGAAATCTTTAATGAAAGAAAATAGTTTCCATTTTTTAAGGTTTTATTTTTTTCTCTTAATTTGCAAACAGCTGCATATGGCTCAACAGCTGTAATGACTCTCCTCACACCAAACTCCCATCTCCTTCAAAAAGTTATGGGCCTTCCACACTGGACTAATTATCGTCTGACCCTGGGCAGGCATCAGTCATCTTAGGTATAGAAAAGGGATGCAGTACTTCAGTGTTCAGAAACTCCTATTGAAAGTGGGTTAAAGAGTACTGAATGAATGAGTGAATGGTCATCTTGAATAAAATCTGAGATAGACCTGTGAAAAATCCAGTGTTCGTTAAGAATAAAATTCCCTTGGTCCTTTTGCAAATGGGAAATCTCCAGGTCAGTTGTTCTGCTACTTTCACATGGGCCGGAATTGTTGAATTACCAGTCATATCACAGTTCCCAGCCCTGTCCTTGGAGAAGTAGCTACTTAATTAACACTTCCAATGAAGATCTCATCACAGCCTCTGCCATGTTGATGAGAAACGAAAGGGATCTTCTCTCTGCACTTTTCCAAAGACCAAAGGTGCATGTGCCAGATCCCTGCAGAAGCAGAGTGTGGGAGGGCAGAGAATCACCAATGCTGGAATCCATCTTACCATGACAGCACCACTTACAATATTCCTTCCCTCACCTACCATCCCCAGCTTGCTTCATCTTTCTGTAGCAAGAGGGAGAGAGTGTCTGTGAAGGATCAAACACTGGCAGAGCTGAGAAACATCAAATTTAATGTTCTGAACAGACGCAAGGAACAGCAGTTTTGTGATGGAACACTCTTCTCGAGAAAGTTTCCTGAAGCTGGTGTTCCCTTTGACACAGGTTGAGGCTGAGAGGGCAGCAGGCCAGGCTTGTTGAACTCTGGTGTGTAGAGCCCACCCAGCTGGGCAGCACTGTCTATTTCTTTCTTCCATCTTCCCTTGGGTGAACACAACTCAGCAGCCAAAGTTGCCTTCATACCTCTCTCCCTTTCTCCTTGCTGTTTTCTAGGTTTCAACTACTAGAACTTGTTTGAAGACACTTGCTTGAGACTTGCTCACTTCTCATTTGGGTGCCTTAGCAAGGTTGATTTCCACATTTGGAATGTTCCGGGCATTCCATTTGCCAAAATATTTTCCTCCTGTTTGGAAATCTAGCTCCATCTCATCTCCTTCTGAAGCTCAGATCACTTCTCAACATCTACATCCTCGTTAGGGCTCATTATGTCATAAAAACCAAAAAAGTCCCAAAGCCATCAGGTGATTCTGACTTACAGTCACCCTATAGGACTGAGTAGAACTACCCCATAGGGATTCTAAAGCTGTAAATCTTTACAGAAGTAGATTGTCTCATCTTTCTCTCGGGGAGTTGCTGGTTGGTTCGAACAGCCTACCTTTTGGTTCATGGTTAAATGCTTTTTAACCACTGTACAACCAGAGTTCCTTATTTCTCATAAGATCACAGACAATCAGAGCCTTGGGTGGCCTTAGAGATTATTCAATTGTCTCATTTTCTTTGGGAAAACTGAAGTCCAGAGTTGGAAAGGAACTTGTAAAATTTATACAATAAAGAGCCCTGGTTCCAAGTCATGGCTTATGCCTCCTTGTCTAGGACCTTTTCCTCTATGCTAGCTTGTTTTGCTTCTTCTTTTCATCCATTTGATCTATCTCTAAATTTTCTGAGTTCAGTGATCTTTTTCTTTCCTTGTAGATGCCTCATAGTACCTGCCACAACCAATATCTCACACTTGTGTGTATTGCATACTTTTAAGAGTTGTCTACATTATTTCATTCCATCCTCATAACAATAATAACCAGCAAAAGAGAAATAATTGATCCTCTTTTACAGCTGATGAAATTTTAATGCAGAAAATTCAATGACTTGCCCAGGGACACCTAGACATGTCAGCTTATGTGGGAAAACAGAAGACCCTAGCACAAAATAACAATGCAGCCAGTGGAATGGATTGTTACCTAACAAAACCTGTAGCCAAAGGCACTAGATGTTCAGAGAAGAAGACTTTTCTGGAAAGGTAATTCAAGTTTTTGGTGATTGTGGAAGTCTTTTCACTGGAAAGTTCCTGTGGACTTTTGAGATTTGACTGACGCTGGAGCATTAAGAGTGGTCTGGGGGGACTGAAATCTAGGTTCTCATGGATCTGTATACTGTCCAGTATTTCTCTGTGATCCTCTGCTCACTATATGCTTGATTCTCTTGTATTGTGCTTTAAAAATGGCAGTGCTTACAACAGGGGTGTCATAGAGGGGTGCAGGGGGATATGGACTACACTGGGTAACACTGTCAGAGAGGGTGATACCAAAAGGTTTATCTAGAGAATTTTTGTGCAGTGTTTTAGCAGAAATTTATTATTTTCTATAAAAATATCCCTATAGCAAGACATCTTTCACAAGCCCAGATTGTTGTTATTGGTGTTTGGTGCCATCTGCTTGGTCCCCTCTCATAGACACCCTATGTGAAACAGAACAAAACACTGCTTAGTCTTGCTCCATTCTAACAGTCATTGCTATGTTTGAGCCCATTGTTGCAACCAATGTGTAACTCTATCTCATTGAGGGCCTTCTTCTTTTTCACTGACCCTCTACTTTACCACCCATGAAGTCCTTTTCCAGTGACTGGTCTCTCCTGATAATATGCCCAATTACATGAGAAAAAGTCTCACTATCCTCACTTATAAGGAGCATTCTTGCAATACTTTTTCCAAGACAGATTTGTTTGTTCTTCTGGCAATCCAGCTTACATGTATCAATACACCTAAAAGGCTAAAACTCTGTGCCACTTTACTTTTTGAACTTTCTAATGCACTCTGATAGTGTAGTGCCTAAGGCATTTGGCTGCTAACCAGAAGGCTGGTGGTTCAAATTCAACAGCCACTCCTTGGAAGGAAGGTTGGGCAATCTACTTCCCTAGTGATACTGCCCTGGAAACCCAAGGAGGGGTCGCTATGAGTCCCGACTCACTCAGAGTGAATTTTAATGCACTCTGGTCAAAGCTGTCTTTATCACCCAATCACAATGAAGCTTTGAATCACATTGTTTCCTCTGCATTCCCTACAGGCACACTCTGTTTTTTTTTTTTGTTGTTGTTGCTATTGATGTTTTTATAGGCGTTGATTTTGTCAAATTTTCTGTATTAGCTACAATTGTGGTAACTAGTATTTGTGAACCTATAGCAATAACTATTTTTGAGAATGAAGTAGTAATTAAAGGAAAAGAAGGAGAAAATTTTAAAGAAAAGGCTTTGAATACTGTCATAACTAACAACGTTTTAAGCCAATATAGAAAGATTTTACAAAACAATTTTGTTGTTGCCATTTTTGTTAGGTGCCATTGAATGGGCTCCAACTCACATCTATCCTTTGTACAACAGAATGAAACATTGCCTGGTCCTGCACCATCCTCATAATCCTTGCTATGCTTGAACCTATCTTTGCATCCACTGGGTCAGTCCATATCACTGGAGGTCTTCCCCTTTTTTGCTGACCCTCTACTTTACCAAGCATGGTATCCTCCAGGGACTGGTCCCTTCTGACAGCATGACCAAACTCCATGAGATGAAGTCTGGCCATTCTCTCTTCTAAGGAGAATCCCAGCTGCACTTCTTCCAGGACAGATTTGTTTGTTTCACTGGCAATCTATGGTATTCTCAGTATTCTTCTCCAACACCACAATTCAAAGGCATCAACTACTCTTTGATCTTCCTGCTCATTGTCCAGCTTTCACATACACATGAAGTGATTGAAAATACCCTTATTCTCCAAAGTGACATCTTTGTTCTTCAACACTTTAAAGAGGTCTTTTGCAGCAGATCTTCCCAGTGTAAATAGACCTCTAATTTCTTGGCTGTTGCTTCCATAGGTGTTGATTGTGGATCCAAGTAAAATGAAATCCCTGACAACTTTAATCCTTTCTCCATTTATCATGAAGTTGCTTATGGGTCCTGTTGTAAGAATTTTTGTTTTCTTTATGTTGAAGTGTAATCTTTGTTGCAGACTGTAGTCTTTAATCTTCATCAGTAAGTGCTTCATCAGACACTACTTTCAGCAAGCAAGGTAGTGTCATTTGCATATCAGAAATTGTTACTCAGTCTTCCTACAATCCTCATACCATGTTCTTCTTTGTACAGTCTAGCTTCTCAGATTATTTGCTCAGCATACAGATTGAATAAGTATAGTGAAAAGATACAACCCTGACACATACTTTTCCTGATTTTAAACCATGCACTATCCCCTTATTCTGTTTAGATCAACAACCTCTTGGTCTATATATAGGTTCCTCATGAGTACAATTAAGTGTTCTGGAATTCCCATTCTTCACAGTAATATCCATAATTTGTTATGATCCACATAGTCAAATGGCTTTGCAGAGTCAATAAAACACAGGTAAACATCTTTCTGGTATTTTTTGCTTTCAGACAAGATCCATATCACATCAGCAATGGTATCTCTCATTCCACGTTTTTTTCTGAATCCAGCTTGCATTTCTGGAAGATCCTTGTCCATATACTGCTGCAATCATTTCTGAATTATCTTCAGCAGAATTTTACTTCACTTTGTTTAAAAACAAAATTATTAATGATATTGTTCAATAATTTCCACATTCTCTTGGATCACCTTTCTTGAAATGGGCACAGATATCAATCTTTTCCAGTCAATTGGCCAGGTGACTGTATTCCAAATTTCCTGGCATAAACTTTCCAGTGCTGCAACAGTTTGTTGAAATATCTCAATGGGTATTCCTTCAATTCCTATGAACCTTGTTTTTCAGCAATTTATTTAGTGTTGTTTGGATTTTTCCTTCAATACCATTGGTTCTTGATCATATGCTCCCTTTGAAGTAGTTGAACTTTGACCAATTCTTTTTGGTACAGTGACTATGTGTATCCTTTCCATCTTCTTTTGATGCTTCCTTCGTCATTCAATATTTTACCCACAGAATCTTTCAATATTGCAACTTGAGGCTCGAGTTTTTTTCTTCAGTTCTTTTAGCTTGAGTGATGCCAAGCATTTTCTTCCCTTTTGGTTTTCTAACTCCACGTCTTTGCACATTTAATTATAATATTTTACTTTGTGTTCTTGAGCTTTTCTTTGAAATTTTCTGTTCAGTTCTTTTATCTCATCATTTCTTCCATTTGCTTTAGCTACTCTCCATCCAAGAGCAAATTTCAGAGTCTCTTTTGATACCCATTTTATCTTTTCTTCTTTTCCTGTCTTTTTAATGACCTTTTGCTTTCTTCATGTTCTTGATGTCATCCTACAACTTGTCTGATCTTCAGTCATTGGTGTTCAATATGCCAAATTGCTTTTCTGCTCCTGAGACATCTTCAGATGATTTCTAAGTTCAGGTGGAATGTAATCAAGGTTGTATTTTGGCTTTTGTGCACTTGTTTTAATTTTCTTTAGCTTCATCTTGAACTGACATATGAGTAATTGATGGTCTGTTCCACAGTCAGCTCCTGGCCTTGTTTTGATTGATGCTGTTGAGTTTCTCCATTGTCTCTTTCCACAGATCTAGCCAGTTGGATTCCTGTGTTTCCCATCTGGTAAGGTCCATGTCTATAACTACTGTTTATGTGGTTGACAAAAAGTATATACAAAATTCTATCATGCGATATCTGGCATCATTTTTATTACCAAGGCCATATTTTCCAACTACCAATGATTCTTCTTTGTTTCCAACTTTCACATCCCAATAACCAGTAATAAAAAATACATCTTGATTGCATGTTTGGTCAATTTCAGAATGCAGAAGTTTGTAAATATCTGCAATTTCTTCATCTTTGGCTTTAGTGGTTGGTGCATAAATTTGAATAATAGTAGTATTAATTGGTTTCTTTGTAAGCATATGGGTATTATCCTATCATTTCAGGAGAGATAGATTATATTTCAGGATTGATCTTGAACTGTTCTTTTTGACAATGAACGCAATACTATTCCTCTTCAGTTTGTCATTTCTGGCATAGTAGACCATATGATTGCCTGATTCAAAATAGCCAATACCAGTCCATTTTAGCTCACTAATGCCTAGGATATCAATCTTTATGTGTTCCATTTCATTTTTGCAACTTCCAGTTTTCCTAGATTTGTACTTCATACATTTCATGTTCCTATTATTAATGAATGTTTGCAGCTGTTTCTTCCCATTTTGAAACCTGCACTATCAGCAAATGAAGGTCTCAAAAGCTTAACTCCATCCACATCATTAAGATCAACTCTACTCTGAGGAGTCAGCCCTTCCCCAGTCATATTTTGAGTGCCTTCCAACCAAAGGGGCTCATATTCTGGCACTCTATCAGACAGCATTTCACTGCTATTCATAGGGTTTTCAGAAGTGAATGGCCCCATCCTTCCCAGTCTGTTTTAGTTTGGAAGCTCTGCCGAAACCTGTCCACCATGGTGGCCCTGCTGGTATTTGAAATACCGGTGACATCGCCATCGGCCCTACAGGAACACACAAGCCACCACAGTATGACGAACTGAGAGAGTGGTGGAATTTTGTTGTTAGTATTCATATAATCTAAGAAATACTTCATTTAAGCAATTTGCGACTACATCACATACTATTCTATGATTAAAATTGATAATAAACCTTACTAATGATTATGAGCTCTCTGGTAGCATAGTGGCTAAGGCACTTGACTGCTAACCAGAAGGCTGGTGGTTCAAACCCACCAGCCACTCCTTGGAAGGAAGATAGGGCAATCTACTTCCATAGTGATACTGCCTCGGAAACCCAAGGAGGGGTCGCTATGAGTCGGGTCCGACTTGATGGCACATAACAACAACAACAACAATGATTATGAGTAGTCTGGTACAGGAGGAGGTCCATGGGGAGAGGGAGGTGACATGATGAGTTACTGCACTGGTTGACACTAACCCTAAGGATGCCGCTGGCTTGGAGGCATCATAGAATCAAGAAGAGGGGGCTTTTCATTAACACTGATTATTTAAGCAAACTCCAGTTGTTTTCTCCTGGCATCCTCACTCTCACCCCTCCAATGTGCTTGTGTGCAAATTTCCTGTGGGTTCCTAAGAGAATGCTGTGATCCTGGGCAAAGAAGATTTTTCCCCTCACCCACCTCACCCCATTTGTGCTGGGGGAAATGTAGTCACATCATTTGCATTTATCACAGAGAATATACCGCCTTGTCTGTAGCCTTTAGCCTGACTGAATTGCTTTTCTGCTTCATGAGACACACAGCGCAGCAGCCTAGTACTCCTCTCTCCTCCCCATTTCACCAGCATTGGCAGTAACCCACTTTGCTCTCCATCACATTTATCATATTGATCGTATAAGAAATAGATCATAAGCAGAATGAAATTACCGAATGCAATGATCTGGGGCATCCTATGGACCAGATCAATCTTGGGACAGCCAGGAAAAAAAAGTCCCTTGCTGTGACGTTTTCCAAAGTTGATTTTCATTACAAATAGAAATTTTCATCAGCTGAGGCACCCTGGGGGGGGGAAAGTCTGCTGTGCTGACAAGGTGTGTGTGTGTGTGTGTGTGTGTTTGAGAAAATGAGAGAGAAAGAGAATGAGAATGGGAACTTGATAAGGTTCATTCATTAAGAAGAAGACTTCCTTAGCTAGAACTCATTTGAGATGGATGTTTGAGGCTCTAGCTATAACAATATCCATTTTCTCTTGCCTATCTAAGATTCTTCAAATTATTCTTTGTGTGTGTGTGTGTGTGTGTGTGTGTGTGTGTGAGGGGTATGGAAAAAGTCAAGACTTTTATTTATTTAGAAGATCCCTCAATTCTGTGTCTCTGCCACCCTAGACCTAAGCTGTGAATTTGCAGTGTCAGTGGGAGGCTGGAGTTTTAACTATACAGTTTGTACAGGACAGTGTGTGGTTTGTTTATAAACTGCTTCTTGAAAACATGAGCTGGAAGCCCTCCCTCTTAGACCTGGGACTCCAGACATGACCTCTGCAGTAATAAGAACTTGTCTGGAGACAAAGCTGGTGAATTCAGCTGAGACTGGAAACTCAAGTGAACAAGGTCCCTGGCAGCCAGCCACCATCTCAGGCTGAAGCAGAAACCCACAGTGGGAATGTGGTCCGAAGCCCCAGTCACCCCCTTCCCACTGTGAAATCCATCCCCAGACACTGAGACTCAGTGTTATTGGTTTTGGCAACATTCGTCATGCCAATAAACTCATTGAAATTGAAGAAACCAGAGGGGAGAAGGAGAGCAGGGGATAGATGGGGAAGACGAGGGAGGGAGGAGGGTGTGCACAGAACAGCAGGGAAGAGGAGCGGCCCTCAAACTCTCCAGTGAGCTCAGAGGGAGAGACGTCATGGATGCCAAATAGCTGAGTTCACAGAGAAGAGAAGGCACAAGCATGAACAGACCCCCTCCTGATCCCCAAAAGCTCCCTCTGTCTGCTCCTTGTCACCACTGATGCTTCTATACTCATGGAAATATATCTGGAAACCTTTCCATGGGGCAAGTGGCCAAGGAAACACATGTATGTAGACACACACACACACACTCTTTCTCTCTTACTCACACACTTGCACATATATATACACTCACACATATTCACACTTGTACGGATTCATACACATACACATTCATAAACTCACACATACATACATTCATATAGTATCATACACATCTATCAATGTGATGACGAGAAATAAAACACCACAAAACATTTACCAGGACTATGGGAAAATATCAACCACTCATAACATGTTTAAGCTAGAGGAGAGCTTGACTAGGTGGAACTGCTGAGCCACTGAACAGAATCAGGCTCCTGCTGGCATCACCACTCCCCACCCCCTACTCCAACCCCACTCTGGTGCTATACTTGTTGTTGTTGTTAGCTGCCATCAAATGGGCTTCGACTCATAGTGACCCTCTGTACAACAGAACGAAACATTGCCTGGTCCTATGCCAGCCTCACAATCCTTGCTGTACCTGAGCCCATCGTTGCAGCCACTGTGTCAATCTATTTCATTGAGGGCCTTTTTCTTTTTTGCTGAGTCTCTACTTTACCAAGCATGATATCTTTCTGCAAGGAATGGTCCCTTCTGACAACATGACCAAAGTAGGTGAGATGAAGTCTGGCCATTCTTGCCTCCAAGGAGCATTCCGGCTGCACTTCTTCCAGGACACATTTGTTGGTTCTTTTGGCAGTTCATAGTACTTTCAGCATTCTTTGCCAACACCACAACTCAAAAGCATCAACTCTTCTTCAGTCTTCTCTATTCATTGTCCATCTCTCACATGCATATGAGGCAATTGGGTTAGGTGCACTTTTGTCTTCAAAGGGACATCTTTGCTCTTCAGCATTTTAAAGAGGTCTTTTGCAGCAGATTTGCCCAGTGCAATATATTATCTGATTTATTGACTGCTGCTTCCACTGGTGTTGATTGTAGAACCATGCAGTATGAAATCTTTAACAATTTCAATCTTTTCTCCATTTATAGTGATGCTGCTTATTGATCCAGTTGTGAAAATTTTTGTTTTCTTCACATTGAGGTGTAATCAATACTGCAGACTATAGTCTTTAATCTTCATTGGTAAGTGCTTCAAGTCATCTTCACTTTCAGCAAGCAAAGTTGTGTTGTCTGCATATCACAGGTTGTTAATGAGTCTTCCTCCAATCCTGATGCCACAATCTTGACATAGTCCAGCTTCTTGGATTATTTGCTCAGCATACAGATTGAATACGTATGGTGAAAGGATTCACCCCTGATGCACACCCTTCCTGATTTTAAAGCATGCAGTATCCCCTTGTTCTGTTTGAATGACAGCCTCCTGGTCTACGTACAGGTTCATCATGAGCACTATTAAGTCTTCTGGAATTCCCATTCTTCTCAATGTTATTCATAATTTGCTATGTTCCAAACAGTTGAATGTTTTTGCATTGTTAATAAAACACAAGTAGACATCTTTCTGTTATACTTTGTTTTCAGCCAAGATCCATCTGACATCAGAAATGATATCCCTTGTTTCACATCCTCTTCTGAATCCAGCTTGCATTTCTGGTAGTTCTCTGTCAATATACTGCTGCAACCACGTTTGAATTCTCTTCAGCAAAATTTTACTTGGATATGATATTAATATTGTTCAATAATTTCCACATTCTGTTGGATCACTTTTCTTTGGAATGGGTCACAAACCTCTACCAGTCAGTGAGCCAGGTGACTGTCTCCCAAATTTCTTGGCATAGGTGCGTAAGTGCCTTCAGCACGGCATTTTTTTGTTGAAACATCTCAATGGATATTCTGTCAGTTCCTGGAGCCTTGTTTTACACCAATTCCTTCAGTGCAACTTCGAAATCTTCCTTCAGTACCATTGGTTCTTGATGATATGCCACCTCCTGAAACAAATGAAGATCGACCAATTCTTTTACAACTTAGCTAATGAAAATTCTATGGATCATAACAAAATATTGTCTGATATAGCACTAGAAGATAAGTCCCCTAGGTTGATAGGCACTTAAAATACACAGTGTATTTGGACTTAAGTATACCAATGATTATGAAAATGGAGCAGAACAAAGCAAAGTTTATTTTTATTTTTTTCCCTATGTACATGGGGTCATCATGAATTGGAGCCAACTTGAGGTCAATTAATAACAACAATTCTTGCATAGCTGAAGATTGTATTTGTTCCTAGTGGTTTTGTACCGTTCTTTTGGCTCCTCTTTCTGCCTCTTGTTTAAGATATTCTTGCATGATCATTGAAGAGCTGGCTTGGCTTGTATCCAAGTATACCATACCTCACACCTACTTTCTTCTCCATCTCTCCTTCCAATAAGCCAAAAATAAGAGTATAATAATAGGTACACCTTCTAGTTAGGGAGGGGCAAGAGAATCTTTAGAGGAAATTTATAGTGATTTTAAGTTGGCCAAAGTGAGGGAGACCATACAGAGGTATAATTGAAGCACTTGGTAATATAAAGATATAGAATAAAGTTTAGAATAACTTGGTTTTTGAATGATGTGTTTGGTTGGCTCAGTATTTTAGAAAAATCAAAAAAACTCACATCCATTGCTGTTGAGTCAATTCTTTCTCATAGTAACACCATAGGACAGAGTAGAATTGCCTCATAAGGTTTCCAAGACTGCAATCTTCACAGAAGCAGCCTGTCTTATCTTTCTCCCCTGGAGTGGCTGGTGCTTTGGAACCAATAACTTTTTGACTAGCAGCTGAGTGCTTAACCAAGTTTTGAGGAAAAGTGCTAATATAGCCAAGACTGTAATTTGAATTTATGAAGGTCCTGTCTAACTTTCAAAGGGGAATTTATTTCATAATCAGAGATTGTTCAGTTGATTTCCAATCAATGGTCTAATACATGTTGTGAATCGTCACTAAGCTGGTCAAAAGTGTGGATATCTCATTCTGGCTCCAGACAAGCATGGAAAAACAACTCCCTCTTGGCCAAGGATGGGTCCCAGGTATATATGTTTGCAAATGACACTTTGTCACTGAGGGAGAAAAATATCCATTGTGGTGATTTGTGAAGAGCCGGAGAACATGTGTCCTGCGTAAGAAGTGAACTATCGTGTTTGCTGGGCTTGTGCCAGCTGAGAAACCAGGCGGACTCAGAGACTAACAGATGTGAAGGGGTGGGGTACATGAATGTTCCCCAATGACTCCTCAGGAAACTTTTTTTAACAGTTGGGGGTTAATTTGAGACAAAAGGCTGGTGCTGTTAGCATGGGATTCCCGCCCTGTCCTGGGCCTGATGGATCCCTTCCCTTAATGAAATGCACACAGTTTATTTTACCAACTCTAATTACATGAAGAATGAGTGTCAGAGTTCTTTATCCTTCTGCCGGCCCTGAATCCAGGCCAACCCCACAAGCCTTACGTGCACGGTGGCTAATGGAGCTTTTATGCCAATGAGTTGGGAGCCAACCCACCTTTGTGGAGAGAGTAATATTAAAAAAGAAGAAAAAGAAAGAAATACTTAATGTTCGTCTAGTGGATGAAAAATTTCACAAGATAAATTAAAGTGTTTTCTGGCTGAATGGAGAAACCGGGGTAGGATGGTGGAGATAATTTTCCCAGGACTCAAAATGATTTATCTTATCTCTGTGTTCTTTAGACAAGAAGTTCCATTTATTTAGTCATTTATTTTATTAGTTTTCAGAAGATTTTACCCTGCCCCCACCACCAACAAAGACACAGCACTTGGCACAGGCATCACAGGACTGGTACATGAAACTTGGATCCTTGAATCAAGATTGTCATTCATTGAGTCATTAATTCACTTCTTCACACGTGTGCCAGACACCAGACCATGGGCTGGAGAGAAAGCTGTGCCCAAGATGGAAATAGTTTCTGTCCTCACAAAATTACAACCTAATGGGAGATACAGATTCAAAAACAAACTAATATAATTCTTGGTAGTAAATGTTGTGCTGTTCAAATTCTCTCTGCCCTCCATGTATCTTAATGGACATAGATTCCTGGGCTTTAAGGAGACTTTAAGAGATCTTCTAGACCAGTGGTTCTCAACAGAGGCCATTTTGCCCCCTAGGGGCCATTTGGCAACGTTGGAGATATTTTTGGTTGTCACAACAGAGGGTGGGAAGGTTGCTTTTGGCATCTGATGAATAGAAACCAGGATTGCTCCTCCATATCCTACAATGCACAGTACAGCCCTCTGCAAGGAAGAATTCCCTGGTCCCATTGACAGTAGTGCTAAGGCTGAGGAACTCTGTTCTAGTCTAATGCTATGTCTCAAGACAGTCTTGTGCTTCAACTATCCAAAAAAAAAAAAAAAAAAAAAAAGCTGTGCTTCTCTTAAGTCTTTCTGATTTAAGAATTTTCTACTAGTCTCTGCTCAGACTGCTGTCCAGACCTAGGAGCATGGATTTCCTTCTGTTCTGCTCTCTTAATTGGAGATAGAACTGCATTTTAAAAGTATCATTAATGAGTCAAATTATTTATGTGAAGTGGAGGAAAATATCTGAGAAAACCTCTGAAATTCAGGGCAGAGGAGATGAAAATATATGACCCTGCCTGGATGCCTCCCACTGCTGTATTGTGGAACTTTCTGCCACACACAGAACTCCTCACTTGGAGAATTGTTGGCAATAGAAATGATTTGGGAATAGGTTGAGTCCTTAAATAGTTTTCCTTTTGCATGCCCCAATCATTCTCTTGAATGTTTATAAAAATACTGCCAAGGCTTTTCCGTTGGATCTTCATGTAACTATATGTTACGTACCATGGAGTTATTTTTGAGCAATTAAGACTCCCCATGCCAGGTTTTCTCATCATCTATCAAAGGCATAAAGAGGGGGCCTTGTGTCTGGCTTTCCTGGGAAGCAGATGGCACTTTGGGTACTGGCAGGAGACAGGTGTGAAGTTGCTGGGGCCGGAGGGCTTGTCTGGCATCCTATGCAAATTTGGCTCCATTTTGCATCCCTCCCAGGAGCTACACCAAATGGAGTAGTCTGCTTTTACATCCCTGAGTGTGTGTGTGTGTGTGTGTGTGTGTGTGTGTGAAATAGAGAGGGAGAGGGAGAGAGATTGACTGACTGGGTGGAGATGTATAGATGTGTGTTGGGGTGAAGGAGGAGGACTGTGTACTGCTGATGAGAATGAAGCACTTCTTGGATAGCAAGGAAAGCTGTTACTTTATCCCGGTCTAAACTGTACAACAAGAGATGGATAAATACCTCAGAGGCAGCTCTTTGGGAGGACAGTATGTAATACTCTGTTTAACTTGATTAACCTCTGAGCCCTAGCTCCTGAGGGTGGCAGGGACCAGAGTTTGGTTACTTCCTGAATTGAGATGAAGCCTCTCTTACCTTCAGGAAGCTGAGACCTCTGGATGCCTAGCTTTGCTTCTATGGTTCCAAAGAAACTTAGCTGAGAAGTGTTGATGAATTCTTGCACAGAGACCATAGGTTAGCAATAGTTGCAATTAGTGCTTTGTGTTAATTGGTTTATACTGGATTATGAACACTGTATTCATCTTTAGTAGGGGCACTATGTGAAGTTGACCACATGCCAAAGACTTTCAGGAATGGCACTGATTTTAAATACTTATTTCTTATATTCCCAAAGTATACTCGTACTTGTCAACCATATGTCCAATTTTTATATTTTACAAAATATCTTCTCAGTAACTATCCGATTATTTATTTCACCATGGAAACTCTCTCCAGTCTTTGATAACCTAGAAACCAGAAGAAAAAAGCCTTATTTCTCCTGACTTCCCAATTTCTGCCCCTGCCCTGTCCTAGCCCAGTCACTCAAGAGTTCAGGCTGAAGGAGCGTTTGGATGTGATTAACTAGGTACCATCAGCTGCCCTTCCTTCATCTCCAAAGAGGTAGGATAGAAAAAGCACAATTTATTTTTGACTCTAGCAATTAGGGCTTACTATCACTGTCACGCTCTCAAGTGGCAAGGATGAGTTACCCATAGCCCCTAACTGGCTAACACATGTTACCATTTTGTCTGGGCAAGAAAGCCTGGGTGGCTTAGTGGAAATCCATTCTAATATGTTAGATTATTGCATGTATTTATGGCAATAATGACTACATGTTATTGAGGAAGTAATGCATCATCCTCTGGCAGCTTTCAGAAAGATGGAAAATAGCCCTTAGGAATAAGAGAACATGTGGTATATTTGCTAAGCTGGAACCATCAGGGAACCTGAGTGCTGTAAAGTAGGAAAAGACTCTCCACAAATTGGCCTGTGTGTCTTCTTTCGTGGGACTCAGACAGCCACATCAGTACTTACCAGCAGCTCCCCTGTCAGTGTTCAATGCCTACTCTAGCACTTGGCAAGGAAGACTCAGAAGTATCTGCATAAGACTAACTTCTAGGTATCCCAATAGAGTATAGACTACAGCGATGGCAAAGGCATTCTCTACCTTTTAGGAATAGAATAACATGATTTGCTTTACAGGGAGGTGACTTCCTGAGAGGAAGGCACAGGCCCCAGGAAACCCAGCAGAGACCTCAGCAGATCAATTCACTCCTCAGAATCCTTTAGTTCTTCATGCCTCAAACATTGTCCAATCCAAACTCCTCGTCCTATCATTTTTGACCTGGCCCACACTGATCACTACCTCTTTTTAATAATGCTGATTCCCATTATCTCCCCTCACATGCTGTCAGTGTAAGCAGTGTGGATGTATTCTCTGCTCCATGACATTGCTCGGTTCTCCTATTCCCATGGAATCTTATTGTCTTTCCCTTCACAATTTTTTAGTGAAACTCCTGGATTAAGATTTGGGACCAAGGCTAGCAGCAGGGGTTGACATTAGGGAACAAATTTGTAAGTAAATACTAAAGAGCATAAAATGGTGCTGGTGAGAAAAAAAGAAAAAGTTACTACAGGGTGATCTCATCCTGGTGCTGTACTAAGCATCTCATACACATGCTTTTCTTTAATATCTTGAGTACTCACAATTTACTTCATTACATGGTATGCTTTAGTAGACTGGCATCTTCTCCATATTTAAAACAAGGAGGAACCTGAACACATGTACTCTGCTTTTTGATTAACTTTTACTATCATTTGGAAGTATAGCAGTCCTTCCTGAGCTCTTCCCTGGAGAAGGAACTAAAAAATAGGATTTCTACCTAGAGACTTAGTAAAAAAAAAACAGCAAAAGCAAACTCACTGCTATTGAGTCAATTGGACTGATAGCAACCCTTGCTTGGGTTTCCCAGGCAGTATCTCTACAGAAGTAGATTGCCCAATCTTCCTTCCGATGAGTGGCTGTTGGGTTTGAACTTCCAGCCTTCTGGTTAGCAGTCAAATGCCTTAGGCACTACACCACCAGAGCTCCTTAGTAACCACCCTAAACATAATATCACATTTGTAGGTCCAGCTTAACTCACACCTACTCCATCAGTGTCCTGATCCTCTTCAGGTGGAATTAATCTCTTCCTTCCCTTACTCCCAGAGAGTCTCTATTATATAGTACTTGTTACACTCTCCCTACCTTCTACATGGAGTCCCTGGGTGGCACAAACAGCTAAGAACTCAACTACTAATAAAAAAGTTGGTTGTTTGAGTCCATCCAGTGGTAACTTGGAGGAAAGATCTACTTTTGAAAAATCAGCCAAAGAAAAACCTATGGAGCATATTCAGACTCTGTCACACGTGGCGTTGCCATGAGTAGGAATCAGCTGATGACAACTGATTTGGATTTTTATTTTTTTTTGCTTTCTCTATGGGTTTAGGAAGGCACTCTGGTAATGTAATGGTTAAGGCATTTGGCTGCTAACCAAAAGGTCAGTGGTTCAAACCCACCAGCTGCTCCATGGAAGAAAGATGAGGCAGTCTGCTTCCATAAAGATTTACAGCCTTGGAAACCCTATGGGTATTGCTATGAGTTGTAATGGGCTTGAAGACAGTAAGTTTGTTTTTGGATATGGGTTTAGGAGCCCTGGTAGTGGTATGGTTAAGCACTCAGCTGCTAACTGAAAAGCTAGCTGTTCAAACTCACTCAGTGATTCCATGGGAGAAAGTCCCGACAATCTGCTCCCATGAAGATTACAGCCTAGAAAACCTTATGAAGCAGTTCCACTCTGTCACATGGGGTTGCTATGAGTCACAATCAACTCAATGGCACCCAACAACAACATGTGGGTATATTTGATCCACTTGCTTGAGAGGTCCACGTGGGCAGGAGCCATGTTTATCCAGGTTTGGATCCACAGAACACTGCTGGACACATAGGAAGCCCTAATGCATTTGTAGAATTTTACTGATTTGTACAGATGGCTGAGAAAAGTCCAAGTCATGTCACTGTGATAGATGTTTGTTTGAGCTCAGTCCCAGGGAAGGGTTATGTGTGTGGAGGAGAGGGATCCTTGTTGGAAGAGAGGTTTGGAGTGAGAATTTATGGAGGTAAAACCAACTATATCTGGACACATTTCAGGGAGCTTGGGCTTTTGCTTGTAGAGAAGACAATTCCAGATTTTCTGGCTATGCATTGCCTTCTCCCAGGTGCCTCAGAATCCAGGCACTCTTAGCACATAAAGTAAAAGTTGGAGATATAGCTGATGATCCTCTTGGCATTCCCCACTCCACTGCCCTCTTTGGCAGCTCCTTGCCCTTCTGTTCCTGTGCTTCTGTCCCTATCAAGCCTACAAACTCCTCTTGTCTCTGAATTGAGTTTCCTTGTCTTAATTTCCTAGTGCTGCCATCGCAGAAATACCATGAGTTGGGGCTTTAAAAAACATAAATTTGTTTTCTCACAGTTCAGGAGGCTAGAAGCCCAAATTTGGAGTTTGGCTTTATGGGAAGGCCTTTCCTTATCTATTTCAGCTTCTAGTCTAGAAATCAGCAATCTTTAGAGTTCCTGGGCTTATAGATTCATTTACCTTCATAGCTGTCAGATGCATCTTCCCCTTATGCCTGGGTGTCTCTGTGTTTAATCTGCTCTTTTTATAATTCAGAAGTGATCAGATTTAGAACTCATCTTATTGAGTCAGTATCTAACTAATATAACATGGAAAACTCTGTTTTCTAAAAGGATTACATCCACAGAGTGTGTATACATATATATATTTGTATACACACACATATATATATTTGCATATAACATATATACAAAATATTTATATATTTGTTGTTAAGTGCCATTGAGTTAATTTCTGCTCTTAATGACACCATATTACAGAGTAGAACTGCCCTATGGGGTTTTCTAGGCTATAATATTTATGGGAGCAGTTTGTCAAGGTCTCTCCCTGTCACTGGGTGGGTTTGAATGGCCAGCTGTTCAGTTAGCAGTGGAACCTTTAACCATTGCGCCACCAGCGCTCCTATCTACAGGTATTTATTGTTGTTGTATGCTATTGAGTCTATTTAGACTCATAGTCAACTCTGTAAAGGACAGACTAGAACTGGTCCATAGGATTTCCTAGGCTGTAATCTTTACGGGAGCATATCACCAGGTCTTTTCTCCTAGGGAGCAGCTGATGGATTCAAACTGCAGACCTTTTGGTTAACAGTCAAGAGCTTAACCATTGTGCCACCAGGACTCCTCCACAGATACAGAGGTTAGGATTCCAAAACATATTTTGGGGATAAAGAATTTAATTCATAATATGCACATGAAGACTTTTGGGACAGCAGTACTGCGAGGGTACCAGGCTTTCAGATTCTGAAGTGAGGGATCTCCCTGAGTTGTAACTACTCAGTATGCCTGCATATGAGTGAACCCTGGATGGCTCTGTATGGCTGTGATAGTGCAAGTGGGTGAAGGGGGAGGGGGTGTGGACCTGGCCTCTGAAGGATGCTCCTTCCTCTCTTGGGCTTAACTGTCATTCATTCAACAGGTCAACAATTTTATTACTTTATTGAAAACTTCTGTGTCGAGTACTGTGCTAAAATAAAACCTAGGTTGAGAGAGCTGAGTGAGATAAAGTCCTAGTCCTAGAGGAGCCCTGAGGAAGTGAGAGATGCTCAAACAAGTAATTGTGGAACAGTATAATAAGTACAACGGTAGAAGTATGAATCAAGAGCACAATGGAGGAAGGAAAGATGGTACAGAGAATGTATATGTAGTTTCTGAACCTGAAAGAAATGCTTTGCACATCCATAAATGAAACAGTATTGATATGGAGTGAAGTAGGAAAACTATACCTGGAGCATGATAATAGCCTATCCACCCAAAAGTTACCTGGGGAACTGGAAAGCACTGGGTACTCAGTGCCTAAATGGAGGCAGCTGGAATGAGTAAGCTGAACCCTGGCTATGGAATCAGAGGGGCTGGGTTCAGCTTGCCATGGACCAGCTGTGCAGTCTTGCCCAAGTCTCTTATATTATCTAAGCTTCAGTTTCCATTTCTACCTTCATAAAATGTGGGCAATAATATCTACTCTACTGTGCTGATATGAGGGTAAAATTAGGTTGAGAATATACATGTACTCTGGAATCTATAGTGATACAGCAGTTAACCAGTTGCTGTCAGGTCTACTTTGATCTATGATGATTCCTGCTCATGGTGACCCTGAGTTTGTGTCAGAGTAGAACTGTGCTCCATAAGGTTTACAGTGGCCGACTTTTCAGAAGTAGATTGCTAGGCCTTTCTTCCAAGGTACCTCTGGATGGATTTGAATCTCCAAACATTCAATCAGTTGCTGAGTGTATTAACCATTGGCATCACACAGGAACTCCATGGGAAAAGACAGAGAATAAAGCTATGAAACAGGTAGGTCCTGCAGAATGAGGCTGTGGGCAAGTAGGAGGAGTTTGTGATTAATGTGGATGCTGATGTTTCACAGATGTAATGGGTCTGTGGGCGCTCAGCACCATGTATAACACCACCCCGTCTCAGTCTGGAGAGCTCAGAGTTTCCATGTTATAAAGTTGGCAGGATGGCTGTTGACAGTTTAAAAAATGGCTGCTCAGCTTTGAGATTGAGTAGCTGTTGAAAAGTAAAGTATCATTTGATTCTTACCGTCAGAAAGAGTTAGACCAGGAGAAATTTTCTGTAAAACATATGTGCAGTTTGGGGACAGTTGTCATCATCGTGGCTTCTGGTTTTTACATGTTTTGCTCTTGTCATGTTGATGTAAAAATTCAAAGCTAGTTCTGACATTCAGAACAAAGAAAGGTATAATTGTGCAACCTACTTGTTACTAAATTTTTTTCCTGATGGAACTGAGAGCTTGTTGCTATTGATTTAAATGTGTCCAGATATTATTGATAACAGTACATGAAGATACATTTAGACATTACTTCCTCCCAGGGTCTAAGTCCCCCAAGAAGGACCTCTGTGAACCAGATAGGAAGCCTTAGGGGCTGTGGCCAGTAGAAGAGCCAAGCATCCAGGCTGAACCAGGTGGTGTGTGCCCCTAGGAGACCAGAACCAGAGAGCAGGAAGGAGATTCTCAATGTTGTTGTTGTTGTTATGTGCCGTCGAGTCAGCCCCGACTCATAGCGACCCCTCCTTGGGTTTCCGAGGCAGTATCACTACGGAAGTAGGATTGCCCAACCTTCCTTCCGAGGAGTGGCTGGTGGGTTTGAACCGCCAGCCTTCTGGTTAGCAGTCAAGCGCCTTAGGCACTATGCTACCAGAGCTCCCTGGAGATTCTCAATAGCACTCAAAAACAGTAACAAGTTGAGGGGATATGAGCACCTTAAACCTACAATGGGAAATTAATCAGGAGGTAAAAAGCTGGGAAGATCCACTTCCAGTTTAGGTGCAGAGAGTGAAATGTGAAAAGGAAAGTGGACCTAATGGGACTAAGCATTAAGGCTTTGAGAAATGCAAGGAACCTGAAATTATTTGGTTATTTAGACCTACTGTACATGTGGAGGTAAACGCAACTACCTGGGATCCAGATAGGAATGGACATCCGGTGTCTACAGGGTATTTGAAATTTCCCATTTCAGTTGTACTTTTTAAATTCAACATTCATTTACCCAACATTTCTTGAGCATCTATTATGTGGCATGTATAGTGCTACACACTTGGGATATGTCATACACAAAAATCTCTGCCCTCATTGAGTTCACACTCTAGCAGAGTTGTGAAGAGGAAAGAATATAAACAATAAACATAAGAAATAATTACATAGTTTGTTGCAAAATCTGGTGGCATAGTGTTTACAACATATGGCTGCTAACTAAAAGGTTGGAGGTTTGAACCCCCAGTTGCTCCATGGGAGAAAGATGAAGCAGTCTGTTTCCATAAAGATTTATAGCCTTGGAAACCCTATGGGGGCAGTTTTACTCTGTCCTAAAGGGTTGCTATGAGTTGGAATTGACGGAATGGTAGTGGATTTAGTTAGCTTTTTTGTTTTTCTTTCTTTCTTCTTTTTGATGTTCTAAAATGGTAAGTGCTATGGGGAACCAGCCACTCCTCAGAAGAAAGATGGGGCAATCTACTTCCGTAGTGATACTGCCTCGGAAACCCAAGGAGGGGTCTCTATGAGTCGGGGCCGACTCAACGGCACATAACAACAACAACAACATGGAGAAAGAAAAAGTTAGGCTTCTAATCCAATATGTCAGACTAAGCAGATATACCATGTAGAACCCTTAAAAAGAAGAGTTGAGAAACCAAATGAAATGGATACAGACGACAATCCTGGAACCCTGAGAAGGAAAGGATAAAAAAGTAAAATAAACCTACGAGACTGAAAATAGGGAACCAGAGATATTGTTCCAGTTACCTAGTGCCACTCTGCCAAGAATATGCCACAAATGGAATGGTCTTAACAAACAGGAGTTTATCTTCTCACAGTTTGGAGGCTTTAAGTCCAAGTGCAAAGCGCCAGGCTCTAGGGGTTGGGTGAAAGCCCCATGACCTTGGGCTTCAGCTCTGCCTCTTGTTCCTGGCCCGCTGAAGCTAGAGGCATCTCTTCACTCAGGTACTATTGGCTGCTGAGGCTGACAAGCCCAAGGTTGACAAATAAAATGGCACAGTCCCGATATTACCAAACCACATGGCAGGCCATTAATTCAAGTCCATTGTAAGTCTCCTAAGGTTGGCAGAGCATGGCAGGCTGCTGAACAATGACACAGCTACATGCAGGGTCCACGTGTACCATAAGCTAGAGACTATCCCCAAGGCTTCTCCTTATATATAGGAAGCAAACCACATCCCAAAGGCAGCTACTCAGCTGCTTGTGGTAGATCCCACCATGGAGTTGATTACCAGTCTCATCATGAGGTATAACTACCACCAGCTGCCCAGCCACTCAACCAGGCCCAGGCAAGTTGACACACAAACATAACCACCACAGATGTCAATTTGTAAATGATGACAACTACAAAGCAAAGAGTGGAAATAAATAGTATAGTTACAGAAATTCCAAGCGGAGAGGAAGTCAAGATGATGCCAATATAGACTGCCTTGGTTTAAAATCACAAAGATAATATCAAATTACAGGGCAACTTCAAAGAAAATTAATAAACCTTCTCACCAAAATAAAAAAGAAGAAAATCATAAAGACCAGTAAACACTAAAACAACAACAATGAAGGAAGTGATAAAATTCACAAACAAAAAGAGCTCTGTACAGAGGAATATATGGAACAATGATACCATCAACACTACACACACACACGCACACACATGCACACACACACACACTCCAGCAAAATGACAGTAGTGATTCATACCTATTGATAATTATACTGAATGCAAATGGATTAAATGCACCAGTCAAGAGACAGAGAGTAGCAGAATGGACAGGAAAACATGACCCATCGATATACAAGATATACACCTTAGACACAAAGACAAAAATAAGCTAAAAATAAAAGGATGGAAAAACAAATATCAAGCAAATGGCAACCAAAAGAGAGTAGGAATGGCAATATTGATTTTTTATATAATAGACTTTAAAGCAAAAACCAGCATAAGGGACAAGGAAGGGTATCATATAATGATTAAAGGGTCAGTCCAGTAAGAGGACATGACCATAATAAATATCTGTGCACCCAATGAAAGAGCCCTAAAATACATAAATTAAATTTTAACAATTGAAATGATAGACAATTGCACAATAATATTAGGAGACTTTAACATAGTATTTTTGATGAAAGACAGAAAGAAACTAGACTAGACTAGAAAGAAACTCAACAAAGATGTAGAAGATTTAATAAAAACAATAAACCAGCTAAACCTCATAGACATACATAAAACAGTAGTACAATGTACATTCTTTTCCAGTGCACATGGAACATTCTCCAGCATAGATGATATATTAGCTCACAAGGCAAGCCTCAATAAATATAAAAACATTGAAATGCTACAAAGCATTTCTCAGATCACAATGCTATAAAATTAAAAATCAACAACAGGAAAAGCAAGAGAAAAAGTCCAATATATGGAACCAGAATATCATTCTGCTTAAAAAGTATGGTGTAATAGAAGAAATAAAAAAATAAAATAAAATAATTCCTTGATCAGAGAGTGAAAGCACAACACATCAAAATCTTTGGGACATAGCAAAAGAAGTGCTCAGGGGAAAATTTTTAGCAATAAACACACACATCAAAAAGGAAGAAAGAACCAAAATTAACACCTTAACCCAGCATCTCTGACAGTTAAAAAAAGAACAGCAAAAAAAGCCTACAGTCAGCAGAAGAAAGGAAATAATAAAGGTTTGAGCAGAAATAAATGAAACAGAAAAACAATAGAAAGAATCCATAAGACTAGAAGTTAGATCTTTGAAAGAATTGATAAAATTGACAAATCACTGGCAAATTTAACAAAGGAAAAGAAGAAGATGCAAATAACATGTATAAGAAATGAATAGGTGATGTCACAACAGAACCAACTGAAATAAAAAGGATACTAACAGAATATGATGAAAACTGTACTTCAACAAACAAATTGGGAAACCCAGAAGAAATGGACAAAGGTCTAGAAAAACATGACCTATCCAAGCCAACATAATCTGAGGTAGAAAATTTGAAAAAACCAATCACAAAAGAAGAAATTGAACAAGTCTCAAGAAACCTCCCACCAAAAAAAAAAAAAAAAAAGAAGTCCTAGCCCAGATGGTTTCACTGGAGAATTCTAGCAAATGTTCAGAGAAGAGGTGGCACCAATTCTACTGTCTATTCCAGAACTTAGAAAAGGATGGAATATTCCCAAATTTGTTTATGATGCAAGCATAACCCTGATACCAAAACTAGGCAAAGACATCACTATAAAAGAAATTATAGACCAATATCCCTCATGAAGATAGAGGCAAAAATTCTCAACAAAATCTTAACCAATATAATCCAACAACATACCAAAAAAATAATACATCATGACCAAGTAGAATACATACCAGGTATGCAAGGATGGTTCAACATTAGAAAAGCAAGCAATGTAATCCACCACATAAATAAAACAAAGGAAAAGAACCCCATTATCATATCAGTTGGTGCAGAAAAGACATTTGATAAAATGCAACACCGTTCTTTATAAAAATGCTCAGCATAATAGGAATAGAAGGGAAATTCCTTAACACAATTAAGGGTATAAACACAAAACCAATGGCCAACATGATTTGAACAGGAACTTGACAAGAATGCCCTGTAACACCACTCCTATTCAATATTGTGTTGGAAGTTCTAGTCAGAGCAATGAGACAAGAAAGGGAAATAAAAGGCATCCAAATAAAACTATCATTTTATATACAAAAAGCCCCAGAGATTTGATAAGAAAATCACTGGAAGTAATAGAAGGAGTAAGCAAAGTGACAGAGTACAAGATCAATATACAATTGGATTCCTCTACACTAACAAAGAGAACTGTAAAAGGAAACCAGAAAACAGTACCATTTATAACATCCACCCAAAAGATGAAGTACTCAGGAATAAATCTAACCAGAGATACAAAAGACCTATGCAAAGAAAACTACAAAACACTACTATATTAAACCAAAAGAAAGCTACATCAATGGAAAAAAAATAACATGCTCATGGATAGGAAGACTTAACATTGTAAAAATGTCAATGCTACCTAAAGTTATCTACAGATACAATGCGATCCCAATCCAGGTTTTATTACCACTTTAAAAAAGATGAAAAGACTAATCACCAACTTTATATGGAAAAGAAAGTGATCTCAGATCAGAAGAACACTACTGAAAAAGTAAAGCAAAGAAGAAGGCCTCACAATCTCCTGTCTTAAAATTTACTATATTGCCACAGTGGTCAAAACAGCCTGGTATTGATACAATGAAAGACACATAGACCAATGTGTACAGAATTGAGAAACCAGAAGTAAATCCATCCACCTATGGACAGCTGATCTTTTGACAGAGGGCCAAAACCCATTAAATGGAGAAGAAATAGTCTCTTTTGACAAGTGGTGCTGGCAAAATTGGATATCCATTTACAGAAAAATGAAACAGGATCTGTATCTCTCATTATATACAAAAACTAACTTAAGATGAATCAAAGACCTAAAAGTAAAAACCTAAATCTATAAAGATCAACAAAGAAACAACAAACAAATACATAGCATAATTACACTGTGAAGCATAACTAAAAATGCACAAATAGCAAAAGACAAACTAGATGACTGCAACCTCCTAAAAGTGAAATATTTATGTGTATTAAAAGACTTCACCAAAAGAGTAAAAAGAGAACCTACAGACTGGGAAAATTTTTTTTTAGTAATGACATGTCAGACAAGGAACTTGTCTCTAAAATTTATAGAAAACTTCAGCACTTCAATAACAAAAAGACAAACAATCCAATTAAAAAATAGGCAGAGGACATGAGCAGACACTTTTCACCAAACAAAATGGTCAGGTGACCAGTAAGCAATCATTAGCCATTAGAAAGATGCAAATCAAAACAACAATGAGATACCTTCTCACCACAGCATGAATAGCAAAGAAACAGAAAACAATAAATACTGGCAAGGATGTGGAGAGACTGGTGGGACTTTAAAATGGTACAACCACTGTGGAGAATGGTATAGCACTTTCTTTAAAAAATTAGAAATAGAAAGGACATACGATACATTAATCCCACTGTTAGGAATATAGCCTAAAGAAATGAGAGCCATACCAGGAAGAGATATATGCACACCCATCCATGTTCATCTCAGCATTATTCACATAGCAAAAAAATGGAAACAGCCCAAGTGCTCATCAACAGAAAAATGGATTTTAAAAAATGATACAAACAATGGAATAGTACACAATGTTAAATAATAACAATGAATCTACAAAACACCTCATAACATGGTTGAACCTAGAGGACATATTGAGTGAAATTAGTCAATCACAAAAGAACAAATATTGTATTAGACCACTACTATAAGAAGTCAATAAAAAGTTTACTCACAGAAAAAGATATTCTTTGAAGGCTATATGGTGTGGGAGGGGAAGGGAGAGTAAATCACTGACTACAGGGTAGATATATATTAACTTGGTTGAAGGGAAAGGTAATATACAATAAGGGAGATGTTAGCACAAAATGATCAAGGCAAAGAAAGACATTGGGAAGAGTACATGAATTAAAGGCTACAAAGGTAAATACTATTACATATTCAATCTTGTAATAACAGTAATAACAATAATCTGTGAGTGGACACATAGTTAGACATGCAAGCTGAATAGATGTGGGCAGGTGAACATCTATGAATATATGCAGGTTTGACAGAGAGTATATATATGTATGTATTTATATGTGCTGCAAATATATCCATGGGTATAGTACAGCATATAGGGGACAAAGTTATGAAAATTTCTTAGCCATAACCAAATATCTTGAGGGAATGAGTTGCTGCTGGGTCTGGCAAGTCAGGACCATAGTGTCAGGGGACAAAAGATCAATTGACATACCACAAAGACAGCTTTCCATGTCTTATTTTAGTGAGTAGTGACTGGGGTCTTAAATGCTTGTGAGCAGCCATCTAAGGTGCAACTATTGGTCTCTCATCGTCTGGAGCAAGGAAGAGTGATGACAATCAAAGTCATAATGAAACAAACAGTCCAAAGGACTAATGAACCACAAAGACCCAGCCTCCATGACCCTGAGACCAGAAGACCTAAGTGGTGTCCAGCTACCACTGCTAACCACTCTGAAAGGGATCACAGTAGGAGGTCCTAGATAGACCAAGAGAAAAAAAGTGGAACTAAACTGAAAATAATAAAGGAGACTAGGTTTACTAGTCTGATAGACATTGGTGGAACCCCTGAGATTATGACACTTAGTCACCTTTCAAGCTTGAACTTGCCCCTATGGCTCTACTTTAACCAAACAATAAACAGGCCTATAAAGTGAACCATAACACCAGGGAGGTATGCAATCCCTAGAACAAGCAACCATACAAGATCAAAATGGCAGCATTTACCCAGGAGTAAAGCTCAGAAGGCAGAAAAGTACAGGGAAAAAGGACAAATGGAAATGATAAATACAAGGAAGAAGTGGGAATAGTGCTGTTACATTGTGGGCATTATAATCAATGTCACAAAACAAAATGTGTATGGATTGGTGAACAGAAAACCAATTTGCTCTGCAAACTTTCATCCAAATCACAAGAACAAGAACAGAAAAAGTTATTGTTTCTGCTACTTGACATTAAGTCAGTATTATTACAATTTGCATTACATTATTACATTATTATGTGTGGTAGTTATGTTTGTGTGTCAACTTGGCTGGGCCTGGTTGAATGGCTGGGCAGCTGGTGGTAGTTATTCCCTATGATGAGACTGGCAATCAACTCCATGGTGGGATCTACCACAGGCAGCTGAGTAGTTGCCTTTGGGTGTGTGGTCTGCATCCTGTATATAAGCAGCAGCTTTGGGAATGGTCTCTAGGTTATGGCACGCTTGGACCCTGCATGTAGCCATGTCGTTGTTCAGCAGCCTGCCATGCTCTGCTGACCTTGGGACTTACAATGAACTTGAATTAATGGCCTGCCGTGTGGTTTGGTAAAATTGGGACTATGCCTTTTTACTTGTCAACCCTGGGTTTGTCAGCCTCAGCAGCCAGGAGCTGTCTGAGTGTAGAAATGCCTCTAGTTCCAGTGGGCCGGGAGCAGGAGACAGAGCTGTACCCCAAGGTTGAGGGGCTTTCACCCAGCCCCTAGAGCCTGGCACTTTGAACTTGGACTTCTTGCCTCCTGAACCGTAAGAGAATAAACTGTTTGTTCAAGCCATCCCATTTGTGGTATATTCTTTTCAGAGCAGCACTAGGTAACCAGAACATTATGTTTATTGTATTACATTATTACATTTATTAATGTCTTAATGACATTAAGACATTAAGTTTCCAACTCATGGAGTTCCCATGCATAACGGAATCTGATCATGTTGATCCATAGCGTTTCCAGTGTCTGAGTTTTGGAAGTAGGTCACTAGGCCTTTATTCCTAGTTTTTCCTCAGTCTGGAAGTTTTGCTGAAACCTGCTCAGTGTCATTGCAATACTCTTGGTTCCACTGACAGATAGGTGGTGGCTGTGCCTGAGTTACATTGGCCGGGAATCAAACCTGGATCTCCTGCATGGAAGGTGAGAATTCTACCACTAAACCACCACTGCCCACATGAGAAAAGGACAAGTAGTAAGGGTAAAGGAGGTCTGAAGAGAGCACAAGGATGAGGAGAGGAAAGGAATAGTTTGCATTTTTAATAGGATGGTATGGTAGGTCTTGTAAGGTGGTATTGGAACATAGACTTAAGGGAGTAATGGAGTCAGCCAAGGAGATTTCTTGGGAAATTTTATTCTAGTCAATAGGAATAGCCAGGGCAAAGACTTTAAGGTGGGACTGTGCAGGAAGGAAGCCATTGTGGCTGGAGCAGAGTGGGCAGGCAAGAGGGAGAGCAGTAAGCAATGAAGTCAGTGAAGTGGGAGTAGAGAATTGCCAAGGGGCTTGGAGGACACTGTGATAGAGACTTCTGTTTATACTTTGAGTTTAAAATATTGCCCTGTTTGTCATACTGTAGTGGTTTGCATATTGCTATGATGCTGGAAGCCATGTCACTAGTATTTCCGGTGTAGCAGAGTCACCCATGATAGACAGGTTTCAGCAGAGCTTCCAGACTAAGACTCGGAAGAAAGACCTGGTGACATGCTTCCAAAAATAAGCCAATGAAAATGCTATAGATTAGAATAGAACATTGCCCTTTATAACGCTGGAAGATGAACACCCTAAGTTGGAAGGACTCAGACATACAATGATCATGAAAATGATGCAGGACCAAGCAGCGTTTCATTCTGTTATACATAAGTTCACCATGAGTTAGAGTCAACTCGGTGGCCACTAACAATAACAAGTATTGCTCTATCTGAACATCCTTTCATCAGGTGCAAAAGCCCCTAGGACAAAAGTACGCTTGGGTGTTTTCGTTGGATAAAAAGCTGATAGAATAGAACTAGCATGTTCAGGCCTTCCTGCCTGTGCTAAAATGCTGAAAAGAATGTAGAAGGGCAGCACTATGATATTGAAACCTATATCCACCTAACTCACTTGCATTCATATTTCTGGAATGAATATGTTGAAGCTCTGTTTAAACTTCTTTTCATTATTGATTTATATGTGGCAGGATCCTGATGGATGGAATGTTATGACGGTTCTCCTCTTGCAGATGTCTTTTCTCTTCACCCCTTGAGGTATGGCAGCCTCAGGTGCTCTCTGGAGGTGAAGGAGGCAGAGGGACAGAGGACCTGAGGAGGAAGCAGGTTTGTTGCCAGCCTTTGCCAGGAATAGAACAGGGCATTACCGCTCTCTCTTTCTCCACTGGAGATGAACTCTCTCTATGTAGTAGGAGGGGTGAGAGAAATAAAGGCATTTGGTTCTGCTGTTTGCTTTCAGGGAGTCATGTTTGGTAGCTTGTCAGGAAACGATTTCCTATAAGAATTGGCCTAGTAGGACAGAAAGGCAACTTAGGTTGTAATTGGAAACTCCCTCCAGAGAGATATGGAAGCCTGGATAAGGGTGTCAATTGAATCCCCAAATGCCGTTGTTGGCAGGACAATTCATTCTTGACCCAAGTCTGGAAAATTTGTTGTTGTTGTTTTTTGTTTTTCAAAGGATGTGTTGAAAGTCTCTAGCTTT
>NW_006921600.1:18930072-18955251 GCF_000298275.1 Orycteropus afer afer | reverse complement strand
ATCATGTGGTTCTTCTCCTTTGTTTTATTTATGTGGTGGATTACATTGATTGTTTTTCTAATGTTGAACCATCCCTGCATACCTGGTATGAACCTATCTAATGTTTTTTTAAGGACTGAAAATGTTAACTACATGTAGTTAGCAAGTTTTGGAAAATAAAACCAGATACTCCAAGTCAAGTTAAAGGCTCCAAGGTGAGGCCAAGTGTTTTCTTGAGAAGCACCTTGTACATCTCTGACCAGACAGGACTGTACCCTTCCTAGGTTGGAGGGTAAGAGATGAATATGGTTATGTGTGTGTGTGTGAGAGAGAGAAGGTGTGTATATAAGAGTGTGTGTGAGACAGAGTGTGTATAAGTGTGTATATGAGTGTGTGTGTGTGTGTGTGATAGAGAAAATGTGTGCATATAAGAGAATGTGTGTGTGTGAGTGAAAGAATAAGTGTGTGTGTGTATGTATGAGAGAGAAAGTGAGAGAGAGAGAAAATATGTGTGTACATGTGCATTTGAAGTACAATCATCTGCCAAACTTCCACAGGCTTCCTCAGTGGGAAGTCTTTCCTATAGCCAAATAAAATCTCTGTTGATTGTAACCCCAAAACTTCTTCAGTCCAGGACAATTTCTACTGGAATAAATGCAAAGCAGCAGCTTCGACCTTCTCTCAGCTGAGCCTGTCTTCATTATATGGAGTTGAGATAGACAATAGCATACATACTGTTATTTGAGAGACCCTTGACCCCATGTATTTCTTCTGTGACCTATTACTGTGCCCCAAATAGCATTACAAGCAATTCATTTCTTTGCTCATTGAAGCCTTGTTAAGAGACAAGCTATTAAAATGTAAATATCTTCCAGAGAGCAAGCTTCAGGTAACCTTTTTTTGGCTCAGTTATGACAACTAGCTGAGATTGAGGAGATCCTTTAGGAATAAAGGCTTTGAAACTCTACAAACCTGGGTTTGAGTCTCAGCTCCACTGTGTAATAGCTGTGTGATCTCGGGCAAGTACTTGAATATCACTATTTCCTCTTCTGTCAAATGGGGCAAAATAACACCAGCCTTCCAATTTTTCCTGAGGATTATATAAGTTGTACATGGCTATAAAGAGCATTTATCCAGGGTTTGGAGTATAATAAATATCAATGAATGGGTATTATTATGGTATTATTATGGAATGATTATTATGAAGGGATCTTGGATGGAATCTGGGATGACTGAGGGTGGAAGCATAGGGGACAGTGCAGAAAGCTCCCAAAGGGTGAAGGCCATAAAACCCTCCTCACTTGCCTTCCTTGGGCTGACCCTAGTCTAAGATCCTTCTATGGAAATTGCATGCAGGAGAATGGGTGTGTAGAGAAGGAAATAGTCAAGCCTGTATTTCTGCCAAACCCCTCAACTCTTTTTTCCCTGATCATTTTTCTTTTTCCTTCTTCCCCACTTTATCATGAATTTCTCTACCTACTACACAGGGTGCATTAGAGAGAGAAACTTGGCTTCAAGCACCAGGCTCCCATCATGTGGGCAGTGGGGCAACCAGATGCCACTCTGAGTACTGTATGCGAGCGAGTGAGACTTGGGCATCATGGCCCTGGCACAGCCCAGACTCCATTGTGCCAAGGCTCATGCTGTGCGATCACGCCGCTTCCTCTTCTGAAGTCTGCTGCATCCACAGATTTAGGGATCAGCTTGATGGAAGGGAGTGGGCACTGGGGAGTTTTGGAGCATCAATCCATGCATGCCATCTGTAGCTAGCTTTATACAGTGCAGGGGAAAGGGACAGCTCAGGATGGAATGGTTTGCTTTGTTTGATTTGGATGGGAGGTAGGGGGACAGGAAGAGTGAGGATACTAAAATTGCTGGGGAGCAGGTGATGCCAATTCTTGTCCCCTACTTTTCTCCTCTACTTACTCATGGACAAAATTCACCTGTGGTTTTCTGGAGTGGAAGGTAGAGGCAGTCACATTTGGCCATCTTATGGTCATTAGAGATAAGGATGCCAGTTTGAACTTGTGGGTTCTTAGACAATAGGAAAGTTTGCTATTGTTGCTGAACAAAAGGGACAAAGTTGAGAGGCAGGATGCTACTACTGGAGGCCATCACTTCACACTGTCTCCACAGGTACAAAAAGGATCCAGATAGGTGGAGACCACTTTCTTCATGTACTATAAGAAAAAGGATGCACACTTTAGGGATGACTTTCAGGGTGATATATTTACTCTTTAGTCTTAGGACCATTTAACTCAGTTCTACAAATGAGAGTGTTAATTCTCTGCTACACAGGCTATAGCTACTTTGCCCTTTTGATCAAGAGATGACTCAAGACATGGAGTTCCATGAACCTGTTTGAGATTGACTAGATGGAACTAAGCATTAAGCTCATCCTGAAGATTCTGCTCTTACATCTCTTCTTCCATGTGATTTTCCTTACCACTGAGAGTATTAGTTACTTTCTCCCTTCTTCAGTACTGGTTGCAGACTTCTATCATATTACTCTAATTTGTGCCCATTTCTATGTATGCCTTCTCCACTAGACTATGAGATCATTGAGGGTGAGGCTTATCTTATTCAGTGCTGCATTTTCTGTGTCTATATACATGCCTAAAAGAATTTCTCCAAAGTAGGGGGTTGAGAGCAGAAATAGCATCTGTCAAAACTTGAAGCAGGCTCCTGCTAATAACGTCTATCTTTTGGGAACATTCTTTGTCTCAACAGATGTGGATTAGAGTTGGTAAATGATCCCATCGTGACTTCTGTGAGGATTACTCTGAAGTTTGAGGTTTCCTCTGGTCTCTATAGTACAACCCTCAACATGGAGGGTAGGAGATCTGGTTGGAAAAATTCAAAATTCAACCCATCCCTAGAGGTTACCTGGCAGTTTATTCTTGCAACCTTTCAAACTTATTTTGAGAAGGAGAAAGGCATCATTTTAAAACTTGGTGAAATAGTTTCCCATTCCCTCCTTGCAGTGTTTCTAGCAAGGAAGTAACTTTTCTTTGAAAGCCCATCTTTTTAATACTGCTCTCCTTTCCAGGAGAATTAAGGAATCTCTAAGCAGTAGTGGGCATCCCCTGGTTTGACAGGCTTCCAAAGGAGATCACTCTACTCAAAATACAACCCCAGAAGCATCTGTACCTGTGGAGGTATTCTGTTTGCGAATCAGTAGAGATAAAATCATTCTTTCTTGTCCAAACATGCCCGTTCTGGGACCATCAGCTTCTGTGCTGGTCGTGAGGAGACTTTTGGTTCTACTCAGAAAGGATAAATCACACCAGCTTGCAATGCCTTCTCCTTGGGCCTTTTGGCATGAACTCCATTGGCCATCTACTTCCACGACTATTCTTTCTATTGTATGTTCAGTGAGTATGGAAAAAGAATTTGGTCTGCTGTTGAGAAGAAGCAGGCTCATATCTGTGTGTCTTCGCTTACCAGCCAGGTGTCCTTCAGCAAGCCCCTTAACTTTTCTGGTCTTCAGTTTCCTTATCTACAAAACAGGGAGAGTAGGTAGGTGCTATCTCTACCTTGCAGAGCTGTTGGAGCATTAAATTAGGTGCTTCTCATAAAACTGCTTAGAGCTCTAACAGAGAGAAGACAGTAACTGTTGTTTGGGAGGCAGTGTATTAGGGTGTAATGTGCTTGGACTTTGGAATCAGTTGTTCAACTATAAATTCATATCCCAGCTCTCCTTATTAGCTTGAGAAGCCAATTACCTTCTTGTACTTCATTTTCCTTGGCTATAAAGTGGGGTTAATTGTATATACCTCTAAGGATTGGTATGAGGATGAATGGTAGCAGTACATGGCCTCAAAAACAAAACAAAACAAAACAAAAACCAAACTCACTGCTATTGAGTCAATTTGACTCATAGCGACCCCTCTTTGGGTTTCTGAGTTGGTATCTCTATGGAAGTAGATTGCCCAACCTTCCTTCTGAGGAGTGGCTGGTGAGTTTGAACCACCAGCCTTCTGGTTAGCAGTCAAATGTCTTATGTGCTGTGCCACCAGAGCTCTCGTATATGCCCTCAGCAACTCTTTATTTCAAATACTGTCCCATTTGCTCTTATAACTTGAACTTGGATCTCAGTTTTCAGGAATTATTTCTTATAAAAAATTTGCAGAGCGTTCAACCAGATTACCTGCACTCTTTTAGGAAGTCCATTTGCCTGGACCCATTCTTCCTCCGTAACTCTTCTCAGACTTTAGAGTCTAAAGGTCATGTAGTCTCAGACTCAAATGCCTGTAGAAACAAGGCAGGTAAAATACATTTGTGAATAGACCTATGTGTATGATAATAGGGAGTAGTGGGGCTTGTAATAAATTAAAGAGTGTTTGTTTATCATTTTGTTGTTGTTGGGTGCTGGTGAGTCAATTTTAACTCATAATGACTTCATGTGATACAGCAGCAGAATTACCCCATAGAGTTTTCTAGGCTATTATCTTTACAGAAGCAGATCACCAGATCTTTCTTCTGCAGAGCCACTGAGTTTACTCAAATAGACAATCTTTTGGTTAGCAGGTGAATGCTTAACCATTGAGCCACTGGGCCTCTTTAGTTCAACTTAAAGGCTTTCAAATTAACAACAGACACAAAACAAAAAGCAGCAACATACTCTGCAAGGCTTATTTGGCTCAAAGGATGCTCATTTGAGACCCATATTTTACCACTCTTAGTCATTTGGATCCACTCTATTGTGGGAGGAAATAGAGTGATGGTGTACCCATACTGTATACACAGGCATGCAATTTGGTACTCCCATTTTGGAAAGCAGTTTAACATTTCTGCTTAAGGTTAAACCTCCACATTATTTATCACTTAACACTTGTACTCTTAGGTACATAGCTGAGAGAGATTGCTGCATGTGTGTACCAGGAGACATGTATGAAAATGCTCATAGCAGCACTATTCAATAGCAAAAGCAACAAATAAAAGCTTCAAAGAGGCAACAAAACAAAACTCTCAAATATTCATCGAGGGAGAAGTAGGTGAGTAAACTGGGGTCACTATGAGTCGGGTCCGACTCGATGGCACATAACAACAACAACACAACAAACTGGTATAGTTTGTCATTTAATGAAATACTGCCTATCAAGTAAAATGTATTAAACACAGCTACATTAGCTGATGGCATAGTGGATAAGGCACTTGACTGCTAACTGGAAGGTCAGCAGTTCAAACCTACTAGCTGCTCCATGGAAGGAAGATGGGGTGATCTACTTCTATAAAAAGATTTACAGCCTTGGAAATCCAATGGGGGTTGCTATGAGTCAGAAACGAATCAATGGCAGTGAGTTTGGTTTTCTTTTGTTTGGTTTTGTATTCAACAATATCGATGGATATTAGCAATGTAATATTGAGTAAAAAAAAAAAAAAAGTAAAGCTCAAATACTTCATACAGCATAATGTTGTTGTTGTTGTTGTGTGCCGTCGAGTCGGCCCCGACTCATAGCGACCCCTCCTTGGGTTTCTGAGGCAGTATCACTACGGAAGTAGGATTGCCCAACCTTCCTTCCGAGGAGTGGCTGGTGGGTTTGAACCGCCAGCCTTCTGGTTAGCAGTCAAGTGCTTTAGCCACTATGCTACCAGCATATAGACATTTCAAAAAAGGGAAAAAAAGAAAAAGCCTAGAGACAAATATGCTTTTTAGAAATACATATAATAAAACAAAGCAGGTGATTTCCTTTAGCACAGTATTATGGGGTATAGGCAGGGAGGAGGGGAGGAATGGGAGAGAACCACAACATAGAGAGGTATATGTTTTTGCCAAGATTCTAGTTTTTGTGTTGTTGTTGGGTATGTAGCTGTTAATTATATTATATAAAGACAAAACTTAAAAACACACTGCCATCGAGTTGGACAACTCATAGCAACCCCTCCTTGGGTTTTGGAGGTGGTATCACTACAGAAGTAGATTGCCCAATCTTCCTTCCAAGGAAGACAAAACTATATAAGTAAAAATAAAATATTCTTCACACTTTTCAGAATGCTATGATAAACAGATTGTACTTTCCCGTAAAAGTGCTTTGTAAACTCTGACATGCAACATAAATGTAAGGGGTTATTATTACGAAGGGATTACACTCATTGATAGCTTGTTGCTAAATTCTCAGGTTACAGGTTTGTGAGTTATCCATTTTGTGGATTGTGTATCTATATATTTGTGATACCAGACTCATATAACTTCTTGCAATTCTCTAATTTCCTTCACTCTCTTTCTTAGTGAGTATGCTCTTAGGGAACAGGCACATGTAGAATATCAGCAATAGCAAAGATGAAATTATAAAAGTAAACCTCATAATGAGCAGCCAGCTAAATGGCAACTCTTGGTCTTTCCTCATCCAGAGCAAAGAAGAGTGAAGAAAAATAAAAGATTCATGGAAAGGGTTAGTCCAAAGGACTAATGGATCATGTGAACCTCAGCGTATAAGACGGTGAGACCAGATGAACTAGATGGTACCTAGCTACCACTGCCAGCCACTCAGAAATGGACCAAAATCGGAGATTTTGGTGTAGTAGGTAAGGCATTTGGTTGCTAACCAGGTCAACAGTTCAACCCCACCAATTGCTCCACAGTAGGAAGATGAGACAATCTACTTCCATAAAGATTTATAGCCTTAGAAACCTAATGGGGGTTTGTATGAGTCAGAATTGATTCAATGGCTGTGGGATTTTTTTTTTTTTTTGTATAGAATGGGAGGAAAATATGGAACTAAACTCAAAATCATAAGAGACACTAAAAAATCATAAATATCATCATGATAGAAACTGGTAAAACCTCCAAGACTATGGCCCTGATTCACTCTTCAGGCTTGGAAATGAATTCACTCCTTAACACTCAGCCAAACAATAAACAGGCCTAGGAGCTAACAGCTACACCAGAGAGATGCATTCCTTAGAATAATCAACCAGGGGAGATCAGAGGGGCAGCGTTTGCCCAAGGAGAAAGGTAGGGAGTCAGTAATGCACAGGAAAGAAGGACACAAGGAAAGAGTAATCACAGGGAGGAAGTGGGAGGTGAGCTGCAGGGAAGGTAACCACAAAACAAAATGTGTATGAACTGTTCAATGTAAAACAAATCTGCTTTGTAAAATTTCACCCAAATCCCCAAAAACAGGTACAAAAAAAGGAAATTTCACAAATAATTGCATATGTCCCTCTAACACATACATATCTATACCACAATGCCATGTACCACAAACCAGCTAAAGATGATTTGGGTTATCAAAGTCACTCTTTTTCTTTGGTAATACAGAGTAATTAGCAACTAGTTTTACTCCTCAGTTTTTTTCCCCCTAGGTTTGTAGTGAAATAGTCCTGCAAGTAGCTACCTAAAAATTACTAACAATAAATAATACCTACTTTAGGTGAGAAAGAAGTATTTGTTAACTATCAATCAGGCATTTATCATGTGCCAGGCACAGTACTAGGAGCTGGGGATGCAGATATGAATATTCCCAGCCTCTGCCCTAGGGGGAGCTCACAGGAAGTCAGGCAAATGGATATATCACTAAAATGGTAGTGAAATTTTCTGGCTCAGGGTCTCTCAATGTCCTGTGAAAGCATTGACAGGGGAACCTCATTCAGCCTCAAGGTGCAGATGACTTCCCAAAGGAGGTGATACCCAAGCTGAGGAGGAATTAAAGTTAGGAAGCTGAAAGGGATGGATGGACACTGTGTGCAGGGTGCGTCATCTTCAGAATCTCAGACAGAAGAGAAAGGAGAGAGTATGGCTATCAGGGGCCAGTGGGAAGCTCCCTATGGATGGAATATGGGGTGTATGTGTTGAGAGGTGAGTAGGGGATGAAGCTGGTGAGGGAGGCAGGAGTCAGCTCATGAATGACCTTATTACAAGGGCTTTGGATTGTATTCTGAAGTCACTGGGGAGTCACTTAAAGATTTAACCAGGGGAGTGGTGACATGAGCAGATTTGAGTTTTAGAGAAATCACTCTGACAACACTATTGAAATTTAGGGGAAAGAGACCAGAAGCAAGGAAAAAAAAAAAAAAAAAAATATATATATATATATCAGTGATCAGTGGGAATATATCTTTGGTTGCTTAAAATGTCAGTTAACAGGCTGCCTGAGTATTTGGGAGTCCATAGTGGAGTTCTAGTTCAAGTCTTTCTACTACTGTGCAGACTTGGACAAGCTTGCTTCTCCAGGCCTTGTTTTTCTCTCCTATTACATAGGGAAAGGCATTTGCAATGCTGTTTATTTCTTCTGGAATGCATGAAATGGCAATTGGTCCTGAAGGCCTCTGAGTTCATTAGAAAATGGACTCACCAATGTGCCATTTATTATGCATATCCTGGAAACATTCAAAATTACGCTAAGGAAGGAAAGACTTCTGAGTCCTCTTTAGCTCCCCAAGCCAGGTCATGAAGTTGCTGTGCTTTTCCTGTCTCTCCTGACAACCTCCTCTCCTGACTGTGAGAACTGTGGGTCCCTAGTGCTTTGTGAAATCATGTTTCTTCTTTTTAATGAGACTAATGGTTAATTAATGAATCTTTGGCCTTACTGACTAAAACAAGTGTGGGAGGAGATTACTCTGCTGCACAAGTCCCTGGAACATTGATCTGGGGACAAGAACTTGAATAGGCCCTTTAGGTAGCTTTATGATACTTGAAAACATCTTTTGCCCAAACTCCTGTCTTTTTGAGGTTGGCCTTATTTAAGGTAGCTGTGGAATCTGTAAGCTTTCCTGGTCAAAGGGGACCTCCTGGTCACATCCAGGCTCACCAGCTATGTGGTAGCTATGGAAAACAGACACCTCAGGGTGCTTCCTCAGATTATATTATATGGCCCAAACTTTTCTCTCTTTGGGGTAGTTTAGACTAAGTTTCAATGGAAGCAGGAGAATGGACAGGATGACTTCAGATCACCTTGGTAGTCTAAGGATCCTTGAGTTGAATTCTTTGGAGCCAAAATTACAGGGCAATTGGTACAGAAGACTAGTTTTCAGAGAAAACACATCTAATTTTTATGCAGCAATAGCCATGTGCTAGGCACTATTCTAAGCAATTTAGTTGTATTAACTCCTGCAATCTTTGCAATAATCCTACTATGATCTGTACTTTACCACTTTACAAATTAGGAAATAAATTGGAGAAGATAAATATCTTCTTTTATTGTTGTTGTTATGTGCCGTCGAGTTGAACCCGACTCATAGCGACCCATCCTTGGGTTTCTGAGGTGGTATCACTATGGAAGTAGATTGTCCAACCTTTCTTCCTAGGAGTGGCTGGTGGGTTTGAACTGCTAGCCTTCTGGTTAACAGTCAAGTACCTTAGGCACTATGCTACCAGAGCTCCTATCTTCTTTTATAGAGAAGAGTAATAACTTGTCCAAGGCTACTCAGCCATGACACAGCAAAGTTGAGGTGCAAACTAAATTTCTATGCTGCTTTCTTTACCACTGCATGCTCTTGCCTCCTGCATGGGATTATAGACACCAGAGGTCATTTGGACTAGCCCCCTGTATCCAGGCATGTAAAATTTTATTACATGTTTCTCACTTCCCTCTTTACAAAGCAATGAAGCCTCAGGGGCTTAAGTAACTTGTGGAAACATGACGATATTAAAGACTCTGGAGGGAGGGAAGTGTTGGGAAAAGCCACTCTTTGAATGGGACAGAGAAGCACCACCCTTTGCTGGCTGTCTCCCCTTTGTCACTGCCAAACAAAATATACCCTCCCGCTCTCTCTTCTGACACCCTGCTTTTCCTCCCACCTGAAATTCTATTTCATTTTCCCTGGTTTCCTAAGACCCATCACTCAGACTCAACTGTAGGTTTATCTTTTGTTTCAAAGAAAAATTTCAAAAGACCTACATCCTTCCCTCCTTGTGGTTAATTGGCTTTGACTAGGGCACATGGTAGCATAGTGCCTAAGGCACTTGACTGCTTATCAGAAGGCTGGTGGTTCAAACCCACCAGCCACTCCTTGGAAGGAAGATGGGGCAATCTACTTCCGTAGTGATTCTGCCTTGGAAACCCAAGGAGGGGTCGCAATGAGTCAGGTCCGACTTGACAGCACATAACAACAACAACAACAGGGCACATGGGGTGACATTTGCATGCATTCCCTCTGGCCCAGGACCTGGCCTCTGTGAAGCATCAGCCTCAGCATTCTAGGGTCTGGCCATAGGGCCCTCTTGGAGAGGATACTTGTAGCATAGGGGAAGGGGTGAACCTGGATTATGGAACAATGTTTTGGCTACGTTTTAATCCCCACCCCCGTATTTGTGCTGCAAATCAGATGCGAACTCAGACATTCAGGATTCAGACATAGTTACTTCACATTCTGTTAATCCAAGGCAGCTAAGGAATGCCCTTTCTACCAAAAGACAAAAGCAAACGTGCTTCCATTCTGTGTGTTTCCCTAGTGAAACTTCACCCTCCCTCCTCTCTCTCTAGTTCTCTTTTTCTTTCTCTCTCTCTCTCATATCATAGGGATGTTATTGCTCATTCTTCATTGGTGGGGTGAGTTAAATTTGAAATAACGGCAAAGTAATTTCTTCCCAAGTTCTGTGCCCAATACTTGGAATTATGGACTTTCTCCTGGTCCAAAGCTGATTATGCCAGCAGGCTTCAGGCCCAGGTGGTAGGTCAACCAGGAGCTTGGCTGTCTTCTCCTTCCTGTGGTCTGCATTTGGTCATGCTTGTCAGAAGGAGAGAAGAGCAGGAGAAAGATTGGTTAATGGTGCCACACACACAGGGGCGTCTCTATTGACTGAAACAAATTCACAAAGCAGAGCTTCAAGTGCAGAAAAATTTGATATTATGGCGCAAAAATGCTTCTCCCTCATTCCTCACACCTAATCCATTAGATTCTAGCAGTTTCACATTCAGAATAGCTCTAAAATCCATCCACTTCTTTTCATCTCTCCTGCCTCCACCTTAATCCAAGTCACCATTATCTCCCATTTGTTGTTATTGTTGTTGTTATGTGCCATCGAGTCAGACCTGACTCATAGCGACCCCTCCTTGGGTTTCCGAGGCAGTATCACTATGGATATAGATTGCTCAACCTTCCTTTCGAGGAGTAGCTGGTGGGTTTGAACCTCCAGCCTTCTGGTTAGCAGTCAAATGCCTTAGGCACTATGCTACCAGAGACAACTGCAATAGCTTCCATTGGTCTGCCTACTGCATTCTGGAGTTTCTACAATTCATTTTCCGCATGGTAGCAGAGTGATCTTTTTCATAGAGCAAATCAAGGCACTCTTTTGCTTAAAACACTTTACTTACTCTTACAATGAAACCTACTTTCTTAGGGTGACTCACAAAACCCTGTGTGCTCTGGCCCTGCCCTGGCTTGTCTGACCTCATCTCATCCTACTGTTCTCCTATTACACACTAGCCACAGTAGTCTTTTCTCAGGTTCTCAAGCAAGTTGAGTTTGCTTTTGTGGGAAGATATTGCCTCTGCCTTTTCACTTGCCCTTTGCTCTTCCAGAACACTCTTCCCCTAGCTCATCACATGGATCTTATTCTAACCTTCAGATCTCAGATCATATGTCCCCTCATAACAGAGATCTTCCCTGACTGCCTTTTTTAAGGTACTCACTCTCTGTACAACTGAATGAATTAATGTCTAGTCCTACATCACCCACATGGTCACCAGCATGTTTGAGTCCATTGTTGTGGCAGTGGTGCCAATCGATCTCACCAAGGGTGTCCTTTGCCTTCATTGGTCTTCTGTTTTAACAAACATAATGTCCTCTTCTAATGATTGATATGATGATGTGTTCAAAGTAAGCAAGTTGGACAATGTTCACCAGACCTTTCTTCCTAGTCTGTCTTAGTCTGGAAACTCCACTGAAACCTACAATGGGTGACCCCTTGGGTATTTGAAATATTAGTGATATAGCTTCCAGCATCATAGCAACTTGCAAGCCACCATGGTACAACAAACTGACAGATGAATCGTTGTGCAAACATATAACACTATCTAAAACTCTTGTTTAATTATTGGTAATCTGTTTAATTGTTGGTAACCTGTAATTGTTAGGCTCTTTAGTTCTATTCCGTCTTCTCCTATTAGAAATAAGCTCCATAAAAGCAGAGCCAATTTTTGTTTGGTTCACTGCTAAATCCCTTAGTTCTGGTGCTTAGTAGGCCTTCACTTTGTTGAGTGAGTGGATGAATTACTTTGACTCTGGACAAGTTGAAGTCCTTACATTTGGGGAGGTCTATTACATTTTGGAACATCCATAATATGAGCCAAGAGCTAACAGAGGGCTGCTTTTGTATGAAATTCTGTAGAGTCAGAGATGCACTTGCTCTGGTGTCTGTTGGCAGTTCTGCTGTTTCCTTCAGGAATCTCACTGGCTCCCTCACCTGTGGACTTGATTTCCTGCTTGATAACACTCCTTATAGGAAAAATGAATTTGTTTCTGACTCCAGCAATGAGCATGATTAATGTGTTCTCCTTTCAGTTCAGGACCTCAATTTAAATCCTTTCCTGTTCAACTCGATCAGGAAAGGTTGCATTTCGGATCTGGGTTGAAACAAATCCCTGCTCTTGCAAGGAGTCAGTTATTCCTTGTTCCTTGAGGTCTCCCAGCTAAAAGGAGTGTCACCATGCAGTGCTGAGTCTTGGTCCAAATGGGGCATGGCCTCTCTTGTCCCATAAACTACAGATGGGAGAGCTTGAGTTTGTTCTTCACTGTTCAAACCTACCAGCCACTCCTCAGAAGGAAGGTTGGGCAATCCTACTTCCGTAGTGATACTGCCTCAGAAACCCAAGGAGGGGTCGCTATGAGTTGGGGAATGACTGGACGGCAAATAACAACAACAACAACCATTGCCCAAGGGGTCAAATGGATTCTCTCCCTTTTATAACTTGTCCTGAGGCTGTATCCTATTCTTCAACCTGCTCCTTATAGTCTGTTAGCATAGATAGCTGGTTCAGATACAAAAATGTATGGGCCATAATCTGTGTAAAGTTTAGGGCACATAGAATATTCCAGACAGATGCGATCAAAGAGATTAAGTAGTCCAATCTCCTAATTTGCAGTTGTGTTATATCTTAGTCTGGAAATAGACTACCTGGGTTCAAATCCTAGCTATGACACCTTAGGAAAATTACTTAGTCTCTCTGAGCCTTAGTTTCCTCATCTGCAAAATGAGTATGGTAATAGTTATAACCTCATAGAGTTGTTGTGAGAATTGAATGAGATAATATGTTTCTCTTGGAGCAAACTCTTAAAAAATGAATCCATCATTGCCATGGTTATAGATGAGGAAATAGACTGAAAAGTCCCCAAGGGTCATTCTACTGGTTGGAGCATTATCTAACTGTTAAAATGTAAGGCTCATTAGAACATAGACAGTATGTCTTCTTATTTCTTTACCTCAGTTTCCACATCAGAAAAATGGGCATAAAAGCATATGTGGCAATCTACTTCCATAGTGATACTGCCTTGGAAACCCAAGGAGGGGTTGCTGAATCAGATCCTACTCGAAGGCAGTGAGTTTGGTTTTTTTTGGGTATCTCAGTGGATTGTTCTGATGCTTAAAATGTGTACTGTGAGCTACTTGGGATGGTACCAAACACAAATTAATCATTTAAAATATGATTATTAGCATTGTTATTGTTAAACTCTTTAGTACAGGGCTTGGAATCTGGTGGACTCTCAATCTAGCTTTAATAAGGGAATACATAAATCAGAAGAAGAAGCAGGTTTCATGACTCTCAGTTCCATGGTCTTTCCTCTAGATCACACTGCCTCAGGCTTTCCAAAATAGTGCCACTCCCATAATGAAGGTAGCTTGACTCAGGTGTAAAATATTAACTAGCCACCTGGACCTCTGGGTATTTTCCCTGCTCCCACTTTCAAGCTCAAAATCAAACTTTTTCCTTGGAGATATATCACAGTTAACTTCTGGTGGGAAACAAGATTGGTGGTCATCTCCCTTACCAACTTGGCTGCTACTCTGTGGCTTCTCTTAGAAAGGCCTGTTTGTTCTCTGTCTTCATTTTGTCAGAGGCTCGTGGTTTATTAAAACCCAAAATTGTTGAAACTCTTGCCTCATTTTTGTATTTTTTTGTCAACCCCCACCCCCTGCTCATTCCATACCAGCATGTTCTATGCTCCATGTCTCTTTAAAAAACCATGTTGGCATTGGGTTGCCTCCAACTCATGGCAACCTCATATGTGTCAGAGTAGAACTGTGCTCCATAGGGTTTTCAGTGGCTGATTTTTGGGAAGTAGATAGCCAGGTCTTTCTTCCAAGGCACCTCTGGGTAGATTCAAACTTCCAAAATTTTGGTTAACAGCTGACTGCATTAACTATTTGCACCACCCACAAATACCTCCCTTAGGTCATGCTAAAGGTTAAGTCTATTCTTGTCTAGGGTATCCTAGGTAGTCCTGACAAAGCCCTAGTCTTCACAGACTCTCTCTCGCATCCTTTTTTTTTTTTTTTTGATTGCTGGACTATGTTTTCTTTTTCTTTTTTATTGTGATTTGGGTGAAAGTTTACAGGCCAAATTAATTTTCCATACAGCACTTCATACACATTTTGTTTCATGACATTGACTGTAATTCCCCACAATGTAACAGCTCTCTTCTCACTTTCTCCCCGTATACCTCTTCCCTGTGTCCTTCCCTCCCACACACTCCGTCCCCCTCTCCACCCCCAGCTATCTCCCTGTGCAAATACTGCTCTTCTGTTCTCCCATGATTAAGCAATTGATTGCTCCAAGGAGTGTATCTTCCTGATGTAAATGTTCACCCCATTTGCCTGTCTATTGTTTGGCTGGAAGCCACAGGAATGAGTTCAGTTCCAGACCTGAAAGGTAATGAGGGGCCATAGTCTCAGGGGTCTCACAGGCTCTATCAGATCAGCAAATCTGGTCCCCCCCTTTTTTTTTATTATGATTTTGAGTTCTGTTCCACATTGTTATCCTACTCTATCCAGGATCTCCTGCACCGATCCCCCTCTGAGTTGACAGTGGTAGCTGGGCACCATTTAATTCTTTTGGTCTCATGGTCATATAGGCTGAGGACTACATTGTCTACTAGTCCCTTGAACTCATTGTTTCCATGCATCTTTGGTTTTCTTCATTCTTCTTTGCTCGGGACGAGGAGAGACCCATTGTTACATCTAGATGGGCACTTGAAAGTTTTTAATACTCTAGTCACTACTCACCAAAGTAGGATGTAGAACAATGTTTTTTGTGTAGTATGTTAAGCCAATTGAGCTTGATGTCCCCTGTGACCATGGTCCTGAGCCCACAGGACTCACTCCCTCAGGGTAGCTGGCTGTGGCCAAGAAGGCACCACAACCTTGCTTCTTGTCAGCTCTATCATCTGCCAACCTTATACATGGTCAAGGGCACACTCCCCACTGCCTAAACATACATGATCCTTCAGCCTGTGCAACCATCTATCCACCTATAGATCAATGCTTACCATCACTGATAATGCAGTATATAGTACAAGCTGTATGTACCTCCTGTGTACCTCTCTGTTTTCCTCTTCCTCAGTGCCACACAGACTCTCTTTTGAAATCTTTCTCTCTCCTCCATTTGTCCTTATGTCTCTAACCATACACTTATACCTTTCCCAATTTCACTTCCAGCATCATGCACTCTCCTGACTCAAGCTCCTTCTCCATTAAGCCTAAATATCACATACCTCCCAAATTCACAGTAGGCATGTATACATGAAAAAGGCAATTCCCAATGACTCATAAGTTTTTAGAGATTTTTTCCTAAAGTATTTAAATTACTGTAAGTCTTATAATTCCCAGTCATTTTGGGAAGGGGAAGAATTTTACTTTTTGATCCTTTAAGTCTTTCTTACCTTGTACTCTGGCCATAAGGAGCCTTGGTGGAATAGTAATTAAGCACTAGGCAGCTAACTAAAACGCAGTGGTTTGAACCCACCAGCTGCTCCTAGGAAGAAAGATGTGGTAGTCTGCTTCCATAAAGATTACAGCCTTGGAAACCTTATGAGATTGTTCTACTCTGTCCTCTATACAATCTCTGTGAGTTGGAATCAACTTAACAGCAGTGGGTTAACTCTTGCTATTCAAAGTGTGCTCCCAGAATCAGCAGCAATGAAATTACCTAGGAGCTGGTTATTAAATGCAGAATCTCAGGCCTCACCTCAGACCTACTGTATTAGAATCTGTATTTTAACAAGACCCTTGGGTGACTCATATGCATGTTAAATTCTGAACTGCTTCTTCATCTTGTGTGAATGAGATTCTACCAGGGTTCTTGTTAATATGCAGAATCCTGGATTCTGCACTCAGAGATTCTGGTTTAATACGTTTGAGAGGGCACTCAGAAACTTGTTTTGATCATGTACTCTTTAAGTGACTTTGATCCAAATAAAGACCACACTTTGAGAAATACTGCACCAGTCTATAGGCCTCCTATGCCCCCAGCTCCTAGGATGGTGCAGACAAAAAGCAGACAGCCAATAAATATTTACTGAATTGAGCTGACTTTCTCTTGCTTATCCTTCCTTTTCCTGCAACTAAAACAGGAGAGGTGAAGGTGGTCATTTGAGTGCTGAGGCTGGAATGGAGTACAGGCAGTACCTGGATTATGAATGAGTTCCATTTCTAAGTCTATTTTTAAGTAAAATTTATATGTATGTCAGAACAGTTAGGTACAGTTTGTATCTAATGTCACTTAGTCAAGTGTTTGTCTTAGTATGCAGTGTATTTTGCTACGCATAAAAACCAAAACATTAAACGCTTCCAGATACACAAAAACATCTTTAACACAATGTTGTTGTTGTTAGGTACCATTAAATTGTCTCTGATTCATAGCCACCCTATGTGCAACAGAACAAAACATTGCGTGGTCCTGTGCCGGCCTCACAATCCTTGGTGTACCTGAGCCCATCATTGCAGCCACTATGTCAATCCGTCTCATTGAGGGTCTTTCCTTTTCTGGCTGACCTGCCACTTTACCAAGCATGATATCCTTCTCCAGGGAATGGTCATTTCTGACAACATGACCAAAATAGGTGAGACAAAGTCTGGCCATACTCTCTTCCAAGGAGCATTCTGGCTATCCTTCTTCCAGGACAGATCTGTTAGTTCTTCTGGCAGTCCATGGTGCTTTCAGTATTTTTGGCCAACACTACTCAAAAAGAATCAACTCTTCTTCAGTCTTACTTATTGTCCAGCTTTCACATGCATATGGGCAATTGAAAACACCATAACTTGGGTTAGGTGCACCTTAGTCTTCAGACACATCATTACTCTTCAGCACTTTAAAGAGTCTTTTGCAGCAGATTTACCCAGTGCAAAATGACATCTGATTTCTTGACTGCTGCTTCCATTGGTATTGACTATGAACCCAAGTGATATGAAATCTTTAACAACTTCAATCTTTTCTCCATTTATCATGATGCTGTTTATTGTTCTAGTTGTGAGGATTTTCATTTTCTTTATGTTGAAGTGCAATCCATACTGCAGACTGTAGTCTTTAGTCTTCATCAGTAAATGCTTCAAGTCATCTTCACTTTCAGCAAGCAAGGTTGTGTCATCTCCATATCACAAGTTGTTAATGAGTCTTCCTCCAATCCTGATGCTACGTTCTTCATGTAGTCCAGCTTCTCGTATTACTTCCTCAGCATACAGATTGAATAAGTATGGTGAAAAGATACAACTCTGACACACTCTCTTCCTGAATTTAAATCATGCAGTATCCCCTAGTTCTGTTCAAAGGATAGTCTCCTGGTCTATGTACAGGTTCCTCATAAGCACAATTAAGTGTTCTAGAATTCCTATTCTTCTCAATGTTATATATAATTTGTTATGATTCACACAGTTGAATGGTTTGGCATAGTCAGCAAAACACAAGTAAACATCTTTCTGGTATTCTCTGCTTTCAGCCAAGATCCATTTGACACCAGCAATGATATCCTTTGTTCCACATCCTCTTCTGAATCCAGCTTGCATTTCTGGAAGTTCCTTGTAATATACTGCTGTAACCATTTTTGAATTATTTTCAGCAAGATTTTACTTGCATGTGATATTAATGATATTGTTTGATAATTTCCACATTCTTTGAGATAACCTTTCTTTGGAATGAATAGAAATATGGATCTCTTCTAATCAGCTGGCCAGGTAGCTGTGTTTCAAATTTCTTGGCATAGAGGAGTATGTGTCTCCATTGCAGCATCTGTTTGTTGAAACATCTCAATGAGTATTCCATCAATTCCTGGAGCCTTTTTTTTTTTTTCTCCCCCAATTCCTTCAGTGCAACTTAGACTTCTTCCTTCAGAACCGTTGGTTCTTGATCCTGTGTTACATCCTGAAATGGATGAACATCGACAAATTCTTTTTGGTACAGTGATTCTGTGTATTCCTTCCATCTTTTTTTTTTTTCCTTTTTTGATGTTTCTTGCATCATTCAATATTTTGCCCATGTTGTTTTTTTATGTGCCATCAAGTCGGACCCAACTCATAGCGATCCCCCCTTGGGTTTCCGAGGCAGTATCACTATGAAAGTAGATTGCCCAACCTTCCTTCCGAGGAGTGGCTGGTGGTTTGAACTGCCAGCCTTCTGGTTAGCAGTCACGTGCCTTAGGCACTACGCTACCAGACCTCCTGAGGCTTGAATTTTTTCTTAATTTCTTTCAGCTTGAGAAATGCTGAGTGTATTCTTCCCTTTTAGTTTTCTAACTCTGGGTCTTTACACATTTCATTATAATAAATGACTTTGTCTTCTCGAGCTGCTCTTTGAATTCTTCTGTTCAGCTCTTTTATCTCATCATTTCTTCCATTTGCTTTAGCTACTCTACATTCAAGAGCAAGTTTCAGAGTCTCTTCTGACATCCATTTTGGCTTTTTCTTCATTTCCTGTCTTTTTAATGTCTTCTTCATGTATGATGTTCTTGATGTCATCCCACAATTCATCTGGTTTTTGGTCACTAGTGTTCAGTGCATCAAATCTATACTTTAAATTGCTCTCTAAATTCAGATGTGATATAATCAAGGTCATATTTTAGCTCTCATGGACTTTTTTTTAATTGTCTTCAACTTCAATTTGAACTTGCATATGAGCAGTTGATGGTCTATTCCACAGTCAGCTCCTAGCCTTGTTTTGGCTGCAGATATCAAGCTTCTCCATTATCTGTTTGCACAGATGTTGTCGATCTGATTTCTGTGTATTCCATCTGGTGAAGTCCATGTGTATAGCCACCATTTATGTTGTTGATGAAAGGTAGTTGTAATGAATAAATTGTTGGTCTTGCAAAATTCTATCATGTGATTTTCAGCATCATTTCTATCACCGAGGCCACACTTTCCAAATAATGGTGATTGTTCTTTGTTTCCAACTTTTGTAGTCCAATCACCAGTAATAATCAATACATCTTGATTACATGTTTGGTCAATTTCAGACTGCAAAAGTTGGTAAAAATCTTCAATTTCCCCTTCTTTGGCTGTGGTGGTTGGTGCATAAATTTGAATAATAGTAGTAGTAACTGGTCTTCCTTGTAGGTATATGGATATTGTCTTATCACTGACAGCATTGAACTTCTAGATAGATCTTGAAACACTTTTTTTTGTTACAATGAATGCCACACCATTCTTCACTTTGTTATTCCCTGCATAGTAGATCATATGGTTGTCTGATTCATAATGGCCAAAACCAGTACATTTCAACTCACTAATGTCTAGGATATTGATTTTTATGCATTCCATTTCATTTTTGACAACTTCCATTTTCCTAGATTTGTACTTTGTACATTCCACATTCTGATTATTAATGGATGTTTGCAGCTGTTTCTTTTCATTTTGAGTCATTTCACATCAGCAAATGGAGGCCCTGAAAGCTTTACTCCAACCAAGTCATTAAGATTGACTCTATATTGAGGAGACAACTCTTCTCCAGTCATATCGTGAGTACCTTCTGACCTGAGGGCTTATCTTTTGGCACTATATTAGACAATGTTTCAGGGCTATTCATAATGATTTCCAATAATATATCAGACAGTGTTTCATTGCTATTCATAAGGTTTTCACTGGCCAATACTTTGCAAAGTGGATGGTCCCTTCCTCCTTCCCAGTCTGTCTTAGTCTGGAAGCTCTGCTGAAACCGGTCCACCATGGGTGACCCCACTGGTATTAGAAATACCAGTGGCATAGCCTCTACCCTCACAGCAACATGCAAACCATCACAGTATGACAAACTGAGAGACAAGTGTTGGTTTACACTCAGTGAGATGGATTGACACAGTGGCTGCGGTAATGGGCTCAAGTATAGCAAGGATCTTGGAGCTGGCCCTGCACCGGGCAGTGTTTTGCTCTGCTGTGCATAGGGTCACTATGAGTGGGAAGTGAGCTGACAGCACCTAACAACAGGTTTAACATAGTAATAGAATATTATGCTTCGATGCATGTTACAAAGTTTCATCCTTTCGTTATTATGAACTGTTGTTTGTAGCTTGAAATTTTAATAATAGACCTTATGGTGGTTAGTTCATAACTACAGGTTGTACATAAATTGGACATTTGTAACCAGAGGACTTCCTGTAATATTAATCTTGAAGATCTGGATTAATGAGCTAAACTATTGGGGTTTCCTGAGCTCTTTATTACATGCCTATTTTGTATGGGTTAAGAATTCTTCTGAGTCCTTGTGTTTTCTACAAGATGGATGATCTGAAATAATCCTTATCCATTTTTCTTTTGTAAAGACTATCACAATGGTTAAGGGTAGGAAGTGGCTTCTACTCCCAGGCTCCTCGGTGTGGCAGACAGACACTAGAGTGGCTCTCAGATTTCCCATGGCTTCCCAGTATTCATGCCCTTGGGTATGAATGGGACCTGCAACTTGCTTCTAACCAGTAGAATACAGCAAAAGTGATTATGTCTGTGATTACGCTATGTTCTATAAGACTCATGTTTACATTCAGACTCTAGATATTCTTCTGGTTTACTTGATGAAGTAATGGACCATATTGGAAAGATCATGTGACCAGCAACTTCCAATTCCTTCCTTTAGGAGCTATAAGCAACCTCCAGGAGCTAATGATGGCCTTCAGCAGACAGCCAGCATAAAATGTAAGAATAAAGTCTTAAAATTCATGGGTTTATGGCTGCAAGGGACTAAATGCCACCAAAATCACGGGAGCAGGGAAAGAGATTCTTCCCCAGTCAAGCTTACAAATGAGAATTCAGTTCTGACTGACACCTTGATAGCAGCCTTAGGACCTAAATGGAGGACCCACTTAAGCCTTGTTCAGACTCTGGACCCACACAAATTTTGAGACAATAAATGTGTGTTGCTTAAACTGCTCAGTTTGTGGTGATTTGGTCCACAGTCATAGATAACTAGTACTTGGGAATGCTTACTATTTTGACCATTAAGAAAATAGCTCAGCCAGCTGACTAAAAAGAAAGTGGCAACCTCTGGTGAGGGTGCCAGAAACAACATGAACTGTATCTGTTTTGGCATTTCCATAGTATCTTTTGAGATCAATACTTTGTGTAAGTTGATCATGATGTAAGCTGAATACCTCCTTTTATTTTTTTCTAGTTTTCATTATTATTGCCTTTAATTATCATTATCTTTATAAATTCAGTCTTTTTTTTGTCTTTGGGGGTTAGCATGATAATAATATTAATAAATTACAAGCTGCAACACTGTATGTAGTACATATTACTAATGATACCCAAACTAAAACTCATTGCCATCAAGTTGAATGCAACTCATAGCAACCCCCATTAGGTTTCCAAGGCTGTAAATCCTTACATAAGCAGACTACTCCATTCTTCTTTCATGGAGCAGCTGGTGGGTTCAAACCACCAACCTTTTGGTTAGCAGTCAAATTCCTTAACCACTGCATGACCAGAGCTCCTATTATTAATGATAAAATGTAGAAAAAAAAAAAAATAAAAACAAAAAATGGCTGGTCATTAAGTGCAGCTCATTGTAACTTTGATATGTTGTAAGTCGAGGTCTATCTATAATGACATTGAAGTGGTCCATATAAAAGTGACAGTTCCTTTAATTCCCTCAGTGACCATTTTATTAGTGCTTCCACGCTGCCTCAGTTTCCCTACCTCTAATAATACTCATACTTGATATTTCCACTTGGGTTAATAAAACCAAGGTGACAAGTGAAGCATGACAACATTTAATTAATACCTATAACCTGCCTTGAGACTGGGATAAAAACTGCTATAAAAGTGAAAAGTGGGTTTTTTTTTTTTTTTTCAATTAATTTTTCACGTGGCACACATCATTTCTCTAAGCCTGTCAGATGTTTGAGCTTTCTTCTGAATCTGCTGATTCAGGCTTTCTTGGAAAACCAAACAAAAGGAGACACACAGAGATGTAAACACATTTCCCATCCACTAAATAAATAGAGTTTAGAGCAAAGAGGTTATCTTTCTTAACCCTGTGAAGACCACACAAGATGCAATCTCCCTGTGGCTGAGGAGGCCAGGCCATTGCATGTGTGCATGTGCATGCAAGAAATCTTGATCAATAATTCATCCTGAAATGCTTCCTCTTTTTTGGTACTCCCCTTGGACATCTTTTCAAGAACACGCCAGTCACTGTGGTATGTATATTTAATTGGTTTCAAGACAAGACTTGTTCACCTTGTTCAGGAGTGAAGGTCAGAGGATGGGGTACAAAGTGGAGTCTGTCTTTAGCTCTGCTTTAGCTTTGCCAGAAGGAAAGGATGGATGTGATTGCTGTCTGGTAGGGCTGTGGAGCTTTGTGACCTGGCTTGACTAAAATGAAATTCAGAATCTGCTTTTGAAGTGGAAAAGGTTAAGTGGCTGAATAACACCGAACAAAAGGCTTTGTAATGGGTATTTTAGGCAGGAGCATACTTGCTCCTCTTCAATCTTTTTTCACCATCTCACAAGTTGATGAAGGAAATTATCTGAATGAGTCTCTCCTGCACCTCCCTGCCATAAAGTTTTGAAAGGAAGAGAGAAGACAGCTTATGATTCAAATTTTCCATAAATATTTTATAGCTTTTATAGTACCTTAGGATTTGGGGTGATATTTTATTATATTAGGAATAATATTTTAGTAATTGTTGTTGTCAGGTGCCTTTGAGTTGCTTCCAACTCATATCAATCCCATGTGACAGAGTAGAACTACCTCATAGGGCTTTCTAGGCTGTAATCTTATGGAAGCAGATCACCAGGTTTCTCTCCTGTGGAGCTGTTGGGTGAATCCCAACCACCAGTCTTTCATTTAGCAGACAAATGCTTAACTACGATGTCACCCGGGCTCCTTATTTTAATAGTGTCCAGAGATAAAACACAAATTAGCTGGAGGAAGATTTTGAAAAGGAGATGTTGGAGAGAGTGAGAACCTGACACATTCATCCTCATTCTCACCTTCCTGAGATGTGTTTTCCCATTGGGACTACCACCCACTTTCAGCCCAACCTCCTAGTGTGCTAATATCTCAGGAGACAAAGTAAACTCCATGCTCTGACAGCTCTCATGCTGCAAATGCCCTTGGCATCCCATTCCTCACCTTCGGACTCAGAGTCCTAATAGAACTAAATATATAGCGAGTAAGAACCAATCAGCCTTCAGAAGCCCCAGGCAATTTCTCCCAGTGTCACTGCTGTAGAGCTTCCATTCTCTACATGAGAATGATTGGTAGAATCATGAGCCCCACTATATGATAATGTTTTTGTAAGGTTATTTGTGAGATGATAAAGATGATGGGCAGGGAAAAGGAGAAAGTTTCAAGGTATGGGGATGAACTATGCAAATTGTGGTATGTCAACACAGTGACTAAATTTAGTTCACAAAATCATATATCTCAGATAAGAAGGAGCCACCAGATGCCATTGATACCCCTTTCCATTTTTCAGATTAGAAAACTGCATTATATTTTCCCATCTTGAAGTTTTTTTTCTCTATAATTTAAGAATTTGTACCATGAGAAATTTTGCTGTTGTCTGAAAGATTAGTCAACAAGTAGGTATTTATTTTGAGCATGAGTTGGGTATTCCAAACTGTGGTATAGTCCCCTTCTTGGAACTCACTCTCTATCCTAAAGGGGCTTAGAGTTTACTTGGGGAAACAAGACTTGCCCAAGATAAATTAGGATGATACAAGACAGAATGGAAAAGAGAGTAATAAGATACCAAGTTTTCTCACTGTAGTTATTGTAGAGGCCCAAGAAAAGAAAGAGTAAGTAGACTGGCAGAGTTAGAAAAGCCTTGCAGAGAACATAGAACAGAAAGACATTCAAGAGCAACTTAAAACACACTTTTAATCAGTTTCTGGAGCTACCTGATTACTGAGGAAATTCTTCTTCCTCATTCTCCATCCACATTTTGTCTTTTCTGCTTTTGTTCTATGCTTCCAAACACACTTGGAAGGTTAGTTGCTGTAATTTTAGACAAGTCACTTACACCGTCTGGGCAGTTTCCTTTATCTATAAAAGAAGGGTATTAGGTGATCTCTAAAGTGCCCTCCAACTCCAATAGACTGCAAGTCTCGAAAAACAAGCAGGTCAAGAAACAGATGTGTGACCAGAGTAATGAAAGAAAGTGTGCTTCTGTTGTTGTTAGGTACTGTCAAGTCAGTTCCAGCTCACAGCCATACTATGTACAACAGAACAAAATGTTGCCTAGTCCTGTGCCATCTTCACAATCATGGCTATGTCTGAGCCCATTGTTGCAGCCACTATGTCAATCTGTTCTCTTGTGAAGTCTTCCTCTCTTTTGCTGACCCTCTACTTTGCCAAGCATGATGTCCTTCTCCAAGGTCCCTCCTGATAACATATCCAAAGTAAGCAAGATGAAATATCACCATCCTAGCTTCTAAGAATGATTCTGGGTGTACTTCATTCCAGACCGATTTGTTTGTTGTTCTGGCAGTCCATGGTAAAATATAATCTTAAGCACTGAATTAATCCTCTCTGCCAATCTTCTCTTTCTTCTCTCTCGGGGTGGTAAGCATCAGTGACTTAAAGCCTGACTGACAGTTGTGTACCCTGCAAGGCAGAGAAAGGTGTTGTCTAGTTTAGAGTTACAAAGAACTCAGCATTAAGAATCACAAAGTCTTTCAGGGTGCAGAAGAGTATGAAGGGATGGACACTGGGAGGAGGTAACTATGGGGAGGAAATGGGAGGGGAGCTGCTGCATTGTAAATTTTGGTCAATGACATGAGACAAAGTATATGTGAACTGCTGTATGAAAAGTGAATTTACTCTGTAAATCTTC
>NW_006921600.1:18908671-18929972 GCF_000298275.1 Orycteropus afer afer | reverse complement strand
AAAAAAAAAAAAAAAAGAATCACAAAGTCTTTATTAGAAGTTGGCCAGCTCTCTCACTAACTAGCTATACCACTCTGGTGGCACTTCTGGATATTTGTACCTTATAGAATCCAGATAACACTGATTTCTGCAGCTTTCAAAGATGCTCCAGTCTTCCCCTTATTACTCAGAATTAGCATGAGCTCCCTTTCCCACCTAACTGTAGGAAGTCAAGCCTTCTACTAAGTTCATCTCTCCAAGTTTTTGAGGGAAGAGAGATGCTACATATTCCATAAATTCATCCTGGTTGGTCTTCATTATTTCCATATCCATCTCACTCTGGATCTATGCTATGCTTCCTTACCATCTTGTAACTAGTTTATTTTTCAAGATGAGTTTCTCTCCCAGGTTGCCATATTGAACAAAACCAAAGTTGAGAGCAACAGAATAAAATCACATCTGGGCAAAGAAAAATTTTAAACAAGATACTAGAAAACTTGAATCTATTGTTTCTAGAACCGATCTCTCTTCCTGGCTCTCTCTCTAGTCTTCTGTCAGGTTACCGGGGCCAGTACTGCCTATCACCTAAGTACCTTTGTTTGTATTCTACATGGGGACTCAGGCCTCTCCACCTTCTCTGAGGTTTCAGAAGAGAATTCCAGGAAACATGATAGCAATCTCTAGAAATACAAATGGGCCCACAATAAAGGCAGAATTTGACATTATTTTCTAGAACAAGTTGTTTTCCTTGCCTCAGGCATCTCCATTGGTCTTTAGCATCTTGACTTCTTATATGTATAACCAAAAGCTTAGTAAAGTGTTCACTTTCTGCCAACAAAGAGCTCTTAGCACCCAGATATGAATACATGAATGTTTAGTTTGATCTAATATAAGTAACTTGCAATAGCTTTGAAACACTAATTTACTCTGTTCCTGGCAATCAACAGTTCAGGAATATTGGGGTTCTTTCATGAGCACCACCTCAATTTGGGGCTATAAATCATCTTCAAGTGGTCTTTCCAGGTCTGGCAGCCTAAATGTTTGGAAGCTATGAAATTATCTACTTGGAAGAATCTCTCCTTTTAATTTGCTTTTGAGTGATCTTTGCTAACTGAAATGTTAGGGGTTTCAGTCCACTCACAGGCACCTCAGAAGAAAGCCTTGGTGATCTACTTTGGGACATTGGCCATTGAAAACCCTATGGTGCATAGCTCTACCCTCATACACATAGGGTGATCATCAGTCAGAATTGACTTCATGACATGTTTTTCCCCTCTTTTCCTAGGGTGTGTAGGACAGTGACAGAAATGCTTGCTGGTGAGTGAGTCACTATTGGTTACTGTACCAGGACCAGTCTGGTGACTGTCCACTACAAATCTAGTTCATGGTGATGGGGGGTCCTACAGAAGCCTTGGGGGCCTTTTTCCCCATCACTTGCCTGCTCTCATTTTCTTTACATCTTTACCTATTCTGGGAGCAGTCAATCTTAGTCTGTATTTGCAGCCCCAGCAGGGAGCCCATTTCCATTGAAGAGAGGACTCCTTTAATAAATCTAGCTCATTTGTGCAGAAGTAGTGCAGCCATTGATTAGAGGGCTGATTGGAGCTGTGACTTTCCTTAGGAAGAAAATTAAGAAAACAGATTAAAGGCAAATGATGGGCGGCTTTGTCTTCTTGGGAAGGGGGTGTGAAGTGATGCTCCCTATATCCCATGTCTCACCTATTCTGAAGGGAGATTTGAAATATTCTGCAGGATGAATTAACTCCTTCAGACCACTGTGGTGCCATTCTATATGGCAGAGGATCATAGAATACTAGAGTCCCCAAAATGCACCTTGGGGACCATTTGATTCAAGTCCTTTATTTTAAAGTTGGGAAATCTTAGGCTCGGAGAGGGAAATTGACTGACCTAAGTTCACTCAGTGACACAGGGAGGGCTGCAGCGATGGGCTCAAGCATAGCAAGGACTATGAGATGGTGCAGGACCAGACAGTGTTTTGTTCTGTTGTACAGAGGGTTGCTATGAGTTGGACCCAACTCGATGGCACTTAACAACAACCAGGTCACTCAGATCTCCTGTGTCCTTCCCTCATGCACCAGCAAATCACCATCCAGGATGCAGAAATATATTTATATTATATGTTATCAGAGTGGTTGTAAAGGAGAAAGTGTGACTCCTTTACATGATATAGCATTGCTCTTGCAAATGGTCACTGCCCACTGCCGTTTGAGATATAGCATTTGGGAATAGATGGAGAAGAGTAAAGTGACTGCCTTCTGGCATAGAAGCTGTGGGGTACACTGTCCACCTGTTCCATCCTTCCCTCCTATCTGAAACCATGCCTTCACATCTTTTATTCCACCTTTCCAGTGGTCCTCTTTCATCCTTTCATTTGTTCAGTTCTTCTTTTGACAAATATCATTAAAGCACCTGTTATTTTTCAAAGCATTTCAAAGCACTTGAGAGGGTCCTGGTCTCAAGAAGTTGCTAAGGTTGCTCTCCAGTTGTGATTTTCTTATACTAGATGTAACTGTAAAGTACAGAGATATATAAAAATTAAATGTTAGATACCTGGTTACGCTCAGGTAGCTCAGGTGACATAGTGCCTAAGGCACTTGACTGCTAATTGGAAGGCTGGTGGTTCAAATCCACCAGCCACTCCTCAGAAGAAAGATTGGGCAATCTACTTCCATAATGATACTGCCTCAGAAACCCAAGGAGGCATTGCTATGGGTCGGATCCGACTCACGGCAGTGAGTTCGGTTTGGTTTGATTTAGTCACGCTCAATGTTAAGTTTTTAGAGGGAAGGGGCTATACTGTATTTGACTTGGTATTTCCTTACTCTAACAGAGCTTGGCACTTTCATGGACTCAGAAACATTTGTTTAATCAATGAAGGAATGAATTAAATGTATTGATATGAATATGGTCATTTAAAGGAGTCTCCTTGGGAGGCTCTGCAGTGATGCTATTCTTGCTTTCATTGATCAATGACTTTTAAGTTTCATTATAGGAACTGCTTTCAGGTTTAATTTATTAATCATTCCACATCTGGAAAAAAAAAAAAAAACTTTTGAAAATTGACATTTAAACTTTTTGGCCTAGAGAATACTTTAACATATATTATCTTTTTTATTTGCATTTTATTTTATAGTTGATTTACTCCTGAGCCATAAGTTTTTTCTTTTTCTTTTTTTAATTTCTTCTGGGATATCTTCTTTTTCTTCTGTGCAACCTTCTTTTGAGGTTTAGGGACAATTTGTTCTTTTTCAGTAAGGATCATCTCCGTGTGGCAGCGGGAACCCATGTGTTAATGACCAGGAGCTCTGCAAGTACAGTGGCACATCCTGGGGCTTTGTTCACCGGGATATGCTCAATGACTAGAGAATCTGCAACCAAACTTAAAGTGAGCCTGACATGACTCTGTATTTTTAAGCACATGCAGCAAAAATGCAGCACTTCTTTTGGACCACTGACCTTGTGTTCAGTCCCATGGTTTGGTTTGGACACACTTACCATCACTACCACTGTAACATCAGAATAGCTGCATTGTTTCTGCAAAGCTACTTCTTTCAGATACTTGGTGGCTTTTTGGATATATATCCTCTTGATGATCTAGGCAGTTTCACATTTTTTAAAAAAAATTTTTATTGTGATTTGGGTGAAAATTTACAGAGCAAGTTCATTTTCCATACAGCAGTTCACATATACTTTGTCTCATGACATTGACTGCGATGTCCCACAATGCAGCAGCTCCCTTCCCACTTCCTCCCCATAGTCACCTCTTCCCCGTATCCTTCCCTCCCATGCACTCCTGCCCCCCAAGCCGTCTCCCTGGGCATACACAGCCCTTCTATTCTTTGTGATTGATTGCTCCAAGGAGTGTATCTACCTAATGTAAATGTTCAACTCCTATGCCTTTTGTTTGGTTGTAAGCCACAGGAGTAGGTTCAATTCCAGACCTGAAGGGCAGCTAGGGGCTATAGTCTCAAGAGTTCACCAGGCTCTATCAGACCAGCAAACCTGGTCCTTTTTTTTTATGGTTTTGAGTTTTGTTCCACTCTATCCATGATGTCCTATATAGATCCCCTTTGAGTGGTTGACAGTGGTAGCCAGGCACCATCTAGTTTCTTCTGGTCTCATAGTCATATAGGCTGAAGATCACATGGTGTACCAGTCCCTTGGACTAATTGTTTCCATGCGTCTTTGGTTTTCTTCATTCTTCTTTACTCTGCATGAGAAGAGACCCATTGTTGCATCTAGATGGCTGCTTGTAAGCTTTTAAGATCCTAGTCGTTACTCGCCAAAGCAGGATCACATGTGTTCTTAAATAGATCTAAAGACTGAATCTCGTGTTTATATTCTCTTTTGGTTTCCATAAAAATTCTATGATGAAGTTGTTATCATTCTCATTTTACAGATGAGAAAACTGGGACTGAGCCATGTTACGGACTTTCCTAAAGTCACAGGAATGCTAAGTGTCTGAGGAGAGAGTCAGTCCAACTTTTTCTGACTCAGAATCCTGAGCCCTTTCCCCCCTCAACCCACTTCCCATTCACTAGTGTCTTGAGCTTGTTTAACTTGTAACTTTATTTTCCAAATCTCTGAAAGACTTCTGGCTGTTACGGAGGTCAAATCCACACCCAGGAAATAAAGATTTGCTGCCAACAAAGTTAATACTCTGAATTTGCTAGAGCTCCTAATATCATTTCCAGAGCTGAGTTAGTTCTAAAAAATACATATTGAGAGTAATGACAGCTCTATTGTTATAAATGTGTAACTTCCGAACCATGTATACTACTTGTCATTATTGTTGTTGTTAGGTGCCATCAGTCCTGACTCATAGTTACCCTATGCATAATGCTTATATTAGAAGTTGTGTGTGTTTCTCTGTGCATGTGTGTGTATGTATGTGTGTTTTCTCCAGTTTAGTCTGGGAACTCTCAGAAGGCAGATAACAGGGATTTTTATTCTCATCCTATGATAATGTACCATATGTCAGGTCTTTATTTTCCCTTAACCCGTTTAATCCTCACATCATTACAAATAAGTTAACTGAGACTCAGAGAGATTATGAGAGAACCCAGGTTTCCCAAATCCTAGCCCACAGCTCTTTCTTCTCTATTGTTTCCATTGCATCACTATCCAAACTTTATTCATGCTGAAGTGTCAGTGAGAAGAAAAAAGATGGGAAGGAATTTTAAATGTATATCCTTTCTAGTATCAGAGGTATCCAGTGTTTCCCAGTTTGGCTACGATGCCTGAGTTCTATTTGCCTTCTGCTAATTATGCTGGAGCTGGCACAGAGCCTGTGTGTATGTGTGAAGAGAGGAGTGAGAGGGAACAAGTAACCCTGATTCTGTTTATATTGGATAAAAGCTTTGATGCTTGAGAGTAATGTGTATCTCAGCTCTATTTACTTTGCAAATAGAATAAAAGCCTTGTTGCTTGTGCATAGGAGAGATGGGAGTTAGGTAGGGAAAGGGGTGGGGGAGCAGGGGGTGAGAATGGTATTGGTGTAGTACTGGACCATGCCGTCCTGGTGTTAGTCCTGCTTCTGCCACTATGTATGCATGACCACGTGCATATCACTTTCCCTCTCTGGGCTATGGTTTTACTGTCTGTAAAATTTTGGACTAAAACTAGGGCTCCCATATTGCAGCCAGCTGGCAGAATTTGGCCTAGGGACATTTTTTTTTTTTTTTTTTAAACAAAGGATTTTTAAATAAATTATACATAGTCTAAATTGTTTAATAATATCAGTGCATAAATAGTGAAATAGTCACATGATATAATACTCTGCAATGATATATAAATACAAAATATCTATATCTATCTATACATACATAAATGTATATATAAGCCTAGGAAGATATTCCTAATACATTATTAAATGAAAAACCAAACCTACTGCCATGATTCTGACTTATAGCGGCCCCATAGAATGCAGTAGATCTGCTCCATAAGATTTCGAAGGCTGTAAATCTTTTCAGTCAGACAGTGTCATCTTTTTCCCATGGAGTGGATGGCAGGTTTGAACTGCTGGCCTTTTGATTAGCAGTTGAATGTTTTAACCACTAGGCCACCAGAGCTTCTTATTTAATGAAAAAATAGGCTAAAACATCATTCATTGGTTAACTCAATAACCATTAATGAATGTACATTGTCCACTATTTGTAGGCACTGTTCAAGTTGTCAAGAATACATCAATAAACGAAAGAGACAAAATTCCCTGCCCTAATGAAGCTTACATTGTTTTGGAAAGAGAAATAATAAACAAAGTAAAGTAAGGGATTATTTTATTACATAGCAGATAGTGATAAGTGATATAGAGAAAAAGAAAAGTTGAGATGTGCTGGGCTGGGATGTAAAGGTGGAAGAAACAAAACAAAACTTTAGGTTGTTCACAGACTCCACGATTCACAGATCTCACTACACCACATGCTAACTGCCTGCTTATGTAAGTATTTGATACAGGGTACTTAGATTTATTACCTTAGAAGATTTATTGCTTTGGTAATAGCTCTTTTTCTTCACTTTAGAATTATCTGATTCTATAGATATAGTAAGCTTTCTTTATTGTAGAATCTTGACCAACATAAGCCTAAGAGGTAACACAGTGCCATGGCTAAGTATAAGGATTCCAGTGCCAGTCAGCCTGAGTTTGAATCCTTGCTCTGCTACTTAATGGCACATTATCTGCTTTGTTGCCTCAATCTCCTCATCTGTACAGTGGATATACTCTTGTGAGGATGAAATAAATCACTTTCTGTGAAAAGCTTAGAGAACTTCCAGGGACATTTTAAATGGTCAGCATTGTTAGTTGTCACTGTGATTATTATTAGACCTGTGAAGTCTTTCCTGGGTTAGCAAATGATCTTAAGATGTTTGGCCAAAATTTCTGGGATAAGACTGAGTTTCTGATGTTACAAAATGTGTAGATTATATATATATTAAAAAAAAAAAAAAAAGGCCAGACATAGGGGATCATTTGAAAGAATCTTATAAACTAGTCATATAAATACTTATCTTAAACCAGGTAGTTTCTGTAATTATTATTTTATTTTTTTTTCTTTTCTTTCTCTCTTGCTCTTTAAAATTGTGATTTGGGTGAAAGTTTACAGAGCAAATTCACTTTCCATACAGCAGCTTACATACACTTTGTCTCATAACATTGACTACAATTTCCCACAATGCAACAGCTCCCCTTCCATTTCCTCCCCATAGTTACCTCTTGCCTGTGTCCTTCCCTCCCATGCACTCCTGCCCCCTGAGCTGTCTCCCTGTGCATACACAGCTCTTCTATTCTTCCATGATTGTTCTCTCCAAGGAGTGTATCTACCTAATGTAAATGTTCAACTCATATGCCTGTCTTTTGTTTGGCTGGAAGCCACAGGCGTGGGTTCAGTTCCAGACCTGAAGGGCAGCTAGGGGCCATAGTCTCAGTGGTTTCATCAGGCTCTATCAGACCAGCAAACCTGATCCCCCTTCATCGTTCCCCCCTTTTTTTTTTTGATTTTGAGTTTTGTTCCACATTGTTCTCCCACTCTCTCCAGGATGTCGTACATAGATTTCCCTCTGAGTGGTTGACAGTGGTAGCTGGTCACCATCTAGTTCTTCTGGTCTCATAGTCATATAGGCTAAGGACTCTGTGGTGTACCAGTTCCTTGTACTAATTGTTTCCATGTGTCTTTGGTTTTCTTCATTCTTCTTTGCTCTGGATGAGGAGAGACCCATCAGTGCATCTAGATGGCTGCTTGCAAGCTTTTAAGATGCCAGTCACTACTCGCCAAAGTAGGAGGTGGAACAATGTTTTTGTGTAGCATGTTATGCCAATTGAACTTGATGTCCCCTATGACCATGGTCCTGAGCCTGCAGGTCCAACTACTCGCTCCCTCTGAGTAGTTGGCTGTGGCCAAGAAGCTACAACTTTGTCTTTTGTCAGCTCTGCTATATAACTGGGAATTCTTACAAAACATACCAACGCACTTGTAGAAACATTGTCTGCCAACCCTATACATGGTCTTGGGTACACTGCCCCCTACATGGACATACCTAATAGTTCAGCCTGCTCACCCATCTATCCATTCTTATATCCATGTTTGCTTTCATTGACAACATAGTAGTGTGTGTGCAAAAGGGTTCATCTTTATTGTCTGTACCTCTCATGCACCTCTCTATGTCTTCCTCTTCTTCAGTGCTACCATGTTGATCACTCACATTTGGTACATTGCCCTTCTCTTAATCCAAATCAGTACTTGTCTCTACCTATCTAGCAGTGTTCCCTCCCCTCCCCTCCCACCCCTGGTAACCAACAAAGAATGTTTCCTGCCATATATGAACCTTTTTCCTTGACTTTTTACAATAATGAACTAATACAATATTTGTTCTTCTGTGATTGACTTATTTCACTCAGCATAATATCCTCCAATGTCATCCCTATTACGCTGTGTTTTGCCAATTCTACATTATTCTTTAGGGTTGCATAGTATTCCACTGTGTGTAAGTACCATAGTTTGGTTATCCATTCTTCAGTTGATGGACACCTAGGTTGTTTCCATCCTTTGGCTATTGTAATTAGTGCTGAGATGAATGTGGGTGTGCATATATCTGTTCTTGTCTTGGCTCTCACTTATTTAGGATATATACCTAGTAATGGAATGGCTAGGTCAAATGGTATTTCTAATTCCAACTTTTTAAGGAATCGCCATACTTCTTTCCACAGTGGTTGTATCATTTGACAGTCCCACCAGCAGTGTATGAGAGTCCCAATCTCTCTGCATCCCTGCCAGCATTTGTTATTTTCTGTCTTGTTGAATTTTGCTACTAGTGCTGGGGCAAGATGGTATGTCACTGTTGCTTTGATTTGCACCTCTCTAATTGCTAATGATGGTGAGCATTTCTTCATATGTTTTTGGCCATCTGAAAACCCTCTTTGGTGAAGGAAGTGTCTATTCATGTCCTCTGCCCATTTTTTCATTGGATTATTTGTCTTTTTGTTATTGAGGTGTTGGAGTTTTCTATAAATTCTAGAGATAAGTCCCTTGTCAGATACATCATTGCCAAATATTTTTTTCCAGTCTCTAGGTTCTCTTTTGACTCATTTGGAGAAGTCTTTGGAAGCATATAATTTAATTTTTAGAAAATTAATTTCCATTCATCTAGTTTATCTTCAGCTGTTTGTGCATTTTGGGTTATGCTTGATAGTTTATTTATGACACATATTGTGTGGTTGTTGTTATGTGCCGTGGAGTTGGACCCGACTCATAGCGACCCCTCCTTGGGTTTCCGAGATGGTATCACTATGGAAGTAGATTGCCCAACCTTCTTTCCGAGGAGTGGCTGGTGGGTTTGAAGCACCAGCCTTCTGGTTGGCAGTCAAGTGCCTCAGACACTACGCTATAAGAGCTCCTATGCCATATATTAGGGCCCCTAAATATGCCCCTAGTTTTCCCTTGTGGCATAATGCCTAAGGCATTTGACTGCTAACCAGAAGCCTGGAGGTTCCAACCCACTAGCCAATCCTCGGAAGGAAGGTTGGGCAATGTACTTCCGTAGTGACCTCAGAAACCCAAGAAGGGTCTCTTTGAGTTGGATCTGACTCCATGGTGTGTGCTTTGTTTTTCTCTTGAGGAGCTTTATAGTTTTAGGCTTCACATTTAAGTTTTTGATCCATCTGGCTTAGTTTTTGTATATGGTGTGAGGTACAGATCTTGTTTCATTTTTCTGCAAATGGATCTCCAGTTTTGCCAGCACCATTTATTAGACATTCTCTTCCCATTTAATGGATTTCAGCCCTTTGTCAAAAATCAGCTGACTATAGGTCGATGGATCGATTTCTGGGTTCTCAATTCTATCCCATTGGTCTATGTGTGTGTCATTATACCGATACCAGGCAGTTTTGACTACTGTGGCTGTATTGTAGGTTTGAGATCCTGCAGTGTGAGACTGTCTACTTTCTTCTTCATATTCAGTAGTGCTTTGCTTATCTGAGGTCTCTTTCCTTTCCATATAAAATTAGTGATTGTTTTTTCCATATTCTGTAATTATTTTTATCTACAAAATTTCATTTGCTGGTGAAATTTCATTTCAGCTGGTATGTGTTTGGGATAGGTTGCTAACCTAAAGGCTGGTGGAAGCTCACATAGGCTCTGTGGAAGAAAGGAAGAAAGGCCTGGCAATCTGCTTCTATAAAGATTAAAGCTAAGAAAACCTGATGAGGCAGTTTTGCTCTGTCACATGGGGTCATTGTGAGTTGAAATAAACCCGGTATCATTGGGCTCATGTCTCTTTCAATCACTAAGATACTGGGAAAGGCTGAGGATATCCAACTCCCTCTCTCTCTCTCTCTCTTTTTTTAAATTGTGACTTGGGTGAAGGTTTACAGAGCAAATTCACTTTCCATACAGCGGTTCACATATACTTTGTCTCATGACATTAACCACAGTTTATCACAATGCAACAGCTCCCCTCCCACTTCCTCCCCATAGTTACCTCTTCCTTGTGTCCATCCTTCCATGCACTCCTGCCCCCTGAGCTGTCTCCCTGTGCATAAGCAGCCCTTCTTTCTCCCATGACTGTTCTCTCCAAGGAGTGTATCTACTTGAGGTACATATTCAACTCATATGCCTGTCTTTTGTTTGGCTGGATATCCAACTCTCTTAAGTGCACTGCCTGACTGCATGAGAGCCCATTCCTTATTCCCATGGTGCTAGCTGTGTCTTTTGACTGCTAACCAGAAGGCTGGCAGTTTAAACCCACAAGCCAATCCTCGGAAGGAAGGTTGGGCAATCTTCTTCTATAGTAGTACTGCCTTGGAAACCCAAGGAGGGGTCGCTATGAGTTGGATCTGACTCGATGGCAAATAACAACAATAACAACAACAGTGGTGTCTCTATGGCTGGCCTGGTCTGGTGTAAATGGACTGGCCCTGACTTGTATTCCCCCTGCAATCATTGGAGTCCCCCTCATTGAAGTAGCAGGTGGGGAAAAGATACGTAAAGAGAGAACTCATCAAACTTAGCAAGTCATTCTCCATCCATTTTTCACGTGGCATGAAATCAAAGTAGATAAGATTAGGAAATGAAGGTGAAAATGGTGTGCGTGAGCTCTCTCTGCATGTCATTGCATCCCTCTCAGGGCTTCAATAATAAGCATGTTTCTTTGAGGAGTTTGCTGATCACATTTATCAATTCTAAACTTCAGGCTCCTACCAGATGTATTTATAACCTTGTTAATATGGCCAGACACGGTAATGTGTGCAGAATTAGATGGTTGAGCAATGGTTCTGTGAACACTTGCCCACAGCCCCACCCACCAAAGGACAACGCCAAGGGGAGATCAGCTTTCTTTTGAAAGCAGGGAAGGAGCAAGGGGGAAGGGTGGGTCTGCCATTAGCAGAAATTCTCCCTCTCACATCTTTAGTCCCTCTTTGGGAGCTGACAGAGAGAGTCCTGGCACAATGATGGGCAAGTAATTAACCTTACCCAAAAGAATCACAGTCCTCAAGAAAAGAGAAAGTGAAGAAAAAAGGTAGGTGAGAACTCCCAAGTAGCTAACTGCAGTTTTCAGCAGAAATGACCTGTAACTCATCAGGCTGGCTGTCGGCATTGTGCTCCTCTTGAGAGGTCACAGCCTGCCTGATCTAATCTGACACTGTAGTTAGGAGCACCATGGAGTGCACGGAACAATGCCTTGCTCCACCGGATCTGTGTCCTCTGGGTTTCCAAAGGTTACGAAATTGCTGCTGCCTCTCCCTGATTAACTCTGTGGAGTGCTTTGTGCTTTTCAATCCATAGATGATCAATAGTTGGGGGTGGGGGTGGGGAGTGGGGAAGCCTCCATGTTCCTTGCCTTAGGTTTCCATGTAGAGGGACTTCTGTTCCTCAAAAGGGTATTGACGACTTTTTGAGTGAGTTCCATTCTTTGCTGTCCCTCAGATTGCATGATGTTTGGCATCCCTCACTCCTGCCCACTAAATGCTGGTAATACTTCCAATCATTGTGACAATTCCAAACATCCCCTTGCATTGTTGTCAGTACAATCCTGGGGAAATTCAATAATAATAAAAAAGATTCAAAACCACTGATAGAGTAACACTTTCTCTCTTGGAGTCCCTGGGTGGTACAAAAGGTTAACATACTCAGTACTAGCTGAAAGATTGCATGTTTGATTCCACCTAGAGTTGCCTCAAAAGAAAGGTCTGACAATCTACCATTGAAAACCCTCTGGAGCACAGTTTTACTCTGACACACATGGGGTTACCATGAATTGGAGGTGACTTCATGGTAACTGGAAACTGGTTTTCTCTGTTGTCCCCAAGGGAGGAATAGTGTTTTATTTTATTAGTGAATTTAGGTGAAGAAATTAAGGCCAACTCTTTCCCCTCCCTTTTGGAGTGCATTCTTTTCTGCTCTCTACTTAGTTGGGAACATTATGAAGGGCCTGGAGTTGTCCAGCATTATCTCTGACTGGTGTGTAAAGGGGACCCCTGGTGGCATAGTGCCTAAGGCATTTGACTGCTAACCAGAAGGCTGGCAGTTCAAACCCACCAGCCACTCTTTGGAAGGAAGGTTGGGCAATCTACTTCCATAGAGATACCACTTCTGAAACCCAGGAGGGATCGCTATGAGTCGCATCTGACTTGACCGCAGTTAGTTTTTTTTTTGGTGTCTAAAGGGTGAAGGGTTAGCAAACTATTTTTGGAAAGGGCTTGTTTTTTTCTGTGCAACTTGTTAAAGAAGAAGCTGGTAATTTGATCTCTATCTATCTGTTTTCTGAGTCTTCTTTTTTTTCTGAACATGGAGAGGGGAGAGCAAGACGTGTTAACTCCTGAGCATCTAAAACATCATTAAATGTGTCTGAAACCCTTTCCCAACTTTCTCTCAAGTCTGTTTTTCACCACATGGTTAATAGGAGAATGGCCAAGGGTGGAGAGCTGTTTGTGGAATGGAACGATCCACTACTCTCATCCCAGCAGCCAGGCATCCATGGAGAAAGTAATAGTTCAAGGACATATGAGGACAGTTTAGGGTTTGGTAAAAAGGATTCAGGCTGAGCTTGACCTTGATCCCCCAAAGACAGGAGGACTTTGCTCTTCTGACTCTTCATGATTCCAGGAGCACAGTTGCTTGCAGAGTGAGGAGTAGAGCATTAGCTTAGTGGGGTTAAAACTCATTTCTTAATTCTGAGGGTGAAATCAAGAGCAGGCTCTTTCCCTCCAATGGAGAAAAAAGACCTGACAAAGTAAGAGGAGAGCAAGCCTCCTGTGGTTTCTCTGTGGGTGTTCCTGCCCAGGCCAGTGTAAAGGTTACACCACTCTGCTCACAGGACGTGCGGTGGGTGTAGTAAGGAAGGCTGACTGAAGGTGGGAGAGGTATTGAGTGTTGTCCAGGCAAGAACTCTAGAAGAGCTTTGTTCAGTCACGAGCAGGAGAGCAATTCCACCAGGAATATTCCCTAGAAGCAGAGCCAAGATGAGGCTTCTTTCTTTCTTTATATATTTTTTACTGACGCCTGGGTGGCACTCAATGATTTTTATTTAATTGGTTTGAGGTATAGCCTATACATTAGGATTTTTAATTATATTTTATTGTGACTTGGGTGAAAGTTTACAGAGCAAATTCGTTTTCCATTCAACAGTACATACACATTTTGTTTCACAATGTTGATTGCAATCTCCGCAATGTGACAAGATGAGGATTCTTGTTCAAATGATTTTTTGGAGCCAGACTCTTGGGGGGAAGGTGAGTGAGGGAAGCAGGATATGGCAGAAGGAAACACTAAGCAAGAGTCCATTATCCTCTGGACTCCAGTTTTAGTCTGATTCCACAGGGAAGTGTTGGAGCACAAATTACCAGAACACATGACCCACCTTGAGGAGACAAGCTTCTAGCATTTTGTATGCTGGGGGTAGTGGGGAGGTGTGGCCTCAAGTGGTGAGAAGGCTCTTGCTTGGCCATAGACAATTCTCCAGAGAAGGGAGCTGTGGGCTATCTGGCAAACACATAACATCTGGGAAGGGGGACACACCTACAGGTAAAAGGGTCAGAGTGGGCACATACAGCCCTCTACCATCTTGGGGTTCTGTGGTGGTAAAGTGGTAGAATTCTTGCCTTCCACGCCGGAGACCCAGGTTCAATTCCTGGCCAAAGCACCTCATGCACAGTCACTGGCTGGAGGCTTGTCTTTTGTTCTGATCCTGGACAGGTTTCAATGGTGCTGCTAGACTAAGATGGACTAGGAAGAAAGGCCTGGAAATCTGCTCCTTAAAAACCAGCCAATAAAAACCCTGCGTATTACAAAAGTTTGATCCACAATCTGATCATGGAGGTGGCAAGGGACCAGGCAGTGTTTTGTTCTATCGTATATGGGTTCATCTAGAGGCTGAGCTGACTACAACAGTTAACTGCAACAGTTAACTACAACAGCATACTAAGGTTGCAGCAGTATGGACAGCAATAAACCAGACAACGATATGTCTTATTACATCAGGCAGCATCAGGAATAGGGCCAAAGGGCTCCTTCTGGGATACTGTAAACTGATATGGTCATGGCTCTTATCAACAGCAGCCACATATCCACACCTGGTCCACACATGAACACATAACCTAACCAGGCTCACAAGTTCCATCCCTAACCCCTCTCTCTCACTTGTCATTCAAACACAGCACTTACCCCTAAGATCAAATCATGGCACCTATAAGTAAATTGGATCATCTTCTTTATAACTTAAAGCCACAAGCTTCACAGAAAAAACAGCAAGGATCTGGTGACTCACAGGAGAAAAATCTTCAAAGTTAACATTTGCTTAGAGGGTGCAGACTCCACTGGGTGAATATTCCCTGGAACCCCCACTAATATAAGTATCCCCCTCTTTTGTGTTTCCTAGTCAGTGGAGATGGCCACCCTAAATGGAGTGTGAAACTCAAGAGATATGTCTGCTTCTGTGGCAGATTCATGATAGTTCATATATATCCTTTCCTTGTGCAACTTAATCAGGTTTAGTGGGTGACCCAGGTCCTTGGTGATCAATGGCATCTCGTATGCAAATCCCACCACAATCATCTTTCTCCAATTCTCCCTCTCTCTTTTTAAGGCTAGATTAATTTTAATGGTATTTTTTATATGGCCTGGGATGAATCAAAGCTTGAGTGCACTATTTATTTTTCTGACCAGTATGCTCATTACCTTATTTGGCTCCCTTTTGCCATTCAGTGTCTTATGTCTCCCAAAGCTTTTTTGCTGTTTCCATACCACCTCCACATCCAGCAGTTGTTCCCACCCACCCATTAGCTGCCTATCACAGACCATGCCTTATACCCAGTTTCCACTTATCCTGTCCAAGCCCATCTTTCTTGTGTCCCATTCCCTTAGGGTCCTAATTTCTGCTAATGTGATGATATGTGACAATGTACGTGCATTTGAACAATACCAGCTCCGAAATAAAATGCTCCCTTAGCCCAATGCTCAGAATCTCTCCTTGGTTAACATTCTGTGAAATGTGGCTGTGGAAAAGAGATATGCAAATACAGCTGCTTTGCAAATAAGCTACATATAAGCATAAATTTATGACGGGCAAACCAATGCTCGAAAACGAAAGGAGCACTTTTTTTTTTTTTCCTTTTGTGAAGGTTGGGGACATGGAAAAAGAATCCAGTAACTGGAGATGTCTGATGGGAGAACCTACATAAGAATAAAACTCTAACCAAACTCACTGACATTGAATTGGATCCAACTCATAGTGATTCCTCCTTGAGTTTCCAAGGTGTTGTTGTTGTTATGTGCCATCTAGTCAGACCCTACTCATAGCGACCCATCCTTGGGTTTCCAAGGCAGTATCACTACGAAGTAGATCACCCAACCTTCCTTCTGAGGAGTCTCCCTTCCGAGGAGTGGCTGCTGGTTCAAATGCCTTAGGCATTATGCTACCAGAGCTCCTTACATAAGAATAGGAAAAGGGAAATAAACAGAAGTCAGAGCAAATGACCATAGAAGGCTTAATAGACAAACCAGAAAGTCTAGGGGTTATGCGTATGATATATACAGAGGAAAAAACATGGATTTAGATTTTAAAAACACCAAAGCCAAAAACCAAACCCACTGTCATCGAGTCAATTCTGACTCATTGAGACCCCCATTAGGTTTCCAAGGCAGTAAATCTTTACAGAAGTAGATTGCCCAGCCTTCTATGGAGTGGCTGGTGGGTTGAACCGCCAACCTTCTGGTTAGTAGTCAAATGCCTTAGGCACTGCACCACCAGAATTCCTTAAATCTTTATGGAAGTAGCTTGTCCAGTCTGCCTTCTGCAGAGTGACTGGTGGTTTGAACCACCAACCTTCTGGTTAACAGTCAAATGCCTTAGGCACTGAGAGCTCCTTTTAAAAACCATAGGTATGAAATTTTCTGTCCACCACATAGTGGTTGGTTGGTTGGTTGTTTGCCATCGAGTCAGCCCCGACTCATAACGACCCCTCCTTGGGTTTCCGAGGCAGTATCACTACAGAAGTAGGAATGCCCAACCTTCCTTCCGAGGAGTGGTTGGTGGGTTTGAACCACCAGCCTTCTGGTTAGCAGTCAAGTGCCTTAGGCACTATGCTACCAGAGCTCCTCCACATAGTAGCTGTGTGATTTTTGGAAATTATTTAACTTGTCTGAAACTCTGTTTTATCTTGTATATTCCTAAAACCAAACCAATGGCCACGGAATCTTTCTGAATCATGGAATGAGGACTTTCTTCCTAGGTGTCTTTGAGTGGGTTCAAACCACCAATCTTTCCTTGAGTAGCTAGGTACTTAACCATTTGCACCCACTCAGGGACTCTATCATCTATAGAATAAGGAGATGCTAATAACCACTTAGGGAGCTCTGGTAGCATAGTGGCTAAGTCACTTGCCTGCTAACCAGACGGCTGGCGGTTCAAACCCACCAGCCACTCCTCGGAAGGAAGGTTGGGCAATCCTACTTCCATAGTGATACTGCCTTGGAAACCCAAGGAGGGGTCGCTATGAGTCGGGGCCGACTCGACGGCACATAACAACAACAACAATAACCACTTAAGGAGCTATAGTGGTATAGTGGTTAAGGCATTTGTCTATTAACCAAAAGGTCAGTGGTTCAGACCGACCATCTACTCTGTAGAAGAAAGATGAGGCAGTCTGCTTCTATTATGATTTGTAGCCTTGAAAATCCAGTGGGGGTTGATACGAGTCAGAATTGACTCAAAAGCAGTGAGTTATGAATTTACTAACCATTAGGCAATTGGATGAGATGACTTGGGAAATACTTAGGACAATGGCTGACACTTAGAAGAGACTAAATGAATGCTGCCTCCTGTTAAGTTAAAGAGTCACAATGACTTTGGTGAAATTGATCTTGGTGAAAACTTGACCTTGGCTAAAAAGAGAGGGCCTTGTTATAGAAATGCTAGATGTGGGAAAGGAGCTCTGGTAGCATAGTGCCTAAGGCATTTGACTGCTAATCAGAAGGTTGGTGGTTCAAACCCACCAACCACTCTACAGAAGGCAGACTGGACAATCTACTTCCATAAAGATTTAAGGAACTCTGGTGGTGCAGTGCCTAAAGCATTTCACTGCTAACCAGAAGGTTGGTGGTTCACACCCAAGAGCCACTCCTCAGAAAGAAGATTGGATGATCTACTTCCATAGTGATACTGCCTCAGAAACCCTCCACTGACAGACAAGTGATGGCTAATCAGAATGTTGTGGAGAGCATAAAATTGCCACTAAGGTGTTGCTCCTTAAGAAAAGAATTTAAATGGATTGAGAAGAAAGCGGGTGGAGCTAAGGTCAGAAAACAGTTAACTGGCAAAGCTGGAAACTGACTTGCAGAAAGACTGTACTCCCGAGATTAGGTACTTGGGTGTTGGAATCAGATCAACTTTGTTTCAAATCTCCTCTTGATGATTACCTGCTGTACCACCTCAGACAAGTTGCTTAATATAGACCTCAGTTTTCTCATCTGCAAAATAAAGAAAATTAAAGTCCCTGTCTCACAGATTTATTGTGGAGAGTAAATGAGATAATATACATAATAATGATAGCACATTATATGACATTTTAAATGCTTAAACTATTAATTATAGTTATTATTTGCAGTATATGTGTGTACTGATAAACTCTATTAGCTCTTCTCTCAGCTGCATCATAAGACTATAGACTAATCCATCCACTTCAACCTGCTGGGTGAGTGTAGGGCCTGCTGAGGCATGAACACAGAGAAAGAGTTGTGGACATGAAGGTCTGGAGTGGGAAAAGGAACGAATCAGGAAACATGGGTGGTGGAAAAATAGCTGCATAACACGATGTAATTGGTGTCACTGAATTATACACGAGAAAAATACTGAACTGGCAAATATGTGTTATAGATCTATATATTTATAGCAATTAAAAAGAAGATAAAAAAAAAAAAGGGAAAAAAAGGTAGTTGAGAAGTGAATTCTACTTATACCTGTTAAGTGCCAGAAGGAAATCTGGTGGCATAGTGGGTAAAGCATTTAGCTGCTAACCAGGTCAGTGGTTCAAATACACTTGCCTCTTTGTAGGAGAAGGATGAGGTGATCTACTTCTATAAAGATATACAGCCTTGGAAACCCATTGGGGGTAGCTATGAGTTGGAATCAATTAGATGGCAGTGAGTTTTTTTTTTTTTTGGTTTGGGGTTAGGTGCTAGGCAAGCAGGAAAGAACAATAGAGTTGAGAGAGAGAAAAGGAGATATTAAAATTTTGATCAGTGTCAATGGGGACATCAGGACCATGAAGGAAAAATCAGGATATAATGAGAGTGAAAGATGAGAAAAATGACCTTTAAACCAAGATCTGAAGGAAGAGTATGACATAGGCTGGTAAAGTGGGAGGAAATAGCATATGTAAAGGCTTGAAGGCAGAAAAGTGCTTGGCATAAGTGAGTAGCTGAGTTGCCTGGAGCAAAGTGAAGGAAGAAAGGAGATACAGATGACAAAGCAAGTGCTGGCCAGATCAAATTGGTTCCTGTAGACATTGTTAAAACATCTTGTATTTATTTCTAACATCACAGGAAACCACTGAAAAGTTGAAAGGAAAAACAAATGCCTTCTCTTTTGTTTTATTTCATTGTGCTAGCTGTTGTTGAGTTGGCTTTCAATTCATGGCCACCCAATGCACAGGAGAATCACACCATTGTGGTCCATAGTGTTTTCATTGGCTGAGTTTGAGAAGTAAATTGCCAGGCTTTTCTTCCTAGTCTGTGTTAGTCTGGAAGCTCCAATGAAACCTGTTCAGTATCATAGCAACATGCAAACCTCCACTGACAGACTGCTGAACCACCAATGCCCACTTTGCTTTATCATGTGGACAGATTGACTTCAGTCAAGCTTTTGACAGTTGCTCTTAAGGTCCAGACAGCTAAGATGTTGTAGAAGGAGTCAAGGTCTTCACTGCCAATCATCCAGCATTCCCATCTCCTAGCCTTCAACATCACAGTGATGTGGTCATCCTGTGTGCTCTGTATCTATAAAACAGCTGGTGGAAGATTCTTATTACCAAAGTTGGCCATAGATGCTCCCCTATGGCAGGTGGCAAGTTCCAGACATGGAGCAGGGAGCAGAAGGAAATTGATCTGATTTAGTATGTCCTTCTACTTTGTTCGTAAAGATATGAAACTATCCCAGAGAATATTTTGGATCCATTCAGATAAACACATCAATAAGACAGCCAGCAAATATTACAAAGCTTCTTCCACATTCCAATATTTATTTTGGAATGGCATCCCTTAAGTAAGAGGCAAGCAATTATTCAATAGCTGATTTAAAGAGCCATTAGCCATCATCTGATTCAATTTCTTTAGACAGACAGTAATAACAATCTCAATTTATCGAATGCCATTAAATTCCAGGCACTGTAAGAACTGATTTACATACATTATGTCAATTAATTTTCACAAATACTTGCAAAAAGTATTATTATCCTTCCTCTATAGAGGAGAAAAGTAAGGGCTAGAACAATTAAACAACTTAAAAAACAAAACAAAACCCACACCATCAAATCATTCTGACTCATATGAGTCGAAATGAAATGATTTACCCAAGAAGAAACAGTTCATAAATGGTAGAGCTAGGGCTTAAACTCAGTTGATCTGGTTCTTTTAATATCTCTGTCATACTGTCTCTCAGATGAGAAAGAAGAGACAAGTAAGTTAAGATTTTAGAGAAAGGAAGCACATGAACCTGGACTACATTAATAAAAAAAAAATTAAAGGAACAGGTAGCATTCATTTTAATCATATATTTAATTTCACCTAATATTTCCAAAATATTATAATTATATTGTGTAGTTAAAATTTTTAAAAAATCCGTAAGATATTTTACATTCTTTTTCCACACTAACTGTTCAAAATTCTGTGCAGAATTATACACTTATAGCACATTTCAGTCTGTAAGTCACATTTGTGCTTAGTCACATTCCAAATGCTCAGTAGTCACACGTAGCTAATGGCTACCATATTGGCAATGTAGATTCATCCTATAACTGCTTGACAAAAGTTGTTATGAAAATTAAGTGAAAAAAACATAAAGGAAGTCCCTAGTGCTGTGCTTGTTACATGGTTGACCCTGTGTAAAGTCTCTTTCTTTCTAGTTTGCATCCTTTAATCACCAAGTGAAAATATCTACTTGGATATTTGCTCTTTCAATTACCCACATTAAATTCAGGAAACTTAGCGTGTATGATTTACAAATTCTCTTCCGTTTTGCTTTGTTATGCGTTATATAGATAAAAACTAAACCAAACTCACTGCCATTGAGTTGGGTCCGACTCATAGTGACCCCTCCTCGGGTTTCTGAGTCTTTATCATTACGGAATCTTCCAATCTTCCTTCTGAGGAGTGGCTGGTGGGTTTGAATTGCCAGCCTTCTAGTTAGCAGTCAAATGCATATTTTTTCTTTTTTTAAAAAAAATTCTGTTGTGATTAGGGTGAAAGAGTGCAGAGCAAATTCATTTTCCATACAGCAGTTCACATATACTTTGTCTCATGACATTGACTGCAATTTCCTACAATGCAACAGCTCCCCTCCCACTTCCTAGCCATAGTTACCTCTTCTCCATGTCCTTCCTTCCCATGTACTCCTACCCACCCCCCAGCTGTCTCCCTGTGCATACACAACCCTTCTATTCTCCTATGATTGATCTCTCCAAGGAACAGTATCTACCTAATGCAAATATTCAGCTAATATGCCTGTCTTTTGTTTGGCTGGAAGCCACAGGAGTGGCTTAAATTCCAGACTTGAAGAGCAGCTAGAGGCTATAGTCCCAGTAGTTCCACCAGGCTCT
>NW_006921600.1:18882807-18907929 GCF_000298275.1 Orycteropus afer afer | reverse complement strand
CCCCCCCCCCCAGTAACCAACAAAGAAATTTCCTTCCATATATAAAGTTTTCCTGACTTTTTACAATAATGGACTAATACAATATCTGTTCTCCTGTGATTAATTTATTTCACTTAGCATAATGTCCTCCAAGTTCATCCATGTTATGTGGTGTTTTGCAGATTCTGTTATTCTTTAAGTTTGCATAGTATTCCATTGTGTGTATTTACCATAGTTTGGTTATCCATTCTTCAGTTGATGGACACCTAGGTTGTTTCCATTTTTTGGGCTATTGTAAATAGTGCTGCAGTGAACGTGGGTGTGCATATATCTGTTTTTGTCCTGTCTCTTATTTCTATAGGATATTTACCTAGCAGTGTTAATGAAATTGCTGGGACAAATGGTATTTCTAATTCCAACTTTTTAAGGAATCGCCATACTGCTATCCACAGTGGTTGTATCATTTGGCAGTCCTAGCAGCAGTGTGTGTGAGTCCCAATATCTCCGCATCCTTGCCAGCATTTTTTATTTTCCATCTTGTTGAACTTTGCTACTAGTGCTGGGGCACGATGGTATGTCATTCTTGTTTTGATTTGCATCACTAATGGCTAATGATTGTTTAATATTTCTTCATGTGTTTGTTAGCTGCCGGAATATCCTCTTATGTGAAGTGTCTGTTCATGTCTTCTGCCCATTTTTTAATTGGATTGTTAATCTTTTTGTTGTTGAGGTGTTGGAGTTTTCTATAAATTCTAGAGATAAGTCCCTTGTCAGACATGTTGTTGCTGAATATTTTTTCCCAATTTGTAGGTTCTCTTTTGGAGAAGTCTTTTGAAACACATAAAAATTTATTTTTTAGAAGGTTTCATTCATCTAGTTTATCTTCAGCTGTTTGTGCATTTTTGGGTTATAATTGACAGTCTATACCATATATTGTTGTTGTAGTTGGTATGTGCCATCGAGTCAGACCTGACTCATAGCGACCCCTCCTTGGGTTTCCAAGGCAGTATCACTACAGAAGTAGATTGCCCAACCTTCCTTCCGAGGAGTGGCTAGTGGGTTTGAACCGCCAGCATTCTGGTTAGCAGTCAAGTGCCTTAGGCACTATGCCCCTAAATTTGCCCTTATTTTTTCTTTGAGGAACTTTATAGTTTTAGCTTTCACATTTAAGTCTTTGATCTGGAATTAGTTTTTGTGTATGATGTGAGGTACAGGTCTTGTTTCATTTTTCTGCAAATGGATATCCAGTTTTGCCAGCACCATTTGTTAAATAGACAATCTCTTCCCCATTTAATGGATTTTAGCCTTTCGTCAAAGATCAGTTGACCATAGCTGATGAATCTATTTCTGGGTTCTCAATTCTATTCCATTGGTCTATGTGTCTGTCATTATACCAATACCAGGCAGTTTTCACTACTGTGGATCTTAAGATCCAGGAGTATGAGATCTCCTACTTTGTTCTTCAATAGTGCTTTGCTTATCTGAGGTCTCTTTCCTTTCCATATAAAGTTAGTGATTGGTTTTTCCATATCCTTAAAGAATGTGATGAGATCTGGATTGGCATTGCATTGAATGTATAGATTGCTTTGGGTAGAATTGACAGTTTCACAATGTTCAGTCTTCCTATTCATGAACATGGTATATTCTTCCATTTATGTAGGTCTCTTATGGTTTTTTGAAATAGTGTTTTGTAGTTTTCTTTGTACAGGTCTTTTGTGTCTCTGGTAAGATTTATTCCCACATACTTTATTCATTTATTTTTGGTAGCTATTGTAAATTGTATCAATTTCTTTATTTCTTTTTCAGCACTCTCTTTTCTGGTGTAGAGGAATCCATCTGATTTTTGGATGTTGATCTTGTATCTTGCCACAATGCTAAGTCTGTCAATTAGTTCCCGTAGTTTTTTTTTTTTTTTTTTTGACTGAGTTTCTTGCATTTTCTAGGTACAGGATGATATCATCAGCAAATAGGGATAGTTTGCCTTCTTCCTTATCAATTTGGATGCCTTTGATTTCCCTTTCTTGCCTTATTTCCCTGGCTAGGACTTCCAATACAATGTTGAATAGCAGTTGTATTAGAGGGCATCCTTGTCTGGTTTCTGTTTCCAAGGGGAATGGTTTCAGTCTCTCTCCATTGAGTATAATGTTGGCTGTTGGTTTTGCATAGATTGTTGTTTCTCTTTCTTTTCTTTTCTTGTTCTTTTTCTCTTCCTGTTCTAGAATTCTGATTACATTTAGGTTATTTCTTTTGATGGCATCCCACATGAACCTTAGCTTTCTTCACTTTGTTTGGATCTTTTTTCTGATTGATTCCTTTCCAAAGAAGTATTCAGGTATTTGTCCTCAATCTCATTAATTCTGTCTTCCCTTGATTTGAGTCTACTCCTCTTCCTTTCAATGTGTTATCTATTTCTTAGAATTTAGTATTAATCCTCTGGATTTCTATCTGTAGATTTTGTATCATTCCTAATATTTCATTTATTCTGTCATTTTTTTCTTATATTTTCTTCTGAAATTGTTTTAAGGTTTTTTCTGTGTTTTCTTTAATTTTGTCTGTGTTTTCCTTGATCTGTCTCTCAATCCTTTGAAGATACCTAACTATAATTCTTTTGAATTCATCATCAGGGAGTTCCAATGTTGCTTCTTCCTCAGGGATGTGTTTTGGTTCTGCATCCTGCTACCTTGTTTCTACTGCTTTATTTTGCTTCTTTGTGTGCACTTTGATGTTCTTTATTTTCTGAGACATCGTGACTTTGTTTTATTCATATTTAATTGGTAATTGTATGTTGGAGTGATTTGCCCAAGATTTTTGTTTTCTTTGGATGTATCTGAGTAAACAGGGTGCTGTGCTCCTCTATTCACTAGTTGGCAGCATGTATGCACTCACCACCTGTCTCCTGGTGGGTGTGATAGAGAATGAGAGTGGCTGCACAGATCTCTGTTAACTGTGAAGAGCCATTACGGGTGAGTCAGGCTCTTAATGGTGGTTGTGTATCATTGGCCAGTTGGTGCAGAAGGAAATGGTGGCTTTTGCTCACTAAGTGGAGCTGCAGAAGCTGTGGGTGTGGTTGGATCATATGCACAGTTGCTGTCTCCCATTTGGACAAAAACAACAATCACCACCAAAGAAGTGAAAGCAAGAGGACAAAAACCACACATGGCATAAACACACAAGAACAATCACCAAAAAGAGAAAAAAGAAAAAGAAAAAAGAGGCAAGGCAATAAATGAGAGAAAATATTTAAAGAAATGTTTTTAAAAGCCAAAAGAAATATGAATAGAAAAGGGAAAAAACAAACAAACCCCAAAACTCCCTCAATATCTGGGAAGGCGGAAACAAGAGAAAAGAGGTAAAGTAGAATAATGAAGAAAAAAAAGGGAAAAATGCAAAAAGGAAAACAAGAAATGGGGAGAACCACAAGAAGGAAAAAATGGGAACCAGGAAAAGTGAAGAGAGAAAAAGCTGAAAACTGCAGCCTGGGAAGGGAAGAAGAAAGAATAGTAATAAAAAGGACAGAAAAAAAGAAATATTTTTAAACAGATGAAAGCAAACAAACTAAAAGAAAAAAAATCTGGGTGGGGTGGGGCAGGGCACCCAGGCTCTTTCTGAGCACAAAGACTGGGATGGAATTCCTGCTGGCCCAGAAGGTGAGTGGGAATGAGGGATGGCCACATCTCCATTTACCAAGAAGGTGTGGGCTATAAGAGTAAGAGGGGGAATATTGCACTTTTCCAGTCCTGTATCTGATATGTCCTTGTGGTCCCTAGCAAGTGGAACCTATTCTTATGTCCCTGGAAGCTGAGAGAATGCTGTTGCTTTAAAAATCCAAAATGGTCAAACTCCTTGTAACCATTCAAAATGGCTGCACCCTCTGGACAGCCAAAAGTCCATAGCTCACCCCTTCTCCCTCTTTGCTGCCTCCCCTTTTATTCACCAGCCACCAGTGTAGTCCTCTGTGCAACCCCTGGCTAGCAGAGACAATTTTTAGGTTAATTCTTACATACTAACACCACTTGGCAATATCCTAGCTGTGAGTGCCATTCCTTGCAACCCCTGGCTAGCAGGGCTGATTTTTAGGTTAATTCTTATAACACCACTTGACTGTCATTGCCATTAGGATCTCTGACAGTCCACAACTCCATGTCTCCTTTTTCAGAGTTTTCATGCAGGTTCTTCTACCAGTTGGAGTTTAATCTACTTCTGTATCCTTCCTTTCAAAGTTCAGGGCTCCAGGATTATCTTCAGTATTTGTGTTAATTGGTTCCTCTTTTCTTTGGTTGAGAAGTTCTGTGTAGTTTGTCTGCCTATTCCACCATCTTACTGGAACCCAGGGGCAGCATATTTTCTTATCAAATTATGCTCTGCAGACCATAATTTGGAAATGAATTTGTCCTTCCTGATTCATGGACACAGGCAGCCCTACAACAACCTGGTTGACAGAATGAATTCAGCTTGGGAAAACAGAAACTTGTGTGTTACTCATTGATATCAAGAGTTGTTGGCACATCTTTGTCAAAGGACAAAGAGTTGATGGGATGTCTATCAATGAGTATGGAGGTACATAATAACATAGCTCTAAAGGTCATCCCCTTGAAAACCTTATGGAGTGCAGTTCTACTCTGCAATACATGGATTTGCCATGAGTCAGAAATAACTAGACAGAAATTGGTTTAGTTCATGCAAATCAAAGAATTTCCTAGGTGGTACAAAAAGCTAACACACTCAGCTGCTAACTAGAAGGTTGGAAGTTTGTGTCCATCAGAGGCACTTCCAACAAAAGGCCTAGTAATGTACTTCCAAAAAAGCAGCCATTGAAAACCCTATAGAGCAAAATTCTTCTCTAACACATGCAGGGTCACCATGAGTTGGAGTCAAATTGACAACAACTGGTTTGGGATACACAACAGCAGTAGAATTAATTGATAGTATGGATCCTGAAGAGCAAAGATATCTCCTTTAAGACTAAGATGTGCCTTACCTAAGCCATGGGATTTTCAATCCCTAATATGCATGTGAGAGTTGGACAATGAATAAGGAAGACCGAAGAAGAGTTGATGCTTTTGAGTTGTGGTGTTGGCAAACAATGCTGAAAGTACTGTGGACTGCTAAAAGAACAGACAAATCTGTCCTGGAAGAAGTACAGCCAGGATGGAACTGAAAATGGCCAGACTTCATCCCACCTACTTTGGTCATGTTGTCAGAAGGGACCATTTTCTGGAGAAGGATGTTATGCTTGGTAAAGTGGAGGGTCAACGAAAGAATGGAAGGCCCTCAACAAGGAAAATTGACACGTGACTGCAGCAATGGGCTCAGGTATAGTAGGGATCGTGAGGATGGCATAAGACAGGGTGGTGTTTCATTCTATTGTACATTATAAGTCATTAAGAGTCGGAGGTGACTTGATGACACCTAACAACATCAACAATATGGATCCCATTGGCAGAACAATTGCAAAGAGGAAGTTGATTTCTTTGGGAGGGGATGGGTACCTAATTGGGTAACAGCTAGCATCAATAGGTAAATGTCACCTCTTTATTAGTTGATTAACTTTTTTTTAAATTATTTTTTTAATTTATAGCAGAAAAATTAAGAGATGAATTGGATTAGGCTAGAAATCAAGTTTGAAAACATTGGCTTTGGTCTTTCTACCCCAACTACCCTGTCCATCTCTGTTCACCACCTTTTATTTCCTTGATTCTTTTCAATTTTGCTCCTTTGAAACTACCTTTGAAACCTCCTTTGAAACCACTTCATTTGCCAGCTGATTTCATGATGGAGCAGAAATGCCAATCAATCGGTTGGCCATCAGTGGGAACACATCCCCAATCTGCATTAGCCTGCTGGGCTAGCTTCCAGAGCATCATCTACTACACATGAATTATTACCAAAACATTACTGCTGTCAGCACATTCCACTCTATACAACTTCCTATTATTATATTTTTGGCGGACAACACCGAAATTTTAAACAGCTCAAACTTGCTTAAGTAATGTGAATTTGGTGGTTCTAGAAACAGCTTTTTGCCTCATCAGTGAGAATCCACCCACAACAGTGGCTGAGTTTAGATGCAAGTAGGCAGTGGGGTCTAGTACAAATGGAAGGGAGACAGCTTTGATTTATTTTCCCCTCTTCAATTTCATCCACTTCCCAGCATCACCTCTCTTCTCTACTGTCAATGGCAAAAGGAGCTTCTGGGCTACTAATGTTTAGTAATAGAGTAGATAGACCAAACCCACTGCCTTCTACTCAATTCATACTCATAGTGGCTCTATAGGACACAGTAGAGCTGCCCCATGGGGTTTCCAAAGTTGTAACTCTGTACAGAAGCTGAGTGCCACACCTTTCCACTAGATAGTGGCTGGTAGGCTTGAATCCCTGATCTTTTGGTTAGCAGATGAACGCTTAAACAAGTGAACCACCAACGTGCCTGCAATAGATAGAGCTGGAGATAAATAAGGTTGACAGCAACAGGGTCATAGAACATTGCTTAGGTCTTCTCTCACCAAAGAATGTACCTGCTGAGTAGCTCTAGGTGTAGCTGGGCTGTCTCTGTGATTCATTTGGACTCTGCACTATGATGGGTATGATAGATCCAGCTTGGAGACTCATGAGCAGAATTAGACTGTTTTTGTCTCTTTTAAGACCCTGTCACAATATGGGTCATTTATCATTCTGGAAGGAGCTCTGGTAGCGTAGTGCCTAAGGCATGTGACAGCTAACCAGAAGGCTGGCGTTTCAAACCCACTAGCACTCCTTGGAAGGAAGGTTGGGCAATCTACTTCCATAGTGATACTGCCTTGGAAACCCAAGGAGGAGTCACTATGAGTCGGGTCTGACTCAACGGCACATAACAATAACATCATTCTGGACAGTGTGTGTGTGTATACCTGCATGCCTGTGCGTGTGTGTGTGTGTGTGTAGAGGGTCTGGGGAGTTTGGGGAGCATAGGGGCAGAGCTGATACTCAGTTTCTGATAGTTGATAGAGAAGGCTATTGCCAGGATAAACCTGACAAAAGAGAAAAGGATAAGCTGAAAGTCAATTCCAGTCATATGGAAAAGAACTGAGATGCAAAAGTTACAAGGGAGGTGAAAATTTCAAATCCCAGGCAAAATGGCAGAAACCTGCTGATGTCCTGAACCTCAGAAACACAACTAGGAAGGAAAGCAAGGACATAAATATGAGGTCCCAGTAATAAGGACTAAGGTTGCTGACTAAGGTCCTTGGCCTTGATACCAGGGCTCTTTATAAACTTCCTGTGTGGGCAAGGGCCAGGTTAAGACTAGTATAGGACATGCAGGAAGATGCAGTGAGAATAACTGCCTGGGGCAGACTGAGGAAGCAGAAAGAGATAATTCTTGCTACTGGTGTTCTGTTCCTGTTTGCATTCTGCTATAGCCACCCAGAGGGCTGTGAGTTTTAGCATTAGACAAAATCCTAGGAATTGTGGCTTTTCCACTTAATTTTTCTTTAGAATCCAATATATTTATTTATTATCCTATAGATGCATAAGCAACTGTTTGAGCTCCAGGCCCATTTTCTATAGGATTAAATCATTTTAAGGTATACCCTTTACCTATGGATCTCAGTTCCTGTTGCTACTCTTCACTCTCTCAGCTAGGTTGATCTTGTGAAAGAATTTTAGGCCACTTTTGATTTTAGGCCATTCTAGTTCCTGAGTCAATTTCAACTGAGTCAGGACCTATGCCAATGACCTTAATTTTGCAGTGAGTAGTGAGTAGAAATAACCCACTTTCTCCAATTATCCTTCAGTATTTATGAAAAGTGGCAGCAGCCATGGTAAGGGGCTATTGGGGAATTCAGGGTCCCTATCAAATCTCTGGTGGGGTAGTGCCTAAGGCATTTGACTGCTAACCGGAAGGCTGGCGATTCAAACCCACCAGCCACTCCTCAGAAGAAAGATTGGGCAATCCACTTCTGTAGTGATACTGCCTCAGAAACCCAAGGAGGAGTCGCAACATTTGGGTCAGACTTGATGGCAGTGACTTTTTGGTTTTGTATCAAATCTAAGGCAGAAGCTCTGGTTGTGTAGTGCGCAAGGCATTTGGCTGCTAACCAGAAGGTCACAGCAGTTCAAACCCACCAGCTTCTCTGTGAGAGGAAGATAAAGCAATCTATTTTGATAAAGATTTGCAGCCTTGGAAACACTATGGGGGTTACTGTGAGTCAGAATCTTCACAATGGCAGGGGGTTTGGTTCTGGTATCAAATCTATGGAGTCTCTGTGTACTGTAAATGGTTAAGCACTCAACTACTAGCCAAAAGATTGGTAGTTCAAACCCACCCAGAAGTGCCTTGGAAGAAAGGGTCAGCAATCTGCTTCTAAAAGGTCACAGCCTTGAAAACCCTCTGGAGCACTTCCACTCTGCCCTCATGGGGTTGCCATGAATTGGGATCAATTCTAAGGCAACTAACAATAGCAACAGCATTACATCTACTGTAGGTTTCCACTAGAGGCTTTTCAAAGTTAAAATGCTTAGGAATTGGACCTTACCTGGAAAGTAGGTCTAAAGTTTGGCTTGGGCATGTATAAGTTAAAAGAGTACTATGGGTGTTTCTTATCAGAGGTGAGGTTTGAGAACCTATGTTTAGATCTTTCCTCCTGGAGATAGTATTAATAGTAAAGGTAGGATACAAACCAAAAAACCAAACCCCCTGCCATCGAGTTGCTTCCAACTCATAGCGACCCCCACTGGGTTTCCGAGGCAGTAAAACTTTATGGACCACAGAGTGGCTGGTGGGTTTGAACTGCTATTCTTCTGGTTAGCAGTCAAATGCCTTAGGCACTACGCCATCAGAGCTCAAGGCACTATGCCACCAGAGCTCCTTAAAGGTAGGATATATATCTCAATCTTTGGGCTAGAGGGAATCTCACCTAGCCTTGGGCTAAATTCTTTTTTTTTTTATTTTTTATTTAGATTTGGGTGAAGATTTACAGAGCAAATTCACTCTCGATACAGCGGTTCACATATACTTTGTCTCATGTCATTGACCACAGTTTACCACAATGCAACAGCTCCCCTCCAATTTCCTCCCCATGGTACCACTTCCCAGTGTCCATCCCTCCATACTCTCCTGCCCCCTAAGCTGTCTCCCTGTGCATAAGGTGCTCTTCCTTCTCCCATGATTGTTCTCTCAAGGGCATGTGTCCACTTGAGGTAAATGTTCAACTCACATACCTGTACTTTGCTTGGCTGGAAACCACAGGTGTGGTCTCAATTCCAGACCTGAAGGGTAGCTAGGGGCCATAGTCTCAGTGGTTCCACCAGGCTTTATTGGACCAGCAAACCTGGTCCCAACCATCCCCCCCCCCTTTTTTTTTTCCCTCCAAATGATTTTGAGTTTTGTTCCACATTGTTCTCCCTCTCTATCCAGGATCTCCTACATCCCTTCCAAGTGGATGACAGTGGTACTTTGGGCTAAATTCTTCTTTCTCTTTTCAATCTTTTCTTTGGTAGCAACCTCTTTGTAGTGGTGGGGAAGAGAAACTATGGATGTATGCCGTTCTTCTATCTTACTTAAAACATTCAGCAGCATGTTGATTGTGCCATGTCTAAAGTTATAGAAGGGAAATTCAATGACATCATCACCAGGTCTCAGGTATGAACTCTTTAGAAGACAAGAACTGTGACCTTGGCAGCATAGGTCAGATCTGAGGCTTAAGGAATTTAATAATCAGTCTCTCCAGGAACTCAAAAATATGCTGCAGAATGTCCTGAAACATCCCTTAACAACGCTGAAGAATCCATCACCCACAGGTTGATTAAGTATGATCCCGGGATTAAGTTAAAGTGAAAAATTCCAAAGACCTAGACAATTACATTTCATTTTTGGTGCTGTAGGTTTATTTTCATTTTTTTCTAGGTCAGAAAATGAGGAAAGATTCACTGTCTCCATTTTCAAGAGTCTTTTCAATCTCCCTTTGTTTTGCTTATTGTAGTTCTGTTTGGATAAATAGATATGCTCTGGAATATCTCAGGGAACATAAATAGGGTATGATGGATTTGACAGAATATCATGAAATATTCTTGTTCACACTGGGCTTCATTATTCTTCTTAAAAATGTACATATATGTTAAAAAATATGTATGTTAATATTGCCCAAGCCCCTTAATCCTTACTTATGTGTGAAGTTATTTGACAATGTGTCTAATATTTAATAAATGTTATCTACACCCAGTGCTGTTCCCTAGTAGCATATTACAAAGAATGTCTTAAAAGGCATTAGTAATACATTCTTGACAGATGATGCTGTAACAAGCTGTTCCTAAAGCAGATTCATTATAACACAGAGATAATGCTACAACAATGGACTTTATTCTCATCAAATGCACGTACCAGAAGAAAAACAGCTCATGATTGTGAAAGCTGAGGTGTGTGAGTGTGTATGTTTGCATATGTGTCCAGAAGACAAATGAAAATTTCACAGCTGTATAAATTCTCCAAAATAGAAGGGAAAAAAATCAGGCTTGTATGTAAATACAGCCATCTGTCCAGTTACCTTTAGCAACTAAACTCTTAAGTCACTAAAACTTAGAACTGGAAGAGATCCCATCATTGTAGATGAGGCAACTGAAATTAGAGAAAAGAATTATTTGGTGAAAGTTCCCACTACTAGTTGGAGATTAAAAGTGCATCTCTATCTTTATCCTAGTGCTTCTAACAGTTAATCCAGCCTACATGGTAAATTTTCAGGGTGTTTAGTAGAGTTCTTAAGGGCTTGAATTCTACTTTTTTTCTTCTGGTTAAGAAATATGTTTTTAAAAATGTATATTTCTCAGTTCTCCGGGCCCTGAATATAATGTATGATTATACACTTCTGGGCAATCTTGGTATTATCCTTTGAAATTATGGGAAATTGGACTAATAGGTAAATGTTGTCTTCAGTTTCACATAAGGGAAATGTGAACTCCAAAAACTACAGACAAGTGATCTTGATGCTGGCTTTTGGAAAAAGTGCTAGAGCATATTATTAAGCTGATGGCTTGTGAACACATAAGAAAGACAGAGGTGATTACCAGAAGCATCTATGATTTCCTAAAATGCAAGTCATGCCAAATATTGTCAGTTCTTTTTTGATGTCTTCACTAGATTGGTGGACTGGGGTGGTGGTGGTGAGGATAGTGTAGACAAAGAGAATATCAGTATAGTAAGGTTATCACAGTTTCTCAGGGCATCTTCTGGAATGAGCCAGGAAAATGTAGGCTGTGTCTGGATTTGCAGCTGACTGGATAATTCCATTTGAAAGAAGTCAACCTCTGGAATATATACAGTAAAATCTGGGAAAGCTGGAAACCGTGTAAGGCAGAATCCTCTCAAAGAAGGGAAACTCAAAGGTTTTCCACTGAAATAGGTAATAGAAAAGAGGTAAGACTGCAATCTGTCACAAGTGAAAAACTTGCAAGATCTGGAGAAACAAGGCAGTCCCATCAAATTCCGGCTCTCACAGGTTTAATTGTAAATGAGGAAGTCATTGATAACAACTAAAAGGGGTCTTGCCTATCTCTGCTTGTTCCAAGTATTTATCAATGACTTAGATGAAGATATTAACCATATTCTTATCAAATTTGTGATGACACAAAATAGAGAAGGTCAGCTAATACGACAAATGATAAAAAGAGATTTCAAAATATTTTGATATCTGGAAAGATGGGATGAAATCAAGAATATGAATTTAATGAGAATTAATGTAGAATCTTGGGTTTAGATTTAAGTATAGTTTATGTAAGAAATACCTAGGAGCTCTGGTGGCATAGTGCCTAAGGCATTTGACTGCTAATCAGAGGAGGTGGGTTTTAGCTGACTATAGACTCATGTAGGCCAACATGGTAGATAAAAGCTTATATAACCTTTATATATACATCTATTGCTGTGGAGTCAATTCCAACTCATAGTGACCCTGTAAGACAGAGTAGAACTGCACCACAGGGTCTCCAAGGCTGTAAATCTTTACAGAAGCAGACTGCTACATCTTTCTCCCACAGAGTGATTGGTGAGTTCTGACTGCCAACCTTTCATTTAGCAGCTGAGCACTTTAACCACTGTGTCACTAGAGTTCCATAATGGCACCCAACAACAATAAATATATGGATAGGTACCATTGAATCAGTTCCAACTCATCACAGCCCTCTGTACAGCAGAATGAAACATGGCCCGGTCCTGCACCGTGCTCACTATTGTTGCTATTCTTGAGCCCATTATTGTAGTCACCATGTCAATCTATTTGGTGAAGATTTTCCTCTTTTTCATTGACTCTCTACCAAGCCTGATGTCTTTCTCCAGAGACTGGTCTCTCCTGATAACATGTCCAAAGTACATAAGACAATGTTTTACCATTTCACTTCTAAGGAGCATTCTGGCTTTACTTCTTCCAAGACAGATTTGTTTGTCCTTCTGGCAGTCCAGGTATATTCAATATTCTTTGTCAATACCAAATGTCTGTGTATATGTTCACATATACACAGACACACACACACACAAGTATGTGTATATATATACACACACACACATATATACGTATGTGTGTGTGTATATATATATGTACACACACATATATGGGTATGTATATATATACACACACACAAGTATATATATATACATATACACACACACATATGTATGTATATATATACACACACATATACATATGTGTGTGTGTATATATATATATGTATATGTGTGTGTGTGTATATATATATATGTATGTATTCATCGTTGTTATTAGTTGCTGTTGAATTAGCTCTAATTCACAGTGACCCCATGTACAATAAAACACTGCCCAGCCCTGTGGTGCCATCTTCATAACTGTTGGTTTGTTGAACTCCATGTTGCAGTATTGTATAGTGCCTTATAACCTAGGGAGCTCATCTTCCAGCACTATATTCTGTTGTGGTCCATAAGGTTTTCATTGGCTAATTTTCAGAAATAGATCATCCGGCCTTTCTTCTTAGATGTATTAGTCATACATACACAGAATGAGAGGGCCTCATCTACAGAGAAAACTGTCTTCCTCTATACTAGTTAGAAATGCCCTGCGCACTGTGGTAAATTCTGGGCCCCATGCTTGGGTGGGACACTAATAAAAAAAGGATGAAGACAAGAACACTCTGAAAAGTAGCTGGACATCTTGTCAGCAGAATATTGATTGAAAAAACTGGCAATGCAATTAGGAAGAGAATATTTTGGGAGGTAAGCACAGCTGGTTTTAGACATTTGAAGCAGCTTCATTCTGTTACACATAGGGTTGCTGTGAGTTGGAACTGATTGACAGCACCTAACAACAACAAATATATATTTATCACCACTCATCTGTCAGTTTGTCATACTTTGGTGGCTTGCATGTTGCTGTGAGGCTGGAAGCTATGTCACTGTATTTCAAATAGCATCAGGGTCACCCATGATGGACAGGACTCAGTGGAGCTTCCAGATTAAGACAGACTAGGAAGAAGGACAGGGTCATCCACTTCTGAAAAACTTTGGCCACTGAAACCCATATGAATAGCAGTGAAACACTGTCTGATATAGTGCCAGATGAGTCCGTCAGGTTGGAATGTGACTGGGGAAAAGCTGCCTCCTCAGATAGAGTTAACCTTAATGATAATGATAGGGGATGGAGTAAAGCTTTCAGGACCTTCATTTGCTGATGGAGCATTATTCAAAATGGGAGTAAAAAGCTGAAAACGTTCATTACTAATCAGAACATGGGATGTATGGAGTATGAATGTAGGAAAATTGGAATTTGTCAAAAATGAAATGGGACCCATAGAGATCAATATACTAGGCATTAGTGAGCTGAAATGATCTGTTATTGGCCATTTTCAATCAGACAATCATATGACCTACTGTGCTTGGAATGAAAACTTAAAGAGGAATGGCATCTCATTCATTGTCAAAAAGAACATTTCAAGATGTATCCTGAAGTACAATGCTGCCAATGATAGGATAATATCCAAATGCCTGCAAGGAAGACCAATTAGCATTATAGTGTCTAAGGCACTTGACTGCAAACCAGAGGGCTGGGGGTTCAAACCCACCATCCACTCCAAGGAAGGAAGGTTGGGCAATCTACTTCCCTAGTGATACTGCCTCAGAAACCTAAGGAGGGGTCGCTTTGAGTTGGGGCCAACACGATGGCACATAACAACAACAACAACAACAACAACATTATTCAAATTTACACACCAACCACTAAAGCCAAAGATGAAAAAATTGAAGATTTTTACCAACTTCTGCATTCTGAAATTGACCAAACTTGCAATCAAGATGTATTAATAATTACTAGTGATAGGTATGTGAAAATTGGAAGCAAAGAAGGAGTATCAGTAGTTGGAAAATATGCCCTTGGTGATAGAAATGATGCCAGAGATCTCATGACAGAATTTTTCAAGACCAATGACTTATTCATTTCAAATACCTTTTTCAAGCAACATAAACAGCAGTTATACACCTGGAATACCCAGGAATCAAACTGACTACATATGTGGAAAGAGGCAATGGAGGATCTCAATATCATCAGTAAAAACAAGGCCAGGAGCAGACTGTGGAACAGACCATCATCAGCTACTCACATGCACATTCAAGTTGAAGCTAAAGAAAATAAAAAAACAAGTCCGTGAAAGCCAATATGTGACATTGATTATATCCCACCTGAATTTAGAGATCATATGAAGGATAAATTTGACACACTGAATACCAATGACAAAAGAGTAGACTAGTTGTGGGATGACATCAGGAATGTCATACATGAAGAAAGCAAAAGGTCATTAAAAATGCAGAAGGGGAAGCACAGACCAAAATAAATATCTGAAGAGACTCTGAGACTTGCTTTTGAATGGAGAGCAGCTAAAGCAAATGGAAGAAATGAATTAAAAGAGCTGAACTGAAACTTAAAAGGGTGGCATGACAAGACAAGTAAAGTATTATAGTGAAGAGTACAAAGACTTGGAGTCAGAAAACCAAAAGAGAAGAACATGCTCAGCATTTCTCAAGCTAAAAGAACTGAGGAATAAATTCAAGAAGGATTCTGTGGGCAAAATATTGAAAGATGCAGGAGGCATCAAAAGAAGATGGAAGGAATATAGTGACTGAACAAAAACAATTGGTCGATGTTCAATCATTTCAGGAGATAGCATGTGATCATGAACCAATGGTACTGAAAGAAGAAATCCAAGCTGCATTGAAGGAATAGGTGGAAAAGAAAGTTCCAGGAATTGATGGAATACCCACTGAGATGTTTCAAGAAACAGATGCAGCACTGGAGACACTTACTCCTTTATGCCAAGAAATTTGGAAAACAGCTACTTCACCAACTGACTGGAAGAGATCAATATTTGTGCCCAATTCAAAGAAAGATTATCCAACAGAATGTAGAAATTATGAAGCAGTATCATTAGTATCACACACAAGTAAAATTTTGCTGAAGATATTTCAAAAACAGTTTCATAGTGTATTGATAGAGAACTTCTAGGAATCCAAGCTGGATTCAGAAGAGGACATGGAACAAAGGATATCATTGCTGAAGTCAGATGAATCTTGGTTGAAAGGAAAGAATAACAGAAAGATGTTTACCTGTGTTTTATTGACTATGCAAAGTCATTTGACAGTGTGGATTATAACAAATTATGGACAGCATTGAGAAGAATGAGAATCCCAGAACACTTAATTGCACTCATGAAGAACCTGTGCATAAACCAAGAGGCTGTTGTTTGAACAGAACAAGGAGATACTTCATGGTTTTAAATCAGGAAGGGTATGCATCTGGTTTACATTCTTTCATCATACTTATTCAATCTGTATGTTGAGCAAATAATCTAAGAAGTTAGACTATGAAGAAGAACATGGCATCAGGATCAGAGGAAGACTCATTAACAACCTGCGATATGCAGATGACACAATCTTGCTTGCTGAAAGTAAAGAGGACTTGAAGCACTTACTGATGAAGATTAAAGACTACCATCTTCACTATGGATTATACCTCAACATAAAGAAAATGAAAATCCTCATAACTGGATCAATAAGCAACATCATGATGAATGGAGAAAAGATTGAAGTTGTCGGGGATTTAATTTTACTTGATCCACACTCAACACTCATGGAAGTAGTAATCAAGAAATCAGATGTCATATTGCACTGGGCAAATCTGCTGCAAAAGACCTCTTTAAAGCATTGAAGAGCAAAGATAATCACTTTGAAGAGTAAGGTGTGCCTAACCCAGGCCCTGCTGTTTTCAATTGCTTCATACACACATGAAAACTAGAGAATGAATACAGAAGACTGAGGAAGAGTTGGTGCCTTTGAATTGTGGTGTTGGCAAAGAATACGGAAAATCCCATGGTGGACTGCCAGAGGAACAAACAAATTTATCCTGGAGGCAGTGCAGCCAGAATGCTCCTTGGGAGTGAGGATGGCCAGACTTTATCTCACCTACTTTGGTCACGTTGTCAGAAGGGACAATTTTCTGGAGAAGGATATCATGCTTGGTAAAATAGAGGGTCAGCAAAAGGGGAAGACCCTTACCAAGATGGGTTGACACAGTGGCTGCAACCTTGGGCTCAAGTATAGCAAGGATTGTGAGGATGACATGGGACCATGTAATGTTTCCTTCTATTGCACATGGTGTCAGTATGAGTCTGAGCCAATTCAATGAGACCTAACAGCAACAATAGCAACATATGTGGATAAGGCAGACTTGTGAGTTAGCAAGCTTCTGATAACTGGTAGATTCTGAAAGCAAATGTTAGGTGTCAGGATGCTGCTGAGAAGATTCTAGCACAGAATGGGTCAGTGGACCAGGGGCTATCCATGATTACTTGGAACACGAAGGTTCCAATTCTGTTCTCTGAGCCTGGTGTTTGGCAAAGAGGTGACCAGCCAGGACTTTGTTATTAGTTGCTACCAAGTTGGATCGGACTAACATGACCTTATCTGTAACAGAAAGAAATGTTGCCTGGTCCTGTGCCATCTTCATGATCATCAATATAGTTGCATACATTCTTGTGGCTATTGTGTATTTGGAGTGCCTTCCAACCTAGGGAACTCATTCTCCAGCACTACATTCAACAATATTCTCTTTCGATCCTTAGTGTTTTTTGTTTTGTTTTGTGACATTGATTGCAATCCTGGCAATGTAACAGCGTTCTTCCCAGAGCCTCTCTCCCTGTGTTTACTATTCCCTTCAGGCCTTCTGAGCTTTACCCTTGGGCAATGCTGCCCTTTTGATCTGGAGCAGTTGATTGTTCTAAGGAGTGGTACTCCCCTGGTGTTATTTTTAGTGCTATTATTCATCTTATGTTGTTGTTATTATGGACCCAACTCATAGTGACCTCTCCTTGGGTTTCCCAGGTAGCATCACTACAGAAGTAGATTGCCCAACCTTTCTTTGGAGGAATGGCTGGAGGGTTTGAATAGCCAGGCTTCTTGTTACCAGTCCAGTGCTTTAGGTAGTACGCTACCAGAGCTCCTATAGACCTGTGTATTGTTTGGCTGAAAGTTTACCCTTGGGAATGAGTTTAGTTCCAGGCTTGAAGAGTGTCTAAGGGCCAGAATCTCAGGGGTTCCACAAGTCTATTTCAGACCATTAAATCTGGTCTCTCTTTCTCTCTCTCTCCCTCTCTCTCTCTCTTTTAAATGATTTTGGGTTTTGTTTTACATTTTTTCTACCACTCTATCCAGGACCTTCTACTGTGATCCCTTTCAGCAGACATATATTTTGGGGGACACAATTCAATTCATGACAGTAGATGGGGAAGGGGGACAATCTGAGCTAATGTATGGTATTGTCAGTGGATTAAAGGACCAAGTAAATATTGAGGGATTTGGTTTTATAGGGCTTGGCATTGGTAGGTGTGGCAGGATGTGAATGAGAGATCGGACTCAGGATGCCCCCATATGCTGGTTTAGGTAATAAGTGGAGGGTGCTGCTCATGGAGCAGAGGATACTACAAGGATATGTGTCCATGTTCTAACCATAAGGTTGGCAGTTCAATCCCACCAGGCACACCTTGGAAGGAAGGTTGGGCAATCAACTTCTGTAGTGATATCACCTCAGAAACCCAAGGAGGGGTCACTATGAATAGGGGCTGACTTGACGGCACATAACAACAACACAAGTTTTCATAAACAGTATTCACACTTTTTTTTTAACCTTTCCTTTCATTCAAGATTATACGTGTCTACTTTCTAGTTAGTGATTTACCCTCCTTTCCTCACCTACTGCTGGTAATCATCAAACAATATTTCTTTTTTTATGAAACCTTTTTACAACAGTGGGCTCATACAATATTTGTCCTTTTGTGATTGACTAAATGCACTCAGTATACTGGTCTCTAAGTTCAACCATGTTATGAGATGGTTGCATTCATCATTCTTCTTCAACATTGCATAGTATTCTATTGTGTGCATGGACTATAATTCGTTGATCCATTTCTCTGTTGATTGGCATTAGATTGTTTCCATTTTTGTTATTGTGAACTGTGCTGTAATGAACATGGGTATGCATGTATCTGTTCATGTCATGGCTCTTATCTCTCTAGGACATATACCTAGTTGAGGGCTTTCAATTTGATGTGTTTCACTGGCTAATTTTTAGAAGTAGACCACCAAGCCTTTCTTCCTAGTCCATTCTGGAAGCTCTGCTGAAACCTGCCCATGATGGGTGACTCTGTTGCTTTGGAAATACTGGTGGCATAGCTTACACCATCATAGCAACATGCAAACCAAACCAGAAACCCAAATCCACTGCCAGCAAGTCAGATCTGACTCATAGTGACCCCTCCTTGGGCTTCCAAGGTGGTATCTCTATGGAACGAGATTGCCTAATCTTCCTTCTGAGCAACATGCAAGCCACCAAAATATGGCAAACTGACTGACCAGTGGTGGCAAACTGACTTTATTGACTGAAGTAGTGCTGGGCCTTGATTATCATACTCCCTTTTCTCAGTGTCCCCCCCCCCCCAATCTGTAGGAGCAGATGGAGAAAAGGAAAAGAAATAGCTTCAGGGAGCCCTTGGTGTTTTCAGACAATTCTGCTTGTTCTGGGGTTTGAGACCTACAGAAAAAAAACTGCCATTCCAGACAGCCCAGATGCCAGATAAATTTCTGTACTTTAGATGAAAAGAAGAACGGTCACTCCTTTGAAGTGTATATATCAAAGCTTTAATAAGAGCTAATAAAACCATGAGGTTGAATTCACATCTCCTGAGAACGCCAAGTCAAACCCTCCCTGGGGAAAAGATCCTCTTATGTAACTATTATGATTTTTTTTTCCCCCAAAAAAATTAATCCCTTTACTAAAAGACCACTTTTTTTTTTTTTTCAGATTAATTGTAGAGTATTAATTAAATCCAGACTAAATCAGACTTGGAAGAAAGGCCTGATGATCTACTTCCTAAAACTAGCCAATGAAATCTTTGTGTATCACAACAGAATATGAGCTAGAAGATGAGCTCCCTATTTGGAAGGCAGTCAAAATACACAGTGGCTTCAACAATGGACTTGAGTACACCAACGGTTGCTGTTGACCAGACAGCAACTAACACCAACAACACATTAGATCTCAATCAATCCATTCAGATTTTGTTTGCAGCAAAGGGACCATCAGGTAGTGGCTGAAAGCTGAACACAAGATAGTGACACCTTAGTAAACTCCCCAGGCATTGGCAGGTGGACATATGTCCTGGGTTCCTGGTAGGTCTTGCTCTTCTAAAGCTTCTAACGATGGCAAGAGTGAATCCTTTCATGTGTAAAGAGTTAAAATATCCAGAATTATTTCCCAGAATCAGGCTACTTCTAGGACCCCCCAGGTGATCTGACTACTAGTCTTTAGAACAGAGAACTGCATGTGGATGTGAAAGCATAAAGGGTGAGTCTTCTGGATGCAATCTGTGTACACAGGACCAATGATAGTCAAGTAGTCTAGTAGGAGAAGCTTTGTGAAGGGGATTTGAAAACCCAGGAAAACTGATTCTTATGAGCCAGGTATCATGCTAGGAAGTGGGAACTATTATCACCAATTCCCAGATGAAGAATCTGAAAGTAAAATACATCAAATAGTTGCTCATGATCACACGGTTATTAAATGGCTGAGTGGGGCTTTGAATTCCAGTCAGTCTGACAGCTTCTCACTACACCACACCACCTCAAAGGATATGTATTTCCAGCCCATGAAGGAGTAGCCAATGAGATTCTTTCCAGCTTGGGGCACATGCACTCACCTGTGAAGATGTGTCAGACACAAGCTACGGTCTGCCATTTCTGGTTCCCTGAGGAGAGAAAGAGAGGTGTGTAGCCAGGCAAAAGAGGGGTTAAAACCAGCAATGCTTTAGGGAGAGTGAGCACTCACAGTGACAATGGAATGTGCTTAAACCCATATCAGAGCTCTGGAAGAGTCTCAGGTGGGAGGCCAATGTGGGGGAGCCCATGGGATGGATGGACTGGTACCTGGAAGCCATTTGGAGTAATGGAAGCAGGAGGACTCCTTCCTAGTCCAAACCACTGAACCCTCTGAGGTGCAGAGGTCCCTTGCCCTGGTGAGCTAGGTGCCTTGCCAGAAACTTTTCTGAGTTGATGAGAAAGATTATTTCCTTAAATAGATGCTCTTGGTTCTATTTGTGGTTTGTGGGGAGCATTTGAGGTTATCTTACTTATCTGCTCTTATGGGTTGATTTGCTGTTAGCTGGACAGCAACTAACAACAACAAACACTGTATCCATAGTCAGGATGTTTGTCTGTCCATCTGACCAAAATACACCATGTAACCACTCCATCTTTTCTTTCCCTTTTATCCACAGCAAAAGCGTAAAATAGCGGTGAACCTTCTTGTTACGGTAGTCCTTTGAATCTTTCAAATTTTATAAGTGCGCACAAAGTCATCTGGAAAAATGGAGATTGCAGAGATGTAATTTTTGAGAGGCTAGGAATTCCTGAGATTCTACACTGATCCTCCTTGATGCTCCTCCTTATGATTGGAAGAACCAAAATACCAGTAACTGTTTCTCAGGCCTAAGGTGGGTGGAAATAATGTTGAAAGGAGAGAATTTGAAGAAAGTTTCCAAGTGGGGTCAGGCTTTTGACAACATATTCTTCTTCTATGTGTTTCATGTTCTTTCCCTAAGGCCAACGCCTGTGGAACTGGAGGAATATGAAAAACTATGCACATCTGCCCCCTGGGCTATTCTTTGTGCTCAGTTGCCTGTTAGTCAGAAGTGGATCCCATGCTGTGATTTTATGTGTATCAGCTCCAGGACTGTCAGATGAGTTGTGAATTAAGGGTCCATCTGCTCAGGTAGGGAATGGAAGCTAACCCTGAAGTGTAGTTTCTGCTTTCCAGTCCTCTGGGAGGAATGCAGTAGTGTCCTTTTCCCCTGCTTCTATCTCTGGCCCCCTGTAAAATGTAAAAGTCATGGGGATTTTCCAATGAAACTATATACCTTTGCTCACAGGTCTCAGACAGACCTTAGATGGCCCTTTTCAGCAGTTGGCTTATGTGTCCTGTAAACATGACACTGTGCTTCTCTGGGAACAGGATACTCCTATGGAAATCCAGGAAAAGTAAATGATTGAACTTGCCATTCATTTATTCAGAGAGTTCTTGAGCACTTGCTATGTGCCAAGCACTTTCTTAATCTGACCATTATGTGGAAACTTGATTGTAGGGGCAAGATGGTAAGCCGGGGGAACAACTAGGAGGCACTTGCAGTAGTGAAGGTGAGTGATAACAGTGACTTAGACTAAAATAGTGCAAGTGGAGATGGGCAAAAGTGAATGGATATAGGATATATTTTGGAAGTAGAATCAAACAAACTTCTTTCAAAAGATCACAATCAGTGAAAACCTTATAGATCACAATTCTACTCTGACACACACAGGATAATCATGGACTAGAATCAGTTTGATTCATAGCGACCCTACGCACAGCAGAAGGAAACACCACCTGGTCCCTTGCCAGCTCCGCAATCCCTGCTATACTTGACCGCATAGCTGCAGCCCTCAATCCAAGTTGTTGAGGGTCTTCCTGTCCTTCATGGACCCTCCACCTTACCAAGCATGACCTTCAGGGAATGGCCCCTTCTGACAACATGACCAAAGTAGATGAGATGAAGTCTGGCTATTCCCTCTTCCAAGGAGCATTCCGGCTGCACTTCCTCCAGGACAGATTTGTTAGTTCTTTTAGCAGTCCATGGTACTTTCAGCATTCTTCAGCAGCACCATAACTCAAAATCATCAATTCTTCTTCCGTCTTCTTTATCCATTGTCTGGCTCTCACATACCTATGAGGTAATATTTTATCATGGCTTGTGTCAGGCTCACCTTAGTCTTCAAGGACAGATCTTTGCTCCTCAGCCCTTGAAAGTGGTCCCTTGCAGCCAACTTGTCCAGTGTTATACGTCGTCTGATGTCCTCACTGCTGCTTCATTTGGCATCAGTTTAGAACCAAGCAATGTGAAGTCTTTGACAACTTCAATCTTTTCTCCATTTATCGTGATGTTACTTATTGGTCCAGTTGTGAGGATTTTTGTTTTCTTTATATTCAGATATAATCCATACTTCAGACTGTATTCTTCAAACTTCATCAGTAAGTGCTTCAAATCATCCTCACTTTGAGCAAGCAAAGTTGTGTCGTCAGTGGATAATGTTTACAGGCTATTCATAAAGTTGCACAGTAATGTATCAGGCAGTGTTTTTCTGCTATTCATAAAGTTTTCCCTGGCCAATTCTTTGAGAAGTAGATGGCCTCTTCCTTCTTCTGTGTTCTGCTGTGCATAGGGTCACTGTGAGTTAAATGTGACTTGAAGGCACCTAACAGAATCAACTTGTGGGCAAGTGTTTTTTGTTTTTTGTATGAAGTGATGAGATGGGCTTTGAAGAATGAGTAGGATTCACCAAGCAGATATTCAAAACTCTAGGTTAGGAGAACAGAGTATAAAATTATGTATTCAGGAAGCACAAGGTTTGTTCCTGATATTCTTCTGAAAGAACCAAGAAGAAATGAATATTCTAAAGTACATATCTCACACTGATGTGCAATTCTTTCCTTTCACTAGGGCAACATCAAATGTGTGGTAACATTCTTGATTTCTGAATAAGGCTCTCCAAATCCTTTCAACACATTCCATATTACAAATATATATTCACTGGGAAGAGACAAAACACCTCTCTTTTTTCTACCGGTAGATCAGACGTGGTTGCTAGATCTGCCAACGTATACCTACTGTTGGAGGAGAATCTATTTTGGTCTTCTGACAAGTACGTTTTCAGCCCTAAACTCCAGAGCTGCCCCAGAAACCACTCAATCCAAGCAGGAAAATAAATGTGAATATCACTAACTCAGCAGCCTGGCAGCTGCAGACAATCCCATTATGTCAATCACCATCAGCAGTTCACTTTAACAGGCGGGCTGTCATTCTCTTGGAGATTAATTGCTGGGAACCTGTTGTATGTATTAATAGATCATTTATTCAGATTGATCTTTCACCCATTGATCTTCAATCTCTGCACATGGCCAGGTAGCTATTGTTCTTGTGATCTGACATCTGAGACCAGTGTTTATTTTCAAGGACTCTCCTGGGATATCTTAGCAAGCATAGTAGCCCACATGCAGATTCCAAGTGCACAAATTACAGCTGCTGTAAATCTCATTCCTTCTCCAGAAAGCCGGGGCAAGATGCTACTTCCTACTTGCCCACGATTTGATTTTTAATATCTTAAGTTCTAAATCTGAAATCGAAGCACTACTATCTGGCTGTGATCTGAGTCCTCACTTGAAGAGTTTTAGCATCATTTCCCTTGGGAATTTCAGCTTCTTTCTCTTTTTCCTGCCTTCCTGTAGCAGCTCTCATCATTGGACCAGATAGAGAAATTGAAGTCACTGTAACCCGTCAGCTAGCTAATTCTTTCTTTCTTTTTTTTTTTTTTAAAGGGCCAGTAGATTTTACTGTATCACAAATTTCATAAGAAAATTAAAAGATAAATAGCAGACCAAAACATTTTTGAAACAAAAACCAACCAAACAAACCAGAAAGAGTTAACTATCCTTATATACATACCTCTCGAATATCAATAATAAAAACTCTGAAAATAAAAAATGTGCAAAATACATGAAAAATTTGTGAAGAAATAATACATTTGGCCAATGAGCATATTTAAGAAGTTTAACTCTGCTCTGGTGGCTTAGTGCCTAAGGCATTTGACTGCTAACCAGAAAGCTGGCCGTTCAAACCCACCAGCCACTCCACGGAAGGAAGGCAATCTACTTCTGTAGAGATACCACCTCGGCCCCAGGAGGGGTTGCTATGAATTGGAAATGACTCGATGAAGTGAGTTTGGTTCATTTGGTAATCCTCAAAAATTGCTAAACAATGAAAAACTATTTTTATGTATTAAATAGGAAAAACTTTTTCTTTTTTCCTTTTTTTTTATGATCTGTGTGCAATTTTACAAAGCAGATTCGTTTCACATTCAATATCAGCTAGTTAATTCGTACCCATTCTTCAGGTTTCATCATAAATGGCTCCTCTTCTGAGAGGATTTCCCTAATTCCTAGATTAGTTTATGCCATTTTGTTGTTTACTCCTATTTCTTTTTTTACTGTCCTAACATTCCTTGTGCTATATTATAATTAGCTTTTTAAATTGGATTTTTAAAAACTTTTATTATTTTGTTTCATTTTGGTGAAATATGCCCTGCCATACATCCTTCCAACAATTTCTACATGCACAACTCATTGATTACATTCTTCAAGTTTTGTAAAACTTCCTGTCCAATCTTTTGAGTTGCTGTTTGTGATGGTTATGTTTGTATGTCAACTTGGCTGGGCAGCTGGATGTAGTATTCCCCATGATGAGACTGGTAATCAACTCCATGGTGGAATCTACTGGGAGCAGCTGAGTAGCTATCTTTGGGTACATGGTCTGCTTCCTGTATATAAGGAGAAGCTTTGAGAATGGTCTCTAGCCTATGACACGCTTGGACTCTGCATGTAGCCGTGTCGTTGCTCAGCAGCCTGCTATGCTCTGCTGACCTTGGGACTTACAATGGACTTAAGTTAATGGCCTGCCATGTGGTTTGGTAACATTGGGACTGTGCCTTTTTACTTGTCAACCTTGGGGTTTGTCAACCTCAGCAGCCAG
>NW_006921600.1:18862664-18882297 GCF_000298275.1 Orycteropus afer afer | reverse complement strand
ACCTTCCTTCCGAGGAGTGGCTGGTGGGTTTGAACTGCCAGCCTTCTGGTTAGCAGTCAAGTGCTTTAGCCACTATGCTACCAGAGCTCCTATTAGATATAGAAAATAGCACTCACTGTTGTGATAGGTAAATCTCCAAATTTTAGTGAGTTAGCACAATAAAAGTGTATTTCTTATTTACATCACACTCCAATATGGGCCCAAGATTCAAGGACTCATCTGAAGGGCTCCCAATTTAGATGATGGATGTGGAACTAGAAAGTGATCATTGGTGGTAGGTTTCCATGAGAGAGGAGCATATCAGTTCTGATCACATTCCCTTGGTCAGAACTCAAATCGTATGGTCTCACCTACTTGCAAGGGAGGTTGAGAAATATACTCTAACTGTGTACCCAGCAAGCAAAAGGGAACATGGATATTGATACACACTAGCAATTTATTCACAACCACTCTACCTCCAGCACCAATCATAGTGCCAATCTATACATGGCACATCCCTCTCCTTAGAAGGAATTGTGATGGGTTTAGAATCATAGTCCCTCTTTCTCTATCCAGGGCCCTTTCATTAAATGATGTTACTCTATTTGTGCATACTTGGAAGAAGAAATGTCTCAAAAACATTTCTTCAAATAAACCAATCCCAACTAAAGAGGTCGTTTCATTTCTAACATTTTAACAAAAACTGTTCACTGTGAGTTGTTGCCATCTTGCCCCTATTAGATTCTATGCTCCTGAGGAGCAACACATTACCCATCTGTGTATCCCAGCTTCAAGCCCATTGCCTGGCAAGTCTTCAACTTCCTCTCAGCTAACATTGATTGAGCATTTGCTATATGCTGTGCTAAGTACTTTACATCCATTAACTCATTAAATTTTCCTGTGAAGTAACATTTATTGTCTGTCTGGCTTTTATATACTGAAAGCTAGTGCTTAGAGAGCTTGGGATAATTTTCCAGGGGTCAAAGAAGGATGCAACATCAAGTACCTTAGATTTCGAAACTCATGCTTTTAACTTCCGTTCCATGCTGCCTTCCCTGTGTATGCTCGTTAAATTAAATGGTAATTGACAATGGACATCTAAGTCCTCTGATCTTGTGATGACCAAGGATGTACAGCGCAGTCATGTTCTTGTGTTCAAGAGGGTCTATCTCTTAACTTTGTTGAGAGTGGGCAATCAGCAGGGGTTATCCCACAGAACACCTAGCCCGGAGCCTCTACATAGAAGACTCTCAGTAAATGTCACCATTTTTGGTGTAAGGAGCAATGGTGGCATAGTGCCTGTGGCATTTGCCTGATAGCCAGAAGGTTGGCGGTTCACAACCATCGGCCATTCTGCAGAAGGAAGATGGGACAATCTACTTCTGTAAGTTTTTATTGCCTCAGAAACCCAATGGCGGTTGCTGGGAGTCAGAATTGACTTGATGGCAATGAGTTTGGTTTTTGGTATTCTTGGTGCAAACGGTTAATGAATTTGGCTGCTAATCAAAAGTTTGGAGTTTCAAATTCACCCAGAGGTGCCTCCAAAGAAAGGCTTTGTGATTAACTTTTGAAAAATCAGCCACAGAAAACCTTGTAGAGCACAGCTCTAGTCTGAAACACAGGGTTGCCATGAGTCAAAATTGACTTGTTGGCAACTGATTTTTGTTATCTTTTCCTCCATTCCTTACCCATTCTTCTGAGTGTAGTTTCCTCAGAGTCTCAGTGTTCTTCTACACTGTGGAGCCCAGAAGTCGCAGTGTTGACTTGTGTGCTGCTGTTATAGCTCCTGGGAAGCAGAGCCTGAGGCCTGCCTCCTAAGCCTTTCTCAAATCCATCTCTAAAGCTGTATCTGAATGAAGAGATTCATTTGGATGCAAGTAAACTTCTCTTCATCTGCTATTTTAATTCTTTTCCTCTTTTTGGTAGCCCTGAAAATGACATTTTGCCTAGGATATGTTATCATCGACTCCCTGGCAAATAATCCACAGAAGACAAAGTAAATAAAATTGTGTTCTTTTTGCACTAATTTGGCACAAAAGAAGACCCCCTCCTGTGAGAGCCCTTGGTTGGATTATTTCTGCCTACTGCTTTTCCTGCTCCTACAATGAGCACAACTAATTGTAGCTCTGATTAGCGACTGTGTGTGTGAGGGGCAGCCTTCATCACTTTGTAGAGAACATGGTCTCTCTTCTCTCTTGGGTGGATGAGATAGAACTTACATAGTAAATAGTGGGAACATTTTAGGCATTGTGGCAGAACTATGTATGGATTGTTTTGTTTTGGAAGAGTGAAGGGAGGAGGAGGATTTTCAGCTCCTTTGGCATAACCCTGAATGGGCCTATTTGCAAGAACTGGCCCAGATCATCTTCAGCACAGGTTCCAGTGCTACATGAAGGAAGGGTTCCAGCTCAGCTCTGCAGCTAGCAGGAGCCCCTTGGGGATGGTGAGTGCAGAGGGGGCTTAAGCAAGGCACAATCTAGTCACCCCTCAAGTTCATTTCTACCTCAGGCTGAAGGCCAAGGGGAAGCTCTGTCTCTTCCGATTTGGTCTGAATTGAGGCCATCCATCTGGGAGAGTTGCATTCCGGGCCTTTTTCTTGCTGATGTCAAAAGGCTGACTATGGACTTCAGGAAGGCTTGAGGGCTGTCTTGCCTGCTAACACTGATTTTATGATATGCTAAACATAACACTCAATAGCTATTACTTCCACTGTCAGAGAAACAACTTTAGCCATCTATCTTTCTCCTCAGACTATATTACATTTCTCCCTACAAATGACAACGCATTATAATATCTTTTATTATAATATTACTTATTTATCGCCAAAGGTTTTCCAGCATTAAGGCTGAGGGCTCTCATCCTTTATCTGCTTTTTGGTTTGTTTGTTATGAATGTCACATTTTATTTATCAAGATGGGCTCTGGTTCCTGTTCAGAATTTGTGGAGACTGACTCTTCTGATTTACTTCTTATGCAAGCCTGGGCTTTTATCTCATTAGATTTCTCAGCACGTAATGAGGACAGAATGGACAAGATGTTCTGCTTTCTGACTTTGTCAAAGCATCCAAAAGGGAAGACCAGGATTTAGGATTATGGGGTTTGAGTTTTGCAAGGGAGGTTCTAGGGTCATCTGTGCCATTGCCACTTCTCTTTAGGCAGCATTGCAATCTTGACAGGAGTCCCTGAGTGGTATGAATAGTTAATGCCCTCCACTGCTAACTGAAAGGTTAGTGGGTTCGACTCCACCCAGAGGCATCTTGGAAGAAATGCTTCATGATCTAGTTCCAAAAACTCAGCTATTGAAAACTCTATGGAGCATAGTGTAGTTTTACTTTGACACTCATGGGATTGCCAGGAGTCAACAGCAATGGGTTTTTTCAGCAACCTTGACAATTCTATTTCAGCATATCTCGGCTCCCAGAATTATTCTTAGTTACTTGTGCCAAAGTTTAGTCACCCTCCTTTCTAATAAGCTCTCTCTCTTTCTCCCTCTTTTTCTTGCAAAGTAAACCTACTTCCTTAAGTTCCATCAGAAATGTGACATTCTACTGAGATCTTATTTCCCGAAGAAGAGTGCTGGAAAAGTCAATGCAGAAAACACTTTAAATGGCATATACACTTGGAGGCAGCTATTTGTTTTACAAAAGACATGCTTCTTTGAAGAAAGACTCCTCTAGTTCTCTTAAGTGACTGTGTATACATCATTAATGACTAGACACAAACGCTTTTATTTTTTTTCCAGTTGGGAGTAGGTAGATGTGCATGCAGAGAAGATGAAATTAAAGTGCCAGCAAACTAATGTTTACTGAAAGTCTAACAGAATTGCTGATACACTCCCTGTAAAATATACGGATGTAAAGAGCTTTGATGTGAAAACGTCAATGCACATTCCCCTTTGCTAGGATAACACAGAATTTGATTGTTCTTGAGAGTGAACCTTTGTTCCATATTTCTCTAGAAAACTCCTGGACCTAAAATCCACCCAGCCAAAGCCCAGGATCATGAGTGCTCTTGGGCAAGTGAGTAAGTGAGGGAATGAAGGAGCTGCTTACCACTTACCTACCTTCTCTATTAATGCTCCTTTTCCATTGCCAAGCAAGTACCTGCTCTATGTTGGGCAAATCTTATTAGGGCCAAAATCATGCTAAGCCCTACATTAGTAAACCAAAACTTAACTTAGTTTCTATTTCTTCTTAATGCTCAACTCTCCCAGAAATGGAAACATAAACTAACCAATTAGGGTTTGCCTGCTCAGTTTAACATAGTTCAAAATTTCTCTTTAATCCCAAATAAGGAAAGAAAATACCTGCAAGCCAATCTGAAATTGCCCAGTATAGCTTCCTTGTTCCTGTGGGTCTGTGCCTATAAAACCATTCTCTTTGTACTGCCCTTGGAAACTCTTGTCTGATTGTTAGACCAGAAGCTTCTATTTTCAGCACTTACCTTTCTTAACCTGGACATCTAGTGTCTAAATGTTGTTGTTGACTGCTGTTAAATTTGTGTGGACTCATAGCATGTAGAACAGAACAAAACACTGTCTGGTCCCACCCCGTCTCCATGACTGGTTGTTGATTGGTTGCAGATCTGACCACCATGATCCATAAGGCTTTCATTGCCTGAGTTGGAAGTAGATCTCAAGGCCCTTCTTCCTAGTCTAGAAGCTCCACTGAAATCTGTTTAGCATTCTAGAAACACTCAAGCCTCCACTAAACGATGAGTAATAGCTGCACACAAGGTGCATTGGATGGAAATGTTATTTGTTAAGTGCCATCAGGTGGATTTTGACTCATAGTGACCGTCTGTGACAGAATTGTACTGCCCCATAGGGTTTTCTAGGCTGTAATCTTTATGTGAGCGGATCACCAGGTCTTTTTCCTGCAGTGTTACTGGGTGGGTTCAAACCACCAACTTTCATTTTATAGCCAAGAACTTAATCATTGTGCCACCAGGGCTAACTCTCTCTTTCTCAGTTCTGTTCCTCATTTTCACCTTTGCTAGAGAGAAACCTCAGAGGCTAATAATGACTATCAAAGCCTCATGTATTACTGCCTCCCAGGATAGTTTACTGTTTAAAACAGACTACTGCAAAGCAACATTATTATTCAAAGACTGATACTATCATAGAAGGTTGGAGGTTCAGACCCACCAGCCAGTCCTCGGAAGGAAGATTGAACAATTTACTTCCATAGTGATACTGCCTCGGAAACCCAAGGAGGAGTCACTATGAGTCTGATCCGACTTGACGTAGTGAGTTTGGATGCTTTCATGGTAGAAATTCAGACCTCATGGAGAACTAATGGGGGAGATACTCTGGACTAGGTCTGGAAGCAAAAGAGCCCTGGTGGCACAATGCTTAAGTGTTTGGTGGCTAATTGAAAAGTTGGCTGTTGAAACTCACAGGAGAAAGACCTGGTGATCTGCTCAGGTAAAGATTACAGCTCGGAAACCCCATGGGGCAGTTCTTCTTTTTACATTGGGTGGCTATGAGTTAAAATTCTACTGGGCGGCATCCAACAAAAGCAACAATGAGGACTCTTAGGGAAGTCCTTCAAATTACGTGAGATAAGGAACTCAAATCCTTCTGTGCGTGAGGCTAGATCAAAGTGTCCAGTTGAGCAATCCCTCCCCTTGCTCCATATTGAGGCCCTCCATTCCTCAGCACATGCTGAGCACAGCCCAAAGGCAAAAATGCAACCCCTTGGTTATGCAGAATAGTAGGTTTAACTCTCATAAAATAAGACTCTATGTGCTTTCAGTGAGTTTTCCCCCAACAGGTGATAAGTTGAAAGTTTTGCCTCTGAAGGGAGAATGTCTTAGAAAGTTTGTGGCTACAGTTCTTGCCCCACCCCCCTCACCTCCATGCCTGCCCACCATCTTTAAAACCAAAGAAAATGCGGCTGCTAAGTTCTGCCTAATAATATAGGATTTCAGTGTAACATCCCCATAGGCAGCGATGGAGCAGGTGGAAGGAGGAAGTGGGTGGCTTGGGTGATTCGCAAGGACTTAGATATTGGAACATGGTATTGATCCAGTCTCACTGTCCTGGACTCTCCTTTGAGTTCTTGAGCTAGTAGCCAGTAGCTGGTGATGTTAGCAAGCTCTATGAATTATTCATAAATTAGAGAAACTCTTCTAAAACAACACATGACTATTTCTGAAACACTAAGTGTAAGATTGGCAAAGTGAAAAAAAGAAGGTTGAGACTATACATTTTGTAAGACCGGTAGGCCTGACCTGTATCCCACACTTCAGTGTCGTTTTCTCAAATAAAAGAAACAAAGCTGGTAAGTTGTAAAAGAGGGCTCTCTGTGCAGATAAGTGGAGTTTTCTTGAATGTCTTTCTTCACTTCATTTTCCAATCACCTAAAGTCTATCCCTTCACTTCCTGCCCAGAATAATTAGTTTGGTTGTGTTGAATAGATTTGTTACCTCAGTCCAGCTCTGCATTTCCTTTCTGGCCGCAGTGAAAAGAGAGCAGACCTAGTCATCTCGGTCCTGACAGGGCTTGAGCATCTCTTGCAATGATCCCCCAGGAGTGTGAGCTCTTCCTCCTCAAATGCTGGGCTGGACTCAGGGAGTCTTGGAAAGACTGGAGTGCAAAAGACTGGTCATCATTTTAATGGCGTTTTTTAAAAAATACAAGACAAAAAAAAAAAAAAACACACCTTAATTCATAGGCTATGGTTTGAGAAATGATACAATGATATTATTTGCACACTATTTTCTATTGAGATGTAAACCCATAACCTAACTTCTATAAAGCTATTGGTAAACTCTGGTGATGGGAAGAATGATCCCCTTAAATGCCCCTTTGTCTCAACCTCAAAACCTATCATGGGAGCAATCCATCTGATCCTTTTTTAAAAAAATAATATTTTATTGTCTTTTAAGGGAAAGTTCACACAACAAATTATGTTCCCATTTAATTATTTTTATAAAATTGTTCTGTGACATAAATTACAATTTTCAAAATGTGTCAGCATTCTCCTTATTTCCATTCTGTTTTTTCTGTTTCCATTGATCTAGCTTCTGTTCCCCTCCTTAGCTTCTCATCTCTGCATTTGGGTAAATGTTGATCATTTGGTCTCATGTAGTTGATACTCTTGAATTTTTTGACCAATTAAATTTTGTGTCCCTTTTATTTACTTGAGGTGCTTCTGGGCAATACTGAGTTTGCTTCTTTATAACCACACAGTTGGGTAACTTCTAGGAGAATGAGGTTTTTTCAAGATACAGCGCACACAACCACTAATTTATTCTTCCCTTCTAGTGCCCTGGTTCTCAGCAAACCTTTTTTGTAGCATGGCCCAAGGAAGAAGATAAACAGGATGGTGTTTGTACTCTGATCCAAAGAATTTTAGGTCACATCTTTTTCCCTTCCCAAGTATTTGTTTTCCTTAAATAACTAATTGGGGTTGAAAAGTTTTGCTGTGCATTTCTCTCTCAGCCCCCACAGATTCAATTTTGACATTCAATATTTTTTGGCTGAAATACTACAAGAGCCCCCTAACTGCCGCACCCACTCTATTCTTGCTCTTCTTAAGTCCAATTCTTCATAACGTAGGTATTGCTGTTAGCTAGCCTTGATTCTCCCTCTGACTCATGGCCATACCATGCATAACAGTATCTACTGTTTTGATCCATAGGGCTTTTATTGGTTGATTTTCAGAAATACCTTGTCAAGCCTTTCTTCACAGTTTTTCATAATCTGGAAATTCTGCGGAAACGTGTTCAGCATCATAGCGATACTGCAAGTCTTCTCTGACAGACAGGTGGTATCAGTACATGCAGGGAATTGGCCAGAAATTGACCTGGAACTCTAACCTGGGTCTCCCACATGAAGGTAAGAACTCTACCACTGAACCACAACTGCCCATAATTTAGACATATCAAAGGTTTTAAAATGTGAATCTGACCATTTCAGTTCCTTTGTCTTAGGATAAAATCCAAATTCTTTTGCAAGCCAGAAAAGTCCTTTTATGAACTGTTCTGTCCAATCTTAACTCTTATCATCCTCCATTGCAATCCCATACCTATACACTTATAGCACTCATCCCTTACACTTGAAGATCTTTTCATATGTATTCCCTCTTCTCTGGATTATTCTCATTGAAAACACCTCCTCGTATTTGGTTAGTTTCTACTTAGCCTTTAGGACTCAGCCCAGAGATTCCATTCATCTTAGACTATTCATAGTAGACTGACATGGATCAGGTTTGGGCTAGGTGGCTATTCTCAGGGTGCTCAGTGTCCTTGAACTTGCTTCTGATATAGCACAATCTCCTTCTTTTTACGTTCCCTGTTTTCTTGTCTAAGGAGCTCTGGTGTGTAGTGGTTAGGGCATTTGGCTGCTAACCGAAAGCTCAGTGATCTGAACTCACCAGCTGCTCTGCAGAAGAAAGATGGGGTGGTTTGTTTCTGTAAAGATTTACCACCTTGGACACCCAAGAGGGGTTGTTATGAATCAGAATCAATTAGATGGCAGTGAGTTTGGTTTTTTGGGTTTGTTTCCTTGTCAATTTCCCTGCAAGATAATACATTTTTAAAAGGCAAGGGCCTTTAAAAAATGGGTCTTGCCCATTCAACTTATACTTCATCAGTAGGGTAGGCGCTTAGTCAATGTTGGATAAACAAATGCCTGATCTATCCCAATGTAGTCTAATTGACACCAAGTAAGCTCCCTGCCCCCCACACACATTTTTCTTTTCTGATTCTTAGTTTGGATTTTTTTTTTTCCTTAGTACTACATATGGTGATTCACTGGGCTTAGAAGAGGAGTTGTTCTTGTATGGGGACTTCACTCACACTATCGTTCTCAGGTAAACCTGTCCAGAGACTTCCCTTCCTCTGCTCTCTCTCAGATTTTCCTACTCTCGTTACCAGACAGCTTTATACATATCATGTATATGTCATGATGTGGCAAAGCTACCCTATTCTCTCTTAAATTCTCTAAGTATTGCAATAGAAAGTTGGAGGATTCTGCTCCTTCACTCCCTACCAAAATTAGCAAGGTTCAAGTGGATGGAACCAGGTGGTATAGTGGGGTGTGGAGGAGTGGGAGTGCATCCAAAGTTCCACATTCACGAGGTGGGGTGTGGTAGGGCACAATTCTTCTTTTTTCTATTCCTCTTTCTTATGATGCTCAGGAACACTCAGTCTTTCATATTCATAAGTGTTGTCCATTCAATATCTCCCAAATGATAGAATTACTTTTACTTGCCTAAATGGAAATGAAGGAGTTACTTCCAGACAGAAGCTCCTGGAGTTGCAATGTGATTTCCCACTCTTTACCCTTTGCCTCAGCAAATGGAATGATTCTGCTGGTGACTGCTCCATGGGCTCGGTCCCGCAGTGAGGACAATGATGAGTAGAACATTCTTGCCAATCTGTACTGGACATGTATTATTGTTGTTGTTGTTAGATGCTGTCAAGTCTGTTCCAGCTCACAGTGACCCTGTGTACAATTGAACATTATCTGGTCCTGAGCCATCCTGACAATATTGCTATGTTTGAGCCCACTCTTGCAGTACTGTGTCAGTCTATCTCATTGAGGATCTTCCTCTTTTTTGCTGACCGTCTAATTACCAAGTATTATGTCCTTGTCCAGGGATTGGTTCTTCATATCTAAAGTAAGTAAGAAGAAATCTTTCTATCCTCACTTCTAAGGAGCATTCTGACTGTACTTCTTCCAAAATAAATTTGTTCATTCTTCTGGTAGTCCCTCGTGTATTCAATATCCTTCACCAACACCATAATTCAAAGGCATCAATTCTTCTTTGGTCTTCTTTATTCATTGTCCAGCTTTCTCATGCATATGAGGTGATTGAAAATACCATGAGTCAGGTGCACCCTAGTCCTCAAAGCGATATCTTTACTTTTTAACACTTTAAAGAGGTCTTTTGCAGCAAATTGGCCCAATGTAATATATTGTCATTTGATTCCTTGACTGCTGCTTCTATGAGCATGGATTGTGGATCCAAGTAAAATGCAATCCTTGATAATGTCAATATTTTCTCTGTTTATCACAATGTTGCTTATTGGTCCAGTTATGAGGATTTTTGTTTTCTTTATATTGAGCTGTAATCCATGCCAAAGGCTGGAATCTGTGATCTTTATCAGTAAGTGCTTCAGGTCATCTTCACTTTCAGCAAGTAAGGTTGTGTCATGTGCATATCCCAGGTTGTTAATAAGTTTGCCTCCAATCCTGATGCTGGATTCTTCTACATACAGTCCAGCTTCTGGGATTATTTCCTCAGCATACAGATTGAATAAGTATGGTGAAAGGATATAACCCTGATGCACACCTTTCTTGATTTCAAGTAATGCAGTATCCCTTGTTCTAGTTAGACAACTGCCTATTGTTCAACATACAGGTTCCTCATGAGCACAATTAAGTGCTCTGGAATTCCCATTCCTCACAATGTTATCCATAATTTGTTATGATCCACACAATTGAATGCATTTGCTTAGTCAATGAAACATCTTCCAAACCAAAACTAAACTCACTGGCTTTCAGTCAATTGTGACTCATGTTGTTGTTGTTGTTGTTACGTGCCGTCGAGTCGGACCCGACTCATAGCGACCCCTCTTTGGGTTTCCAAGGCAGTATCTCATAGCGACCCCAATTGGGTTTCCAAGGCTGTAAATCCTTACGGAAGTAGATTACCCCATCTTTCTTCTGCAAAATGGCTAGTAGGTGTGAACCACTGACCTGGCTAGCAGCCAAATGCTTCATCCACTATGCCACCAGAGCTCCTTATAAAACATCTTAGTTTTAGGTAAACATGTTTCTGGTATTTTCTGCTTTGCCAAGATCCTTCTACCATCAGCAATGATATCCCTTTTCCACCTCTTCTTCTGAATCTGACTTGAATTTCTGACAGCTCCTTGTCCATGTACTGGATGTGTACTAGGATTTAGAAATAAAGTTTCATTACATAAAATCACTGAGATTTATAGGCTACTGGTTACCCCAGCATCGCCCAGCTTTCCTGGCAGTCACTGAAATAAAGTTCACCTTTTCACACTGAATATAAGGAGATGTGGCTCAGTATGATGTACACCAGCACTTTTGCAGTGCCACCGCCCTCTGACTTATCTCCTGTGGATTGGGAGGCATGATTCTTCATCTCTCCTGCTTCAACTTGTTGTTGTTGTTATGTGCCGTCAAGTTGGACCCAACTCATAGCTACCTCTCCTTGGGTTTCCCAAGCAATATCACTATGGAAGTAGATTGCCCAACCTTCCTTCCGAGGAGTGGCTGGTGGGTTTGAACCACCAGCTTTCTGGTTAGCAGTCAAGTGCCTTAGGCACTACACTACCAGAGCTTCTCCTGATTCAACTAGGGCATTCTTTTACCAGGAGGTCTTGAGTTATTGCTTTACCATAGTGGGCATCTCTTGTTTGGTTTGTATAGTATCACCTTCCCTCTTCTTCTAGTAAAATCAAGTCCCACTTCCTTTGGGGAACTGTTGCTCCTGACATCAACTTTGTAATTATGATGTGTTGTCAATCATAGCAACATATAGCATCATAGTCTTAGGACTGGGCCTGTGATCCAGGCCTGGCCATTCACTCCTCTGTAAGAAATTGGTGCAAGGAATTGGAATATGACTCAGGGAACTTTCCTGTGATATTAAGGTGGGAAAATAAGAAGCATTTCTTCCTCTAGGTTCTAAGGTGGGATGACTGAATGTAGGGTATGTTTTCCAATGCATGGAGAAAGTCATTTGCAGTAGAAAGGAACATTGTCAAGACCACAGAAGTAGAGATAAGAGCTATGGACAAAGATAGGCCTGCTAGTTTTGTGCACTAATAAATTCTCCTTTGTGTTTAAACTAATCTAAGTTGTTTATCTAACAGTTGTATCAGAAAGAATTCTTACCAATCACCCATCAATATTATATCACTTTCAGAGTCATCCTCTTTTCCCATGTCTCTTTGCACCACCTCTCTGGTGGTAAATATACAAGTTACCCACTCAGCTATTAGATTCACTTATCTGGAGGTCAGTGTATTAGAGTTTAAATTCTTAAGCACTTGGGTTTGTGGAAGGCTGTGGTCTACATTAGGAGCTCTAGCTCCATTTTGAGGCTTGACTTAAGTTTCAGATGCCATTTGAGTTCTTCCTAACCATTAAACCAGCATTGTGGCCATGCACAGACAAGTTCCAGGACAAACTTAGGGAGGGGGAGTTTGCCCTCAACAAGAGTGTGTTTGAAAGTAGATTATGCTCACAAAAAGAACCAGGAAACTTGCCTGAGAGTGTTGTTTTGTGGTTTAAATTAAGTTTGGGTCCTACCATTGTTTTGTAGCCACCTTGTGGCTAAGACTCAGGCCACATGTTCATGAGTCATATCCAGACCACCACATAGCCAAGGCCCAGAACCAATCCTGTAACACTTTTCTATCTTCAATTATGTTTGTATCCTAACCATGGTCCTTTCCCTGCTTCCGTAGTCCTGCCTGCAACAGTGATGAATCAATTTGCTACCAATCATGGTTTTGTGATGATTCCCTTTGTTTTCAATCATATGTAATTAGCTACATGGCCATGACTCAGAGGACGCCATTCAACTCTCTGTGCTGTGTACATGCTGATGGTTTCCCTCATCCTGGATGATTATCTTTGTCCTGTTCAAGTCTTAATAAAAGTGTCTCTATTGAACTGTTTCAATCGGGGTCTCTTTTTCCCTAATAAATCATATACAAGTCCCTCTCATCTTCCTGAGCATAGGTAGAACCAGAAGTAAAAAGGCCTCTAGAAGGTAAAACATAGTCCACTTAACTCACTCAACTTCATGAATATTATTCCAAGGGATATCTACTCACAAAGCTTCAGAGTTAATTCTCTCTCCACGCACTTAGCATTATAATATGTCCTCAATGTTCAACTACAATAGAGGTATTAAGTGAGAGAAGGTTCAGGAAGGGGTGCTTTGTGTATCATCCTCATTGTTCTTAGTTGCCAAGGAGTTAATTCTTTCTCCTGCCAACCCCATGTGTTTCAGAGTAGAACTGCCTCATAGGGTTTTCATGGTTGTGACCTTTTGGAAACAGATCGCCAGGCTGGTCCTCAGATGCACCTTTTAGGTGGCTTTGAACTGCCAACCTTTTGGCTAGTAGTGAAGCACTTAACAGTTTGCACCACCCAGGGACGCTGTGCTATTGCTAGGAAGTTACTTTTGAAAGTCTGATTCAAAGAGGATTTAGAGAAATTACAAATGACAAGCAAAGTGCCTCAAGGTTGGGGCCATAAAATGTCAGAACAAACCACGTTTTACACAACCGTAGCCCTGAGTACCTGTCTGTGCCTCACTGCACAGTGCAGCACGACTTTTACAGCTTCCTGCAAAAACAGATTCTGCTAACAGTGACCCTGAGTCAACAGAATGTTAGATTGTATTTGAGATGCTTGGCTTTTTAAGGCAAGGGACTATTTGATTCCTTTTAAAAAATACTGGTATGGCTTTTATTTTTTTAAAATGCCTGTCACTTAAAGGGTTAAAATCTAATCCCCTCCCGCTCCCCCCAGCAAACGTATTTATGTAGAGCTGCCTTTTCTTTGATAGTGCTGGGTCGATGAGGTGTACTGTATTGTTTATCAATATAAATAATTTGCAGTATGGATGTATTTGTTTTGTTTCTATGCATACTCTTTAGTACGAGATAATGTTTGTGAAAGCATTTTGCAAACTGTAAAACAGAAATACAAATGTTCTTTATCATGCTCCCTGAAAGTTCTGAAGGACATTGATATCCCTTGACTTCTCCCAGGAATCCCTAGAGAAGCCATTCTCAAAGCTTAGTGTACATCAAGCTCCTCTCAGAAGCTCGTTAATAGTGCGGATTCCCAGGGCCCATTCTCAGATATTCCAAATTAATGGATTTGAGCTGGGACTTGAAACCTGCATTTTTAACAAGACCCCTCCACCCCCACCCTGTGCACTCTGCTCTCTCCCCCCTCCCCAGCTTCCTGCATTTCTGACACAGGTAATCTAACACATACCATTTGGAAAATATTGCTCTATACTGTCTTTAAGGACATTGGGACACACAAATGATTAAGCACTAGATTATGAATCTAAAGGTTGGTGGTTCTAATCTCCTCAGAGGTGGCTCAGAAGAAAAGCCTAATGACTTGCTTCTGAAAGCTCCCGCCCTAGAAAGCTCTATGGAGCAGTTCTACTCTGCATATATAGGGTCGCCATGAGTTAGAATCGACTGGAAGGCCAATAACAACAACAGCATGCTCCCTGTAGGTGCCAACCAGCCTGGGATTGTTCCCTTTCTTACATTGGACCAAAGAAGACGTTTTCCTCCTGTTCTGTGTCTTAAATGAGAACACATACCTGACTCATTGAACAGAGGCTGTTGTTGTTTGTTGTTATGTGCCGTCGAGTCGGACCTGACTCATAGTGACCCCTCCTTGGGTTTCCTAGGCAGCATCACTATGAAAGTAGATTGCTCCATCTTCCTTCTGAAGAGTGGCTGGTGGGTTTGAACCGCCAGCCTTCTGGTTATCAGTCAAGTGCCTTAGGCACTATGCTACCAGAGCTCCCTGAAGAGAGGCTAGAAGTCATAAAATAAAATGGGATCTGGTTGAGGTGACTGAAATAAGTTGGAGAAAAAAAATGATAAAGACTTCCTGAGTCAAGTTTTAGATGGTGGTATAATTAGAATTATAATCCATTATTTATGTGGCAGATGATGTTCATGAGGTGCTTGATGACTCTATGTTAATAGGCAGTGGTTTTGCTGAAGGGGAACGTGACATTGGTCTATCCTTTCTCTCTCTTGCCTCCCTCCCACTGTTTCTTTTCTTCTATTGAGCCCCAGCCAATTTAAACAGCACTTTTGGTTTGGCACCTTGTGAGAATTTGTGTAGAAAAGTGAAGTCCAAAATAAAGTGTCTTTGATTCAGAACCTGGTGACTGTCTTCCTATATTGTGCTGGTGGACTAGTAATAGTCATGTTGCTACCATTCCCTGACCACTCACTATGTGTCAGACATTTGTTGTACACGACCTCATTAAATTATCATAACAGACCTGAAAATAGATATTATTGTCCTTTTAAAGATGAGAAAACTAATGTTTGAAGAGGACACATGGTTTACCCATGGCACACAGCCAATAAGAATCAAATAACCCAGAGGCCAACTTCCAGAATGGTTCCACTTGTCAGAGAATCAGGGTTCCCCAGGATCTCTCAGAGGGAAGGGAGTTTCCTGAGCATCTTTGTCTTAGTTGCTCATCTCGGGTCTTCTTACTTCTTTGACTTCACTGTGATCAGCAGTGACCTTTTCCCTTTCCTGCTAGGCTTATTTTGTCTTCCTTGTTTCTCTGTGGTTCCTTTTAGTGTTGAGGCCAGGACTACTTACTAAAGGAGCACTTGGGGTAGATCAAGGATCAGTCTTAAAGACTTGAAGGTTTCTGAGAACAAAAAGCACTTGGCACATGCCATTGTAGCTCTGAGTATAAACCTCCTTAGCTTCATTATTGCTTTGGTTGTGACAATTTATTGTTTTATCTCTCTTCTCTTAGATACAACTTTTCAAAAGTCAAGGCCTTTCATGTGAGGTAGGAACTCTGGTGGCATAGTACCTAAGGCAGTTGACTGCTAACCAGAGGCTGGTGGTTCAAACTCATCAGCCAGTCCTCAGAAGCAAGGTTGGGCAATCTACTTCCATAGTGATACTGCCTTGGCAACCCAAGGAGGGGTTGCTATGAGTTGGATATGACTCGATGACAGTGAGTTTGGTTTTTGATTTTGGTTAACTGTGAGGTTGGCGTGTCCTAGGAGGAAGAGAAAACACAAAGTTAAGCACAGTCTGTCAAAACAGGGGCCAATTGGGCTTGAAATCCTTGCTCTTGAGGGGCATTGATATCCTGGTTTAGTGTAATGAAAGTCCTCATGCCCAGTGTCCTTTAGCAATCTGACTTTAATGGGGTTGCTATAGCTGGGGTAAAGCATTTTATATGGAACCAGGTTTACATTATCCTACTCTTTAGAGATCTTGCTTGCAATGCTGTTCAAATCCTTTAATCCATAAATAGGATTCCAGACAGCACTGGGCTGCCTTCCAAAACTGTAATCTTCCAGTATATGAATTATTACCAAAAGATTAGGGTGTTTCTAGTAATAACATTTCAAATAAATCAGCTTTCATAGAGGAACAACAAACTAATATTGGAAATAACAATATAAAGACATTTATATAGCCACTTGGTAGAATAACTTCCCTAAGCAGGGTCTTCTTTTCTCATTTACATTCATTCTGTTTGAAAAGTCCTTTTTCATTTATCATCAGCTGCTGGCTTTAGCCTTAAAACATGTCACATAGTCCCAAGTCCTGGGCCTCGTAAGTCCCTTCTTTGAAGCCTCTGAAGTCACCAGGTCTGCTTGTGCAAGGATGGTCAAAGGTGTTGATCACTGTCCCCAGGAAGCTCCAGAACTCTTCAACCTTTCTCTTTGGTTCTGGGCAACAATATAGAAGGACAGACTAAGTGAACTTCCACTGGAAAATACTCATTTAAAGCTTCACATCAAAGATCATGAATGCCGTCATGGAACAGAAGAGAGGGCTTCTTGTTTGAACTTAGAGGTTGAAACCTTTTTGGTGGTGCAGAGATCCCTTCTGGCTGAAATGATTTACCCTGCATGTGGATGCCATTGTGATGACTCCAAGATCATGTGACACCAGAGAAAAGCATTTGCTTTCTACCTGGATGAAGCCTGATTCTACTGATCATCAGTGTTACAAACCTTAGACAAATTCCTCTACCCTTTTGTTCCTCCATTTTTTTTTTTTTTTTGTAAAATGGGGATACTTACTACTCTTTGGGATTACTGTGCTTGTTGTTGTTATGTGCTGTTGAGTTGGACCCGACTCACAGCGACCTCTCCTTGGGTTTCTGAAATGGTATCACTACGGAAGCAGATCGCCCAACCTTCCTTCTGAGGAGTGGCTGGTGGGTTTGAACTGCCAGCCTTCTGGTTAGCAGTCAAGCACCTTAGGCACTATGCTACCAAAGATTAAATGAGGTAACCGATGTCCCGTCAGCACTTTCTGAATTCTTTCCTTCTTTACTAGCATTCTTTTAAACCATTTGAGTTCACGGTGAGACAGATGACGGGAGGCACAGAAGCTGCTTTGAGAAATGCTACCCCCATGCACTAGAAGCAAAAAAAACTTGGCTCAACTCCCATCTCTGTGGTTAACCTGCTATGATCTTGGCTAAATCATCACCCTTTCTGAATCTCAATTCCACTATCTATTAGAAGAAAAGTGTCTAGCTCTTCTCTACCTTGTAATGTGAAGAGATAGTCCAGCCAATATATTTATACATGGCCACATTTTAAGGAGACATTTTATAGTCCTAGAGTTTCAGTGCTAGAAGAGGTAATCTAGGAAGGGAAAGAATGAACATTTATTAAAAGTAGTCACTGTGTGTTTGAAGTGCTTTATGCACTTTGACATATTGACTACTTCTAACAATGCCACTAGGGAGATAGAATTATGCCCATTTTACAGAAGTGGATGCTGAGGCTCAGAGAGTAACTTTTAGGTAACTTCTCCCAGATCATACAGATAAAATGTGGTAGAGGCAGAACTCAACTCTAGGCCAGATGTGTAGGACTCCAAAACCCACCATCTTCCTATTGCATTGTGTTATTGTTGTTGTTGTTGTTATGAGCCGTCGAGTCGGCCCCAACTCATAGCGACCCCTCCTTGGGTTTCCGAGGCAGTATCACTACGGAAGTAGGAGTGCCCAACCTTCCTTCTGAGGAGTGGCTGGTGGGTTTGAACCACCAGCCTTCTGGTTAGAAGTCAAGTGCTTTAGCCACTATGCTACCAGAGCTCCTATTGTGTTATTACCATCTGTAATTCTTATTTTACAGGTAACAGAACAGGTACTGAAGAAATGTTAAATCACTCATCCATGGACTTAGCTGGCTAGTGGAATATCCTGGACTAGAACCCAAGTTTCCTCATTGTTAATCCAGTCCTTTCTTTTTCTTCCCTGAAATGGATATATATTGCCTAAGATAACCCTCTGGCTTAGATTATTATTTCAAAGATGTTTTGTTTTCAATTCTGATAGATTTTCAGCGGAGGCTTCTAACATTTTAGCTCTAAGACTCTCTTCCTCTATGAAAAGGTTAGAATAGTTGATTTCTTTGAATCCTTCTAGCTCAAAAATTCTATTATTCCTATGACCCTCCATTCCCATAGTAGTTAATGATCTGTAAAGAAACACTTAAATGCACAGGTTTACTACCTTCTCGCTCTGCAAGCTAGAGAAAAGCCAGCTATTATTTTTCTTCTTCAGAAAAGAGATTTGAGACCCACATTGCTTGAGCAACTGACTCAAGGACGTAGCAGATCAGTGGCTGAGGCTGAGCCAGTCCTGGAATCCTTTAGGGAGATCTGTGTTTTATTCACCTTTTAACCTCAACCTTTAACAGAGGGTCTGGGACTTATTAGTATGCCTTTAGAGAAGAACAAATTAATTCATGCATTAATGAACCATGAGTGGAGTGGAACTCAGGCTTCCCAACTTCCAGTCTAGCTTTCTCTTGTGGTTGTATGCTGGGAACTGCCTCATGGGTTTCCTAGATAAGCCCTGGTGGCTCAGTGGTTAAGTGCTTGGCTGTGGTTAAGCACTGGGCTACTTACTGACAGATGAGTGTTTTAAACCACCAGCAGTTCCACTGGAGAAAGATGTGGTAGTTTACTTCTGTAAAGATTTCAGCCTTGGAAACCATATGGGACAGTTCTACTCTGTCCTGTAGGGTCATTATGAACCAGAATTGACTCCATGGCAACTTTTTTTTTTTTTTTTTTTTTGTGTTGTGTGTGTGTGTGAAACTTTATGGAAGCAGATTGCCTGATCTTTTCTCCCACAGAGTCCCTGGTAGGTTCCAAACACCAACCTTCATGTTGTCAGCCAAGCACTTAACCGTTGTGCCACCAGAGCTGCTACGGCTTCCTTTTAGCAACTCTCCTTTCTCTGAAATCTTTATGGGGAAAATTTGCCTGTGATTTGCTGCTTGGTAAGTGTTTCATGGGGAGCTCTTGTAGCATAGTGCCTAAGGCACTTGAACACTAATCAGAAGGCTGGTGGTTCAAACCCACCAGCCACTCCTCGGAAGGAAGGTTGGGCAATCTACTTCTGTAGTGATACCACTTTGGAAACCCAAGGAGGAGTCTCTATGTATTCAGTCCGACTCCACTGAACACAACAACAACAACAACAACAACAAGTGTTTCATGTACTGAGCTTTCTTAAAGCAAAGTAGACCCACAGAGTATATTTCAAAATGAAGACATCTCATTTGCCCATCATGGGGGCAGCAGCTCTGAATGCAAACCTGGGAGGATGAATGAGTGAGTTTACACACACCACTCCAATCTACTCTGGCTCCTATTTAAGGCAGCATTAGTAGATTATTAATGGGATGGGAAAGGGAACTCCTGGAGAAGAGTTGTTTGTGAAATGTCTTTTCAGATTAAAAGAGCTTTGAAATGGAAAATATTAGCCCTCTGATGAACTGATTCCTCCACTTTACATTTTGGACTTTTAATTGAAAAGAAAAAAGAGGAAAACATCACTGTGTTTTTGGAAGCTCATGTCATTTTTTCTTCCTTT
>NW_006921600.1:18857708-18862534 GCF_000298275.1 Orycteropus afer afer | reverse complement strand
AGTGTTGTTTCTATCAGTGCAGCTCAAAGGGAAGACTGCACCACCACATGCTGCTTTCCCCTTTCCTCCCTAAACAAATGTTGTTTTTACTGAAGTGGTGAAGGTCTGTTTTAATTACAGGAGGAAAGAGGAAGCCAATGTCCATTTTCTCCTCCATGGAGAAGTAAAATTGGATAGGATGGGCCAGAATTCGCAAGTCCTTAAGAGTCCCTGGAAAGTGCAAATGATAACTCTTGGCTGCTAGGTGAAAACTTGATGGCTCAAGTCTAACCAGAGGTGCCTTGGAAGAAAGACCTGGCAAACCACTTCCAAAATGTCAGCCATTAAACACCCTATGGTGCACAGATCTATTCTGACAAGCATGGGTTCACCATGAGTCAGAGTTGACTTGATGGCAACTGATTTGTTTAGGGCCCCTTGTTCAATGACTCTTTTTTTCCTCAGTTTCCCCATCTGTCCAAACCAAAACAAAGCTTTTCTAACTATCTCAGGGGGTGTGGGAAGGATACTTTGACAAATTAAACTGATGACAAAAAGGATGAGAAAATTAAAAATAGGCATGAGAGAGACTTTGAAGACTGGTGGTGATAACTTCATGCATTTGCTTCCTGCCAGTGTGAAAGGTGGGAGCTAAGTAAATGAGAAAGATTGAGGCATCCTATTCTGGGGAAGTTTTTGGAATATGCCAGGTGCTACCCTTTCCCACCACCCCTTCCCAATTACATACATAGATAGTTTTGTTTAGATGGTATTTAAAATCATGAGGGCAAAGGAATGGATTTCTTGGCCTATAGAAGACCTTTGTTAGATCTTAATTCTGGGGCACTGATTTTTGCAAGCAGGTCTTTGCCTAGGGAATTGAAGACAATACATTTCAATGAAAGGCACTCCATCCTTCTCCCAGCCTGTAGCATGAAGATGGTTCCACTCATTAGCAGGCAGGCCTGTTTCTCAGGGGTTGTCCTACTCTTCTTAAGGAACTATTGTCCCTTTTCCTATTCAGCTGTCAGCTCATTTTCCATGATGCTTTGACTTTCAGCCTGAAAAAGGCCTTTTCCCACTGGGCAGTGAGGCAAGTGGCATATAAGGGGCCTCAGCCCCTCATCTATACTTCAGAAAAAGAGCAGCCTCCTCTCAATATTACCCTGTGATCTTAACTGGCCCTAACCCATTGCTGTCAGTCGATTTTGACTCAAAGCAACCCTACAGGACAGAGCAAAACTGTATCATACGGTTTCCAAGGCTGTAATCTTTCTCAAAGCTGACTCCTACATCCTTTTCCCACAGAGCAGCCGGTGAATTTGAACCATCCACCTTTTGGCTAGCAGCAAAGCTCCTAACCACTGCACTACCAGGGCTCCTTCTAACTGGCCCTAGCTTTATGAATGTAAGGAGAGGTGAAGACAAGTCAATTAATAATGCTTATCTATATTTCTAGACTGGTGGCGTAGTGCCTAAGGCATTTGACTGCTAACCAGAAGGCTGGTGGTTCAAACCTACCAGCCACCCCTCGGAAGGAAGGTTGGACAATCTACTCCTGTAGTGCTACCGCCCCAGAAACACAATGAGGGGTTGCTATGAGTTGGATTTGACTCCAAGGTAGTGAGTTTGATTTTTTTTTTTTTGGTTTATATCTCTAGACATCTATAAGGTTGAGCAAAGGGGTTACATGGAACCAAAATATGCCAGCCTAGGAGTTTGAGAAAATAAAACACTGAAAACGCCACCTAGGATTAACCGGATTATGTGCATAGTATTAGAAATTATGCAAAATTCCCAAAATATCATGTAATGCTGCCTAGGGCAAGTGTTAGGGCTAGAAGCCCTGATATTTAGGTTCTAGTTTCAACTTTCAGCTAACAAATTAGTTCATCTGAATCCAACATGTTGTGAGGCTAGTGAATGATAGTAAATTGCTTGACCAGATGGTTAGATGAGTGGACCCTCAGTTTCCACTTTAAAATAGACATGTAGTGTTTTATGGTACATCCAACAGCTGTAACCTTATATTTGGGAAATTATGAAGTTCTTGAAATACATCTGTCACAGGTGTAAAAGGTCTTTCCCCCAAAGTGTACTTTTTGTATTTCAATTTAGATTTTAAAGATTAAGAAGAGAGGAAGCAGGAAGAGAATATTGTATTTCTTTATAAGTGGGAGTTTCAACTTTAATTATTCAGGAAATATTTCCACCAAAAAAAGAAAAAAATGATAGATGGTACCCCGAAGACCAGTTAGTCTTAGTCTTTCCTCCTGGGGTGCCTCTGTGAATCATGCTTGGAAGGTTCTGCACAGGGCAGGCCAGCTTCAGAACTGAGTGGCATCCATCCTGGAAGTGCTGGTGTTGAGAGCAGGCAGGGATACTGGCTAGAGGTAGATAGAAAGGTGAAAAGTTCATGAGATATTAGAGATTGAAAAAAAAAAAAATGAAAATTGTAAATCCATTAGAGGGAAGAAAAGAGAGAATTTCTAAAATTGCTGGTGGAACTAATTTGCCTGTAGATTTGCATTTTGCTCTCCCTTGAGGGATAGGTTCAACCTATCCTTTGGGATGTTATGTACCTATTGCATTTCCTTCTGTCTTATGAATTTTCTGTCACGTGGCTGGCCTCTCTTTTCTCCTTTGTTTTATTCTTTGGCATGATACTCCACCTTGGGCTTCAGATAATCAGCCTCATGACGCCAGGTGACTTGCTCCTGTTCAGCATAATTGAGTCTTCACATTCACTTGAAACTTGGGCCCCTTTGGAATCAGCCAAGCCTAGTAATTAAAATGTCCCCTTCATCTTTAATTGCTTCATTTAACGTCTAGTGCAATGCTTGGGAGCTGCCTGTGCTCTCTGCAATGATCTGGTGTGCCTAGAATGACTGAAAAGCAGTACCTCTTGCTCCTGGCTCAGTCATATACATCTGTTTGAGGGCCAGTCATCTTCACATCCCAGCCAGTCTTTGGCCCACTGTGCTTTTCATACTCACTTGGGAAACGTAGTTTTAATTTTTTCTGCCTTTCAGTCCTGCTCCACCAATACAGAAAAAGGGCTTTTTGTCTCTTAGCAAAACTTCACACTGACCACACACACCTTAACTGAGTGAGCCAGATGCAGGTGGTGGGAAGAAAGTCTGATCTGGGAAGGAGAAAGTCGAAGTTTGAGTCCTAGCTCTTCTAGTTTCTAATTGTGACACCGGCCAAGTCCTGACTGAGCTATTGCCAGGTTTACTTTCCTCATCTGAAATGGCATGATGATGCCCACACCATGAGGTTACTGTGAAGATTAAATGATGCAAGTGAAGGCAGTTTGGAAATGTCTTAAGTTATGGTGGTACAGAGGCCATCTGGGATCGTGAATATGACTAAAGGGACTGTATCCTTTAAGCTTGACTATGGGAGAGGGGATGATGACTGAATATCCTAGATAGAATTTCCATATGACAGGAGGGATTGATGATGATTAAGCAGGGAAATGCTGCTGTGGGAATTGTCAAGGTCATGATTATTCACTACCTTTCTTTTACCTTGTTCCTCCCAAAGGAAGCATGCTTGGGTGGCAAGGACAGGTACCACCCCACCAGAGAGTTTCCATGATGGCACAGATGCCCTGCTCTGGAGGAGTGGCTAGCAGTATCTCTTTGCCTATAGCTTGTAAGGCAATGTGCAAGGTTAGATTTGTTGAAACATTTAGCATGTGTTAATTCTCTTAAGGATATTCCAGCAAAGTAGTGTTGAATATCCCTTGGGAGCAGGGAAAATTATGTTGACAATATTGAGTTCATGCTCCCCAATGAAAGAGAAGAGAGGACAAAAAAAAAAAAAAAAAGGCCAAAGTACTCCCACGTCCAACTGGATGTTTTCAATGAGCTTAATGCTTTGAGTCCAGCAACTTCTACCTCCCTCTTCACCATCAAGAAATATTAAGACTTCCTTTTGTAGGGTATGTGTATATGCACATGTGCATGTGCACATGTACACACATGTTCACAATTGTGCACTTTCAAATGGATGAGGCATGGGAAGAGGAGAATCCACCAACTTCTAGATGAAGATAACATCCAACAAGAAGATAATTCCAAGAACTGTGCATCTTGAATGCACCTGGTTATTTGTGGGAAAATTTGACCTTTGGTGACTACCAGATTTAGCCAATGAACATATGGGATGTCCAGTTTTTTTTTAGTATTAAACAATTATTTGTTGTTTATCTGGGCTTCAAATTTTGTTGGGTGTATTTTATCTGACAACTCTACTTGGGGTGGAATGGTGGGCAGTCAGAGTCTCTTTTGGCTATGAAGGAGGTACAACTGCTATTATTCTTCCAAGGTTTATGGGAACAGAAACTAGAAGGACAAAGAGTTCAAGACTTTGCACCCAATCACGGTCTGAAGAAATGTACAAATGTTCTTCTGTACACCAGATAACAATAGATATGCTGAGGAAATTGTGTGGTTACACAGCATAGCGCCAGAAGGTTCCATATTTATTCAACTACCCATTTTTATTGTCTTTTCATTTGACATTGTCTATGTGTTTGGGTAATAAACATAGAAAACCAGTTAGATTGCAAAGAAAAAAGACAGACCTACCCAAGAATGTTCAAGAAATTTGAAGAATAAGTCTTTCTATCAAATATTGCATGTTTGCCACAGGTTTCCTGTGAATTTCTGTTTCTATACTCCTTGCTGATGTGGCACCACTCAAGTTGAAGAGAAACAGCTGCAGACATCCATTAATCATCAGAACATGGAATGTACGAAGTATGAATCTAGGAAAATTGGAAGTTGTCAAAAGGAAATGGAACACATAAAGATTGATATCCTTGGCATTAGTGAGCT
>NW_006921600.1:18825004-18855068 GCF_000298275.1 Orycteropus afer afer | reverse complement strand
TGCTGTGCATGGGGTCGCTATGAGTTGGAAATGACTCGACAGCACTTAACAACAACAACAACATACTCCTTTCTACCAACCAGCTATTTCTGTTTATTCATTTTGCATATGGTCTCAAATGGCTACTCCAGCACCTAAAAGTATATAACCTTCCATTTTCAATATCCCACCACAGGACTGGCAAATAACTCTTTGCATCTTAGGTTAAATCCCTGGAGAGAATCTGATTGATCTAGCTTGTCTTTTAGAGTTCAGCCACACTAGTCATAGGAGGCTCACCAGTTATTAATGCATGACTCTTGTGTAGGTGCCCACACATGATTCAAATAACTATGACCAGATGGGTCAATGTGTTAGAAGTGTTGTGAAATTGTCTAATATATTCTGCCTTTGCATTCCGTTCTTCTCTCACATATAGTCCCCAAAAGTCCCTGCATAAATAAATATTTTTAAAGTTTAGTGGTTAAGGGTATAAGGAGTCCTGGTCGTATACTGGTTAAACACTTGGCTGCTAACCTAAAGGTCAGTAGTTCCAATTCACCAGCTGCTCTGTGGGAAAAAGATAGGGCAGTCTGTTTCCATAAAGATCATAGCCTTGGGAAACCCTATGGGACAGTTCTACCCTGCCTTATAGGGTCACTATGAATCAGAGTCTACTCGAAGGCAGTGGGTTAAGGGTATAGACTTGAACCAGACAGAATTGATTAGAATCTTATTTACACTATTTTGGTTTTATATGTCCTTAAAAAAGTTACTTAAAACTTTCTATGCCTTAGGACCCTCACTCATAAAATGGGGATTATGATAGCAACCAACTTACAGGGTTGTTGTAATGAATAATGCATGTAAAGCACTTAAAATGGATCAGAAGGTAAGTATATAATAAATGGTAGCTATGATCACTAGCATTGTCACATATACAGGTACATGTTTATCCAGCCTCTTCTCATTAAGAGACAATACAATGTCATGACCCCATATTGCATCCAGAGTGGATGTCATAAGGGTCACTTTAAATATTTATTTTTAATCTCCGAGTGATATCCATTTTACCCCTAGTTGTATTTCAATAGACTTAAATGGTAAATTTAATCAATATATAATAGTAGATAATAAATAGAAAACTATGATAATAAAGAAAGAAAATGGAATAAAAATTATGATAATGATTCTTACTCCAAAAAGGAAGAAGAAAATGATATAGAATATAGACCATATCTCTCAGGACTGCCCTTCATCCTGACAATATGGGGTGCCCTTTCTTTTTCTCTAAGTAGTCAATTGTAGGTGATAAAATATAGGAAGAGACCTGTGTAGCTCATGCTTCTTTCGAAGACTCATTCAAATTGTGCCTGCAAAGGTCAGAATCACAGTCCTGAGTCATTTAAAAGCCACAACTTGCCCACAGACACAGCCACAAAAAGCTGGTATGTCCTACAAATGTCAGATCCCATGTGGCCTACAAGGAAGCCTAAAATCTCTGTCTTCCCTGCATAGGAGTACCAGCTTCTCACTGTGTTATTTTAATTTCTGGTCTTTGTGTCTATCTCTAGATTTTTCAATCCATGCATTAATTGTTGGGGTTTTAGGGATCATTGCTCCCATTCTTTAAGTTTCCACTGAGTTTTAAACCAGTTGAGAAGAAAACAGAGAAACAAACCTAGAGATCAAGATATATACTTTTACTGTTAATATTGACTTTGAGAATGCAGAATCATTTTCTCTTGCCTGTTAAGCCCTAATAGTGAAAATAGAGACATGAACATTCAGACTCACCATTATGAGATCAGCTGGGACCCCAATCCTCATTTGGAAGCTTTGCATGCATTCACTCTGTGGGCAGACAATTTCAGTAACCTAGAAAGTGCTAAGTTCAACTTGCCCAGGTCCTTTAGCGACCACTCCTTTGTCAGTTTGTCCTACTGTGTTGGCTTGTGTGTTGCTGTGAGGCTGGAAGTTATGCCACTGGTATTTGAAATATCAGCATAGTTATCTGTGATAGATAGGCTTCAGCAGAGCTCCAGACTAAGACAGACTGGGAGGAAAAATGGGGCCCCCACTTCTGAAATATTGGCCATTGAAAACCTTATGAATAGCAGTGAAACACTGTCTGAGATATTACTGGTAATCTTTATAAATAACAGTGAAACACAGTCTGCTATAGTGCCAGAAGGTGAGCCCCTTAGGTTGGAGGGCACTCAAAATATGACTCCTCAAAGTAGAGTTGACCTTAATGATGTGGATGGAGTAAAGCTTTTCAGACCTTCATTTGCTGATGGGACATGACTCAAAATGGGGGGGAAAAACCCAACTGCAAATATCCACTAATAATTGGAATGTGGTAGGTGGAAAGTATTAATTTAGAAAATTAGAAGTTGTGAAAAATGAAATGGAACAAATAATCATCAATATCCTAGACATTAGTGAGCTGAAATGGACTGGTATTAACCACTTTGAATCAAACAGTCATATAGTCTACTATGTTGGGAATGACAAATTGAAGAGGAATGACATCATGTTCATAGTCAAAAAGAACATTTTAAGATCTATCCTGAAGTACAGTGCTGTCAGTGATGGGATAATATCCATACACCTACAAGAAAGACCAACTAATACAACTATTATTCAAATGTATGCACCAACTGCTAAAGCTAAAGATGAAGAAACTGCATATTTTTACCCACTTCTGCAGTCTGAAATTGAACAAACACTAAAACAAGATGCATTGATAATTACTGGTGATTGAAATGTGAAAGTTAGAAACAAAGAAGAATCACGAGTAGTTGGAAAATATGACCTTGGTGGAAATGACACCAAAGATTACATGATAGAATTTTGCAAGCCCAAAGACTTATTCATTGCAAATACTTTCTTCAACAACATAAACAGTGACTATTTTTTTTTACTTTTTTAGTTTTTTAAATACATGTAGACCTCACCATATGGAATACACGGGAATCAAATCAACTACATCTGTGGACAGAGATGATAGAGAAGCTCAATATCATTAGTTAAAACAAGGACAGGAACTGACTGTGAAACAGATCATCAATTGTTCACATGCAAATTCAAGTTGGAGCTAAAGAAAATTAAAATAAGTCCATGAGGGCCAAAATACGACCTTGATTATATCTCACCTGAATTTACAAACTATCTGAAGAGTGGAATTGATTTATTGAACACCAATGACTTAAGCCACCACTCATCTGTCAGTTTGTTGTATCGTGGTGACTTGTGTGTTGCTGTGATGCTGGAGACTATGCCACCAGTATTTCAAATACCAGCAAGGTCATGCAGGGTAGACAGGTTTCAGTGGAACTTCCAGACTAAGACAGACTCAGAAGAAGGAAGGGGCCATCCAATTCTCAAAGAATTGGCTGGTAAAAACCTTATGAATAGAAGTGAAACAGTGTCTGACATAGTACTGGATAACTTTATGAATAGCCCTGAAACATTGTCCAATATAGTGCCAGCAGATGAGCCCCTCAGATCGGAAGGCACTCAAAAAACCTGGGGAAAAGCAGCCTCCTTGATGTACAGTTGACCTTAATGATGTGGATGGAGTGCAGGTTTTGAGACTTCCATTTGCCAATGTGGTACAACTCAAAATGGGAAGAATCAGCTGCAAACATCCTTTAATAATCAGAATATGGAATGTATGAAATATTAACCTAGGAAAGTTGGAAGGTGTCAAAAATGAAATGGACATATAAAGATTGATATCCTAGGCATTAGTGAGTAGAAATGGACTGGTTTTGGCCATTTTGAATCAGACAATCCTATGATCTACTATACTGGCAAAAAAAAAAAAAAAAAAAAAAAAAAAAGAAAAAGCCCAGGGGGATCAGGACAGAGTGAGGAGTCAGCCCCAGGGATCCAGGTAAGGGGAAGTTGGAGAGGTTTCCAACAGCTAAGGGAGACAAATTTGTCTGTCGGTTTGTCCTACTGTGCTGATGTGTTTCTGTGAGTCTTGAGACTGTGCCACTGGTGTTGCAAACACAGCGGGGTGCATAGGTATCAGCCTGGCTTGCAGACAGAGACAGACTAGGAAGAAAGAAGAGGCCATCCATTTCTAAAAGAACTGGCCAGGGGAAACCTTATAAATAGCAGAGAAACACTGTCTGATACACTACTGTGCAACTTTATAAATAGTCTGGAAACATTGTCCAATACAGAGGAGAAGGATGGATGAGTCACTTGGGTTAGAAGGCTCTCAAAATAGGACTGGGAAAGAGCTGCATCATCAGAGTAAAACCAGCTTTACTCATATGGATAAGGTAAAGCTTTTGAGACCTCCATTTGCTGATGTGACACCACTCAAATTGAGGAGAAACAGCTGCAAATATCCATTAATATTTGGAATATGGAATGTATGAATTATGAATCTAGGAAAATTGGAAGTTGTCAAAACTGAAATAGAATGCATGAAGACTGATACTAGGCATTAGTGAGCTGAAATGGACTGGATTTGGCCATTTTGAATCAGACAACCATATGATCTACTATGCTGGGAATGACAGTTTGAAGAAGAATGGCATGGCATTTATCATCACAAAGGATGTTTCATGATCTATCCTGAAGTACAATGCTGTCAGTGATAGGATAATATCCATACACCTACAAGGAAGATCTGTTAATACAACTATTATTCAAATTTATGCACCAACCACCAGAGCCAAAGATGAGGAAATTGAAGATTTTTTTTTTTTTTATCAACTTCTGCAGTCTGAAATTGACAGAACGTGCAATCAAGATGTGTTAATTATCACTGCTGACTGGAATGCAAAAGTTGGAAACAAAGAAGAATCACTGGTATTTGGAAAATTTGGCTTTGGTGACAGAAATAATGCTGGAAATCACATGGTAGAATTTTGCAAGACCAATGACTTATTCATTGCAAACACCTTTTTTCAACAACACAAATGGCGGCTGTACATGTGGACTTCACCAGATAGAACACACAGGAATCATATTGAGTACCTCTGTGGCAAGAGGCAATGGAAAAGCTCAATATCTTCAGCCAAAACAAGGCCAGGAGCTGATTGTGGAACAGACCATCAACTACTCATACTCAAATTCAACTTGAAGTTAAAAACAACTGAAACAAGTCCATGAGAGCCAAAATATGATCTTGAATATATCCTTCCTGAATTTAGAGACCATCTAAAGAATAGATTTGATGCATTGAACACCAGTAACCAAAAACCAGAAGAATTGTGGGATGTCATCAAGAACATCATCCATGAAGAAACCAAGAGGTCACTAAAAAAACAAGAATAGAGGAGAAGACCAATGGATGACAGAAGAGACTCTGAAACTTGCCCTTGAGCAGAGAGTACCTAAAGTAAATGGAAGAAATGACAAGGTAAAAGAGCTGAACAGATTTCAAAGAGCAGCTCAAGAAGACAAAGTCAATCACTATAATGAAATGTGCAAAGACCTGGAGTTAGAAAACCAAAGGGAAGAACACACTCAGCATTTCTCAAGTTGAAAGAACTGAGGAAAAAAATTAAATCTCAAGTTGCAATATTGAAAGATTCTATGGGCAAAATATTGAATGATGCAGGAAACATCAAAAGAAGATGGAAGGAATACACAGAGTCACTGTACCAAAAAGAACTGGTAGATCTTCATCCATTTCAGGAGGTGGCATGTGATCTAGAACCAATGGTATTGAAGGAGGAAGTCAAAGCGGCAATGAAGGAATTGGTGAAGAACAAGGCTCCAGGAATTGATGGAATACCCATTGAGATATTTCAACAAATGGATGCCCCACTGGAGGCACTTCCTCAGTTGTGCCAAGAGATTTGGAAGACAGCTACCTGGCCAACTGACTGGAAGAGATCCACATTTGTACCCATTCCAAAGAAAGGTGATCCCACAGAATGTGGAAATTATTGAACAATATCATTAATATTGCATGCAAGTAAGATCTTACTGAAGATAATTCAAAAATGGTTGCAGCAGTATACTGAGAGTAAACTTCCAGAGGTGCAAGCTGGATTCAGAAGAGGACATGGAACATTGGATATCGTAGCTGCTGTCAGATGGATCTTGGCTCAAGGAAAAGAATACCAGAAAGATGTTTACTTGTGTTTTATTGACTATACAAAGGCATTTGATTGTGTGGATCATGACAAATTATGGATAGCATTGAGAAGAATGAGAATTCCTGAACACTTGATTGTATTCATGAGGAACCTGTATGTTGACCAGGAGGCTGTCATTAGAATGGAACAAGGGGTCACTACATGGTTTAAAATCAAGAAGGGAGTGTAACAGGGTTGTATCCTTTCCCCATACTTATTCAGTCTATATGCTGAGCAAATAATTTGAGAAGCTGTACTATATGAAGAAAAACATGGCATCAGGACCGGAGGAAGAATCATTAACAACCTGAGATACACTGATGACACAACTTTGCTTGCTGAGAGTGAGGATGACTTGAGGTACTTACTGAGGAAGATTGAAGAATACAGTCTGCAGTATGGAATACATCTCAATGTAAAGAAAACAACTGGACCAATGAGCAGCATCACAATAAATGGAGAAAAGATTGAGGTTGTCAAACAATTCACATTGCTTGGTTCTACAATCAATGCCAATGGAAGCAGCAGTCAGGACATTAGACAATGTGTAGCACTGGGCAAGTCGGCCACAAAGAAGCTCTTTCAAGTGCTGAGGAGCAGGGATGTCTCTGTGAGGACTAAGGTGCGCCTGGCACAAGCCATGATATTTTCAATTGCCTCATATGCATGTGAGAGCTGGACAATGAACAAGAAAGACCAAAGAACAGTTGATGCTTTTGAGTTGTGGCGCTGGCAAAGAATGTTGAAAGTACCATGGACTGCTAGAAGAACTAACTGATCTGTCCCAGTGGAAGTGCAGCTGAAATGATCCTTGAAAGTGAGAATGGCCACACTTCATCTCACTTACTTTGGTCATGTTCTCAGAAAGGACCATTCCCTGGAGAAGGATGTCATCCTTGGTAAGGTGGAGGGTTGATGAAAGAGGGGAAAGCCTTCAATGAGATGGATTGACACGGTGGCTATGATGATGGGCTCAAGAATAGCAAGGATCATGGAGCTGGCGTGGGATTGGGCGATGTTTCATTCTGCTGTGCAATGGGTCACTATGAGTCAGAAACACCTTGACAGCACCTAACAACAGCAACAACAACATGCTGGCAATGACAAATTTAAGAGGAATGGTGTGGCATTTATCATAACAAAGAATGTTTCAAGATCTATCCTGAAGTACAATGCTGTCAGTGATAGGGTAATATCCATACACCTACAAGGAAGACCCATTAATACTACTATTATTCAAATTTACACACCACTCACCAAAGCCAAAGATGAGAAAATTGAAGATTTTTTTACCAACTTCTGCAGTCTGAAATTGACCAAACATGCAATCAATATATGTTGATTATTACTAGTGATTGGAATGCAAAAGTTGGAAACAAAGAAGAATCAGCAGTAGTTGGAAAATATGGCCTTGGTGATAGAAACGATGCCAGATATAGCATGAAAGAATTTTACAACACCAATGACTTATTTATTGGAAATACCTTTTCCAACAACATAAATGGTGCCTATACATGTGGACTTCACCAGATGGAGTACACAGGAATCAGACTGACTACATCTGTGGAAAGAGACCATGGAGAAGCTCAATATCTACAGCCAAAATGAGGCCAGGAGCTGACTGTGGAAGCAATCATCAACTGCTCATATGCAAGTTCAAGTTGAAGCTGAAGACAATTAAATCTACAAGAACCAAAATATGCTCTCAGAGTACCTGACCTTGATTACATCCCACCTGAATTTAGAGATCATCTAAAGAATAGATTTGAACCATTGAACTCCAATGACTGAAAACCAGATGAGTTGTGGGATGACATCAAGAACATCATTCATGAAGAAAGCAAAAAATCATTAAGACAGGAAAGGAAGAAAAGACCAAAATGGATGTCAGAAGACACTCTCAAACTTGCAGATGCACACCTTGCAGAAGAAACTTGCAGGTGAAGCACTTATTGATGAAGATTAAAGAATACAGTCTTCACTATGGATTACATATCAAAACAAAGAAAACAAAAATCTTCACAAAAGGACCAATAAGCAGCATCACAATAAATGGAGAGAAGATTGAAGTTGTCAAAGATTTCATATTACTTGTTTCCATAATCAACACCAGTGCAAGCAGCAGTCAAGACATCAGACAACACATTGCACTGGACAAATCTGCTGCAAAAGACTTCTTTGAAATGCTGAAGAGCAAAGATGTCTCCTTGAAGACTAAGGTACACCTAACCCAAGCCACAGTGTTTTCCATCACTTCATATTCATATGAAAGCTAGACAATGCATAAGCAAGACTGAAGAATAGTTAATGCTTTTGAATTGTGGTTTTGGAGAATAATACTGAATGTACCATGTACTGCCAAAAGAACTAACAAATCTGCCTTGGAAGAAGTGTAGCTGGAATGTTCATTGAATGTGAGAATGACCAGACTTCGTCTTCTCTAGTTTGGTCATGTTCTCAGAAAGGACCATTCCCTGGAGAAAGATATCATGCTTGGTAAAGTGGAGGATCAGTGAAAAAGGAGAAGGCCTTTGACAGATGGATTGACACAGTGGCTGCTACAATAGGCTCAGGTATAGCAAGGATTGTGAGGCTAGTGCAGGGTGAGCAGTGTTTCATTCTGTTGCATAGGGTTGCTATGAGTCAGAGCCGACTTGATGGTACCTAACAACAACAACAATGACCAGATGAGTTGTGGGATGACATCAAGAACATGAAACTTGAAGAAAGCAAAAGTCATTGAAAAGACAACAAAGAAAGAAAAGATCAAAATGGATGTCAGAAGAGGCTCTGAAACTTGCTCTTGAATATAGAATAGCTAACATGAATGGAAGAAATGATGAAATAAAAGAGCTGAAAGAAGATTTCAAAGGATGGCTTGAGAAAACACAGTAAAGTATTATAATGAAATGTGCAAAGACCTGGAATTAGAAAACCAAAAGGGAAGAATAAGCTATGCATTTCTCAAGCTTAAAGAACCTAAGAAAAAATTCTAGCCTCAAATTACTATATTAAAGGATTATATGAGCAAGATATTGAACTATGTAGGAAGCATCAAAAGAAAATGGAAGGGAAAAGCAATAGAACAAAAGAGTGTGACTAGGATCATACACAATATTGCATTATCAGTAACAGCAAACACCAATGTACGGGTGGGTACATAAGTAGAAAGGCAAGAAGATCAGGTATACATAGGCAAATGAGAATATATCCAGGACCACACATAGATTTAGCAGATGATATTCCTACACATGTACTTGTATGTGCCATAAAAATGTACACATGCAGTTTAAAAGTAACAGGAGGCAAAGTTATGATAACTTCTTAGCCACAAATAAGCATCTTGAGGGAGTGAATTTTTGGATCTGTTGGCTGGAGACCATGGTTGTGGGGGACTTCAAGCTCAATTGGCACAAAATGGTATACAAAAATATTGTTCTGCATCTTACTTCAGTGAGTAGTGAGTGACTGGAGTCTTAAAAGCTTGCAAGTGGCCATCTAAATGGCAACTATTGGTCTCTCCTCATCCAGAGCAAAGAAGAGTGAAGAAACCAAAGACACATGGAAACAGTTAAAAGGACTAATGGACCATGAAAACCTCAGCCTCTATGAGCCTGAGAACAGAATAACTAGATTATGCCCAGCTACCAATGCCAACCATTCAGATAGGGATCAAAATTGGAGATGTTGGATAGAATGGGAGAAAAATGTGGAACAAAACTCAAAATCATAAAAAAGAGCAGCTTACTGGTCTGATACAGACTGGTGACCCTGAAGACTATGGCCCTGAGTCACCCTTTGGGTGTGGAATTGAACTCACTCCCATTGTTTAACTCTCAACAATAGACAAGCCTATGAGCTGAACACCTACACCAGAGATGTGCACTCATTAGAACGAACAACCATGGGAAATCAGAAGGGCAGCATTTGCAAAGGAAGAAAAGTAGGGAGGCAGGAATGCATAAGCAAGAAGTATACAGGGAAAGGATGACCAAATGGAGGAAGTGGGAAGTGAACTGTGGGGAGTGCCACCAGTGTCACAACACAAAATGCATGTGAACTGTTGAGTGGGGAATGAAACTGCTTTGTAAAATTTCACCCATACCATAATAATTTTTTAAAAAAAAGAAGATAGAAGGAATACACAGAGTCATTGAACCAGAAAGAATTGGTCAATATTCAACTGTTTCAGGAGGAAGCATATGAATAAGAACCAATGATATTGAAAGAAGAACTCTAAGCTGTACTGAAAGGACTGGTGAAAAACAAAGCTCCAGGAATTGACGGAAAGTCCATTGAGATGTGTCAACAAATGAATGCAGCACTGGTGATGATTATTCATTTATGCCAAGAAATTTGGAAGACAGCTACCTGGTCAACTGAGTGGAAGAAATCCATATTGGTATCCATTCCAAAGAAAGCCGATAATGTGGAAATTATTAAACAATATAAAGACTTCATATTACTTGGTTCTACAATCAGCACCAACGGAGGCAGCAGTCAAGATGTCAGATGTTGTATAGCATTGGGGAAATCTGCTGCAAAGGACCTCTTTCAAATGCTGAAGAGCAAAGATATCTCCTTGAAGACTAAGGTGAGCTTGACACAAGCCATGGTATTTTCAATTGCCTCATATGCATGTGAGAGTTGGACAAGGAATAAGGAAGACCAAAGAAGAGTCAATGCCTTTGAGTTGGTGATGTTGGTGAAGAATGCTGAAAGTACCTTGGACTGCTAAAATAACTAACAAATTTGTCCTGGAAGAAGTGCAGCTGGAATGCTCCTTGGAAGCAAGAATGGCCAGACTTCATCTTACCTACTTTCGTCATGTTGTTAGAAGGAACTGTTCCTTGGAGAAGGATATTATGCTTGCCAAAGTGGAGGGACAATGAAAAAGGGGAAGGCCCTCAACGAGATGGATTGACACAGTGACTCTAACAATAGGCTCAGGTAGAGCAAGGATCGTGGGGCTGGCACAGGACCAGGAAGTGTTTTGTTCTGCTGTACAAGAGGTTGCTATGAGTTGGAGTTGACTCAATGGCACCTAACAACAACATCATTAATACCACACACAAGTAAAATCTTGCTGAAGATAATTCAAAATAGTTGCAGCAGTATATTGGCAGGGAACATCTAGAGATGCAAGCTGGATTCAGAAGAGGAACTGGAATAAGAGGTGTCATTGCTGATGCCAGATGGACCTTGGCTGAAAGCAAAGAATACAAGAAAGATTTTTATTTGTGTTTTATTGACTACGCAAAGGCATTTGACTGTGTTATTGTTTGTTTTTGTTAGGTGCCGTCTAGTCATCTCCAATTCATAGTGACCATGTGCACAGCAGAATGAAACACTGCCTGGTCCTGTGCCAGTTTCATGATCCTTGCTATACCTGAGCCCATCATTGCATCCACTGTATCAATCCATCTTGTTGAGGATCTTCCCCTTCTTTGCTGACCCTCCACTTTACCAAGCATGATATCCTTCTCCAGGGAATGGTTCCTTCTGACAACATGACCAAAGTAGATGAGACGAAGTCTGGCCATTCTCACTTCCAAGGAGCATTCTGGCTGCATTTTGTCCAGGACAAATTTGTTAGTCCTTTTAGCAGACAGTGATACTCTTAGTGTTCTTCTCCAACACCACAACTCAAAAGCATCAACTCTTCTTATTTGGTCTTCTTTATTCATTATCCAGCTGTCACATGCATAAGAGGCAAGTGAAAATACCATGGCTTGGATTAGGCACACCTTAGTCTTCAAGGACACATCTTTACTCTTCAGCTCTTGAAAGAGGTCTTTTGCAGCAGATTTGCCCAATGCAGTACGTCGTCTGATGTCTTGACTGCTGCTTCCATTGGTGTTGATTGTAGAACCAAGTAATATGAAGTCCTTGACAACTTCAATCTTTTCTCCATTTATCATGAAGCTGTTTATTGGAGAAGTTATGAGGATTTTTGTTTCTTTATATTGAGGTGTAATCCATACTGTCAATTGTAGTGTTTAATCTTCATCAGTAAGTGCTTCAGGTCATCTGCACTTTCAGCAAGCAAACTTGTGTTGTCAGCATATTGCAGATGGTTAGTGATTCTTCCTCCAATCCTCATGCCATGTTCTTCTTCATATAGTCCAGCTTCTCAGATTATTTGCTCAGCATACAGATTGAATAAGTATGATGAAAAGATACAACCCTGATGCACTCCCTTCTTGATTTTAAACCATGCAGTATTCCCTTGTCTATGTATCTAGCCTCATGGTCTGTGTACAGGTTCCTCATGAGTTCAGTTAAGTGTTCTGGAATTCCCATTCTTTTCAATGTTATCCACAATTTGTTATGATCCACACAATTGAATGCTTTTATATACTCAATAAAACACAGGTAAAACATCTGTCTGGCAGTCTTTGCTTTAAGCCAAGATCCATTTGACATCAGCAATGATATCCCTCATTCCATGTCCTCTTCTGATTCCAGCTTGCATTTCTGGAAGCTCTCTGTCAATACAGTGTTGCAATAATTTTTTAATTATTTTCAGTAAGATTTTACTTGTGTGTGATATTAATGACATTGTTTGATAATTTCCACATTCTGTGGGATCACCTTTCTTTGGGATGGGTACAAATAGGGATCTTTTCCAGTCAGTTCCAGGTAGCTCTCTGCCAAATCTCTTGGAATAACCAAGTGAGTGCCTCCAGTGGGGCATCCATTTATTGAAGCATCTCAATGGGTATTCTGTCAATTCCTGGATCCTTGTTCTTCACCAATTCCTTCAGTGAAGCTTTGACTTCTTCCTTCAGTACCATTGGTTCTTGGTCATATGCTACCTCCTGAAATGGATGAACATCAACTAATTCTTTTTGGTACAGTGACTCTGTATTCCTTCCATCTTCTTTTGATGTTTCCTGCATCATTCAATATTTTGTCCATAGAATCTTCCAATATTGTCACTCTAGGTTTAATTTTTTCCTCAGTTCTTTCAGCCTGAGAAATGCCAAACATGTTCTTCCCTTTTGGTTTTCTAACTCCAGGTCTTTGCACATTTCATTACAGTAATTGGCTTTGTCTGCTTGAGCTGCTCTTTGAAATCTTCGGCTCAGCTCTCTTATCTTGTCATTTCTTCCATTTGCTTTAAGTACTCTCTGCTCAAGGGCAAGTTTCAGAGTCTCTTCTGACATCCATTTTGGTCTTTTCTTCCTTTCTTGTCTTTTTAATGACCTCCTGCTTTCTTCATGGATCATGTTCTTGATGTCTTTCCACAATTCCTCTGGTTTTCAGTCATCGGTATTCAATGTATCAAATCTATTCTTTAAATGGTCTGTAAATTCAGGAGGGATATTATCAAGGTCATATTTGGCTCTTGTGGACTTGTTTTAATTGTCTTCAACTTCTACTTGAACTTGCATATGAGCAGTTGATGGTCTGATCCACAATCAGCTCCTGGCCTTGTTTTGGTTGAAGATACTTAACTTTTCCATCACCTCTTGCAACAGATGTAGTCAATCTGATTCCTGTGTATTGCATCTAGTGAAGACCACTTCTATAGTTGTCACTTATGTTGTTGAAAAAAGATAGTTGCAATGAATATGTCATTGGTCTTGCAAAATTCTGTCATGTGATCTCTAGCGTTATTTCTATCACCAAGGTCATATTTTCCAACTACCGGTGACTCATCTTTGATTCCAATTTTTGCATTCCAGTCACCAGTGATAATCAACACATCTTGATTACATGTTCAGTAAATTCCAGACTGTGGAATTTGATAGAAATCTTCAAGTTCTTCATCTTTGGCTTTGGTGGTTGGTGCATAAATTTGAATAATAGTAACATATATGGATATTATCCTATCACCGACAGAGTAGTACTTCAGGACAGATCTTGAAGTAGTTTTTGTGACAATGAATGCCACACCATTCCTCTTCAATTTGTCATTTCCAGCATAGTAGATCATGTGGTTGTCTGATTCAAAATGGCCAAAACCAGTCAAGTTCAGCTCACTAATGCCTAGGATATTGATCTTTATGTGTTCCATTTTGTTTTTGACAACTTCCAATTTTCCTAGATTCATATTTTGTACATTTCATGTCCTGATTATTAATGGATGTTTGCATCTGTTTCTACTCATTTTGAGTCATTCCACGTCAGCCAATGGAGATCTTGAAAGCTTTACTCTATCCACATTGTTAAGGTTGTCTATATTCTGAGGAGTCAGCTCTTCCCCAGTCAAATTTTGAGTGCCTTCCAACCTGATGGGCTCATCTTCTGGCACTATATTGGACCATGTTTTAGGGCTATTCATAATGTTTTCCAGTACTATATCAGACAGTGTTTCACTGCTATTCATAAGGTTTTCACTGGCCAGTTGTTTGAGAAGTGGATGACCTCTTCCTTCTTCCTAGTCTGTCTCAGTCTGGAAGTGCCACTGAAACCTGTCCACCATGGGTAACCCTGCTGGCAGTTTGCAACACTGGTGGCATAGTCTCTAGCCTGACAACAACACATAAGCCACCACAGGATGACAAACTGACAGATAAGTTTGTCTCCCTTAGTTGTTCCTAACCCCTCTGCACCTACCTACCTCAGGCCCTGGCCTTAAAATAGAGCCATGCCTAAGTGTAAAGCAGCCCCCGAACTCTAGGGCCTCCTAACTCGCCCCGGTTTGACTGTGTGGATCTTAATAAGTTATGGATAACATTGCAACAAATGGGAATTCCAGAACACTTAATTGTGCTCATGAGGAACTTGGACATAGAACAAGAGACAGTCTTTCATATAGAACAAGGGGATACTGCATGTTTTAAAATCAGGAAGGGTGTGCATCAGGATTTTCCTTTCACAATACTTGTTCAATCTGTATGCTGAACAAATAATCTGAGAAGCTGGACTATATGAAGAAGAACGTGGCATCAGGATTGGAAGAAGACTTATTAACAACCTGTGATATGCAGATGATACAATCTTGCTTGCTGAAAGTGAAGATGACTTGAAAACTTACTGATAAAGATAAAAAATTATAATTGCCAGTATGGATTAAACCTCAATGTAAACAAAACAAAAATCCTCAGAACTGGACCAATAAGCAATAGCATGATAAACGAAGAAAAGATTGAAGTTGTTAAAGATTTCATTGTACTTGGATCTATAATCAATAGCCAGGAAAGCAGCAGTCAAGAAATCATACGTCATATTTCACTGGGAAAATCTGTTGTAAGGGGACTCTTTAAAGTGTTAAAGAGCAAAGATGTTACTTTAAAGACTAAGATGTGCTTGATCCAAGCCATGATATTTTCAATCACCTCACATGCATGTGAAAGCTGGACACTGAATAGGGAAGACTGAAGAAGAATCAATGCCTTTGAATTGTGGTGCTGGTGAAGAATACTGAAAGTCCCATGGACTGCCAGAAGAAGAAACTACTCTGTCCCAGAAAAAGTACAACCAGAATGCTCCTTAGAAATGAGAATGTCCCAACTTTGTCTCACCTACTTTGGTCATGTAGTCAGAAAGAACCAGTTCCTGTAGAAGGATATCATGCTGAGCAGGTCAGCAAAAAAGAGGAAGACCCTCAATGAAGTGGATTGACACAGTGGCTGCAATGGTGGGCTCAAGCACAGCAAGAATTGTGAGGATGGTGCAGGACTGGGCAGTATTTCCTTCTGTTGTACGTATGGTCGCTATGAGTTGAAGCCAACTTGACAGCACCTAACAACAACAACAGCAACAGGTCCTTTATTTCCTTTGGTATCAATTAGATGGCCAATTCCATTTGCTTGGGAAGAATTAATTGAAGATACAGAAGGAAGAGCAGAGCAAATTTTGCTAACATTTTTTATGAACAAGACAGAAATTTCAGGATTGAGAGAGGGTGGTTTGTTGGCTTACTTTCTTTGCAGCATAATGAATTCCTTGTGCAGGTGAGAATACTTGAGACTCTATGACTCCAACACAGTTGTAGGATCCTTGTTCTTGGTTGGTACTGCTGGGAAATGACATTGATTTTTTACGTGAGGCAGGGAATATGAGTAAATTCCTGGGAACTAGGAAAGGAAATGGCGGAGACAATGTTGAGTATTGAGAAAAAGACAGAAATCTCCCCAAACACTTCTTGGCCTTTCTTCAGTGCTCTTAGTCATTGACAAAGGAAAATGACAATATTATCTCTTAGTTCCTTCTAATGTCCTAGGGTTCAACAGTAGACATTAATGAGTTATATCTATAACAGCTAGGATTTGGTCTTATATTCAATTGGTCAACTAGCTTTTATTGAGGCCTACTGTACATTTAAGAAGTTCACCTGCCTAGGCCACAAGAAACATAGGTTCCAACAGGAAACAGAGTATGCACATCATGCGTTTGCTAGAAAATGTACAGCCGAATTTTGATGCAACAGGAGTTTGGAGAGCAGACAGCACCTGCTTTTCCAGAGCCATCAAGGAAGCTTTAATGAAGATGACAACACTGAATGCCTGATAAATTTTAAATAGTTTGGAAGAAGAAAGTGGGCATTGCAGGGTAGAGATGGGGACAATTTGGAGAGAGAGAACAAAAACATAAGTTGCTGAGGAGAGCATGAACCAAGTGTGTGTGTGTAGCTTGTAGATGTGTATGTGTGTGTGCTTAAGTGTTTGGTGAGGAGGGAGTGAGGCAGGAGATGTGTAAACATGCTAGGACAGAAAATCCATATTTTCCCCCCATAGCTACAAAATAAGGCCATTTTGTGTCTTTCCTATCTGACCTGTACTGGGCATTTATGGCACTGATAATCAAATTTCCATAGTTAGGGAGAACATGAATTCTACAGATGCCTTTTCTTAACACACACAGACTTTCCACACCCATTCTTAACCACAGAAAATGCTGTATTAATTTGATTCAGGAACACCTTTCATGATAATATCTTTCCAAAACACACAAACTTAGAGCCTGTCTCCTGTTTCTTCCTTTGATGTATCAACCTCATGGCACTGATGGAAAAGCAGACTCCACTGCAGGCTCAAGAGCCCTACTCCCATTCCTCTGTCTCCTTCACATTTAACATTTTCCTTCCCTGCTCCAAGTGGCAATTTCAACTTCCTTCTTCCTGTGAACTATACCTTTTTACTTTATCTGAAGAAATAGTATCTGTGCAGCTGACTTTAAAGGAAATCATGTATCCCACCTTCCTCCTGACCTCTTCCTGACACAATCTCAATAACTGGTACCACAGAGGTGCCTGTATCTGTTCTGTGGAGTCTCCATAACTCTGGGCTTTGCTCTGGAAAGGGACATTGACTAATGAGAAGCTAGACTCTGAATAGTGACCATAAGTGAAATTAGATTTCAGAGAAAAGGAGAGGCCAGGTTAGGATAAAGTGAATAGGAAAATCTATATGGAAAAGTGGGATCTGAAGTGCATTTGCAAGCTGATGGGAATTCTAGATAGTTGTTAAAGGGGAGAATGGAGTGCATGATGGATATTTTGACAGTGCTTAGAGTGTTGATACATCAGATGACGTATTGCACTTGGCAAATCTGCTGCAAAAGACCTCTTTCAAGTGCTGAAGAGCAAAGACGTCTCCTTGAAGACTAAGGTGCATCTAACCCAAGCCATGGTATTTTCAGTCATCTCATATGCATGTGGAAGCTGGACAATGAATAAGGAAGACTGAAGAAGAGTTGATGCTTTTGAGTTGTGGTGCTGGAGAAGAATGCTGAAAATACCATGGACTGCTAAAAGAACTAACAAATCTGTCCTGGAAGAAGTGCAACTGGAATGCTCCTTGGAAGTGAGAATGGCCAGACTTGGTCTTACCTAGTTTAGTCATATTGTCAGAAGAGACCATTCTCTGGAGAAGGGTATCATGCTTGTTAAAGTGGAGGGTCAGAGGAAAAGGGGAAGGTCCTCAATGAGATGGATTGACACAGTGGCTGCAGTGATCGGCTCAGGTATAGCAGGGATTGTGAGGCTGGCACAGGACTGGGCAGTTTTTTGTTCTGTTGTCCATAGGGTTGCTATGAGTCAGAGCTGACTGGACAGCACCTAACAACAACAGGACTTTGATCGTACAAAATTGGATGAGGCCAGTATCAAGTAGAAATGGATTTCCCTGCAAAGTTCTTAGCTCAGACTCTGAGTTTGAAGGACGTGTTAACTAGGTTTCCTTCTCTTATTTCCCATTCCCTACTGGATTCACCATAACATCACCATCAAGCTTTAAAGAGATTTCATTTAGTAAAGGAAGCACTTTCCTAATTCTGCTCTTTTCCTAAATCTGACTGTTGGTGAACAGCCCTTTGCCCCCTCTTTTTACCTCCCCAGGGCATTTTTCCCCCCTCCAGGCTGATAGATTCCCTAAATATAAGAAGGAAAGGGAATGGCTAAAGAGTTGTCGGTTGTATATCTTCAATGTCTGGACAGGCAGAAAGTGAGAGCCTGACTCAGTTAAGAAGAGCACGGATGGGGAAGGGGGTGTGGTTGGTATGGTTTTAGGAGAAGATGGTGTTAAATCAAGCTCATAATTTCCAAAGTGCCACCACACAATATCAGCTCTAAACAAGTCTGTGGTAAATTTTTAAGAGAACATTTTAATGACAAAATGACCATCTTTGAGATTATCGTGCAAGTAATTGAGTAAAATTCCCTGGTGAAAAATGTTTAGCGTCAAGTTCTTGAGAATGCTTCCTCCTCTTTGTTCCCTAGTGGACAAAAGCACAAACAGTCTCTAATCACATGAAATACAACTCTCCTTCCCAGCCTGTAATTATGGTGGGGACCCAGAGAGATGCTAGTTAAGGACTCTGTCAACCTGTCCATTAAAAGAGCTGAAGGTATGTGGGGGCTGCCCATGTTTTCTTTCTTTCATTTTTTACTTCCTCTGAAAGAGTTCAGATCACAACCATTTCCAGCGAAGCTGAAACTTTGACATAGATTGTCAGTGGGGAGTGAATTATAGTCAACCAACTTTATAACACTTAAAAACAAAATGAATACTGCTTTGATTTGGAGGATGACCAGATTATCTCTCTGACCCTTTTTATTTCCAAAATTCCTGCTGATTTGGAGACTGGGTTCATATTTGCGTTCAAGTTGCCAGAGAAAACAGAGGGGATTGGTCTCTTGCTTTGAGGTGACAGGGAAACAAAACTCCAGGGTTTCATGCCTAGCTAAGGAATTAATTTATCCCCCACCCCCTTTCTGTACTGTGCTTCTATTGGTTGCCAACAGTCCTCAACATGGGGGTAATGCCAGGTTTTCAAATGAAATGTTCCTCAATTAAAGGAAAAAAAAAAAAAAAGCAATCTGAATGCCAAGGATTATTATTCAAAAGAATTTCTCCTTCTGTTCTTTTCAATTAAAATTGCTTCTATTCTAGACCCAAATGGGGAATTTTTTAAAAAGAAAAGGACAGAGAACAGGGCTAGAATGGGCTCCACAAACAGACTAACCTATGGTCACTCTGGGCCTCAGTGTTACCCAAGTGAGAAAGCAAAAACAATGGGCAGAAGTAAAATGGTAAAACTCTTGTAACAAATGGAAAAAAAAAAAATAGATAACTCATTATGAAAGATGCAAAGAGCCCGCTCAGACCTTTTGGGTTATGCTTTGATTGACTGTGTCCTTTTTAAAAACTTCAAGTCGCTCTATGTCTACCTAGTGAAGTATGAACTCCTCATCCTAGTGGGCCTTCTGAACAACCTCAGGGACGGCCCCCACCTGCCTTTTCAGCCCAATATCCTGCTGCTGCAGTACTTGTATCCTATGCATCCCTTAAACTAATTTCTTCATAATTCCTGGCCCCAAATTCCCCACCTAGAGCGGTTTTGTTTCCCTGTCACCTCAAAGCAAGAGACCACCTTTGTCCCTGCTGCTTTGCTTGCCTGTGACACTTTTCTCTCACCCCCACCCCATCGAGCTCTGTTGAATCCCAACCCATTGTTTAGGCCCTACTTCAAATCTTTTTCATGTAACATTTCCTGATTCAACCAACTCTAACTCCCGTCTTTCTCCTCTGAATCCCTCCTGTACTTCACTCATTCTCCCTTGACAGTGTGTATATTTGTGTTTCTATCTTATTTCTTTTCTATGTTGGAAAGTTATGGCTCACTTACATTTATATAATCATTAGAGCAAAGTCTAAAGACTTTGTTGCATATTCTAGTATGATAGACCATTTTTTTTTTTTCCTACATTGAGGAATGTTCTGATATCCTTTAACTTTTAATGGATTTCAGTGAAAATAGAGGATCAATTCTAATGAGAATCAGGGAGAGAAAACTGCTCATTCTTTGAACAATTTCAGGATCTGGACACATGTCTTTACTACATTGTTTTTAATTATTATAATTGTTTAATTGGTAGCAAAGTGGTTAAAGCATTTGACTGCTAACCAAAAAGATTGGCTGTTTAAACCCACCAGCCGCTCCCCAGAAGGAAGATGGGGCAATCTACTTCCATAAAGATTTACAGCCTCAAAACCCGATGGGGGTCACTATGAGTCAGAATCAACTTGATGGCAATGGGTTCTTTTTTTTTTTTCTTTCTTTCTTTATATATATATATATATATATATATGTGTGTGTGTGTGTGTGTTGTTGTTGTTGTTGTTGTTAGGTGCTATCAGTCAGCTCCAACTCATAGCGACCCTATGTACAATGGAACAAAACATTGCCTGGTTGTTGGCTATCCTCATAATCCTTGCTTGAGCCCATCATTGCAGCCACTGTGTCTCCATCTTATTGAGGGTCTTCCCTTTTTTGCTGACTCTCCACTTTACCAAGCACGATGTTCTTCTCCAGGGAATGGTCCCTTCTGACAACATGACCAAAGTAGGTGAGACGATGTCTGGCCATTCTCACCTACAAGGAGCATTCTGGCTGTACTTCTTCCCGACCAGATTTTTTTGGTTCTTCTGGAAGTCCATGGGATTTTCAATATTCTTTGCCAACATGAAAATCCAAAAGCATCAACTCTTCTTCAGTCTTCCTTATTCATTGTCTATCTTTCACATCCATATGAGTTGATTGAAAATACCATGGCTTGGGTTAGGTGCACCTTAGTCTTCAAAGTGACCTCTTTGCTCTTCAACACTTTAAAGAGGTCCTTTGCAGCAAATTTGCTCAGTGCAATAAGACATCTGATTTCTTGACTGCTGCTTCCATGAGTGTTGATTGTGGATCAAAGTAAAATGAAATCTTTGAAGACCTCGATCTTTTTCCCATTTATTGTGATGCTGCCTAGTGGTCTAACTGTGAGGATTTTCATTTTCTTTAAGTTGAAATGTAATCCACATTGTAGACTGCAGTCGTTAATCTTCATTAGTAAGTACTTCAAGTTATCATTACTTTCAACAAGCAAGGTCATATCATCTGCATATCATGGGTTGTCAATAAGTCTTGCTCAAATCCTGATGCCATGTTCTTCTTCATATGGTCCAGCTTCCCACTTTAGTAGCTCAGCATATAGATTGAATAAGTATGGTGAAAGGACACACCCTTAATGTACACCCTTCCTTATTTTAAACCTTGCAGTATTCCTTTGTTCTTTTTGAACAAACGACAGCCTCCTTGTCTATGTACAGGTTCCTCATAAGCACAATTTAGTGTTCTGGATTCCCATTCTTCACACTGTTATCCATAATTTGTTATGATCCACATAGTTGAATGCTTTTGCATAATCAATAAAACACAAGTAAACATTTTTTTCTGGTATACTTTGCTTTCAGCCAAGATCCATCTGACATCAGCGTTAATATCCCTCATTGCATGTCCTCTACTGAATCCAGCTTGCATTTCTGGAAGCTCCCTGTGAACATATTGTGGCAACAGTTTTTGAATTATCTTCATCAGGATTTTACTTGTGTGTGATATTAATGGTATTGTTTGATAATTTTCACATTCTGTGGGATTACCTTTCTTTGGAATGTGTACAAATATGGATCTCTTCCAGTCATTTGGCCAGGTAGCTGTCTTCCAAATTTCTTGGCATAGAAGAGTATCTCCAGTGTGGCATCCATTTTTTGAAACATCTCAATAGATATTCCATCAATTCTGGAATTCCTTTTTGCCAATTCCTTCAGTGCAGCTTTGACTTCTTTCAATACCATTGGTTCTTGATCATATGTCACCTCCTGAATAGTTGCACATTGACCATTTTTTTTTTTGGGGTACAGTGTATATAAAAATAAAAAAAACCCCAAACTCACTGCCATTGAGTTGATTCCAACCCATAGTGACCTTCACTGGGTTTTTGATGCTGTAAATATTTACAGAAGTGGATTGCCCCATCTTCCTTCTGGGAAGCAACTGGTAAATTTGAACACTGACCTTCTGCTTAGCAGCCAAATGTCTTTCCACTATGCCACCAGAGATTCTACAAGGGGTGTGTGTGTGTGTGTGTGTGTGTGTGTATGTGTGTATAAAACACATGTCCATATATGTATACATAACACACTTGTGTGTGTGTGTATATATATGACACACTTGCCAATTCAACGTTTTTCTAGTGTATAATTTAGTGACACCAATTACATTAATTATATTTTGCAACCATTACCAACTACCCATTGTCAAATTTCCCATCACCAGAAACAGGAACTCAAGTCTTCCTAAACAATGACTCCCCCATTGCCCTCTTTTCTGTCCCTTGTAAACACTAGTGAACTTTGGTCTTTTGTTGGTGTTTTGAAAATTTGTGACCAGAGAACCAGGCCTCTTGTTCCCCAGGGAGATTCACAGTTTACATACAAATATAACTGGAAGAGAGATAACAAGTGATTTAAATTCACACTAAATACCAGATATAAATTATTTGTTAAGAACGCATTTTGATGGAGGTCTCTGGATATCTAGAGTGAAAGGGAAAGAGGGAACAGAGAAGGTGCAGGATTTGGGGTCATTGATAAATAAATTATATTTTTCACAGTTTAGCCTTGGGCCAGGTTGGATGAGAAGTTCCTTAAATTGATACTCACTGCCATTGAGTCGGATCTGACTCATAGCGACCCCTCCTTGGATTTCCGAGGCAGTATCACCACGGAAGTAGATTGCCCAACCTTCCTTCTGAGGAGTGGCGGGTGGGTTTGAACCACCAGCCCTCTGGTTAGCAGTCAAATGCCTTAGGCACTGTGCCACCAGAGCTCCCCACCAGCAGAATTGTTGCTGTTATGTGCAGTCGAGTCAGACCTGACTCATAATGACCCCTCCTTGGGTTTCCGAGGCAGTATTACTACGGAAGTAGATTGCCTCATCTTCCTTCTGAGGAATGGCTGGTGGGTTTGAACCGCAAGCCTTCTGGTTAGCAGTCAAGTGCCTTAGGCACTATTCTACCAGAGCTCCCGGCCAGCAGAGTTGTTGTTGTTGTTGTTGTTATGTGCCGTGGAGTCGGCCCCGACTCATAGCGACCCCTCCTTGGGTTTCCGAGGCAGTATCACTACGGAAGTAGGATTGCCCAACCTTCCTTCCGAGGAGTGGCTGGTGGGTTTGAACCACCAGCCGTCTGGTTAGCAGGCAAGTGTCTTAGCCACTATGAACTTTAAATCTATCCTGCCCTTTTCCCAATTCAGGCAAGTTCTGAATTCTCTGGGCATGGCTTGACTGGATGCTACACAAGACCTTGAGTTAATATTTAGTAAAAGGTCTCTGATAGTCTACCCTGTGTTTGATTAATTGAAGAGTCCTGTGTGGCACAAATGGTTAAACACTTGACTACTGGGCAGAAGATCAGTAGTTCAACCCCACCCAGAGGTGACTTGGAAGATAAGCCTGGCAGTCTGCTTCTGAAAGGTCACACCATGGAATCACTATGGGTGGGGATTGAGTCCACAGTAACTAACAACACCAGCTTCATTCATTTACTTGACAATTTTGATCATTATGAAAATAAAAATGTCTCAATTGTTTCTAACCTTAGTAAACATTAACAGAAAGAGATTTTGTCTGGCAAGAGATGGAAGAAGAAAGAAATTCCAAGGCTGTTTGCCACCAAAGGGAGAGAGAAAAAAATAAAATCTCATTTTGCTTTGGGCTGCCTGACCCTACCCCACCCCCAAAGAAAATCTTATGTCCTCATTTCCCATAAGTACACCGTTTGCCTGTCTTGTCCTCATTGTCTGCGCTTCCTTCCTTCTGTCAAGCCCCTCCCCCCCAATTCAATTTCATATTGAACTCCCTCCCACTTTCCCTTGTTCTAACCCAGAGGAGATAGAGAACAGCTGGTCACCATCTTCCTTATGATAACCCTTCATATGGTGTAATTTTATTTCCTTAAATTAATGACAGCATGTTGGGTGCCTTCCATCCCAGACACATTTTAATAGATGCTTTTAACATATGGAGGGCTGGAGGAGAGAAAACAATGATTGTGTTGTGTTTGGGCACATCTTAGATTTGAACATGGTAAAACCTCAACAAAGCTGGGCTTTTCTGATTGGCGAGAATATAGGGGAATTTACATATCATGCTAGGTAAAGCAGAGGGTCAGCAGGAAATAGAGGAAGACCTCAACAAGATGGCTTGACACAGAGGCTGCAACAACGGGATCAAACATAGCAACTACTGTGAGGATGGTGTAGGATTGGACAGTGTTCCTTTCTGTTCTTCACAGGGTTGCTATGAGTTAGAATTGACTCAGCAACAACACATCTCCAGAGCTTTTGTCAGTAGTCGGGATGGTGTCACCCAGTGTTGTGGGCTCTGGGGAGATGTATCATGAAAACCAAATTCACTGCCATCGAGATGGATCCGACTCATAGCAAGCCCTCCTTGTGTTTCTGAGGCGGTATCTCTACGGAAGTAGATTGCCCAGTCTTCCTTCTGAGGAGTGGCTGGTGGGTTTGACTGGTTAGCAGTCAAATGCCTTAGGTACCATGCTACCAGAGCTCCTGATGTATCATGGGTTGTCCTAAAATCATCCATTGCATGTCAACTCACTTCCAACTCCTGGTGACCTAGCATGCTGGAAAGTGGAACTGCTCTATAGGGTTTTTTTTTTTTTTTTTTCCCCTGTAATCTTTATGGAAGCAGATCACAGGCCATTGTTCTGTGGGGCCATTGGGTAGGATTGAACCACCAATGTTTAGGTTAGCAGCTGATTGCAAACAACTTGCACCATCCAAGGAACTTACTCACTGCTGTTGAGTGGGATCCGACTCAGTGACCCTTCCTTGGGTTTCTGAGACAGTATCACCACAAAAGTAGATTGCCCAACCTTCTTTCCAAGGAGTGGTTGGTGGGTTTGAACCACAAGCTTCCTGGTTAGCAGTCAAATGCCTTAAACACTATGCCACCAGAGCTCTCCCAGAGACCTTGTTCTACTGCAAACCCTGCTTGTTCATCTGGGTTCAATTATTTCCTAAGGTGATAATGTTGCTGTCATGATGTATGAGTCCCACGATAAGAAAAATATTTTTTTCCCTTTCTGTTGGCTAATACTCTCTGTTCTCAAGGTAGGAAAAATGCATTGGTAAGTTTTGGTTACTCATGGAGTCCTTCTCATAAGCTATGGCAGTATCAGGGAAGGGAGAGGTATGCTTAGGAAAATAGAGAGTAAACTATTTTCTAAGTTTCCCAAACTTGGAATATTAGCATTTCACACTCCCCACTCCTCCACATTCAATCATCAAAATCTTTCTTTTTTTTTTTAACTCGAAATTTTAATATTCATTTTGTGGATTAAATGGTTTAACTGTTTTCAAAGTTATCTGAGTTGCAAAAGTGGTCTACCCTTCCCTCTTATTTTCCATTAATTAATTCTTGTATTTCCTCTATTTAATCTTGGTTGTCCCAGACAGACAGGCAGAAAGCATGAGGAACTTTTTTCTTGCATCTGTAGTGGAAGCATTAGAAGCAAACAATAGCTGTTCTAGATCTGTCAAAGTCTTTCAACGCATCTTTCCAGAATTCTCCCTGCCTTGGCTACAGCCACCATCTTAGACCAAGTTTTCATTATTTTGCTCCTAAAGTTCTGCAGAAACTTCCTAAATGATCTCCCCTTCTCTGGGATTTTTGAAAGATTTTCTTTGGTTTTAACTCATATCCATTCAGATTCTCATCTCTCTGTCTCTGTCTCTGACTTTGTCTCTCTCTCTCTTTTGCCCTCTCTGTTTCTCCTTTGCTTCTAATCTTTTGGCTTAAGCAGATTCTGGCCATATTGCTTTCCTGTCCTAAGTGTGGAATGTAGAGTTTGTATTGCAGCTCTACCAAGTACTAGCTAAATTATCTTGGGCAAGTTTTTGAATCTCTCTCTGCCTCAATTTCCTTATCCGTACAATAAAGAAGTTGAAGTATGACTCACTGTTGTTGGCTGAATGATGGCTTTGCAAAAGATATCCGCATCCTAGTGCCAGGAATCTATGAATATTATTTTATATGGAAAAAAAAAAGATGACTTTGCATATGGGAGTAAGTTAAGAATCTTGAGAAGGTAAGGATATCTTGAATTATCCTGATGGCCCTTATCCACAGATCCTTATAAAAAGGAGTCAGAGGGAGATTATAGACAGAAGAGGAGAAGGCAAAGTGACCATGAAGGCAGAGATTGGAGTGATTTTGCCACAAGCTAAGGAATGCTGGCGGTCACGAGAAGCTGGAAGAGGCAAGGCCCAATTCTGTTCTAGAGCCTCTGGAGTAAGTACAGCCCTTCTGGCACCTGATTCCAGCCCAATGAAACTGAGTCACACAGTGGCAACCAGACTTGTGAGAGAATACATTTCTCTTCTTTTAAGTGGTAATTTGTTAAAGTAGCCACAGAAAACTATTATCCTTAGCTTTCCTTCAACAATGTCTGTCTCCTGAAGTCTTTTGATTCTTCAAGGATAGATTCAAATGCCATTTCTTTCATGAAGACCTTGGATGTGTCAGGGAATGAAATTTCTTTTTCTGAATTGCTACATTGCTTTCAGTATACCTATTCTAACTCTTCCTATTTTCTGCTTATATTATAAATTCTTGAGAGCAGAATCTGTATGTTACCTACTGCATATTTTTTTATCCTTTCCTTGATGCCTGTTCTCATGCCCTACTTGTAGTTGAAACTCCAAAATTAGTGTTAACCTTTTCATGGGTGACAGTACACTTGGTGTTTTGGTGTAAACATCAGGAGGGGAAGGCAGAGGATGTCAAGAGCAAGTCACTGGTTTGGGCCATGGCCAGAGGCTATGTATAGGGCAAGAGGAGGTCAGACAGTGAGTTCAGCCAGGAAACTTCAACTAGGGGCTCCATCTGTACCAACATAGTGCCCAGCACATAAAAGGTACTGAAGAAATGAATGAGTACAGCAGAGATGTACAATGCCTAACATTTGCAATCCATTTATTATCATCCATTTCCAAACACTCTCCAGTTATGCTCTCATATTTGATCTCAAAATGCCAAACTGAAATGAAGAATTGGGCATATGTTATTATTCTCACTCTACAGGCTTGGAAGTTACATGTTTCAGAGACCTGACCAAGGTATTGTATTGCTACATACTATGATGGATTTTTTTTTCCCCAGTTTCTAACACATTGATTCTGACTCATGGTGATATCATATGTGTCAGAGTGGAATTGTGCTCCATAGAGTTCAGTGGATGATCTTTTGGAAGTAGATCTCCAGGCCTTTCATCCAAGGTGGCTCTATACCTGAATCACCAGCATTTCAGTTAGCAGCACAGTGTGTTAACCATTCACACCCTCACAGATAAAAAAGGGATAGAAATAGCCCTGGCTGTCTGTGAGCTCATCCTCTGACAGAAGGGTGACAAGAAAAAAACAACCATTGGCATGTGGTATTATATTGTGATACCTACTGTAATGGAGGTGTGCCAGGAGAGCACCGTCTGCCTGGATGAGGGACACGTTCTAAGAATAGGACTGCTTGAGGTGAGGCTTAAAGAATAAAGCGGAGCAAGAGCAAGAACTCAGGAATCTCCACTCCAAAATTACTATTTCTTTTGGAGCAGAAGCTCAAACTCCAAATTGTTTTCTAATTTGTAGTTCAAAATCATTCTGTAGGTGCACTCTTTGTGTTATGGGAAAAGGCCACTGACATCTATAAATACACAGGTAACATTCTCACATAAAATTCATGGCAGAATTGTGGTGACAGAAAGGTCTCCCTAAGGCTGGCCCCCCTTTTTAACCCTAGCTGCAGTCTTCAGAGCTGCTGGTTTGAGAGACAGCCTTTATAGGCTGGGCTCCAGCTGGTGTGTTTCTGTTTGCTGGATCTGGGTAGCTGCAGTCTGAGCTGGTGAGACAAAGGGATGAATGGTCTGAGGTCTGGAAAGGTGGGAAAAGGAAGGCGGGCAGAGGAGGGGCTGAGTGCCGGGGTGACTGACTAATTGCTTTGTTCTGTGGCAGGAGGGTTTTCAGCAACAACAACAACAGCTACTTGAAGACCCATTGCTTAAGTGCTTTTCATCATCATTACCTCCTGTCATTAGTCCCATCAGCTGCTTCCATCAGCTCATTGCTAGGCAGGGTCCATGGAGTGTCACAAACTCCTCTTGTTTGTGGCTATCTCTCTCTGCCTTCATCTGGAGCCAGGCCCCGCTCCTCTAAGCTCTCTATTTTTTTTTTTTTCTGGTTGTTGGTGGCCAACCTGTTCCTATATTTCATGGGTCCATCTGTTCCAGGGCCTGCTGGCAACTGCCACTGGCCATTTGCGCTTCACCTATGAGATTAATGGAGGAGTTATGTCTGTTGCTGTCCTATGCAAACTATTCAGTGGGTGACTCCCACCTTGCTCTATGACCAGTGTTGCATCTTAATTGGGTTAGGCTCCGGCTGTGCCTGGGTCTCAAGTGGACCCAGGAGGGGGTTGTTTTCTCTAGGGACCCTAGAAAGAATAGATCTTTCTTTCTTCAGTCTTAGTAAACCAGTTGTCATTATGTTGACTGATTCATAGCAACCCCATGCGTATCAGAATAAAACCATGCTCCATAGGGTTTTCAGTGGCTGATTTTTTGTTAGTAGATTGCCAATCTTTCCTTCTGAGATACCTCTGTTGTTGTTGTTATTGGCTGTTGAGTAGGACCCGACTCGTAGCGACCCCTCTATGGGTTTCAGAGGCAGTATCACTACCAAAGTAGATTGTCCAAACTTCCTTCTGAGGAGTGGTTGGTGGGTTTGAACTGCCAGCCTTCTGGTTAGCAGTCAAGTGCCTTAGGCACTATGCTGCCAGAGCTCCTTGAGATACCTCTGGGTACACTCAATTGTCCAGACTTTCTATTGGCAGTTGAGAGTTGAGTATATTAACCACGTTAATGGTTTGTTTTCACTGCCAGGGATTCCTTAGTCCTAGTAAACACAAGAAAACCAAACCCAATGCCATCAAGTCAATTTTGACTCATAGCAACCCTATAAGGTAGAGTAGAACTCCCCCATGGGATTTCCAATGCTGTAAATCTTTATAGAAGCAGATTGCCTCATCTTTCTCCCATAGAATGGTTGGTGGGTTTGAACCAACAACCTTTTGGTTAGCAGCCAAATGCCTTAAAACTGTGCCACCAGAACTCCTCTTTCAGTCCTAGCAGTCCTATGCTATATAAAGACCTCTGTTTAATTATACTGAGAGGTAACAATGCTAGAGACAATGTTATCATTTCTATCCTACATATGGGAAAATTAAGCCTCAGGAAAGCTGACTTCATTCAGACACATTGGCAATGACATCAAGTTTTATGACCTTAAGTTTGTATCCAGAAGACACCTTGTGTGCCCAGTTACTTTATTCCCATTAAGCCTTGTGGGAGAATGATACAAACGAGAGGTTTAGAATCAAATGGAATAAGCTAATTCTACTTTTGATATATAGTAGGTGAATGATATTTTTATAAATTACTTAGCTTCTTTGTTGTTGTTGTTATGTGCTGTCAAGTCAGACCCGACTCATAATGACCTTTCCTTGGGTTTCCGAGGCAGTATCACCACGGAAGTAGATTGCCCCATCTTCCTTCCTAGGAGTGGCTGGTGGGTTTGAACCACCAGCCTTCTGGTTAGCAGTCAAGTGCCTTAGGCACTACACTA
>NW_006921600.1:18814429-18820324 GCF_000298275.1 Orycteropus afer afer | reverse complement strand
GCTTGTTCCCCAGCCACGGTGCACAGTCCGCGCAGTCCCTGGCTAGCAGGGTGATTTTTAAGTTAATTCTTAGGTCCTACCACCAGTCGGGGATCTCCGAGCTGCCTGTACTGTCAGGGTCACTCAGTTTGCTGTCAGACTGCAGCTCCGTATGTCTCCTTTTGTTGGTATTTTCACGCAAATTCTTCTGCTAGTTGGGGTTTAGTCCAATTCTGTACTCTTCCCTTCAAGGCTCAGGGGTCCAAGATTATCTTCTGTGTCTGTGTTAATTGGTTTCTCTTTTCTTTTTTGAGGAGGGTCTGTGCAATCCTTCTGCCTAGTCCGCCATCTTGCCAGAACCTCTCAAAATTGAGATTTTTATCTACCTCATTAGCATTGTAGAAAAAATGAAGTGAGATAATGTAGGAAACATGCCTAGTGCAGAACATTCAATAAATGGTAGCATTAATCTAGTCCACAATAGTTAATAATAAGATTATAATTGGGAAATATTACTGGGTTTCTAGGACATTGTTTTATTTGAATTCTTTTATTTTAATTGCTGGTCTTTCTTTACTATTTGTACTTGTGTGCCAATCAGGATAAGTTGGGTTATGCCATAGTAACAAATGATCCCTGAGTTTTAATGGCTTACGACAAAACCAAAAAACAAACCAGTTGCCGTTGAGTTGATTCCAACTCATGGCAACCCAAATTGTGCAGACTGGAACTGCTCCACGGGGTTTTTGAGGCTGTGACTTTCAGCAAGCAGATTGTCAGGCCTTTTTTCCAAGGTGCCTCTGAGTGGGTTTGAACTGCCAGTCTTCCAATTAGTAGTCAAGCACTTAACTACTTGCACCACCCAGAGATTTCAAAGGTGTATTTCTCCCTCCATGTTTTTCATCCATATCTTGAGGTGATTGGGGCTCTGCCCCATGATCATCTTTACTCTAGGACTGAGGCTAAAGGAGCACTCCCTGGCTGCAATACTCTTGCTAGTGGATGCAGAGGGAAAAGACATGGTGGGTCACAGACTGGGTCTGACAGGCTTGGTTTGGAGGCTACCAATCACTCCCACACACATTATCTTGGTCAAAGCAAGTCATGTCACTACTGAGCTCAAACATGTAGTCCTGTAGGCGTAGTGCCTAAGGCATTTAACTGCTATCCAGAAGGTTGGAGGTTCAAACCCTTCAGCCACTCCTCGGAAAGAAGGTTGGGCAATCTACTTCCTTAGTAATACCGCCTCAAAAGCGGGGGTCGCTATGGGTCAGGACTGACTCGATGGCAGTGAGTTTGGTTTTTGGTTGAGTAGCGTAACCTCAGAAGGAGGGGCACTGCAGTGAAGGAAACAGGACATTTAGCAAAGAGTAATACAATCTGCTCCAAATTGTAAATGAGGCTGCAATTGATTTCAATGCTCTTAAAACTTACTGATTTTTGGTCTTGTCTTATGTACTAGTCAGATTGGCTTAGGGATATTTAGGTTTGTTTTTGTCAGTTTTGATGAACCCATATATTGCCTAAAATAGCAAAATATACTTAGACCTAGTAAAAACATTTTCATTACTGGAATTCCTGGAGGAAAAATAACTTTGTTATTGCATGTCTAAAGTGTCTAGCTCCAACTCTCTCTTTTTTTTTTTTTTGAAGTAATTGTTTTTGTAATGCTATTTTTGATAATGTGATATTTCTTCAGAATGTAATGATTGTGTTATAGTAGAAAAGTATGCATTTTTTATGTTATTACTCAGAAATCTGAAGTGCAATAGCTTTTTATTTCCAGATAGGGGAAGGCGAGATGCATCAGAAGATTGCCCCTGTGAACTTAATTTTCCCTATTCATACATCTCTGCCTCCATCTCGATTGTAGCTTTTATTTTTGTTCTGAATTATTTTAGAGTCATTTATTTACTTATAACAGCCTGCTGCTAGATTGTCAGTTCCTGGAGGGCAGCGACTGTTCCTTTCTCATCTCTATGTCTCTCTTGGTTTTATTTAAATACCTGGCACTGCTTTAAATAAGGTTTCTTGAATTGAATTGGCTGGAAGCAAGAATTACACAATTTCTCACTGTTTCTCAGGTAAGAATCTGTAAGAATGTTTTCTCCTCTGTAGAAAAGATAATCTGCGCCTTCTGCGCCCAGTGCCGACTATGCAAGTTGGATGCTAATATATATATATTATATAATATATATATATATATTTATTTATTTATTTTTTCTTCCATTCTTATCCCACCAAACATTTGTTTGTGCAGGCCACATTTAGAGACATTCTACCCATCTGTGTTTTGTAAGGTGAGTTGAACTTGGTAGGGAGAAAACTGGGAGAGAGGGTGGTTTGCGCGGGAAGTCACAAGCAATTGCAAAATGAGAAGAGAATTGTATACCTTGTTATTTGGGGGGTGCCATTAGGTGCCATTGAGTCAGTTTCGACTCATAGTGACCTCACATAAAATAGAATGAAACACTGTCTGGTCCTGTGCCATCCTAAAAATCTTTGCTAAGCTTGAGCCACCATTGCAGCTACTGTGTCAGTTCATCTCATTGATGATCTTCTTTTTTGCTGACCATCTGCTTTACCAAGGCTGATGTCTTTCTCCAGGAGCTGGTCTCTCCTGATAACATATCCAAAGTATGAGAGGTGAAGTCTTTCCATCCTTGCTTGTAAGGAGCATTCCAGTTGGACTTCCTCCAACATAGAATTGTTTGTTCTTTTAGGAAGTTGTTCTCTGTCAACATCACATTTCCAATACATCAGTTCTTCTATGGTTTTTCTTATTCATTGTCCAACTTTCATATGCATGTAAGGCCATTGAAAAGACCATGGCTTGGGTCAGGTGCACCTTAGTCCTCAAAGTGACATCTTTGCTCTTTAATGCCTTAAAGAGGTCTTTTGCAGCAGATTTGCCTGATGCAATATGTGTTTGATTTCTTGACTGCTGCTTCCTTAGGTGTTGATTGTGGATCCTAGTAAAATGAAATCCTTGACAACTTCAATCTTTTCTCCGTTTATTATGATGTCGCTTATTGGTCCAATTGTGAAGATTTTTGTTTTCTTTATGTTGAGATATAAACCATTGCGAAGGCTGTGTGTAGTCCTCATCAGAAAGTGCTTCAAATCCTCTTCACTTTCAACAAGCAAGGTTGTGCCATCTGCATATCACAGGTCCTAATGAGTCTTCCTCCTATTCTGATGCCACATTCTTCTTCACATAGTCCAGCTTCTCAGATTATTTGCTCAGCATACAGAATGAATAAGTTTAGTGAAAGGATGCAACCTTGAAACACACCTTTCCTGATTTAAAACCATGCAGTATGCCCTTGTCCTGTTCGAACAACTGCCTTTTGGTCTGTGTAATTGTTCCTCACTTGCACAATTAAGTGTTCTAGAATTTAGTAGTGTAGTGCCTAAGGCACTTGACTGCTAACCAGAAGGCTGGCTGTTCAAACCCACTAACTACTTCTCAGTAGGAAGATGGAGCAATCTACTTCTGTAGTGATACTGCCTCAGAAACCCAAAGGGGGTCGCTATGAGTTGAGTCTGACTCAACGGCACATAATAACAGCAATGACAGAATTCTGATTCTTTGCAGTGTTATTCATAATTTCTTATGATCTACACCATCAAATACTTTTGCATAGTCAATAAAACATAGGTAAACATCTTTCTGATATTTCCTGCTTTCAGTCAAAATCCATCTGACATCAGCCATGGTATCCCTCATTCCACATCCTCTTCTGAATCTGGCTTGAATGTCTAGCAGTTTGCTGTTGATGTACTGCTACAACCATTTTTCAATTATTTTCAACAAAATTTTTCTTGTGTGTGATATTACTGATATTGTTAGATAATTTCTGCATTTTGTTTTTGCATCACCTTTCTTCAAAATAGGCACAAATATGGATCTCTTCCAGTAAGTTGGCCAGGTATCTGTCTTCCAAATTTCTTGCCATAAATGAGTAAACACTTCCAGTGTTGCATCCATTTATTGAAACATCTCAAAGGGTATTCTGTCAATCCCTGGAGGCTTCAGTGTGGCTTGGAATTCTTCCTTCAGTACCATTGGTTCTTGACCATACGCTACCTCCCCAAATGGTTGAATATTGACCAATTCTTTTTGGTACAGTGACTTTGTGTATTCCTTTCATCTTCTTTTGATGCTGTCTGCATTGCTCAATATTTTGCCAGTAGAATCCTTCAGTATTAGAACTCGAAGCTTGATTCTTTTCTTTTTTTCAGCTCAGTAAATGCTGATCATGTTCTTTCCTTTTCTAACTCCAGATATTTGCGGATTTAATTATTATACTTTGCATGTATTCTCAAGCTGCCATTTGAAATCTATTCAGATCTTTTACTTCATCATTTCTTCCATTTGCTTTAGGCACTCTCCATTGAGGAACAAGTTTCAGAGTCTCTTCTGACATCCATTTTGACTTTTCTTTCTTTCCTGTCTTTTTTAATAACAGTTTGCTTTCTTCATGCATGATGTTCTTGATTGCATACCATAATTCATTTGGTCTTTGGTCATTGGTGTTCAGTGTGTGAAATCTATTCTTCAGTTGGTCTCTAAATTCAGGTGGGATGTACTCAAGTTCATAATTTTGCTCCAATGAATTTGTTTTAATTTTCTTCAGCTTTAATTTTTTCCACACTCATCTATCTATTTGTCATACTTTGATGGCTTACATGTTGCTCTGATGTGGGAAGCTTTACCGTTGGTATTTCAAATACCAGCAGAATCACCCATGATGGCAGAGTTTCATAGGTGCTTTCAGACTAAGATAGACTAGGAAGAAGGAAGAGGTGGTCCATCTGCAACATATTTACCACTGAAAACCTTATGAATAGCAGTGAAGCATTGTCAGATATAGTGCTTGAAGAAGAACCCCTCAGGTTGGAAGGCATTCAAAATATGACTTGGGAAGAGCTGCCTCCTCAAAGTAGAGGCAACCTTAATGACATGAATTGGGTAAAGCTTTCAGCACCTTCATTGGCTGATGTGGGATGACTCAAAATGAGAAGCAACACTTGCAAAAATTCATTAATAATTGGAATATGGAATGTATGAAATATGAACCTGAAGATGGCAGAATAGGCAGAAAGACTGCAGAGACCCTCTTCAACAAAGAAAAGGGGAACCAATTAACACAGACACAGAAGATAATCCTGGACCCCTGAGCCTTGAAGGGAAGGATATAGAAGGGGACTAAACCCCAAGTAGCAGAAGAATTTGCATGAAAATACCAAAAAAGGAGACATACAGAGCTATGGTCTGGCAGTGATCCTGAGCGATCTTGATGGCACAGATAGCTTGGAGATTTCTGAGTGGTGGTAGTACTTAAGAATTAACCTAAAAATCAGCCCTGCTAGCCAGGGACTGCACGGAGGACTGCTCTGGTGGCTAGGGAATAAAAGGTGAAGCAGTGGCGAAGAGGAAGGCAAGCTGACCTGTGGAGTTTTGCCTGTCCAGAGGGTGCAGCCATTTTGAATGTTTACAAGTGGCTTGACCAGTTTGGTTATTTAAAGAGACAGCACTCTCCTATATTCCAGGGGCTTAAGAACAGGTTCTGCTTGCCAGTAACCCCAAAGACTCTCTGGAACTGCACGACTGAAAAGGTGCAACATTTCCCTTGTTACTCTTGTACCCCACACCCACTTAGTGAATGCAGGTGTGGCCATCCTCAACTCCCACCCACCTTGTGGGCCAGCAGGAACTCTATCCCAATCCATGTGCTTGGTGCCATGCCTTGCCCTCCCCCAATTTTTTTTCTCTTTCTTTTTTCTGGTTTTTAGTTTGCTTGTTATTATCTGTTTTAAAACTACTATTATTAATAATAATTTTTTCCTTTTTCTATTATTCTTTATTCTTCCCCTCTCAGGTCCTAGTTTCAGCTTTTTTTTTTTTTTTTT
>NW_006921600.1:18811677-18813519 GCF_000298275.1 Orycteropus afer afer | reverse complement strand
GGAATAACCTATGTGTCACTGGAATTCCAGAACAGGAAGAGAAAAATAAAACCACTGAGAAAATTGTCCAAGATTTGCTGGAGGAGAACTTCCCTGATACGATGAAAGATGAGAATATATCCATTCAGGAAGTCCAACAAACCCCAAACAGGATAGACTCCCAAAGAAAAACATCAAGACATATCATCATCAAACTCATCAAAACCAAACACAAAGACAGAATCCTGAAAGCAGCATGGGAAAAACAAAAAGTTACTTTCAAAGGACAGCCAGTAAAAATAAGCTCTGATTTCTCAGCAGAAACCATGCAAGTGAGAAGGCAATGGTATGGTATATATAAAACCCCAAAAGAGAAAAATCTCCAACCAAGAATTACGTACCCAGCAAAATTGTCCCTCTAACATGATGGTGAAACTAGGAGATTTCCAAATAAGCAGAAATTAAGGGAATTTGTTACAACCAGACCAACCTTACAAGAGATGCTAAAGGGAGTCCTTTGAACATAGAACCAAAAATAGCAAATAACAACTGACCATTAATACACAAGATGACATAACCCAGAAACTACAGCTATGGACATATCCAAAGTAAAATGAGCTTATAAGATTGTAATAGGGAATCAGAGACATCAGTTGGCAAGTGAGGACAACTACAAACAAAAAGAGGGAAAAGACTGTGTAGTTACAGAACTTCTAAATGGTGAGGAATTTAAGACAGTAGCAAGATAGGATGGACTGTTCTAAACTTGGGGAGAAAATTATAAATCATAGGGTAACCTCAAAGAAAAATGATAAACCTTCATATCACAATAAAAAAGAGGATAAGCACAAATATTCAGCAAATACTAAAACAATAGCAACAAAGGAAATGATAACATGATTCATAAATATAATGAACTCAGCACAGAAAATAATATGGAACAAAGAAAGCAGGGACGCCATGAAAAAACACATAACAAAATGACAGCAACCAATTCATACTTGTCAATAATTACACTGAATGTTAATGAATTAAATGCACCACTGAAGAGACAGAGAGTTGCAGATTCGAAAAGAAAACATAACCCATCAATATGTAGTTACAAGAGAAACACCTTAGAGATAAAGACAAAAATAGACTAAAAATCAAAGGTTGGGAAAAGATATAGCAAGCAAATGGCAACTGTAAGAGAGCAGGAGTGGCAATATTAATTTCTGATCAAGTTGACTTTAACAGAAAAACCACCATATGAGACAAGGAAAGACATTATATAATGATTAAAGGATCAGTTGAACATGAAGATATCACCATAATAAATATCTATGGACCCAATTAAAGAGCCCCAAAATACATAAATCAGATTTTAAAAGAGTTGAAAAGGCAAATAGATGACTCCACACTCATAGTGGGAGACTTTAATACACGACTTTCATCAAAAAATAGAACAACTGAAAAGAAACTCAACAAAAGTGCAGAAGAGCTAAACAATAAAATCCACCAACTTGGCCTTATAGACATCTACAGAGCACTTCACCCAACAGCAGCACAATATACATTCTTTTCCGGTGCACATGCAACATTTTCCATGATAGACCATATGTTAGGCCATAAAGCAAGTCTTAATAAATTTAAAAACATTGAAATATGCAAAGCATCTTCTCAGATCATAATGCTATCAAATTAGAATCAACAATAGGAAGATCAGCAGAAAAAGAGTAAACGCATGGAAACTGAACAACACCCTCCTTGAGAAAGACTAGGTAAGAGAAAAAATAAAAATTGAAATTCAAAAATTCCTTGAATCAAACGAGAATGAAAACACAACATACCAAAATCTTTGGGACACAGCAAAAGCAGTGATCA
>NW_006921600.1:18788286-18810112 GCF_000298275.1 Orycteropus afer afer | reverse complement strand
AAATCTTACCAGGGACACAAAAGACCTCTACAAAGAAAACCATAAAAAACTACTTCAAGAAACCATAAGAGATCTACATAAATGGAAGAACATCTCATGCTCATGGAGGAAGGTTGAACATTGTGAAAATGTCAGTTCTACCCAAAGCAATCTATACATTCAATGCAATCCCCATCCAGATCTCATCAACATTCTTTAGGGATGTGGAAAAGCCAATCACTAACTTTATATGGAAAGGAAAGAGACCTCGGATAAGCAAAGCACTGTTGAAGAATAAGAACAAAATAGGAGGTCTCACACTGCAGATCTCAAAACCTACTATACAGCCCCAGTAGTCAAAACTGCCTGGTATTGGTTCAATGACAGATACATAGACCAATGGAATAGAATTGAGAACCCAGGTATAGATCCATCGACCTATAGTCAGCTGATCTTTGACAAAGGGCCAAAATCCATTAAATGGGGGAAAAGAATGTTTGTTTAATAAATGGTGCTGGCAAAACTAGAGATCCATTTGAAGAAATATGAAACAAGATCAACCATACACAAGATCAAACCATACACAAGAATGAACTCCAGATGGATCAAACACTTAAATCTGAAACCTAAAACTATAGAGCTCCTCAAGGAAAAATTAGGGACAAATTTAGGTGCCCTAATATATGACATAGACTATTAAACATAACTCAAAATATACAAACAGCAGAAGAGAAACAAAATGATTGAGACCTTCTAAAAATTAAACTTTTATGTGCTTCCAAAGACTTCCCCAAAAGAGTCAAAAGAGAACCTACAGATTGGGAAAAAATATTTGATAATGACATATCTGACAAGGGACTTATCTCTAGAATTTATAGAAAACCCCAAAACCTCAATAACAAAAAGACAAACAATCCAATAAAAAAAAATGGGCAGAAGACATGAATAGACACTTCACCAAGGAAGATATTTAAGCAGCCAACAAACATATGAAGAAATGCTCATGATCATTAGCTATTAGAGAGATGCAAAGAAAAATAACAATGAGATACCATCTTGCTCCAGCACTAGTAGCAAAGTTCAACAAGACAGAAAATAAATGCTGGCGAGGTTGTGGAGAGATTGGGACTCTCATACACTCTTGGTGGTACTGTAAAATGGTACAACCACTGTGGAAAGCAGCATGGTGATTTCTTCAAAAGTTGGAATTAGAAATACCATTTGACCCAGCCGTTCCATTACTAGGTATATATCCTAAAGAAGTGAGAGCCATGACAAGATCAGACATATGCACACCATGTTCATCGCAGCACTATTTACAATAGCCAAAAGATGGAAACAACCTAGGTGTCCATCAACTGAGGAATGGATAACCAAAGTATGGTACATATACACAATGGAATACTATGCAACCCTAAAGAATAATGTAGAATCTGCAAAACACCGCATAACATGGATGAACTTGGAGGACATTATGCTGAGTGAAATAAGTCAGTCACAAAAGGACAAATATTGTATTAGTCCATTATTGTAAAAGTCAAGGAAAGGTTTATCTATAGAAGGAAACATTCTTTGTTGGTTACCAGGGGTGGGAGGGGAGGGGAGGGAATGCTGTTAGATAGATGGAGATAAGTATTGATTTGGGTGATGAGAAGGGCAATGTACCAAATGTGAATGATCAACATGGTGACATTGAGGAAGAGAAAGACATAGAGAGGTATGTGGGAGGTACAGACAACAAATATGAACCCTTTTGCACATACAGTACTGCATAGTCAGTGAAGGAAAACATGGTATAGTATATAGGTGGATAGATGGGTGGACAGGCTAAACTATTAGGTATGTCTATGAAGCGGGGAGTGTACCCAAGAACATGTATAGGGTTTGAAGACAATGGTCCTATAGTTTATGTGTATGATCTGAATTCTTAGGAGTATAGTAGAGCTGACAAGGGGCACGGTTGTAGTCACTGCTTAGTCACGGCCAGCTATCCAGAGGGACTGAGTAGTTGAACCTGTGGGCTTGGGACCATAGTCGCAAGGGACATCAAGCTCAATTGGCATAACATCCTACATAAAACATTGTTCCACTTCCTATTTTGGTGAGTAGCGACTGGGATCTTAAAAGCTTGCAAGCTGTCATCAAGATGCAATGAGGTGTCTCTCCTTGTCCAGAGGAAAGAAGAATGAAGAAAAACAAAAATTCAGGAAACAATTAGTCTTAGTGACTGGTACACCATCCGATCTGCAGCCTATACAACTATGAGACCAGAAGAGCTAGATGGTGCCCGGCTACCACTGTCAACCACTTGGAAGGGGATCTATGTAGGAGATCCTGGATAGAGAGGGAGAACAATATGGAACAGAACTCAAAATCATTTGGAGAGAAAAAAAAGGGAGGGGGACCAGGTTCGGCTGGTCCGATAGAGCCTGGTGGAACCACTGAAACTATGGTCCCTAGTCACCCTGGAATTGAACCCACACATGTGGCTTCCAGCCAAACAAAAGATAGGCATAGGAGTTGAACTTTTACCTAAGGGTAGATACACTCCTTAGAGAGAACAATCATGGGAAAAAGAAGGGCTGCTTATGCACAGGGAGACAGCTCAGGGGGCAGGAGTGCATGGAGGGATTAACACAGGGAAGAGGTAACTATTGGGAAGAACTAAGAGAGGAGCTGTTGCATTGTGGTAAATTGTGGTCAATGTCATTAGATAAAGCGTATGTGAACCACTGTATGGAAAGTGAATTTGGTTTATAAGTTTTCACCCAAATTACAATAAAAAAAAGAAAAGAAATATGAACCTAGGAAAATTGGAAGTTGTCAAAAATGAAATGGAATGCATATAGATTGGTATCCTAGGCATTGGTGAGCTGAAATGATCTGGTATTGGCCATTTTGAATCAGACAATCATATGGTCTACTATGCTGTGAAAGACAAATTGTGGAGGAATGGAGTTATAGTTGCTTCTTTTTTTAAGGTCTATCCTGAAATAAAATGCAATTAGTGATAGGATAATACTCATGTGCCTACATGGAGGACCAATTAACATAATTATTATTCAAATTTACACACCAACTACTAAAACCAAAGATGAAAAAGTTGAAGATTTTTACCAACTTCTGAAGTTTAAAATTGACCAAACATGCAATCAAGATGCATTGTGAAAGTTGGAAACAAAGAAGAACCAACAGTTAGAAAATATGACCTTGGTGAAAGAAATAATGCCAAAGATAGCATGATAGAGGTTTGCAAGACTAAAGCCTTTCCATTGCAAATACCTGTTTTCAACAACATAAATGATGACTATACACACTAACTTGGCCAGATGGAGTACACAAGAGTCAAATCAACTGCATCTTTGTAGAGATCATAGAGAAGCTCAATATCATCTGTCAGAATAAGGCCAGGGACCAATGGTGGAAAAGACTGCTAATTGATCATATGCAAGTTGAAGTTGAAGCTGAGGAAATTTGGGGGATTATGGAATGGAAATATGAGAAATGTGAGAAGTTGTGATAGAGGGAACATTTCCTTCTCTAATTTTTCTGGCTAAGTTTTGGGGTTAACAGAACAGAGCCTGATGTTGGCAGTTGCCCAATCTAATATTCTACTTTTTCTTAAAGGTGAAGGTTAGGATGGTACTAGACAAAATGATTCTGTTACCCATCTCTCAAATAGCAGAACTTGAGTAGGGAGAATTCTACTTACTTAGATGATAATGAGATTGCTACAGCTTTCTTAATTGTCACATCGATTGCCTTGTTTTCCAAACCAATGCTTGGAGATCAGCACAGAATTCTAAGGACTAGGTGAGCATATGGAGATCTTTTGGGGAACTAATACGAGAGCTCATTGACTTCTTCAGCCTAGGCGGCCTGGTTGTTTAAGGAACTCCAGATACTCTACACGTATGTCCAAATTGCTACGCCCTTGTTTTGGTTTCCTAGTGCTGCTATAACAGACATACTACAAGTGAGTTTCTCTAACAAACAGAACTTTATTTTCTCAAAGTTTGGAAGGCTAGAAGTCTAAATTCAGGATACCAGTTCCAGCGGAAAGTTTCTTCTCTGCGGACTCAGGAGGAAGACCTTTGTCTCCTTCAGCTTCTGCTTCTTGATTCCTTGATGACTTCCATGTGGTATCTGTTTTCTACCCCATTTGCACTCACTTCTCTCTGTGTCTAATTTGTTCTTTTTACGCCTCCAAAAACCTTAGGTTTAAGACATGTCCTACACTGATATGGCCTCATTAATATTAAAAGAAAAATCTTCCCAAATGAGATTATATCCACATGGTTCAGAATTCCAACACATGTATTTTGGGGACACAATTGAGTCCATACGTCCCCATTCTATGGATACCCTGTTTCTCCAGGCCCAACCTTTATGATGCTTCTCACTGTTCACAAACACACATCCTTCCTGATAAGCTCTTAAGTTTTGACAGCAAGACAAACAGAAAGGAGAAGAAGACTCTTGGGGAAAAGAGAGGTGCACAGATGAGGGGAGTTGTGTGGCCACCTCCTACCTTCCATTTGCTTGGTGTTTTCTTGATTTACAAAGCCCTTCTACATTTATTTTAACATGATGCTATGGCAGAAAATAACTCTGACCCATGTTCCATTGAGCAAGAATCCTAGCCCCACTTCTGACTCTTTTAACTCATCCATTAAATATATTTTGAGTGCTCTATACTGTAGAAAGCTCTGGGGGATACAAAGATGAAAAAGTCATCATCCTTGCCTTTAAGAAATTCACCATTTAGTCGAGAGACATGTAAACACATAAAGAGTGTGGTAAAAATACAAAGTGATAGTGCTTGTAAAAAGGCACTGTTAGGGATACACTCAATAAATGTGAATTATTAGTACTATTATTACTGTCAGTATTATTATTAAGTGCTAACAGAGGCATGCTCAGTACAGCAGAGGATCACAAAGGGAAGTCTGTACCTGAGGTATTAAATAAGGAGTCAGGGATAAGGTGAAGGAAAGCTTCATAGAAGAAATTGCTTTAGACCACACTCTTAAAGGAAGAACCATAAGTGAGCAAGCTTGGGAAAGGGGTGCTGGGTGGGGAGACAGAGAAGGTAGCAAAGACTATCCTTAGGGAGGGAGCCATATGCTCATTGCAGGAGTGCATGGGTGAGTGGGTATGGGTGTGTGCTTGTGTATGTGCAATTTGGCTTGGCTTGAGTATTACAGTAAGGTCCAGAGATGAGAAGTAGTTTAAGGGCCTCATATGCTGTTGAAGAATTTAGATTTCATTCTCTAGGTTACAAGAACAAAAAGCTTTTCATATATCTCAATCAGATTTTCACTTCAGAAAGATGCCTCTTCAGTTGGTTAATCATATGTCTTTACACTACTGACAAAAGTCTACAAGTCTCAGTTTTCTCATCTGCAATGTGCATAATAGCTCATGAATATCTCACCAGGTAAATATGTTACATGCATCGAAATGAGAAATGCAAAGTTGAAGGGCTCATTTTTCATGTTATCTTAAATAGATCCTATTATCTTCTTACTCATTTCAGAGCCTTTCTCACATTACCTCGTTTTTAAACTATTTTCTTTCTCCACAGCCTAACTGCTTCTTACCTCCTTCGAACTTCTTAAAGTTGTCAACATCTTCTTCAGAACCTCACTCAAGTTATTTCTCCTATAGGAAACTTTCTATGTTAGTTTTCTGTGTTGTGTGACAAATTGTCACAAATTTAATAGTGTAAAAACAGCAGGCATCTATTCTCTCACAGTCTCTGTAGATCAGGAGGCCAGGTGTAGGTACTTTGCTCAGGGATCACAAGACTGAAATCAAAGGGTCATCCGGGCCATGCTTCTTTCTGGATGTAGGGTTCTCTTCTGACTCACATGGTTGTTGGCAGCATTCAGTTTCATGCATTTGTAGGACTGAATCTCCTGCTTTCTTGCTGGCCAACAGCCAGAAGCTCTTATGAGCTCTAAGAAGTTGCACACCCTTAGCACACATGTCCACAACATGGCAGTTTGCTTCTTCAAGACAAACAGGAAAGCATCTGTGACAACTTTGAATTTCCCTAACTTCTGTCTCTGATCTCTAGAATGTCTTTTAAAAGAGCTTACCTGCTTTGGTCAGGTGAACCTACCGTCTAAGGTAGAGGATTATACAGGACATGCATGCTGGAGGGCAGTATGTAAATCTTGGGGGCCATCTTAGAACTCTGCCTACCACACTTTCCATTATTGTTGTTGTTGTTATTAGCTGATTTCAAGTTGGCCCCTGACTCATGGTGGACCCAAGCACAATGAAATGAAACACTGCTCAGTCCTGTGCCATCCTGATGATTGGCTGCAGATTGAACCATTGTGGTTAATAGGGTTTTCACTGGCTGATTTTTGAAAGTAGATATCTAGACCTTTATTCTTAGTCCATCTTAGTCTAGTTCTCCTAAAACCTGTTCAGTATCATAGCAACATGTAAGTATCCCCTGACAGAGGGTTGGTAGTTGCATGTAAGTTGCATTGGCTGGGAGCAGAACCCTAGTCTCCTTCATGGAAGGTGAGAATTCTACCACTGAACCACTAGTTCTCATTACAACTTCCACAACCAAAGAAAAAACTAAAGCCATAGCCATTGAGTGGATTCTGATTTGAATCATAGCAAACCTGTAAAACAGAGTAGAACTGCCTCATGGGGGTTCCAAGGCTGCAAATCTTTAGAGAAGCAAACTGCCACATCTTTCTCCCAAGGTTGGGTTTGAATCATCGATCTTTCAGTTAGCAACTGAGTGGTTTAATTATTGCACTACCAGAGCACCTACCCTATAAAAAAAATATCTTCATCTTCTTGAAAATTTTAAATTCCTGTGTGGTCTGTCACATCCACTCCATGTAAACACTCAGTTGTATACTGCTTCATACTACAATTGAGCTATTTTGGGACTAGGCCTAACTCTCTAGGGCCAGGAGGATGCCTTTCTTTTTTTAAAAAAATCTATTTGTACCCTTCCACATCTCCACTCAGTGGAGGAGAGACTAGAAACTTAGTAGGTAGTGCTGTTTTTTGTTCACTTTTTGATCTTGTCCTGACCTTTGCTATGCATATGTTCCTTATTGCCATGCTAATAATGTTAAGAGCAATGACCTTGCAATAGAAGAATGCTCAAGGGCCTCAGTAGAACCCACTGGAACGCCACGCCACATATCTCTGTGCAGGAAGTCAGTGCACAGTACTGAAGAGTGGAGATTCTGAAAATTGGAGCCTCGAGGTAACTGGAGAAACAGCCTTTATTTCTGAACTGGAATAAATTCTCTGCGTAGAAAATCTTACTCGATTTCAGTTAACGTCTGACATCAGATTAACCAAAGCTTAAGTTTGCTATGATATGTGACCCACCTTTGAACTTCTTGTCTGTTTTTTCTTTGGAGACTAGGTTTTAAAGGAGAGCAACTTGGTAAGCCCTAAATCAACCTCCAAACATTTTATCTCTCAGGATTAACCTTCCAGAGAAGATGTAGTGTGTTTAGAAAACAAATGCATAGCAAATTCTCTTCGAGGCAATCCATGTCCACCCAAGTAACTAAGCTTGACAGGTCCTAAGAGATGATAAAGCATATGAACTGCTTTCCACGCGGTAAGTAGAGCTTAGAGCTTCTCCTTTGTTAACACTACCTCTGGCTATTGCACAGCATGATCACTCAATAACTTTTGATGCTGAATTTAAAACAAAACAAAGCAAAAAAACCCTCAAAAGAGTCTTGTCTCTATTTATTTATTTATTTAGTTTTCACATTGGCTATAATTGCAGATTGTTGACAGGGCCATTAAATATATATAGGTGAATGGCCTTGTCCTGGGCAGGTCCCAAACCAACACACCCACATTGTGTATACAGACAGATCTTTAAAGTCAGAGGATGGCTGTGTATATCCAGGGCAGACAGATGTACTGTATATATAGAGAAATGTATACATCAGACTGCATTTCACTATATACACTAAGAAATCCATACTAGGCATGATTGTTGCTTGGAAGAGTAGGGCTGAGAGTCAGGGCTAACTGTAGAGTCTAATTACTGAGCAATTTAAAGAGGGAGAAAATATTTGGTGAATAGAAATCCATCACAATTCCTCCCAAACTTAATAGCCTAAGTGTCTCTCCAGAGCCACTTATAAGACTCTACACAATCTAGCATAGTCTGTGTTCCTGGTTAGGAACATCCCTGGTTGCTCACTGTTGTAATGTTTGCTTAGTTCTGAGCTCTGGAGGAGGTGCTAACCTTGTGTGATGATGCTCATGCTGAATTATGGTGGATGGATCAGCTAGGGAGAGAGAAGGGAGAATCTTTACTCCCTTCCCTTGAAGACATTGTTAAAAATTCATAGGACATTAGAAATGAAAGGAATCCTAGAGATGGTCTTACCAAATTTCTCATTTGCAAATGATAAAACAATGATTTAGATAAGCTATAAACAGCTTATGTAAGGTCAAACCATTAAGAATGGCCTTAGGACCAAATTCTTTTGATTCCTAGTTCATGACCATTCACACAGGTGGAACACTACAACCTTTACTCCATTCACTAAGAGTTCACTGAGTGAGATGTGGGGCCATGCACTAGGTTATGTACGTAGAACGTGACTAAAAGTAAAGCAATCAAAACACTTTCCTTGTTCCACACAGAGAAGTAACTTTCAAGGGGATTTAAGGAGGTTTCTCCTACTCCCTGATAGTGTCAGTAATTCTGCCACAGTGTTCAATTTCCTAGCTTAGGATTTGGATGTGTATTGAAAAAACAGTTATCTCTGGAACATGCATCACCTTCAACCTACTCATTTACTCTTGTTATTAGCTGCTGTCAAGTAGTCCCTCAACTCACAATGACCCTAGGGACAATGGAATAGAATATCGCCCAATCCTGCACCATCTCCATGATCAGCTGCAGATCAGACTGTTGTAATCCACAGGGTTTTTTTGGGCTGCTATTTGGAAGTAGATTGTTATTTCTTTCTCCCTTGTCCATCTTAGTCTGGAAGTTTTGCTGAAACTTGTTCAGCATCATAGCAACATGAAAGCCCCTACTGACAGATGAGTGGCCGTGCATGAAATGCATGGATGTCTTGCATGGAAGGCAAGAATTCTACCACTGAATCACTACTGGTCCCTTCTTTACGCTTATGGAGAACGATTTCACCAGAATCTCTTAGGCTCCAGAAGAAGAGGGAACGCAGGGAATGTCTAAGACAGTTGGAGAGAGGAGAGAGGTGCCAAATAGAACATGTAAGGATAGGGCTGAGGAAGAAATTTCACTGAATCACAGTTTTGCTAGGGTCAGTCTCATAGTGAAAACTCTGTATTATACGGGTTTCCTTTCCTGGAGAAATGTTGTTGTTAGGTCTCGTCAAGTCATCTCTGACTCATAGCAACCCTATGTACAAAAGAACAAAACACTGCTTGGTCCTGTGCCAGCCTCACAATCCTTGCTGTACCTGAGCTCATTGTTGTAGCCACTATGTCGATCTATTTCACTGAGGGCCTAGGAAGGAAGAAAATGACTGAGATAGGTAGCAAAATGCCCATAGTTCTCCATTTCTTAAATCTGGGCTGGTTTTGTGACTGGCTTTGGCCAATAGAATGTGAAAGAAAGGATGTTGTGCTGGTTTTGAGCTCTAGCCTGAAGACGCCCTGTATTCTCCTTGCATCCATCTTTGGATGCCTCTTACAACTGCCATGTGAACAAATCCAGGCTAGCCTGATGGAAGATAAGAGACCATGTGGAACAAAAACAAACCATGCCAGCTGAAACTCCTTAGACCACCTAGACCTTGCCAACCCAGCAGCTGACTATAGATGCATGAGTCAATTCAGCCAAGATCAGCTAAGCTTGGCTCAGATGAACAAACCATCCAGTTAGTTCAGTCCAGACCAAATTATCAACCCATAGACTTATGAGATAAACAAAGGTTACTGTTTTCGCTATTTAAGTTTTAGGGGTTTTTTTTTGCACAGTAATACATAGCTAATACAATTGTTAAGGACCTGCCAGCCATCCTACTTTGAATGAAAGAATGTTGATTTGGCACACAAAAATTCAGAGCATTTCCTACTGGCCCTTTTTGGGGTGGGATGAGGTGTGTGTGGTAGTTAAAGTTATGTGTCAACTTGGCTGGGGCTGGTTTAGAGTGGCTGGACAGCTGGTTGTCATTATTCCCCACGATGAGACTGGCAATCAGCTCCGTGGAGGAATCAGCCACAAGCAGCTGTGTAGCTGCTTTAGGGATGTGGTCTGCTTCCTGTATATAAGGAGAAGTTTTGGGAATTGTCTCCAGCTTTTTGCATGCTTGAACCTTGCATGTAGCTGAGTCATTGTTCAGTAGTCTGCCATGTTGTCTGCCGATCTTGGGACTCTTAACGGACTTGAATCAGTGGCCTACCATGTGGTTTGGTAATATCGGGACTGTGCCTTTTTACTTGTTGACCTCAGGTTTGTCAGCCTCAGCAGCCAGCAGCTGCCTGAATGAAGAAAGCCTCCAGCTTCAGGGAGCTGGGAGCAAGAGGCAGAGCTGAAGTCCAAGCTCAAGGTGCTTTCACCCAGCACCCAGAGCCTGGCACTTTGAACTTGGACTTCTAGCCTCTAAAACTGTAAGAGAATAAACTCCTATTTGTTCAAGTCACCCTTTTTTTTGGTATTTTCTGTTAGAGCAGCACAAAGTAGTCAAAAAAAGTGTGTATATTGTTGTGGTTGTTGTTAGATGAAGTCTCATCAATTTTCTACTCATAGTGATCCCATATGACAGAACAGAACTGCCCATAGGGTTTCATAGGCTGCAATCTTTATGGCAACAAATTGCCAGGTCTTTTTCCTGCAAAGCTGCTGCATGGGTTTGAACTGCCAAACTTTTGGTTAGCAGCCAAGTGCTTAACCGTTGTGCCACTAGGCCTCCTGGGGTGTGTATGAAAGTCTTTGATTAGGCCAGAGTTCACTCAGTGTTGATTCAAACCTGGATGATTCAGCCCCACCAGTCTTCTCACTTCAAACACTAATAATAATAATAATAATAATAATAATAATAATACAACCCAACAAACTAACTGCTGTCAAGTCAGATCTGACTCACAGCGACCCCTCCTTGGGTTTCTGAGGTGGTCACTGCGGAAGTAGATTGCCCAATCTACTTGGGTTTGAACTGCCAGCCTTCTGGTTAGCAGTCAAATGCCTTAGGTACTACCATCAGCAAAAAGGACTGAGTTAGTGCTATTGCTCCTCTGTTCTCTATTTTTTCTCAATTGTGTTCATTGTCATCTGGTATAAAGAGCTCCATAATTGGGAGTCAGGCTGCTTGCTTGAGTTAGGCCAGCATTTCCATCTGAGGGCAGGATATTCTCTGTGAGTGCAATAGGAAGAGTGGTGTGGCATGGTTGTGCAGGAAAGAAAGGTCATGCATATTGGCAGAAAATGTTTCTGGATTGGATTTCTAGGTTGACCAATATCTGTGACTTAAGGGAATCTCTTCAAGCTGATGTTTCCTTATATAAAAGAATATAACTAATAATTGTTACTCACAGGGTTGAAGTTATGTATATGGAACTCATGTAATTCCCAAGTAACCCAACGTTCTTTACAAATTGGACAATCAATAAATATCACTTTTCTTTCTTCTCTATTCTACCATTGTTGGAAGGCTCAGATTCATTTCTTCTCTAATATTTACTTAAGTTACTAAGTTCCAGGCACTATTTTAGGCTCTGATAACACAATGATGAAGGATCTCTGGTGGTGGTGTGGGTAAGGCATTTGGCTGCTAACCAGATCAGCGATTCAAACCTACCAGCTGCTCCATGGGAGGAAAATAAGACGATCTAATTCTGTAAAGATTTACAGCCTTGGAAACCTAATGGGGGTCACTAAGAGTCAATATCAACTTGATGGTAGTGGTTTTCAATATAATGATGATCCAGACATGTCCCTGATGTCATAGAGATTACTTTCTATTAGAACGTAGTTAAAACTAACTACATAGTACGTACATATGTGCGTATCTATCTATCTATCTATCTATCTAATCATCTATCTGTCTGTTTGTCTATCTGTCTGTCGATTATAGGGGCACAGGGCAATTCCCTTCTATTTGTTTTAGAAATTTGGCTTCTGAGTATGGTTTTTGAAGAAAGGGTTCTTCTCTGCTTAAGAAAAGGAAAAAAAAAAAGGTTTGAAAACCACTGCTCTGGTTCATCTGCCATCAGGGAATTCCATGTTTTTCCTCACGTAAAGACGATTGCAAGTCAACCCAAGCTCACTACTTTAACTTTAAGATGTTACAAAATTATATAGCACATAAAAAGAAGATTTAAAAAAATATGGCACACTTCCCCTCCTTAAATGGAGTCTGTTGAACATAGATAGAGTCTGTTGAACATAATGCACACTTTTTCAATGGTTCCAAATTCTTCCCCTCAAACCCTCTGAGACATCTGACAATACTGACATTCTGCTCCTCGAAATTCTTTCTTTCCCAGACTTTTACAATGTTGAATTTTTTGGTTTTCTTTCTCTTTCTTGGACCACATTCTTCTCAGTGTTCTTAACCTACACCGTTTTCTCCTTCTACTCCTTAAATGTCACTGAAATTCTTCTTCTGTTTTCTTCTTTCTTTATCAAAATGGTTCTTTTTATTCCCACACCTTCAACAATCTTCTCTATGCAGATGGCAGATTTCATAACTCCATTTCTCCATGAGGAATAAAACATTTCAGCTTCTTATGGGGCTGGCATGTCTACCCAGAAGTCCCTTAGGCATCACAAACATAAACCCAATTCCAGAAGTACATGTTTTATAAAATCACCTTCTATTCTTGCCTTCCTGAGCTGTGCTATGACATTATCAGTCTGCCAGTTACTGGGTTTAGGACCTCAGTAGCTATCTAATCCAGCTCCTTCATGCCTAAACTCCAATAGTTTTCAGATTCTGTTGATTGAGTTCCACAACATTATAACTTCTTTTCTTCCTTTCCAATATCATAGCTAGTACCCTGGTTCAGGACTTAATTTTTTTGCACCTGGACTGTTGAAATTGTTTGCTGATTGGTCTCCCTACCTTTATTAAGAACCAATTGCTGTTGAGTCGATTGCAACTCATGATGAGCCCATTTGTGCTAGAGTAGAACTGTGCTCCCTGTGGCTCCATGGCTGATTGTTTGGAAGTAGTTCACCAAGCTTTTCTTCTGAGGTGCCACCAGGTAGATTCGAACTCCCAACCTTTGGTTAGCAGCCAAGGACTTTAACTGTTTGCATCACCAAGGGACCTTCCCTATGTTTAATACCTGATTTAAAACATTATTTTATATATTCATTCAAAGTATTCTTTCTGAAGCAGAGCTTTGATTGTATCAGTTGCCTATTAAAATCTTTATGACTTCCTGTGGCATGTAAAATAAATGTAAATTTTCTGACTATGTCACCCTCCTTGATCTGGCTTTGGCTTGCCTTTCTACTTACTCTTTGTACAGCCTTGACTTTGAAACTGAATTGTACTTAAAATATTTGGTTGTATATTTTTATGCCTTTTCTCATCTTTTTCCACTTGTATAACTTCTAATCCTCTTTCAAGGCACCATTCAGATGTCCTTTTAGGAAGAAAGATGGGTATAAAACTGTTATTCCTCTACAAGCTGCAGATTGGAGAAACTGCTCACACTACAGATATCTAGTAATGGGCTTGTTTGTATCCACAAGGACTCTTACAAATCAATCAGAATGTTGTTGTTATTGCTGTTAGGTGGCATCAAGTTGATTCTGACACGTAGTGACCCCATATATAACAGAATAACACATTGCTCGGTCCTACACCATCCTTAAAATGGTAGATATGTTGATCCCATTGCTGTTGCCACTGTATCAATTCATTCAGTGAGGGTCTTCCTCTTTTTCACTGACCCTCTATTTTATCAAGCACGATGTCTTTCTCCAGGGACTAGTGCCTCTTGATCACATGTCCAAAGTATGTGAGATGAAGTCTTGCCATCTGCCCATCTAAGGAGCATTCCGGCTATACTTTTTCCAAGACACATTTGTTCATTCTTCTAGCAGTCTGTGGTATATTCAACATTCTTCATCGACACCATAATTCGAAGGCATGAATTCTTCTTCAGTCTTCCTTATTCATTGTCTGGCTTTAACATGCATGTGAGGCGATTGAAAAGACCATGGCTTGGGTCAGGTGAAACTTAGTCCTCAAAGTGACATCTTTTCTTTTCAAGAAAGTCTTCAAAAGACTTTAAAGAAGTCTTTATCAGCAAATTTTCCCAATGCATTGTTTCATTTCTTGACTGTGCTTCCATGGGGGCTGGTTGTGGATCCAAGTAAAATGAGAAGATAAACTCCTAATTAAAAAATGGCAAAAATATTTTATTAACCAAGGAATATATACAAATGGCTAATAAGCACATGAACACATGCTAAACATCATTAAAACCCCAACAAAATACATATTGCACACCTAGATAAAATTAAAAACTGACATTCCCAATCACTGGGGATGCTAGGGAACAAATTAAACTCTCATCCATTGTTAGTGGGAGTGTAAATCAATACATTCACTTTGAAAATAGTTTGGCGGTTTGTTATCAAGGTTAACATACCTTAACATATCACCCAACCATTCTGTTCCTAGGTGCTAGTTTACTCAAAATAAATGAAAACATATATTCACAGTAAGATTGTACCTGAATATTCACAGTAGCTTTTTCTATACTAGCTCCATATCAGAAAAAAAAAAAAAAAAAAAGCCCATCAAGTGGTGAATAGGTAAACAAATTGTGATATACCAAAAATAAAGAAAAACAGAATTCTTTCTTCTCAACAGTAAAGAGCAATGAATTACTGATATACACAATAACTTGAATGAATCTTAAACAATATTATGCTGAGTGAAAGAAACCAGACACATATAGTATAGATGTATACTGTTGTTGTTATGTGCTGCGAGTTGTCTGCAACTCATCCTGACCCTTCCCTGGGTTTCTGAGGCAGTATCACTAGGGAAGTAGATTGCCCAATCTTTCTTCGGAAGAGTGGCTGGTGGATTTGAACTGCCAACCTTCTGGTTAGCAGTCAAGTGCCTTAGGCACTATGCCACTAGAGCTCCCCAGATGTATATTAAATGTTTACAATTATGTAACATAATTGTAGACTAGTAAGATCTAATGTATAGTTAGAGAAAACAGATCAAAGTTTACCTGGGTTTGTGGTTGGCAGGGACTGACTTCAAAGGAGCATGAAGGATCTTTCTGGGCTGATGGAATTATTCTATATCTTTATTGGGGTGGCAGATACATGTTGTTTGTTGTTATGTGCTGTGGAGTCAGACCCAACTCATAGTGACCCCTCCTTGAGTTTCTGAGGCAGTATTACTACGGAAGTAGATTGCCCAACCTTCCTTCCGAGGAGTGGCTGGGGGGTTAGCAATCAAATGCCTTAGGCACATTTGTCAAAACTGGTTGAACTGTATACTTAAAGTGGCTACATTTACTATGTGTAAATTACATCTCAATAAAATTGACAAATATGGAAAAAAAAATATTGTCCTAGATTTCTGATATCTATAAGACCATTCAGACCCTCCCTCAGCCCCTGTTTTAGATAAATTTAAAAGATATATGTTCCATAATTTCCCAGTCCACATGAGATAAATGATTTATAGCATGAAGTCTTAAACCAGACTGGCTGGATATGAAGGCTCTGCCATTCATGACTTTGGACAAATTATTTTATTTCCCTGTGCTTTAGTTTTGTCATTTGTTAAATAGTAGGATAATAATTATCTACCTAGTCAGGTTATTGCCAGGACTATCTGTGCTAATATATGTAAAATACTTCATGCAATTTTTGGCATTTAATGAGCAGATTTTTTTTCCTTCTTCTATAAAGTACCCTTCTCAAGGTGTTCATTTTATTCTGACTCAAATATATTTGCATGTACTTATTGTTTCTATTTGATTGTAAATGACTTTAAGACAAGGATCATGCTTTATTCTTGATGTCTGCCAAAGAACCTACCACAGTGTTCACAGTGTTTACAGTGTTTTGGGTAAAAAACCCTACTGCCATAGAGTCAATTCCAACCCATAGTGATCCTATAAGACAGAGTAGAAATTGCCCTGTAGGGTTTCCAAGGGTGTAATCTTTACAGAAGGAGACCACCACATCTTTCTCCTGCAGAGGGCCTGGTGAGTCTGAACAATCGACCTTTTTGTTAGCAGCCAAAAGCTTTAACCACTGCACCATTTTTGTGTGCCCAAACATAGAGATAATACTAGAAACTAGCAATCTGTGAGTGCTTATTAATGGCAACCCTTATCATTTGGTCCTCAAACCAACCTGCAAGAAGGGTATTATTATTTATTTCATTTCAAAAATAAGAAGGCTAAGAATCAAAGAGGCTAAGTGACTTCCCCAAGGTCACACAGGTCACCATGAATCAGAGTCGACTCAAGGGCAACTGGAGGATTATGATGCTGATGGACTCAGTGCTCCCAAAACACTCTATTGCAGAACCAACCATCTAGGTCAACATTGCCCTGAGATCAAGACTGCATTGAGTCCACATGTAGATTTCTCCATCCTCCCAAGATGCTAGGAGGGGTGCTGGATATTCCTGCTTTCTCAGAGCTTTTGAGATTTATAGAACCCTTTGCTCTTATGCTAAAGAGTCTCATGAGGCTGTGCTTTGTGTCTTCCTGGTTCTGATTTTTATGCTTTTGTTTTTTTCTCTCTAAGCCCCCTTTCTTTTGCCAGGCTTCTCACATTGTCTGTGTACTTGAGGCTAGTAGAATCTATGGCTGTCCCCTCTCTACACCAAACCACTTTCATTTTATGACAACTCTTGAGGGCCAGGAAATTATGCACTTCACTTTGTTTAAATGTGATGTAAAGCAAGAGTAAATAGGATCTGAGGAAGGACTTAGAAAGTTTTCCTGTGAATAAAATTTTGTCATTCTAGGGCAGGAACTTCTCAGAAAACTTTTTTTAAAAATTAAGATATAACACAGAGTCAAGTGCACAAATCATAAGTAAATACATCCCACAACTATCACTTGGATCCAGGTATAGGTAATTTTCAGCAGCCCCAAATCTTCCCTTATTTAGGGCAATGATTTTTGAACACATATTATGATTCAGAGTTCTTTTCTGCGTATGCCTATGCTCTGGATGGTTGCCCTTCTGGGTAAGTAAGTCAATATTACTCACTGATTTTAATAGTCTTATCTTTTCTACTAGGAGCTTTGGTAGCATAGTGTCTAAGGCACTTGACTGCTCACCAGAAGGCTGGCGGTTCAAACCCACCAGACACTCCTCGGAAGGAAGGTTGGGCAATCCTACTTCTGTAGTGATACTGCCTCGGAAACCCAAGGAGGGGTCGCTATGAGTCGGGGCCGACTCATGGCAAGCAACAACAACATCTTTTCTACTAAACTGTGTACTCTGGAACTACACAGATAATGGAACAACACCTTAGTAGGTATTGTCTCTTAAATCTGAGAAGCATGCTGTGCAGAGGTGGGGGCAAGGTGTATAAGCAGGGGCTGGAGGATTATGGTCTCTAGCTTGACGGCACATAACAACAAAAACAACAAGATGATGCAAAGGTTAGTGTACTTGGCTACTGCTACCCCAAAGGTTGGAAGTTCAAGTTCACACAGACATTTCTCAGAAGAAAGGCTTAACTATTTCCAAAAAAACAACCACTGAAAGCCCTATGGAGCACAGTTCTACTTTGACACACATGAGGTCACCATGAATCAGAGTCGACTCAAGGGCAACTGGATGGAAGATTAGGATGCTGATGGACTCAGTGCTCTCAGAATTGACTCTTCTGCAGAACCAACCCTCTCAGGTCAATATTGTCCTGAGATCAAGACTGCAGTGAGTCCACATGCAGATTTCTGCATCCTCCCAAGATGGCTTCAGATCACACTGTTTCCCAGCCCCCAAAGCATCCCTGAAAGCAGCTTGTCTTTCTATGTGGATATCATATTGCCTGCTCCTCCCTGTGACAATGTTTCTTTCATGCTTGTTCTGTCCCTTTGATCTGCTCAAAATGTCCTTCTCTATACTTTTGATTAAAATGAAATTAAACCAGGGGAGTGGGGCAGGGGAGGTGAGGGCCAGAGCATGAATATGTTGCCTGAGGCCCTGGCTGGGCTGTCTTCCAGCAACTGAGAGTCAGCTCTGGCCAGGGGCCTTTAGCAAGGGAGCCTCAGGAAAGGACTGGATGATGAGCACTGAGAAAGCCCCCGCTCTCAGAGGCAGCAAGGGCTGAAGATGTAAGCTGCATTTTGAAGATTACCTGCTGAACCTAAAGGAACTGAGAAAGAAGGGAGAAACTGAGCTGGCTTCAGACAGACTTTTGTCATCTCCTTAGAGCTTCTATGAGATAATGGCCCTGATGTTTCCTTTCCCTCATTTTATTCATTTGTTACCTGGGTTCAATCCCCAGGCAATGTATCTCGTACACAGCCACCACCCATCTGTCAGTGGAGATTTGCATGTTGCTATGAGACTGAATAGTTTTCCGTGGTGCTTCCAGACCAAATTGGACTAGGAAGAAATGCCTGACCATCTGTTTTGGAAAAATAAACCAATGAAAATCCTATGTATCACAACAATCCAATCCAGTTGTATACTGGGTTGTTGTGAGTTGAGGCTACTCAATGGCAGCTAACCACAATACGAGATCAGGTGATGAGACAAGATGCCCCTGGTAGATTCAGGTGTGTCCTATTTTAAGTAAACTGTCTCTATGAAATGGCTAAATTTGCACAGAAGGTAACTAGAGAGGTAAAAGTGGACAAATCTTCCTTTTGAATTCAAACCCAAATCCCTGACGAGTAGCTCTACAGGGGTGTTTTCCATGTTCGAGGAGCGATAGGCAATGTGCTGCCCACATGGCCATGTTGGGTTCTCTTGCTTGGAAGTTGATCTCCAAGGAACTTGGCTGGCTTGTTCTGCCTTTTTCCTTTGGCCCAAGCTAGGTCCTTTGTGTCCCTGCCTCCATCCAAGCCAGATGGATCTTTGGAAGGATTTTACTAAATAATTAAGAAAGAGCAAGAGCAAAAGAAATCTGGGAACTACAAGAAGTTTTTTAAAATGTTCTAGCTCACTTGCCATGTAGGTTCCTAACCCTATATGCAGTCTGTCTGCTCTAAAGGCAGTGAGTTTGCCTTTGTCTTATCTGTTCCTCTATTACAAAAGTCCTTAGCTGGATTCTGACTTCTGTTTCTGCCTTGGGAGGGTGGGGTGCTCACTAATGAATGAGAATGAAAATGGTTGCTTTTTGTTAATCTCTGATATGTGCCAGGCAAGGAGTTCTGGTGGCATAATGGTTAAGCATTCTGCTGCCAACGAAATGTCAGTGGTTTAAACCCACCAGGGGCTCTGCAGGAGAAAGAGGCAATCTTTTTCCATAAAGCTTTACAGCCTTGGAAACCCTAAAGACCAGCTCTACTCTGTTCTATAGTGTTGCTATGAGTTGGAATCAACTCGATGGCAATGGGTTGTTTTTTGGGTATATGTCAGGCACTCTGCTAGTGGTTCATGCATGTACACTGGTTCATTGCCTATTTTTAACACCCAAATGTGGTCTCAAAAACTAAAAACAAACTCACTGCCATCGAGTCGGATCTGACTTATCTGGGTGTCCGAGGCAGTATCACTACGGAAGTAGTTTGCCCTATCTTCCTTCCGAGGAGTGACTGGTGGGTTTGAACCATCAGCCCTCTGGTTAGCAGTCGAATGCCTTAGGCACTACGCCACCAGAGCTCCCTCCTGCTCCCCACCCCCATGCTAGGTGCTATTAATCCCACTTTATAGGTAAAGAAACTAAGGCTCAAATAGATTAAGGAACTAGCTCAAGGGCACACTATATTGGTAAATGGCAGAGTCAGTATTCAAACCTTGGGTAGTAGATTTTAGAATCTACTACCCAAGACTTCCCTTTTAGATTCTAAAATACTTTCATGGTTAAACCTGAGAAAAGATCATCCTGTTGTCCTTTAAGACTCTCCCTCGTTCTGGTCTCTAGACTGAATGACAGAATTTTTCTCCTGGTAACTGACCTGCAACAGCTGTATAGTTTTGCCTATAGGTGTCGACTGTATAATCACATTATTATGCAATACCATACTCCAGCGTTCATAAAAGAATGACACAAATTAAATAATGGGGAGGGGGATTCACCGCTTCACAGGCTGATTATATGTTTTACGAAAGGCTTCAACACAAGGTTCTTCTACCTAGCAAACACAACAGTGCATTTCAAGTATCAACTGATTTGCAAACAACCACTCAAGAACACATCTACTCAGCATGAATAATAACTATTATAGTAAGAGCAGCTGCTATTTATTGAGTACTTACTATGTGCCTAGTACTATGTATACAGATTTTCATTTATTCTTCAAAACTAGGCAAGGAGGTTGTAGTAGTTAAAATTGTGTGTCAACTTGGCTGGGTCGTTGTTTTGAGTGGCTGAGAAGCTGGATGTAATTATTCTCCATGATGAGATTGTAATTACCTTCACAGTGGAATCTGCTGTGAGCAGCTAAATAGCTGTTTTTGAGGTGTGGCTTGTTTCCAGTACATAAGGAGAAGCTTTGAGAAAGGTCTCTAGCTTTTGGTACTTCTGGACCCTGGATTTGGCTGAGTCTTCATCTCAGTGGCCTACCATGTTGCCTGCTGATCTTGGGGTTGTTCCTAGAACTGAAACTAGTGGCCTGCCATGTTATCTGCTATTATGGAACTGGGCCATTTTACATGTCAATCTTGAGTTCATCAGCCTCAGCAGTCAACAGCTGCATGAATCAGAAAAAGCCTCCATCTCTAATGAGCCTGGAACAGGAGGCCCAAGGTCAAGGGGGACTCAGCCACTAGAGCTGGCACTTTAAACTTAGACTTCTAGCCTTCTCAACAAGAGAATAAATCTCTCTTTGTTAAAGCTATTCACTTGCGGTATTTCTGTTGTAGGAGTGCTAGAGAACCAAAAGAGAAGTATTGTCATTCTCATTTTATAATGGAAGTAGCTGAGGCATTCTTACCCAAGTTTGGAGTACTTGGGTTGCAAAGAGTTAAACATTCACTGTTAACAGAAAGTTTGAAGGTTCAAGTCCACCCAGAGACATGTCAGAAGAAAGGCCTGTGATCTCCTTCTGAAAAATCAGCCTTTGAAAATCCTATGGACCTCAGTTCTAAACTGACACATGTGAGGTCACCATGAGTTAGAAATGACTCAACAAACAACTTTTTTTTGTACCTAAGTCTACAGAGGTGGTGAGGACTGGGATACAATCTTGGCTCTGATTGACTTCAGAGACAATGCTCCTTGCCATTGCACATGGATACTTTTGTGGGAATATGTCTTACCAAACTAACTATCATATAATTAGTACAAACAGCTTTTTTTGCTGAGGCTCAAATCATCATCAGATAAAATCTTTTATTATTTGAAATTTCTTCCTCTCTTTCTTTCATTGAACTGTTCATTAAAGACATTGAACTCTCAACACTTCATTTCTTCTTTACTTGAGGTCCCTTGGTGCATGATTTTGATCACTCTCTGTTATGAATTGAATTGTATCCCCGCAAATATGTGTTGGAACCCTAACCCCTGCAACTGTGGAAGTCATCTAATATGTTGTTGTTGTTGTTATGTGCTGTCGAGTTGGACCCGACTCATAGCGACCCCTCCTTGGGTTTCTGAGGTAGTATCACTATGGAAGTAGATTGCCCTATCTTCCTTCTGAGGAGTGGCTGGTGGGTTTGAACCACCAGCCTTCTGGTTAGCAGTCTAGTGCCTTAGGCACTATGCTACCA
>NW_006921600.1:18781139-18783771 GCF_000298275.1 Orycteropus afer afer | reverse complement strand
GTAAATTTTGGTCAATGACATGAGACAAAGTATATGTGAACTGCTGTATGAAAAGTGAATTTACTCTGTAAATCTTCACCCAAATCCTAATAATAATAAAAAAAAGAAGAAGATGGAAGGAATATACAGAATCAGTGTACCAAAAAGAATTGGTTGATGTTCAGATATTTCAGGAAGTAGCATATGATCAAGAATCAATATTCCTGAAGGAAGAAGTCCAAGCTGCACTGAAGGAACTGGTGAAAAAGAAGGCTCCAGGAATTGATGGGATACCCATTGAGAAGTTTCAACAGATGGATGCAGTGCTGGATGCACTTTCTCTTTGTACCAAGAATTAGGAAGAGAGCTACCTGGTCAACTGACTGGAAGAGACTACTACTTCTACCTATTCCAAAGAAAGGTGGTCCCACAGAATGTGGAAATTATCCAAAAACATCATTAATACCACATGTAAGTAAACTTTTGCTAAAGATAATTCAAAAAAGGTTTCAGCAATATATTATTGACAGGGAACTTTCAGAAATTGAAGCTGGATTCAGAAGAGTACATGGAATGAGGGATATCATTGCTGATGTCAGATGGATCTTGGCTGAAAGCAAAGAATACCAGAAAGGTGTTTACCTGTGTTTTATTTTATGCAAAGGCATTCGACTGTGTGGAGCATAACAAATTATGGATAACATTGGAAAGAATGGAATTCCAGAGCACTTAATTGTGCTCATGAGGAACCTGTACATAGACCAAGAGACTGTCATTCAAACAGAGCAAGGGGATATTAAAACAGACAAACAAACAAACAAACAAAAAACTGAACTCACTGCCATCGAGTCAATTGTGACTTATAGCGACCCCTCCTCGGATATTGCATGGTTTAAAATCAGGAAAAGTGTACATCAAGATTGTATCTTTTCACAATACTTATTCAATCTGCATGCTGAGCAAATAATCCAAAAATCTGTCCTATATGAAGAAAAATGTGGCATCAAGATTGGAGGTAGACTCACAACAACCTGCTGATGACACAACTTTGCTTCCTAAAAGTGAAGACATGAAGCACTTAAACATGAAGATCAAAGACTACAGCCTTCAGTCCACACCTCAACATAAAAAGAGTCCTCACAACTGGACCGATAAGCAGCATGATGATAAATGGAGAAGAGATTGAAGTTGTCAGGGATTTTATTTTGCCTGTGTCTAAAATCAACACCCTTGGAAGCAGTAGTCAGTAGATAAGACATTGTATTCCACAGGGAAAAACTGCTGCAAAAGACCTCTTTAAAGTGTTAAAGAAAAGATATCACTTTGAAGACTAAGGTGTACCTAACCCGAGCCATTGTATTCTCAATTGGCTCGTAACTCACTACCATCGAGTTGGGTCCGACTCATAGTGACCCCTCTTTGGGTTTCTGAGGTCGTATCACTATGGATAGGAGGGGTCTCTACAAATCAGGTCCGACTCCATGGCACATAACAACAACAACAACAACAATATCACTATGGAAGTAGAGTGTCCAATCTTCCTTCCGAGGAGCTGTTGGTGGGTTTGAACCACCAGCCTTCTGGTTAACTGTCAAATGCCTATGCATGTGAAAGCGGGACAAAGAATAAGGAAGACTGAAGATTTGATGCCTTTGAATTGTGGTGTTGGCAAAGAATACTGAAAGTACATGGACTGGCAGAAGAACTAACAAATCTGTCCTGGAGGAAGTGCAGCTGTGATGACAGGAGAAGAATAGAGAACAGTAGAAGGAAAGCATATCTGGAAAAAGCAAGAGCAGGTATAAGACCCTGATATGGCAAGGAATGAGGGGAAGAAATTCTGAGTACTGGGAGGGTACAGAGGGAGGGCAAAGTGGTGTGGGAGGCTGAGCAGAGGGGGAGAGCTGGATCATGCACATCCTTGTCAGCCATGTTAAGGATTTTGGTCATCCATCCTGAGAGCAATGTGCATCCATTGAAGCATTGCAGCATGGGAGTGTCTACGTTTTTCATTTGTCCTGCACTTTCTAATTTGATTCTGACTACTGACTGCTTCTGGGAATAGTATTACCACCATGACCTCTAACTAAAACCAAGTCTCAAGAAATTCTTTTCATATGACCCGAGTACGAGCACTACCCACTTACTAACCTTGTGACCATGCTATTTCACCTTTTTGTGTCTTAGATTCCTCATTAGCAATAAGGGGATAATAAAAGGACTTGCTTTATATGAAGCAAGTTATGAAGACTAAATAAATTAATATATGTAAAATGCTTTATTCTATTCCTGGCACATATGTTGTTGTTGTTAGGTGCCGTTGAGTTGCCTCTGACTAATAGTGACCCCATGCATAGCAGAACAAAACACCTCCTGATCCCTCACCAGCTCCATGATCCTTGCTATACTTGAGCCCATTGTCACAGCCACTGTGCCAATCCATCTCGTCGAAGGCCTTCCTCTCCTTCGTTGACCTTCCCCTTACCAAGCATGACATCCTTCTCCAGGGAATGGTCCCCTCTGACAACATGACCAAAGTAGGTGAGACAAAGTCTGGCCATCCTCGCTTCCAAGGAGCATTTCAGGTGCACTTCCTCCAGGACAGATCTGTTATTTCTTTTGGAAGTCCATGGTACCTTCAACATTCTTCACC
>NW_006921600.1:18778515-18780416 GCF_000298275.1 Orycteropus afer afer | reverse complement strand
AGTGCCTTAGGCACTATGCTACCAGAGTTCCTTGTCATCTAATATAATATAATGCAATTACCTTACATCTAAAGTAATGTAGGTTGGGCAATCTACCTCCATAGTGATACTGCCTCAGAAACTCAAGGAGGGGTCGCTATGAGTCGGGGCCGACTTGACGGCAAATAACAACAAGAACAACAAAGTAATGTAATGTGATCACCTTCTATAATGCAATCTAATGTAATTAATCAGTTGAGGTTATACCAAATGTACGGTGGATCCTAAACTAATAACTTTGAAGTTATATAAACAGCAGACTACACAGAGATACAAAAGCCATATGAGGATCACCAAGGAACAAAGGAATGAATACCTGCGATTACTGAAAAAGAAGGAATGAACACTACAAAGACCAAGATTTAGACCTTCAGCTTCCAGAACTGTCAGAAAATAATTTTTTGTTGTTTAAAGACACTCAACTTGTGATATTTGAGTTATAGCAGCACCAAGAAACTAAGACACTCTCTTTCTATCTTAACCCAGTATTTTTCAATGCTATTCATAAGGTTTTCACTGGACAATTTCTTCAGAGATGGATGGCCTTGTCCTTCCTAGTCTGTCTTAGTCTAGAAGCTCTGCTGAAATATATCCACCATGGGAAACCCTACTAGTATTTGAAATACCAGTGGCATAGCTTCCAGTCTCACAGCAACATGCAAGCCACCACAGTATGGCAAACTGACAGACAAGTGGACGATCCATGAAAACCTACCAATAACAGTGAAACACTGTCTGATATATTACCAGAAAACTTTATGAGTAGCCCTAAAACATTGATTGATATAGTGCTGGAGGATGAGCCCCTCAGGTTAGAAAGCACTCAAAATGTGACTGGAGGAGAGCTGCTTCCCCAAAGTGAAGTCAACCTTAATGATGTGAATGGAGTAAAGCTTTCAAGATCTTCAGTTACTGAGGGAGCACAACTCATAAAGATCAATATCCTAGGAATTAGGGAGCTAAAATGGACTGGTATTGATCATCTTTAAATGAGACAATCAAATGACAAACTGAAGAGGAATGGCATTGCATCCATCATCAAGAAGAATGTTGCAAGATCTATCCTGAAGTACAGTGCTGTCAGTGACAGGATAATATCCATACCCCTACAAGGAAGACCAGTTAATACTACTATTAACAAATTAGGCACCAATCACTAAAGCCAGAGATGAAAAAATTGGAAATTTTTACCAACTTCTGCAGTCTTAAATTGACCAAACATGGAATCAAAATGCATTGATTTTTACTGGTGATTGGAATGCAAAAGTTGGAAACAAAGGAGAATCATCAGTACTTGGAAAATATGGCTTTGGTGATAGAAATTATGCCAGATATTGCGTGGTAAAGTTTTCTAAGACCTATGATTTATTCATTGCAAATACCCCTTTTCAACAACATAAATGATGACTATACACATGGACCTCTGCAAATGAAATACACAAGAATCATATTGACTACATCTGTGGAAAGAGGAGATGGAGAAGCTCAACATTTTCAGCCAAAACAAGGTCAGAAAAATTAAAACATGTCTGTGAGAGTCAAAATATACCTTCACTATATCCCACCTGTACTTAGAAACCTTTTGAAGAATAAGTCTGATGCATTGATCACTAATGACTGAAAACCACATAGTTGTAGGATGACATCAAGAACATCACACATGAAGAAAGCAAGAGGTCATTAAAAAGACAAGAAAAGAAAAAAAAGACCAAAATGGATGTCAGAAGAAACTCTGAAACTTGGTTTTGAATAGAGAGTAGCTAAAGTAAATGGAAGAAATGATGAAATAAAAGAGCTCAACAGAAGATCGCAAAGGGGAGCTCAAAAAGACAAAGTATTGTAATGAAATATGCAAAGATCTG
>NW_006921600.1:18760258-18763520 GCF_000298275.1 Orycteropus afer afer | reverse complement strand
GTGTTAATTGGTTTCCCTTTTCTTTGTTGAAGAGGGTCTGTGCAATCCTTCTGCCTAGTCCGCCATCTTGCCCCGCCTCCGCTTTCTGTCTCCTTCCATAATCTTTTGATGTTCCCTGCATCATTCAATGTTTCACCCTTAGAATCTTTCAGTATTGCAACTCGAGGCTTAATTTTTTTTTCCTCAATTCTTTCAGCTTGAGAAATCCTGGGCATGTTATTTCCTTTTGGTTTTCTAACACCAGGTCTTTGCACATTTCATTATAGTAATTGGCTTTGCCTTCTCAAGCTGCTCTTTGAAACCTTTGGCTCAATTCTTTTATCTTGTCATTTCTTCCATTTGCTTTAGGTACTCTCCATTCAAGGGCACATATAAGTGATCAAAAATAAGGCACTTGACTGCTAACCAGAAGGCTGGCTTTTCAAACCCACCAGCCACTCCTTGGAAGGAGGAGTTGCTATGAGTTGGGTCTGACTAGAAGGCACATAACAACACCACCTTCATTTATGACTGTCTATGCTTCAATTAAGAGCTGTGGTCATGCAGAGGTTAAGTGATCCACTGTTAATGGAAAGGTCTTCAGTTTGAACCTGCCAGCTGCTTTGTGGGAGAAAGACCTGGTGATCGGCTCCTATGAAAATTACAGCCAAGAAGACCCTATGAGGCAGTTCTACTGTGTCATATAGGGCCACTATGAGTTGAAAATCAATTCAACAGCACCCAAAAACAGTGTGCCTCAATTCCTCCATCACGACTTATCTTTTACTCAATCTGATTTCCTCTCACCTTTTTGTAAGTTTTACTCCATTGCTCCACTTACTCCATTTACTCCTTCTATATTTTTAAAATTTTCCTCTCTATTGGTACAGTTTCCATAAACAAAACAAAACAAAACAGAACAAAACAAAAACTCTCATGGCAGTGGAGTCGATCCAACTCATAGCGACCCCTCCTTGGGTTTCTGGGGCTGTATGTCTACAGAAGTAGATTGCCCAGTCTTCCTTCTGAGGAGTGGCTGGTGGGTTTGAACCGCCATCCTTGTGGCTAGCAGTCAAATCCCTTAGATACTATGCCACTGAAAATTCTTGTGTCTCTTCCCATCAAAACAAAAACAACGTAAAAATGCTACAAAAAGGGAAGATGTCTTACATCCCTCTCTGTCTCCTCATCTCCATGCTTCCCTGAGGGTCAGGCTTCCCAATGGCTATCTCCACCTGCTGTTTCCATGTGCTTTATCTCTGTTCACTGCTCCACTTACTGCAGTCAGTCTCCTACCTAATCTCTCCTTTGAGAGTGCTCTCCCAAATCTCACCAATGTCCTCCTCATTTCCAAACCCAGTAGACTTTTGTGTGCATGTCATGTTGTCTACTCACTCTTACTTATCTCTGCTTTCTCGTTTTGGAGATGACATTCTTTTTTGAGTTTTCTGCTACATCTTGACAAATTCTTCTCAATTGGAATTGTCTGATTCCCTTCCATGTTTCTCTTCCCTTGTTTACTCTTTAAACCCTGGTGTTCTTCAGGTTCTTATTTCACATGAAAATTGCATCTGTTTTCAGAACTCTACCTGTTTCCTGGGAGCTCTGGTAGCATAGTTCCTAAGGCACTTGACTGCTAACCAGAAGGCTGGTGGTTCAAACCTACAAGCTACTCCTCGGAAAGAACGTTGGGCAATCTACTTCTGTAGTGATACTACCTCAGAAACCCAAGGAGGGGTCGCTGTGAGTTGGGTCCAACTTGATAGCACATAACAACAACAACAACCTGTTTCCTATGCCCTGGTTCCTCACATGTCTATGTCTTCAGCCTCAGTCCCGTATACCAAACATCCTTACTTAGATGATTGTTATTGTGTTGTGTTGTTAGGTGCCGTCAAGTTAGATATGACTCATAGCAACCCTATGCATGACAGAATGAAACATTGCCTAGTCCTGTGCCAGCCTCACAGTCCTTGCTATGCCTGAGCACACTGCTGTAGTCATTTTGTCAATCCATCTGGTTGAGGGCCTTCCCCTTTTTCGATGACCCTCCATTTTACCAAGCCTGATATCCTTCTCCCGGGAATGGTTCCTTCTGACAACCTAACCAAAGTAGGTGAGACAAAGTTGGGCCACTCTCCCTTCCAAGAAGAATTCTAGCTGTGCTTCTTTCAGGACAGATTTGTTAGTCCTTTTAGCAGTCCATGATACTTTCAGTATTTTCCACCAATACCACAACTCTAAAGAATCAACTCTTCTTCAGTCTTCCTTATTCATTGCCCAACTTTCATGTGCATATGAGGTGATCAAAAACACCATGGCTTGGGTTTAGCACACCCTAATATTCAAAGAGATATCCTTGCTCTTCAGCACTTGAAAGAGATCTTTTGTAGTGGATTTGATCAGTGCAATTCGTTGTCTGATTTCTTTTTCTTTTCTTTTTTTTCCAAAGAAAAAGGTATTTATTAGTAACTTCCAACAATAAGAGTCATATCCCCATCATGGTAAACTTACAAAAAAACACAAGATAGTATTTTAAATAGCATTCATCATCCCATCACTCAAAGAAACCTACTATTAATATTTTGTTACAGTTCTTCCCTGGCACCTGCATTTACTTATTGTAATAATTCTTTCTGGACATCATGCAGTTTTGTAACTTGCATTTTTCACCCAACATTATCATGTGAGTGTCTTCCCATGTCACTACACAAAAAACATGGAGCCATCATTTTTGACATCTGCATAATGGCCTGTATCCAGAGCCAAGAGGGATTGCCGTGGCTCATTCCAGAATACAGTCATTGGGTGTCTTGTTAGAAACAGAATCTAGGGACTGCTCAATGTGGCTGTGCATCTCACAATCTTATTTACTCAAGTCTATTTTTTTTTCTTTCTTTTCCCTTTATTGTGGTAAAATATACATAAGATTACACTTGTCATTACTACAATTTTTAAGTGCACAACTCACCAATGTTAATTATGTTCACGATGTTGTGTAACTATCACTACTATCCATTTTCAAGTATTTTTCACCAAAAGAGGTAACTTTTTCTTTTTTTTTAACTTTTATTCTGGAGAAAATATATGCAAGAAGACATTTGCCAACAATTCCCACATTTACAGCTCAGGGACATTGATTACATTTTTCATAATGTACCACCATTATTGCCACTTTTTCCAAAATATCCCATATCCCACCACCTATTAGCATACCCTCAATGCCCCCAAACAAAAGCTTCCCCTTTTCTTCTCCATCCTCCCCCTGATAACCACTAATAAT
>NW_006921600.1:18738521-18760155 GCF_000298275.1 Orycteropus afer afer | reverse complement strand
TCTAGGAATTTTCTCTCCCTGCCCCTCCCATCCCTGGTAATCCACAAAGTAAGTTTCCGTCTATGTATAAACCTTTTCTTGACTTTTTACAATAGTGGACTAATACAATATTTGTTCTTCTGTCATTGACTTATCTCACTCAGCATAATGTCCTCCAAGTTCATCCACCTTATGTGGTGTTTTGCAGATTCTACGTTATTCAAAATCTTCAGGCAATTCAAGGCCAGGAGGTGATTGTGGAACAATCTACTGCTCACATGCAAGTTCAAGTTGAAGTTGAAGAATTAAAACAAGTCAGTGAGAACCAAAATACGACCTTGAATAGATCCCTACTGAATTTAGAGATCATCTAAAGAATATATTTGATGCATTGAACACCAATGACCAAAAACCAGAGGAATTGTGGAATGACATCTAGAACATCATATATGAAGAAAGCAAAAGTCATTAATAAGACAGGCAAGGAAGAAAAGACCAAAATGGATGTCAGAAGAGATTCTGAAACTTGGCCTTGAATGGAGAGTAGTGAAAGCAAATGGAAGAAATAACAAGATAAAAGAGCTTAACAGAAGACTCCAAAGAGCAGCTCGAGAAGACAAAGTCAATTATTATAATGAAATGGATGAAGACCTGGAGTTAGAAAACCAAAGGGAAGAACATGCTCAGCATTTCTCAAGCTGAAAGAACTAAAGAAAACAATTAAGCCTCGAGTTGCAATACTGAAAGATTCTGTGGGCAAAATATTGAATGATGCAGGACACATCAAAAGAAGATGGAAGGAATACACAGAGTCACTGTACCAAAAAGAACTGGTTGATCTTCATCCATTTCAGGAGGTGGCACATGATCAAGAACCAATGGTACCGAAGGAAGAAGTCGAAGATGCATTGAAGGAAGTGGCAAAAAACAAGGGTCCAGGAATTTATGGGATACCCTTTAAGATGTTTCAACAAATGGATGCTGTGCTGGAGGCATTCACTTGGCTATGCCAGGAGATTTGGAAGACAACTACCTGGCCAACTGACAGGAAGAGATCCATATTTGTACCCATTCCTAAGAAAAGTCATCCCACAGAATGTGGAAATTATTAAACAATATCATTAACAGCACATGCAAGCAAAATCTTACTGAATATAATTCAAAAATGGTTGCAGCAGTGTATTGACAGAGAGCTTACAGAAATGCAAGCTGGATTCAGAAGAGGTCATGGAACGAGGGATATCTTTGCTCATGTCAGATGGATCTTGGCTCAAAGCAAAGAATACCAGAAAGATGTTTTACCTGTGTTTTACTGACTATGTAAAAGCATTCCTATTGTGTGGAGCATAAAAAATTGTGGGTGACATTGAGAAGAATGGGAATTCCAGAACACTTACTTGTGCTCATGAGGAATCTGTACATTGACTAGGAGGCTCCCATTCAAGCAGAACAAGGGGATACTGTGTGGTTTAAAATCAGGAAGGGACTGCGTCACGGTTGTATCCTTTCACCATACTTTTTTAACCTGTATTCTGAACAAATAATACCAGAAACTGGACTATGTGAAGAAGAACATGGCATCAGGATTGGAGGAAGAATCACTAATACTAATATGCTGACAACACAGCTTTGCTTGCTGAAAGTGGGGACGACTTGAAACACTTACTGATGAAGATTGAAGAACACAGTCTGCAGTATAGATTACACCTCAGCATAAAGAAGAAAAAAAACAAAACCTCACAACTGGACCAATAAACAGCATCATGATAAATGGAGAAAAGATTGAAATTATCAAAGACTTTATATTACTTGGTTCTACAATCAACACTAGTGGAAGCAGCAGTCAAGATATCAGATGACGGATAGCAAATTGGTTGTAAAAGATCTCTTTCAAGTGCTGAAGAGCAAAGATGTCTCCTTGAGGACTAAGGTGCACCTGACACAAACTATGGTATTTTTCAGTCACCTTATATGCAAGTGAAAGCTGGACAATGAATAAGGAAGATGGAAGCAGAGTTGATGCTTTTGAGTTGTGGTGCTGGAGAAGAATGCTGAAAGTACTGTGGAGTGCCAGAAGAACTAACAAATCTGTCCTGGAAGAAGTGCAGCTGGAATGCTCCTTGGAAGTGAGAATGGCCCAACTTCATTTCACCTATTTTGGTCATACTATATAAGAAGATATCATTCCCTGGAGAAGGATATCATGCTTGGTAAAGTGAAAGATCAACAGAAGAGGGGAAAACTCTTGACAAGATGGATTGACATAGTTGCTACAATGATGGGCTCAGGTATAGCAAGGCTCATGGAGCTGGCACTGGACCCGGCAGTGTTTGTTCTGCTGTACACAGGGTAGCTATGAATCAGAGATGATTCGATGGCACCTAACAACAACGCGACAACATGTTATTCTTTAGGGTTGCATAATATTCTATTGTGTGTTTCTACCATAGTTTGGTTATCCATTCCTCACTTGATGGACATTTAAGTTATTTCCATCTCTTTGCTATTATGAATAGCGCTGCAATGTTGTTAGGTGCCATTGAGTCACCTGCAAATCCTAGTGACCCTATGCACAACAGAACAAAACACTGCCCATTGTTGTGTCAGCCTCACTATCTTTGCTATACCTGAGCCCATCATTGCAGCCACTGTGTCAATCTGTCTCATTGACAGCCTTCCATATATAAACCTTTCCTTGACTTTTCACAATAGTGAGCTAATACAATATTTGTCCTTCTGTGATTGACTTATTATTTCACTCAGCTTAATATCTTCCAAGTTCATCCATGTTATGTGGTGTTTTGCATATTCTACATTATTTTTTGGGGTTGCATAGTATTCCATTATGTGTGTGTATGTACCATAGGTTGGTTGATGGGCACCTAGGTTGTTTTCATCTTTTGGCTATTATAATTAGTGCTGTGATGAATATGGGTGTGCATGTATCTGTTCATGTCTTGCCTATCACTTCTTTAGGATATATACCTAGTAATGACATTGCTGGTTTAAATGGTATTGCTATTTCTAACTTTTTAAGGAATCACCATACTGATTTCCACAATGGTTGGATCATTCTACGGTCCCACTAGCAGTGTATGAGAGTCCCAATCTCTCCATATCCTTGCCAGCATTTGTTATTTTCTGTCTTGTTGAACTTTGCTATTAATGCTGGAGTGAGATGGTATCTAATGGTTTTGATTTGCATCTCTCTATGGCTAATGATCCTGAACACTTCGTCATGTGTTTGCTGGCTGCCTGAATATCTTCTTTGGTGAAGTGTCTGTTCATACCTTCTGCCCATTTTTCAATTGGTTTGTTTGTCTTTTTAATGTTGAGATATTAGAGTTTTCTATAAATTTTAGAGATAAGTCCTTTGTCCCATATGTTATTGCCAACTATTTTTTTTCCATTCTATAGGTTCTCTTTTTACTCTTTGGATAAGTCTTTTGACACACATAAGAATTTAATTGTTAGAAGGAACCAATCTTCTATTTTATTTTGTGCAGTTTGTGCATTTTGGGTTTATTCTTGATAGTCTATTTATGCCATAAATTAGGTCCCCTAAGTTTGCCCCTATTTTTTCTTTGGTGATTTTATAGTTTTAGGTTTCATATTTAATTCTTTGATCCATCTGGAGTTCATTTTTGTGTATGGTGTGCGGTATGGATCTTGTTTCAGTTTTCTGCAAATGGGTATCCAGTTTTGCCAGCACCATTTGTGAAAGAGACTATCTCTTCCCCATTGAATGGATTTCAGCCCTTTGTCAAAGATCAACTGACCATAGGAAGATGGATTTATTTCTGGGTTCTCAGTTCTGTTCCACTGGTCTGTGGCTATTGTGATACCAATACCAAGCTATTTTGACAACTGCGGTTGTATAGCAGTTTTTGAGACCTGGGAGTGTGATAATTCCTACTTTGTTCTTCTTCTTCAGTAGTGCTTTGCTTATCCAAGGTCTCTTTCCTTTCCATATTTAAAATTTAGTGATTGTTTTTGCCATGTCTTTAAAGAATGTTGATGGAATCTGGACTGGGATTGCTTTGAATGTATAGATTGCTTAGGATGAGCATGGAATGTTCTTCCATTTACATAGATCTCTTATAGTTTCTTAAAGTAGTGTTTTATAGTTTTCTTTGTATAGGTATTTTGTGTCCCTGGAAAGATTTATTCCCAAGTATTTTACCTTTTTGGTAGTTATTTGTAAATGATATTGATTTCCTTATTTCATTTTCAGAGACCTCTTTGCTGGTGTAGAGGAATCCAATTGATTTTTGGATGTTGGCTTGTATCCTGCCACTGTTTTAAATCTTTCAAGTTCCAGTAATTATTTTTTTCTAAGTCTCTTGGGTTTTCTATGTATAGGATCATATCATCAACAAATAGGGATAGTTTGACTTCTTCCTTACCAATTTGGATGCCTTTGATTTCCCTTTCTTGTCTTATTGCTCTGGCTAGGCCATCCAGTACAATGTTGAATAGAAGTGGAGATAGAGGGCATCCTTGTCTGGTTCCTGTTCGCAAGAGGAATGGTTTCAGTCCTCTCCACTGAGAACAATGTTGACTTTTGGCTTTGTATATATGTCCTTTATTATTTGAGGAATTTCCCTCCTATTCCTATTTTTCTGAGAGTTTTTAATCAGGAATGATGTTGGATTTTGTCAAATCCTTCTCCTGCATCTGTTGATGTGATCGTGTGATTCTTTTCCTTTATTTTACTTATGGGATGGATGACACCGATTGTGTTTCTAATGTTGAACCATTCTTGCATACCTAGTATCAATCCCATTTGGTCATGATGTATTATTTTTTTGATATGTTGTTGGAGTCTATTGGCTAGGATTTTGTTGAAGATTTTTACATCTATATTCATGAGGGATATTGGTTTGTAGTTTTCCTTTCTAGTGGTGTCTTTGCCTGATTTTGGTATCAAGGTTATGCTTACTTCATAAAATGAATTTGGGAGGATTCCATCCTTTCCTGTGTTCTGGAATATTTTGTGTAGGATTGGTGTCAGCTCTTTTTGAATGATTGGTAGAATTCTCCAATGAAACCATCTGGGCCAAGATTTTTTTTGTTGGTAAATTTTTTATGACCTGTTCAATTTCTTCTTTTGTTATGGATCTGTTCAGATTTTCTACTTCAGTTTGTGTTAGATAAGCAGTGTGTTTCTAGAAATCTGTCCTTTACTTATAGGTTTTCATATTTGTTGAAGGACAGTTCTTCATATTGTCCAGATATTATTCTTTTTTATTTCTGTTAGTTCTGTTGTGATGTCATCTCTTTCATTTCTTACTTGTGTTATTTGCATCTTCTCCTTCCTTTCCTTTGGGAAGTTTGCCAGCAGTTTGTTGATTATATTAATCTTTTTAAAGAACCAACTTCAGTCTTGTTGATTTTTTTCTATTGTCTTTCTATTTCCTTTTTCATTTATTTCTGCTGTCATCTTTATTATTTCTTTTCTTCTGGTGAATGTAGGCTTCTTTTTTTTTTTTTTTTTTTTTTTTTTTTTTTTTTTTTTTTTTTGCTGCTCCTTTTCTCTTTGTTGGAGATGTTGGTTTAAGGTGTTAATTTTGGCTCTTTCTTCTTTTTTGATGTGTGCATCTATTGCTATAAATCTGTTCACTGCTTTTCCTGTGTCCCAAAGGTTTTGGTATGTTGTGTTTTCATTCTTGTTTGATTCAAGGAATTTTTTAATTTCATCATTTTTGAGGAAGGTGTTATTCAGTTTCTGTTTGTTTGCTCTTTCTCTATTGGTCTTCCGAGTGTTGATTACTAATTTTATAACTTTGTGATCTGAGAAGATGGTTTGCAGTATTTCAATGTTTTTAACTTTATTGAAGCTTGCTTTGTGGCCTAACACATGGTCTATCTTGGCAAATGTTCCATGTGTGCTGGAGAAGAATGTATATTTTGCTGTTGTTGGGTAGAGTGCTCTGTAGATGTCTATATGATCAAGTTGGTTGATCATATTGTTTAGTTCTTCTGCATCTTTGTTGGGTTTCTTTCCAGTTGTTCTATCTCTTATTGGAAGTGGTGTTTTAAAGTCTCTTACTATTACTGTGGAGTCATGTATTTGTGTTTTCAATTCTGTTAAAGTCTGATTTATGTATTTGGGGCTCTTTCATTGGGTATATATATACTTATTATGGTTATATTCTCTTATTCAATTGATCCTTTAATCATTACATAATATCCTTCCTTGTCTTTCATGGTTGTTTTCATCTTAAAATCTATTTTTTTTTTTTTTCAGAAATTAATACTGCCCCTCCTGCCCTTTTTTTTTTTGTTTGTTTGTCATTTGCTTGGTATGTCTTTTTCCAACCTTTGATTTTTTGTTTATTTTTGTCTTTGTGTCTAAAGTGAGTCTCTTATACACAGCATGTTGATGGGTTATGTTTTCTTAGCCACTTTGCAACTCTCTGTCTCTTGAATGGTGCATTTAATCCATTTAAATTCAGTGTAATTATCAACAAGTATGAAGTTATTGATGTCATTTTGTTATGTGTTTTTTAATGGTGTTGGCTGATTTCTTTGTTCCAGGTCATATTCGGTGCTGAGCTCATTTTGTTTATGAGTCTTGTTATCATCTCCTTTGTTCCTGTTGTTATAAACCAAAACGAATCTTATTGCTGTGGAGTCAGTTCCAACTCATAGCAACCTCTCCTTGGGTTTCCAGGCAGTATCACTATGGAAGTAGGTTGCCCAGTCTTCCTGCTGAGGAGTGGCTGATGGGTTTGAACCACCAGTCTTCTGGTTAGCAGTCAAATACTGTAGGCACTATGTCACCAGAGCCGCCTTCCTATTGTTATGTTGTTGTTGTTATGTGTTGTCGAGTCGGACCAACTCACAGTGACCCCTTCTTGGGTTTCCAAGGTGGTATTTCTATGGAAGTAGATTGCTCAACCTTCCTTTCAAGTAGTGGTTGGTGGATTCAAACCCCCAGCCTTCTGGTTAGTAGTCAAATTCCTTAGGCACTGTGCTACCAGAGCTCCCTCCTATTGTTATAGTGCTTGCTAAATATTTATGCTTGTCTTTTTTTTATTTTGATGAGAAGGTTTGTTGTTTTTCTTTGAGGTTACCCTGTGATTTATTATTTTCTTCCCAAGTTTAACATGGTCTGTTCTATCTTCCTATTGTCTTGCCTTCCTCACTATTTAGAAGTTCTTTAACTACACTATTTATGCCCCTTTTGGTTTGTAGTTTCCCTTATTTACCAATTGATGTCTCTGGTTCCCTGTTTACAGTGTTACAAGCTTATTTTAGTTTGGATACTTGTATTACTGGGTTGGTTTCTGGGTTATGTCATCATGTGTGTTAATTATCAGTTGTTGTTTACTATTTTTGGTTCTTTATCAGAAGAACTCCCTTTAAGATCTTTTGTAAGGTTCATCTAGTTTTAATAAATTCCCATAATTTCTGCTTATCTGGAAATATCCTAATTTTTCCATCATATTTGAGGGACAGTTTTGCTGGGTATACAATTCTTGGTTGGAAACTTTTTTCTTTCAGAGTTTTATATGAATCAACCTATTGCCTTCTTGCCTGCATGGCTTCTGCCAAGAAATTAGAGATTAGTCTTACTGGCTGTCCTTTATAGGTACGTTTTCAGTTTTCCCATGCTTCTTTCAGGATTCTTTCTTTGTTTTTGCTTTAGTGAGCTTAATTATGATATGTCTTGGAGATTTCCTTTTGAAGTCTACCATGTTTGGGGTTTGTTAAACTTCTTGAATGGATATATTCTCACCTTTTATCATATTAGGGAAATTATCTTCCAACAAATGTTTCACAATTTTCTCTGTGGCTTTGTTTCTTTCTGTTCTGGAATTCTGATTACATGTAGGTTATTCTACTTGATGATATCCTACATGTATCTTATGCTTTGTACATTTTGTTTTTTCTTTTGGCTGATTGATCCCTTAACAAAGTAATACTGGGGTATTTGTTTTCAATCTCATTAATTCTGATTAGATTCTACCCCTTTGCCCCTTCAATGTGTTGTCTATGTCTGAAATCTTAGTAGTAATCTTCTTGATTCCTATTTGTTATTTTTGTATCATTTCTAGTTTTGTGTTTATTTTGTCAATTTGTTCTTATATTGTTTTCCTAAATTGGTCTAGAGTTTTGTCTCTGTTTCTCTTAATTTTTTCAGTGTTTTCCTTGATCTTGTCAGTGTTTTCCTTCATCATACTCTCAGTCTGTTGAAGGTACCCAAATGTAATTCTTTTGAATTCTTTATCAGGGAGTTCCAGTATGCTTCTTCCTCAGGGATGTTTTCTGGGTTTGTGTCCTGGTCCCTTGTTTCTACTACTTTATCTTGCTTCTTTATATGATATGTGATTTCTGTTGTCTCTGAGGCACTGTAGTATATTTATGTTTAATGTGTGAAAGAATGAGAGTGTTTGCACAGATCTCTGTTAACTGTTCATAAGGAGCAGTTGAAGGTGAGTTGAGCTGGTATTGGCAGCCAACTATCATTGGTCAGTTGGTGCAAAAGCAAGTGGTGACTGCCACTCAGTGGGTGGGGCTGTAGGAGTTGTAGGTATGGTTAGGTTGTGTTGGAACAGTTGCTGTCTTCCACTCAGTTAGACAATCAACCAATCAATCAATCAATAAATCACCAAAAAATAAAAGCAAGAGAACAAAAAAATTCAAATTACATAAACAAACAGGAGCAATCACAGAAAAATTAAAAAATTCAATAAAGGAGAAGAAAAATTTTAAAAATATATTGAAAAAGATAAAAGAAGATAATAGAAAAAGAGAGGTGAAATGCCACAATATCTGTGGAATGAGGAATGAGAGAAAAGAGCAAGAGTAAAAGAATAGTAAAGAAAAAATGGGAAAATTGCAAAAGGAAGTAAAGTGATGGGAAGAAACCAAAAGAAAGAAAAAAAGAACATCAACCAAGTATGGGAATGAGGGGCAAAAAAAAAAAAAAAAAAAAAAAAAAAAAGAAGAAAGGAGGAAGGTAAAAAGAATAATTTAAAAAGAAACAATCAAAACCAAAATTGTTGGGGGCAGGGAAATGTAGCCAAGCTCTGTTATGGCACAGACCAGGGTGGAATACCTGCTGGTGAAGAAGAAAGGTGGAGGTGGAGGATAGCCACATCTCAATTCACCAAGAGTATGTGGGTTATAAGAGTAACAAGGGGAATATTGCACCTTTCCTATCATCAGCCTCCAGTGCGGCTGTCTGTGCTGACCTTGGCAAGCAGAGCCCCTTCACTTACCATGTAGGAATGCCATTTGAATATTTTAAAAGTGGTTGTGCCCTTTGCTTGTGAATACTCAAAATGGCTGTGCCCTCAGCATAGCCACTGCAGTCCACAGGTCTATTTGTCTCCTTCTTTGCTGTTTTCCTTTCTGGTTGCCAGGCACCAATGAAGTCCTTGCCCATGAAGTCTTTGGTGAGCAAGGCCAATTCTTAGGTTGCTACTGGGATATATTCAAAATGGCTGTGCCCTCAGGACAGCTGGCAGTCCACTGCTCTGTTTGTCTCCTTAGTCACTGTTTTCATTCAGGTTCTTCTACTAGTTGGCATTTAATCCATTTCTTTATCTTTGTCTTCAAAGCTCAAGGTTCTAGGACCATCTTCTGTATCAGTTTCAATTGCTTTCTCATTACTTTGTTGCAGAGGGTTGGTGTAGCTTGTCTGTCTATTCTGCCTTCTTGCTGAAACTCTCTGTTTGATTTCTTTACTGATGCTTCCATTGCTGTTGATTGTAGAATCAAGTAATATCTTTGACAACTTCAGTTGTTTCTTCATTTATAATGATGCTGCTTATTAGTCTAGTTGTGAAGATTTTCATTTTCTTTATGTTGAGGTATAATCCATACAGCAGACTGTAGTACTTAAATGATAGGTCTCTCAAATCCATCTTGTCTCAAATCAAACCAAGGATCTTTCTTCACAAACTGCATTATTTTTCCTTTCCTCCCTTTTGAATAAATCACCCCACTATCTTCCTAGTCAGTTTAAAATCTAGGACTCATCCTACACTCTTTCTTATCCTTACCATGCCACCATCTAAATAAATATGAAATTCTGTCTACCCTATCTCCAGCTTTACTTCTCTCTCTCTCTTCTTTCCTGACATTATAAGTAGTTCTTGCCCCAGTTCAGGCTGCTATTCTCTCTTATCTAGTCTTCTGCAATAGATTCCCTAATTGATATCCCTGCCGCCTGTTTGTTCCCCTCCCATCCATCACATACCCTACTGCTTCTAGGGTTATTTTTCTGAAGTGCAAACTATGTCACTTTATTGCTTAACACTCTAAAATAACTGCTACAGAATGAAGTTCAAATTCTTTGGTATAGCATACATGGCATTTTGTGCTCTGGCCTCTACTTGTCCTCATCATAGCCCTATAACTTTTTTTGAAACTCCCTGAAGTTCTCATAATATTCTGAATTATTTAATTTCCTGGACCATTGATTGTGCTCTTTCTCCAGACTGGTGAGCATCTCCTCAACCTAGAGTATCAGTCTTCTCCCCAGTTCCTACACAAGCTTCTATTTTAATATCTGTTGTTGTTGTTGTGTGGGTACTGTAAAGTTAATTCTGACTCATAGTGACTCCATATGACAGAGTAGAACTGCCCCATAGGGTTTCCTAGGCTGTAATCTTTTGGAAGCTGACCATCAGGAGTTTCTCCCTCAGAGCTGTTGGGTAGGTTTCAACTACCAATCTTTCAGTTAGAAACTTGAATGCTTACCCATTGTGTTACTAGTGTGTAACACCTATATTTTACACTTAGTTTTAAATTTATTTTGTCAATCTCCTTTAGTCCTCCTCACTCTCTAATGACAGTTCCCAACCCTATCTCTCTCTGTCTCTTTCTCCTTAGAGCTTTGTATAGTGCTTGGCATGTGGTAGTTGGTTATTAAATGTTTGTTGAGTGAGTGAGTGAATGGATGAATGAATGAATGAATGAATGAATGAACACATTGTGAGTGAATAAAAATGAGATCATTTCTCTACATTACAAAAGATGTTCTGATCTAGGAAGTAGGTGAATATGAACTTTAGTAAATTAATTCTCTGAGGCCAATTGTCCCATCAATAAATTTAGGATTACATTATATCAGCATCAAGTCTGAGAAAGGGATAAGATAGCATTTTGTGATCTCTCTAGGATTTGGGACATTATTAGTTGAAGCCAAAAAACCAAACCAAACTCACTGTCGTTGAGTGGGATCCGACTCATAGTGACCCCTCCTTGGGTTTCTGAGGTGGTATCACTACGGATGTAGATTGCCCAATCTTCTTTCTGAGGAGTAGGTGGTGGATTTGAACCATCAGCTTTCCGATTAGCAAATGTCTTTGCCACCAGAGCTCCCTTTAGCTTGCCCAGTCCTCCTTCCACAGAATAGCTAGTGGATTTGAACCACCAACCTGCTGGTTAGCAGTCAAATACCTTAGGCATTAGGCCAGCAGACCTCCTTATGATTAGTTGAGCATGATTTATTAGCTCAGATTTCAATTCCTGCGTAAATGTACTTTTTGTGAAATGGCTCTCAAATGATTTTGTGTGCGTGTGTGTGTGTGTGTGTGTGAAATGCTTTTTAAAATACTTATTAAGTGCAAATCTATGAGTGCTTCATGTTATTTAGTCCTCACCACAGTCCAGCAAGGAAATATTTTCATTATACTTATTTTGCAGATAAAGAAACTGAGGCCCAGGCTCACTAGCCAGTCAGTGGTAAAACTGAGATTCAGAGTCTGTCACTTCCACTCTGATAAGCCTGTGATTGAACCTCTACTCTACACTGAAGGTATGGTTGGAGAACCAAGTTTCCCTTTATTATAATATATGCCAAGGGTTGGAAAACTTTTTCTGTGAAGCGTCAGCTAGTAACTATTTTAGGCTTTGCTGTTGCATATTTCTTGGCTCTTCATCCCCTTTTTTTTTTCCTCCCTAACCCTCCTTATTGTTTTTCTCTTCAACTATTTAAAATGTAAATCCTCTTTTAAGCTCATGAGCCACTTAAAAACAAGTCATGTGTGACCACATTGCTTTGTCCTTGGTAGAGTTAACATTTTTTACCTGATTTACTGATTCTGGACAGTTTTAAATATCTATATGTATTATTATTATACCATTAAAGCAATACATGGAATTAACTAAAGTTTTAGTGATTCTTGTTAGGTAAAGATCAAGCAGTGTGATTCCAGAGCAAACAGATTGACAGTCCCAGACTCCCTTGCAACAGCCTACAAGAGTTCTATTAAATGCTAACCAGCATGATCAAAAAGGTCAGTTGTTGGGTTTCTAAATAGTTCTGTTTTATAGAATGGCAAGGATTGTAGGGTGCAAACATCCTAACTTCCCCAAGGTGGTGTCAATAATTTGCATAAAGGGCCCTCCAACAAAGATCTATAATAAAACAGAGGAAGGGGCCCAGTGACTGTTCAGCGTTCTGCATAAATCAATCAACAAATCCAGTGTTGTATCTGGGACAGAAGAAGACAAAAGCTCTTTAAAAGGAATTTTAAATGCACGTAGAGAAGAAAGTAAACCCAATGGATCTTAACCTTTTTGGGATGAAAATTTCTTTAGAGAACACTGGGGTGCCTAGATGAAGATACACAACATTTGACATTCAGTTTTTTAGGGGATTCTCACTTTCCCAGAAGTCTAACCATGAGCCAGATTAAAGCTTCCTGTTTTAAACAATTGGGAAAAAAATGAAATGCTTAAGCATTAAGATATTGACTAAAGAGTCAGTCCTCTCTGGAGCCTGTGGCCCCATTTGAGAGATGCCTTCCCAAACGACCTGCTCACCTGTTTCTAGCTCAACACCATCATTGGGTCACCTGTAGAAAAGATCCATTTTCTTGGTTCTGCTGTCTGTGTCATTCAGACTGATGTGAAATGGAGCACAGTGCCCCAAGGCTCATTCCTCTGCAGTTCTCCTGCTCCTTATCTCTGTTTGTCATGTTTTCCAGTCAGCGCATCTAATGGGAGGTCATGGTTGCCTAGCTCGGCAGTTTCCTCTGAGTGTTTTACCACAAGTCTAGGACAGCCCTCTGGGAAGAGGGAAGCACGAGCTGTCTCTGCAGACTCCTGCTCAATGGAGCATGTATTTAAAATAAATTTTATTCTCCCTTCAAAAGTGTGACCTTTGGAATACTTCCACTTGATCTTCGGAGAGCACCAAAGTGGGCAGAGCTGAGGTATAAGTGCAGGGATCATGGGAACCCAAAACTGGGCACCCAAGGGTTGTCACTGGTTTTGCTGGCCTCAAGAAAGTGGCACAGAGGTGACTGCTGGGCTTACTCCGCAGAACTTGCCATTAGCCTCCAGCACATTTGTTCTAGATGGACGAAGTCCTACAAGGATGGAGACCCTGATTCATCGTGAACCCTGGAGGATGTTCTGTGAAGAAAGGAATGAGGCCTGGAGCCTATGACTTGTGTCACCTGCAGTTCTTAGGGAGCTCTGGTGGCATAGTACCTAAGGCATTTGACTGCTAACCAAAAGACTGACAGTTCAAATCCACCAGCCACTCCTTGGGAGGAATATTGGGCAATCTACTTCCATAGAGATATCACCTTGGAAAACCAAGAAGGGGTTGCTATAAGTTGGATTTTTTGGAGGAACTAATTTATTTAAATTTTCAGCAAGTCAACTGACCTTTCTGTAGCTTCATGACACGATATAGAGCCAATCTTCCTTACTTTCCCACCCCGTTCCTATCAGAACTTTAGAAAGTCTGACCCACTACCACTCTTTACCCTCCAAACTTACACTGCTATTTTCCTTCCTCTTTCATTGCCTTTGGTCAAAATTTCCTCTCCATCTGGATAATTCCTCAATATTTTCCCATGGTTATCATTTAAAGCATTAAATTCACCACAAATTGAGCAATTATTTGCATGCATGTCTTATTGCCTTTACTAGATTATAAATTACTAGAAGTCAGGGATCAAGTTACTTCTTGCCCACCCCATAGCCAACAATGAGCACAGCATTTTGTAAGCCTTCATTTGTAATTCATGTCACACGTTATCCAATATAAAGGAATAGTTGAAATCTAATGTAAATGCTAAAGGTAATGAGCTCATTTTGGTATTTTTAAAATGGCAAAAAGCCATATTTTTCTTCATGAGATTACTCTTTTCAGTCCCTGCCCAAATGTCACTGGGTTTGGTTAAAATTACAGAAGATCTATGGCATGTTATTGTCTATAGAAATCAGGCTTTAGAGTCAGCTAACTGGGTTTGCATCATGGCTCTTCCCTCTGCTCCTCATGCAGCCATAAGTACAACCAATGCTTGATACGCCGTTGCACAGTAAAACTATTTCACTGGGTGTTTAAAGAGTGCATAATCTCTGTAAAATAGATGGCAGCCATTAGATGTTGTTGTTGTTGTTGTGTGCTGTCGATGATAGCTCTCCTCATCTCTACCTTCTGCTTTTATTGGCTCTCTTTTGTTTTAAGAAGGAGCTCTGGTGGTACTCTTGTAAAGGTATTTGGCTGCTAAGCAGAAGGTCTGTGGTTGAAACCCACTGGCTGCTCCAGGGGAGAAAGAAGAGTCAGTCTGCTTCTGTAGAAATTTATAGCTTTGGAAACCCAGTGGGGATCACTATGAGTCAGAATCCACTCAATGGCAATGGGTTTGGTTTTTATTTTAAGATGGCAGACTGACGTATATTTAATTCAAGGCATTTCTTGATACTTGAGAAATAATAGCCAGCATTTACATAGTCCTTGGCATTTATCACACAATGTTCTGGCTGTGTAGTGGTTAAGGCATTTGGCTGCTAACCAAAAGATCAGTGGTTCAAATCCACCAGCTGTTCTGTAGAAGAAACACGAGACAGTCTGTTTCTGTAAAGATTTATAGCCTTGGAAACCCAATGGGAGTCATTATGAGTCAGAATCAACTTTGATGGCAGTGAGTTTGATTTTTTTTGGTTTTTGATACCAGTATATCATGATATTTTAATATTCCTCCCATTTAACAGATGAGGAAACTGAGGTACAAACAGGTTAGATAAGTTGCCTAAGTTTCCTCAGTTAGGGGTAGTATCTAGACTGGAACCTAGACAATCTGGCTCCAGAGTCTGAGATCTTAATCACTACACATACTGTATTTAAGTTTTTAAAATAAATAAGCAGAGAGACCCATGGAGGTATTGAGTGTCGCAACTGGAACTCAGACTTTTTTTTTTTTTTTTTTTCCTTTTCTTTAACCAGTGGCAAAATCTTTATAGCTAACCTCATTGAACTTTCTATATAAATTTATGTGAAGAATGGCAAAAACTCAAAGCAATTCAGCAGTGGACAGTCCCCTTCCTTTTAGGACTAACTTAGAAAGACAAAGTAGAGAATAATGGTTATGAGCTTGAGTTTGGTAACAGAACTGAGGCTGAAATCTCTTACCAGATCGAGAATTTGAGGCTGGATACTTAACCTCTTTCTATCTCTGTTTCCTCTTTGGTAAATTCCTCACAGGATTATTGTGAGACTCAAGTGAGATAATGTACATAAAATGCCTGGCAAAAAAGTAACAGATGATAAATGGTCTCTTTTTATAATTATGAAAACTATCTACCCAATTGTTTTTAATCCTATTGTCATCATATACTGGTAGGCCACTTTTGAAGCTTCTAATATTTTTGAAATAATAATGAAATAACTAACATATCTGAATAATAACTCCTTTATTTTCTATAGATTAAAATACAATGGTGTTTATCTCTGCATTAATACCACTCTTGCTTGCATTTTGACATTGTTTCTTGAGGGAGAAATGGGTAAAGTAAATTGGTGAAGAGGGAATTGTGCACAATGTAAATATACATAGGAAATGTCAGATGTCAGGTGCAAGATAGTGGGAAAAAAACACGTTAAGGCCCTCAGCACTCATCTAATTCTCTGCCTCAGTGGTAAAGAATTGGTTACTTGGGAGGGCCGAGAATGAATCAGGCACTGCATGAAGCATTGTTTGCAAGTGGAGTTAAAACCACATCTTGCTCTTATTTGTACAATTTATTTTCATATATATGTAAAAGTATGTGTCACTTAACATTCATGATAAGCCAAGCCAAACCCAGCACCATGAAATCCATTCTGACTCATAGTGACACCTACAGGGTTTCCAAAGCTGTAAATCTTTATAGAAGTAGACTGTGTCATCTTTTTCCTGTGGAGAAGCTGATGGGTTAGAACCACTGGCCTTTTGGTTAGCAGTCCAATGTCTTAACCACAGCATCACCAGAGCTCCTTATACATCCACAATACATTCTCTGAAATAGGACATTCATTATGTGATTTGGAATACCTGTGTCAGTAGGGCACAGGGCTTCTGGGCACATGGACCTAAGGGCTGCTGTGTATCCCAAGGCCCAGACATTTCCTGCTGTGGATATCTCAGGTGAGTGCTTGGTGGGATCTTGCCCAACTGTTGCTGCTTTCTTTGCTAAGCTAGCTGCAGAAGACCAGCTCTCCAGTGACAATCTGTCTGGGGAGGGGATTGTGCAAATCAAGGAGGCAGAGGACACCCAAGTCAGGACTGTGGTGCTGGGTACATACCTTTCAATTGATGTCCTATGGGACCACACCAGGAAAAACACATCTAGAATTTGTTTCACCGAGTCATAGGCGCCAAAGTAGACCTGGGTTGGGAATTTGGGCCTAGGCCTCCATCACCAAAGACTATGTGGCTTCCAGGTCTCATGCAGCAGCCAGGCAGAAGTGGGGCTCTGACCTTAAAGCAAGAGTCTGGCATCCTGGCACTCAGATACCTGGGTACCCTGGCCAAGGACGTGTATGCAGTCAGATGTTGCCTGAATGGACATTAAATGACATATGTCTGTCTATGACTTTGGGGTTAATTAAATAAGAACTCATTGAAAGGTAAGATTGAATTCATAGTAGCTGCTTGCCATGAGACAGGTCTGACTTGAAGGCACATGACAACAACAACAGCTTGTCTTTATGTATTTCTCATTCAGCAAATACTAATATCATATGGAGGTAAAATAAAAATGATATTAAAAAGGGGGCAATATCATAACAAATTATGGGTAACATTGAGAAGGATTGGAATTCCAGAACATTTAATTGTGCTCAGGAGGAACCTATACATAGACCAAGAGGCTCTTGTTTGAAAAACAAGGGGATACTGCATGGTTTAAAATCAGGAAGGGAGTGTATCAGGATTGTATCCTTTTACTGTACTTATTCAGTCTGTGTACTGAGCAAATAATCAGACAAGCTGGACTATGTGAAGAAGAACGTGGCATCAGGATTGGAGGAACAGTCATTAACAACCTGTTATATGCAGATGACACAACTTTGCTTGCTGAAAGGGAGGATGACTTGCAGTACTTACTGGTGAAGATTAATGACTACAGTCTGCAGTATGAATTATACCTCAGCATAAAGAAAATGAAAATTATCACAACTGGACGAATAAGCAGCATCACGATAAATGGAGAAAAGATTGAAATTGTCAAAGATTTCATATTACTTGATTCCATAATCAACACCCATAGAAGCAGTAGTCAAGACATTAGATGACATATTACACTGGGAAAATCTGCTTTAAAAGACCTCTTTAAAGTGCTGAAGAGCAAAGATATCTTTTTAAAGACTAAGGTGCACCTAACCCAATCCATGGTATTTTCAATAGCCTCATACACATGTGAAAGCTGAACAATGAATAAGGAAGACCAAGGAAGAGTTGATTCTTTTGAGTTGTGGTGTTGGAGAAGAATACTGAAAGTACCATGGACTGCTGAAAGAACTAACAAATGTTTTCCGGAATGCGAGAATGGCCAGACTTCATCTCATCTACTTTGGTCATATCGTAAGAAGAGACCATTCCCTGGAGAAGGATATCATGCTTGGTGAAGTGGAGGGTCAATGAAAAAGGGGAAAGCCCTCAACAAGATGGACTGACACACTGGCTGTAATGATGGGCTCAGGTGTAGCAAGGATTGTGAGGCTGGCACAGGACCAGACAGTATTTCTTTCTGTTTTACATAGGGTTTCCATGAATGCCAATGTGACAGCACCTAACAACATCACCACCACCTACAACAATACATTTAAAAGACTGAGAATCCTGGACTCACTGATGAGAGCATGAAGCACAATGTCCAGCATGTTCAGACGTTTGGTGATTGTTTCAGTCCTTTTCCCCACAGAGATAGAGCATACTGCTGGTTCTTATCTGGGAAGGACCATGAGCTTCTTGGGTTAGGAGGTATTAGGACACTTGGTGTCTCTAGAGTGGGGTAAAGTACAACACCTTAGTGGCATGGAGTTGTAGAGTGGTTTCTAGACAATCATTCCTGTGTTTGGAAACATCTGTGTTATTTTTGAGGAGATCTATTCAAGTTAGTGCTGAGGATGTAGAAGCAGGTCTAATTCTAGAAAGAGGGGCTGGCAAGAGCTAAGTTGAGGGCAAAATCTCTGGTCAATTGGGCTAGGGTTTGGACATTTTTATAGCATATACAAACACATATGTAGGAATGTTGTCTGTCAAACCTATGTATGGTTGTGGATATATTCCCATTTGCCCATCCATACCTGTCGATTTAAATATCCACCTGTAAATTAGTATTTGCTCTTACTGACAATGCAGTATTGTGTATGCAATGTATTTGCCTTTATTGTCTATATCTCTCCATGTTTTCCTTTTCTTAAGTGATATTGTGCTAGTCACACACTTTTGTCATATTGCTTTTCCATTCACCCATATCAAACCTGTCTCTTAATTATCCATCTATTTTCCCTCCTCTCACATCCTTGGTAACCAACAAAGAAAATTTTCTTCCCTGTGTAAACCTTTCCTTGACGTTTTACAATACTGGACTCATACAATATTTATCCATCTGTGATTGCCTTATTTTACTCAGCATAATGTCCTCCAAGTTCATCCAATTTATGAGGTGATTTCCTGATTCTTCATTATTCTTTAATGTTGCATAGTATTCCACTGTGTGTAAGTACCATAGTCTGGGTATCCATTCATCTGTTGATGGGCACTTAGGTTCTTTCTTAATCCTTGCAATAAAACTAGTATCACCTCCATTTAGGATGAGGAAAACAAAGTGCAAATTTATTGAATGACTTTCCCCAAGTCACATACTCTTTGGAAGCTTAGCAGAAATTAAATCATATTTTGACTGCTTTGAAGGTGCTTCCTATAGCCCTATGCACGTGATCTTCTTTTTCTTTCTCACAATTATAGGGGTTTATTAGGGAAGTAACAGGTTACAGTTCAAGTTCAGAAATGCTCAGGATATAATTTTTTGGTCAGAACAGCCTCCTCTTGGCTATATTCACAAGCATTCTTTTTCTTTGAGCCTCAGCCTTTCAGCCCTGCTCAGACAAGTCTGGGTGGTTCTTTTAGCTTTGCTGATAGGTGTACCCTAAGTCTCTTAAGACTGCTGTGAAGATTAAGTGAGATAATGCTTGTGGAGGTCTTTTAGTGCCTGTCTTGGAATCTGTGTTAGATACATTTAGCTATCATCATCATCATCACCATCAACTTTCTTGTCACCTCATCATCTTCATCATCACCATCTTTGAGACCCTGAGAAAGAAAGGTAGGAAGGCAAGCTGAAGTTGAAAGAGTTTCCAGGCAAAGACTGGTTTGGGGTTGGGTAAGAAGGTCACAGAAGCTGGTTCAAGATATTTTGGGGCCAGTGTTCTTCCAATAGACCTTTCATTCCTGTGCTGAGAAGGTGAAACTCACACAGTGGAACAGAATGTGGGATGAAATCTGACCAAGAATATAAATTTAATCTTCAGATAAGAGTATAGAATGATCATTCATATCCTGAGGAGCACTGGTGGCACAGTGGTTGAGGTTGGCTGCTAACCTCAAGGTCAGCAGTTCAAATGCACCAACTACACCACAGGAGAAAATATGACAATCTATTTCTGCAAAGATTTTAGTCTTAGAAACCCTATGAGGCAGTTCTACTCTGTCTTATAGTGTGGCTGTAAGTCAGGATTGACTTGATGGTAAGGGGTTTGGTTTGGGGCTTTATTCATATCTTTGGAGTTCAGTTTTCCCTTTTGGAGCATTTTTTTCTTGGATGGAAGGGATTGGGTAAGGCACTGGGCAGAAATTATATTTCAAAAGAGGTGATTAATAAGGACATACCTAGTATCACTATAATAGTTTCTGGGCGGTGCAATTGGAGCCCTAGTGACACAGTGGGTGAACTGCTCCACTGCTGAGTGAAAAGTCAGCAGTTCATACCTACCAGTTGCTCCACAAGGAGGAAGATGAGGCAGTTGCTTCAGTACTAATAGGGTTGCTCTGAGCTGGAATAGACTTAACAACACTGGGTTTTTTGCATGGTGCAAATCATTATTATACTTGGATGCTAATTGAAAGGGTGGAGGTTTGAGGGTAGCATAATGCCTAAGGCATTTGACTGCTAACCAGAAGGCTGGTGGTTCAAACCCATGAGCCACTTCTCGGAAGGAAGACTGGATGATCTACTTCTGTAGCGATACCATCTTGGAAACCCAAGGAGGGGTCACTGTGAGTCAGATCTGACTCAACAGCAGTTAGTTTGGTTTTTGATTTAGAGATGCCTTGGAAGAAAGGCTTGGCAATCTATTTCTGAAAAACCAGCCATTGGAAATCCTATGGAGCACAGCCCTCCTCTGACACACATAGGGTCATCATGAGTCAGAGTTTAGAGAGACTGCTTTATTTTCCCCCAGTATTAATATAATATTGAATTGATACAGTGGTTGCAACAATGGGCTCAGACATAGCAGAGATTACGAGGATGGTGCAAGACAAGGCATATTTTCTTTCTGTTGTATATGAGGTCTCTATGAGTAGGTGGTGACTTGGTACCTAATGACAACAACACAATAATATAATATTACAGTTCACCATTTATGGATCATTTACTATGTCCCAGACACAGTAATGCATTTAATGGGTTATAGCATTAAATGCTCAACACATGTTCTTATTTTTATACTTTGCTGTACCCAAGCCTAAGAGCCCTGGTGGCATAGTGGTTAAAGCATTTGGCTGCTAACCAAAAGGTCAGCAGTTCGAACCAACCAGCCACTTTGTAGGAGAAAGGTGAGGGACTCTTTTTCCATAAAGATTTATAGCCTAGGAAACCCTATAGGGCAGTTCTACTCTGTCCTACAGGGTTGTTATGAGTCTGATTGACTTGATGTCAGTAAGTTTGGTTTGATATTAGTGCCCAAGTCTTTTTTTTTTTTTCCTTTATTAAAACCTTAGAAATAGTGTCTATCTTTTCAAACTTTCTCCCAAATTCTGTGTAGTGAGATTATAAATTTAACTTCTAACCTAGCACAGATGTGCAATAAATAAATAAATCATGAAATAAAATAATAATAATAATAATAAACAAATTAGGTGTGAAGTTATCCATAAATAACTTGGTCTTTTTCCTTAACTATCACCTAGAGGGAGAATAAGTTAACTAACTGTCCAGTCTGATATAACTTTAGTCTAATTTTAAAAGATAAAAAGTTAAGTAATATCTTCAGGTAATGTTCAAGTTCTCTCTAGAAAAAAAAAAAAAAAAAGGAAAAGAAATGTCCGATTCCTCATGGAGCTTGTCTCTTTCATTGTTTCTCTCCTTAAGATGGCATTTGGGGTACAACCATTGTGGAAAGCAGTATGGC
>NW_006921600.1:18736545-18737733 GCF_000298275.1 Orycteropus afer afer | reverse complement strand
AAATTTTGGTCAATGACATGAGACAAAGTATATGTGAACTGCTGTATGAAAAGTGAATTTACTCTGTAAATCTTCACCCAAATCCTAAAAAAAAAAAAAAAAAAAAAAAAAGATGGCATTTGGGCATATGGGGCAGGGATGTGTGGTCTGACATGGGGCAGATATATTAGTCAGGATAAACAATGCTGGCTTCTATAACAAAGAACCCCCCAAATCTCAGTGGATTAACACAAAAAAAGTTTATTTCTCTTTCATGTCATAGTCTGATGCGAGAAGGGCAGCTTTCTATCTATTTACTTTTTTTCCAAGTGGAGACTTAATGCTCCATGCTCCTTTCATTTGTTTTCTCTTTTTTTTTTCTGGCTCTCCAAACATTTTTCATCTCTTTGTCTCTCTCTCTTTGTCTTTTTCTTTCAATACATGAGCTCGGTGGTTACTGAGAAAAGAGAAAGAGAACGAATAAAAGAACTGTGTAGTCAGGCCAGGCTTAAAGTGATGAACATTAATACTACTCACATTCTTTTTATCAGAACCTGGTCACAGGCTCCAGCCTAACTGCAGGGGAGGATATATAGTAAATGTAATGTTCCTATGTGCTCAAGAAGAGAAAAAGAGATTGGTGGGATCCAGCCAGTGTCTGCTTCAGTGAAAGATGGTACCTCAGCCTTCCTGCTAGTTCCTCATGCTAGTATTGACTGGCAATGACCTTCCTGGGCCTAGTCCCTGGGTTAACGTCACTGATCTGCTTCTGATGCTGACATACATGGCTGGTGCAAATTAGGGTCATTTCTTTTGGCTCAGCCAATACATCCAGTGGAGCTACCAGCTTACTTGATCTCACCTTGGATCCCACTGACATCATACAACTGAGTCTCTCACCAGGTCTCAAACCAGTTGTTGGCCAGAGGTTCTATGGTAGGATCATCTTGCTTTACCTTGGTAGGATCTTATGGGGGACTCAATTACTTAACTCAGGGGCCAGACCACCCAGGAACTACCAGTGGTTTAGTCAAGCTAAACATCAGGTAGTCCTCTGCTTGATCACATTCCATGAATTACCTCTGACTAAGTCCCAGGGAGCTCTGGTAGCATAGTGCCTAAGGCACTTGACTGCTAACCAGAAGGCTGGGGGTTCAAACCCACCAGCCACTCCTCAGAAGGAAGATGGGGCAGTCTACTTCCAAAGTG
>NW_006921600.1:18692575-18733219 GCF_000298275.1 Orycteropus afer afer | reverse complement strand
CTCACCTGTAACCCTGGGGCTGACTGCTCTTCTGTCCGTATTCCTGGCTTTTATCCCCTTTCTCTTGCTCTTCCAGCCTGCTACTCTGGGCGGGCCTGAGTTTCCTCTCCTCACCTAATCCCTTCGGCTGATTGCTCTTCTCTCTGGCTTCCTGGCTTTTAATCCCCTTTTTCCTGTTCTTCCTGCCTGCTACTTTGGGTGTCCCTGAGTTGTCTCTCCTCATCTGTAACCCAAAGTGATACTGCTGAGAAATCCAAGGAGGGGTCACTATGAATCAGGTCCAACTCGATGGTACATAACAACAACAACACAACAAGCTCCAGGGAAAGAAAATGAAAATCTGTGCAGCTGGGTGGATAAACAACATCATGATAAATAGAGAAGAAACTGAAGTTGTCAACAATTTTGTTCTATAGGCAGGACAGTTTCTGGGTTATGAATGAGATCAGTTCTGGTGTCTTTAAGAATTTGTAGGTAAGTCAGGCAAGGTGCTGTGGTTCTCATTTAGCATTACTTTAGTGTAAAAGAAGGAGCTCTGGGGTGCCTAAGACATTTGACTGCTAACCATAAGGTTGGTGGTTCAAACCCACCAGCCATGCTATGGATTTAAGATGAGTCAATCTACTTCTGTAAATGTTTATCACCTTGGAAACCCAATGGGAGTCACTATGAATTAGAATCAACTCAATGGCAGTGGGTTTGGTTTTAGTGCAAAAAAGGCTCAATGGCTTTTCAATGATTTAAAAGCTGCACTTGCAGCAAATGAGGATGATTGTGATGAAGAATTTGTTGGGAGTAGGGGTTGGTTCAATTGCTTCCAAGTGAGGGCAAATTTACATAATATTAAAGGGCAAGTAAGAGTTGTCTGTAAGTTGGACTTTCATAACCTGGGGATTGCCTATATTTGGATAAACAATCAATGTTCATGGAAGCAGCAGTGAATAAATCAAACTACATACTGCACTGGGCAAATCTATTGAAAAAGACCTCTTTAGGATTTTACAAAGCAATGATGTCACTTTGTAGACTAAAGTGCATTTGGCCCCAGCCATGCTCAATCTACTTCTGTATTGATACTGCCTCGGAAACCCAAGGAGTGGTCGCTATGAATCAGCTCTGACTCAATGGCACATAACAACAATTACAACATGCTCTTTTCAATCATCTCAAACACAGGTGAAAGCTAAACAATGAAGAAGGAAGACAGCAGAATTGATCAGTTTGAACTGTGGCATTGGTGAAGAATATTGACTATACCATGGACTGCCAGAAGAACAAACAAAGCATTCTTAGAAGAAAAAACAACCAGAATGTTCCTTAGAAATAAGGATGGCAAGACTTTGACTTTCATACTTTGGATACATCATTACAAGAGATTAGTTACTAGAAAAAAATAACACATTTAGTAAAGGAGGCCAGCAAACATGAGGGAAACCCTCAATAAAACGGACAATGGACTCAAACAAACCAACAATCATGAAGATGGAACAGTACTCGACCACATTTCCTTCTGTTATCCATAAAGTCGCCAGACTGGGAGCCAAACTGAGGGCAACTAACAAGTTCCAGTTTGGTGGGAGGGTCTCTGTAAGCAAGATTATCCCCAGAGTTCCAAAAAGTAACATGTTCAATGGCTCATCACTAGCAGTTCTGTCAATTTATCTTTTACCCTCTTCCCTCACTGGTGATGCAGTTCTTAAGGCATTTGACTGCCAGAAGGTTGGCAGTTCAAACCCATCAGGTGCTCTGAGGAAGGAATATGAAGCGTAGTGCCTAAGGCACTTGACTGCTAGCCAGAGGCTGGCGGTTCAAACCCACCAGCCACTCCTCGGAAGGAAGGTTGGGCAATCTACTTCTGTTGTGACACCGCCTTGGAAACCCAAGAGGGGTCGCTATGAGTTGGGTCTGACTCGACGGCACATAACAACAACAACAACCCCATAAAGATTTACTGTCCTGGAAACACAATGGAGTCACTATGAATTGGAATCCACTCAATGGCAGTGGATTTTTGGTTTGTGGTCTCTGAGCTGAAGTCTAGAGACACTAGTGTGACCCTGCTGGTCTCCATCCCTCATGTCCATCTTCTTCAATACATCTTGGATTCAAGAAGGGCTGGCCTTTCCTCTACTCCCCTCTGCCATGGTCTCCCCCTCACGCATACCTTTGAAAAACTCTTAGGATCTAGCTTTCTGCACCAAGTATTGATGTGCTAAAGAAGAAGATAAAGAGATTTACATAATCTTTTCTCAAGACAATAGCCTGGCTTGCCAGGTAGAACTGCACACATCTGAACTTTAAGTTTCAAAATTAAATGTTATCTCAGTTTTTTTTTCTTTATATTTACTCTACAACAATTTATAATCTTTTCTAGGCAGACAAATGTCTAGGGTAGAGAGAAAAGTAGTGTGTACTCAGAAAGACAAAGGAGAAGCTACATTAATTTAAAAATGCCTCAGTTTAGAGAGCACCATCTTAGAATTATGGATCAATTTGCATTTACTTAACAATATTTATTGATTAGCTATTCTGTGTTTCTGGACACTCTTTTAGGTGTTTGAATAAATAACCCCAAAACCCACTGCCACTGAGTCAATTCTAACTCACAGCAACACTTTAGGACAGAATAGAACTGCCCCATAAGATTTCCAAGGCTGTAAATCTTTACAAAAGCAGACTGCCCCATCCTTCTCCCACAGAGTGGCTGGTGGGTTCCAACTGCTGACCTTTTGGTTAGCAGCCAAATCCTTTAAACAGTACACCACAAGAGCAGTAACTAAAATAAAGGAAAATTCCTGCCCTTGAGAAACCTATATTTTAATGAGATGGAGGAATGAACACAGAAATAAACAAAATAAGTGACTGTTAACCAGAAGCCTGATGGTTCAAACCCACCAGCCACTCCTCGGAAGGAAGATTGGGCAATCTAGTTCCTTACAGACACTACCTCAGAAACCCAAGGAGGGGTTGCTAAGAGTGCGATCCGACTTGAGGGCAGTGAGTTTGTTTTTTTTTTGTGTTGATATATTATGCTAAACAACAGTAAAAGCTAAGGTAAAAATAAAGCAGAAAGGGGGATATAAATACCAGGTGAAATGCTAGAAGAGAAAGGTCTCACTGAGAAGGTGGTTTTTAAGTAAAGACCTGCAGAAAGTGAGAGAGTGAGCCATGTAGATTGTTGGAGAACTCATTCCAAGCAGAGGGGATTGCTTGTGCAAAGACTGCCAGCAGGAACCTTCCTGGAACACTGCAAGGACAGACAGCAAGGAGGCCAGTGGAGCTGAATGAACTGGGGAGAGGAAGAGCCTGTGTCTGTTATGCAAAGTGGGTTATTGAGGGTTCTAAACAGAAAGGACCTAACTTCCATTTTAACTGAACTGCTCTAGGCTCAGAGAAGCATTGGTAGTTCAGAGGGAGAATTCTCATCTTCCAAGGGGAGTCCTGGGTTTGATTTCTGTCTAATGCATTTATTGCTATGATGCACAGCAGGTTCCGAAGGAGCTTCTACACTAAGGAGGACAAGGAAGAATGGCCTGGTGATCTACTTCTGAAAATTAGCCAATGAAAGTCCTGTGGATCACAGTGTCTGATCTCTAGCCGATCATAAGAATGGCGCCGGATTGGGCTGTTTCTTTCCTTGGAGGGTGAAGTTGTCATGAGTTGGGACTAACTCCATGCAGCTAACACCAACAAAGCTCTGGGTTTGTGTTAGAGTTAGGGTAGCCCATCTATGTCTGCCTGAATTGTTATAATGTCAAAGGATTTGTTCCTTCATATGGAAACCCAATATAGGTGAACAGATTACCTGTCAGGAGAATTTTCTCTTTTCATTTCCTATAGGACAGAGAGGGAGCTCTGGTAGCATAGTGGCTAAGACACTTGCCTGCTAACCAGACGGCTGGCGGTTCAAACCCACCAGCCACTCCTCGGAAGGAAGGTTGGGCAATCCTACTTCCGTAGTGACACTGCCTCGGGAACCCAAGGAGGGGTCACTATGAGTTGGGGCCAACTCGACGGCAAATAACAACAACAACAACAATAGGACAGAGAAGGGAGTCCTGGTGATGCAATGTCTGAAGTGCTTGGCTGCTAACCAAAAGATTGTCAGTTTGAACCCACCAGCTGCTCCATGAGAAAAAGATGAGGCAGTCTCCTTCCTGTAAAGATTTACAGCCTTGGAAACTCTACAGAGCAGTTCTACTCTATCCTATAGGGTCACTATGAGCTGGAATTGACTCCACTGCAGTTGGTTTATAGGATAGAATTGACAAATTGTTACCCACAAGCCAAATCTGTCCCACCTGTTTTTATAAATAAAGTTTATTGAAACATAGCCATACTCATTCTTTTATGTGTTGCCTGTTGCTGCTTTTATGCTACAAAGACAGAGTTGAGTAGTTGCGACAGACTGTATCGTCTGCAAAGCCTAAAATGTTCTCTGTCTGACCCTTTTGAGAAAATGTTTGCTAACCCTTGTTATAGGAAATAAATACTGAAAGATAAATAGGAAAGAAAACCTAAGACATATAGAGGTGGGGATAAAAAACTTTGTAAGTAAAAGATGTCAAAACACCATACAAATTCATTTATACTGAGAATATACCATAAAATGTAAAGGGCATTTGCATTTAGTTGAAACATAGCTTCCTCAAAGTTTGAATATTAGAAGATGTCAGAAGAATGAGTTTAGGAAGATTGCTACACTGTATTGGCAGAAGAGTTTTTACCTGTTGAATACACTCTCTCCACTAGGGAACTTAGTAGCTCACAAGCTAGGCTGAAAAATTCCATCATGGGTTAGATTGGATGTATCTACATTTGACCTGATTTGCTAATTGCCTTGCATTCATTTTAAGTGTCTTGCTTAAGTATATGTGATTTAGTTGAAGACATCATCAACCTCTTTTCATTATCTGTTCCTGTATATTAATGTCAGATAATAGCTGGTAATAGCCTTAGTACTCTTAGAAGTGTGTTTAATTTTGCAAAAATAATGGGGGCTTTCTTCTCCTCTTGGACCCTGTTGCATGGTTCATTCCCTTTTGTTTAATATCACCAGCTCAGCTCGAGGCAGCCTCAGAGAGAGGACACTTCTTGCTAATGCCGGACTGCCGGGCACTGGGTAGACAGCTCTCAGCTCCCTTCTCAACTGAGCCCTCTGCAAAGCAGCTGCCTGGCCTCCTAAGAGCTTGGCTTCCCAGTTTAATTGGTTCCACTCAATGCATTCATAGTCACCAAGACATTTTCCAAATTGCTTATAATTAACACTCTAACAAACACATTGCCATCAAGTTGGATCCGACCCATAGCGACCTCTCCTTAGGTTTCCGAGGCAGTATCACTACGGAAGTAGATTGCCCAACCTTCCTTCTGAGGAGTGGCTGGTAGGTTTGTACTACCAGCCTTCTGGTTAGCAGTCAAGTGCCTTAGGCACTACACTACCAGAGCTCCTGAGAATTACCTTAGCTCTGTAAAAACTGATGCCGTATGGCCATACTTGGCTTTGACTTAACCAACTTCATAGATGCTTGTAGTGATACCATTCAAATCTTCCTGTGTGCAGCTGGATTAGGTAAGAAAGTGTTTGTTTTCTTTAAGAGACTCCAGTCAGTGTCAGGGGAGCTGATTCCTTCTTCTTACTAGGACTTCTGCTCCCATCTGGTCCATATCTCTGTCATTTGGTAGAAACCAGAATTCAGGGCCAAGCACAAGACCCTGTGAACATTTGTATACTTCAGACCCAGGAAAAAATAAACTAATCTAGCAGAGAGGAATACAAAGTTTTTAGTGTTACAGCCTAGTGCTTACAACCCAATATAAGGAACTAATTTGGCCTAGGCAAACTCAGTACTCAGTATTGACTCTGCCAGCTGGGATGAAATTCTGTTGTAATACACGCTGGTAACTCATTGGCTGAACCTACAAAGGATAGATAGCGTTTCAAGCTGGGCTGTGAGAGACAGAAAGACACAGGGCGTATAGAGCTGAGGAAAACATTCCAGGTTCAGAGGACAATTTGGACAAAAACAAGGAAGTAGAGAAGCAAGAGAAATGCACAAGGAATTTGGTTTAGCTGATTGTAGTGCTGGGAGATGTGGGAGTTATTTTTAGAAACAGAGGCAATTGTGTGCTAGTCTCTTTCTTGGTACTGTGAATGACATAAACAGAAATGGGACAATATTAAGATGAAAGGGATATGGCCCCTGCCTTTAAGAAGCTTTCATGTCTAACTGAGCTCCATATAGTATCACTACAGCCCTGGCAGTTTGCTGAAACAGTAGGCTTGCTACCCTGAGGGATGTTCTAGAGAAGATGCTATGTGTACCAGAGCTAGGAGACCTCCATGTCTCTAGACTAGGAACCCTGGGACACTCACCCATGGTGGTTGGTGCAACCATAGTAGAGGGGATAGTTTTCATAGCAGAAGGAAGTTTTCAGCCCAAGAAGTTTTCAGGTCCAAGAAGAAGATCTCAGTCTCTACTTTTAAAATTCTTGGTGGAATGTGCTCTAAGCTTTGAAGAGTTCGAGACTTTTCTCTTTTCTTCCATTGCCGTCCTAGAAGTCGGAAAACTTTTTCTGTGAGAGGAGAAGACATACTCCATTCCTTGATTCTTCAGCCCCTTCAGGTCATCCCCAAAACCTTTGGAATCTCCTCACTGTAGGCCCCTCTTGCAGAGTTCTATGGCTTCAATTCCCAGGTGCATGGCTCATCCTGGGAAATGAGGTCTTATTTATGGTGCTGCTGAGTACTACTGCCAGATACACACCATCCTATAGACCAGCTCCACTAAAGGGGAAGAATTATTATTCTTTGCTTTTTCTCTTCCTTTCTGTCTTACCAAAAGGCCTCGACATTAACTAGAGATTTTTTGCTTAAAGATTTTCACTTTGTACGAACTGTAGTGAATGAAGCTAAAGGGAAATAAAACTCTCTGGGAGCAGAAATATTGTTGGCTGCTCATCTGGTCCTGGCTCTTTCTGGTGAGTCAAGCTGGAATTGCTTGCTCTCAGCCACATGCATACACATGTACATAGGCACACACAGGGGGGCAGAATCATACCTGAGGATATTTTTATACAATGTCAAAAAGATGTGGTCTCTATCTGGTGCAACACAGAGATAAAAATCCTTTGTATTTATAAATTGTTTCTTCTTAGCTTGGCGTGCTATCCTGTATCTACTTTATCTCATGTTTCTACTCCCCAGTCCTATGTAGTCAGAAGCAGTAAGGATGATCCCTCTTCTGTGGACCATGAAGAAATTTAGAATAAGATGGATTAAGTGATTTGTTGTCGGTTATACATTGTACAGTATCAACTAGAAACTTGATTCCTTCCACTCTTCCTCCATCTGTCTGTCTTTCTTTCCTCCCTTTCTTCCTTTCTCTCTTTTTTCCTTTCATCTTTCTCTCTTCCCTCTGTCTTTAGGTATTTGCAGGGAATCTAGAGGCACTGTCCTACAGGGCTGAGAAAGACACGACTCCAGACTCTGAGCTATTGTCAATGAAATAGGACACATGGATAGACATGTTAACATACATAAAGTGCAACATTGGGCAGTAACAGCAAAGATTTGAACAAGGCATAGGGCATCCTATACGGAGGAAGCTGAATTTACCTAGAGGACTGATAGAATATTTATCTAGGAAGTAATTTCTGATTCAGGGATAGAAGGAACTGTAGGACTTTTGTAGGTGAAAGAAAACGGATGGACACATTAGTCAGAGGAAACAAGTTGAGCAAAACATTGATTTGTGCAAAGGTATCTTGTATTAGGGAACTGTGAGGCTGTCAGTGCTATGGGAAGTATAGGGGGCTCTCTCCTGACCAGATGATGCTAACTTCCAAGAGGAAATAAAACCCTCTAAACATAGTTTGGTCTATTCCCGAGACCAACAAGGACAGAGCCCAGGTTCCATGTTGTAAACACTGTCTGATATAGTTGAATCCTGCCTGCCTGTTGCCAGCCTTTGATGGCTGCTCCTCTTTCTTCAACAATGAAGAGAGCTGTGTCAGTCTAATGACTGTCATATTATCTCCCATTAACTTCATTATTGGACACTAACTGTTTCTAGTAATAATTCATTCACTGTAATGACTTGGTGTCTGATTCCTGGATAATTACTGTCACAAATGCCATCAGGCAGGGGTTCTGGGTTGCTTTCTCCATCTGGGATTGGGACACAAATCAGCTGAGGGCTCTGAGCTTGTGGAGCTTTTCTGGATGTGACAGAAGAAAGCTATCTCATGAATAACTGGGACAGAAATTCCTCCTGGGGACTCCAGAAATCTAAGATAGACTTTTCCTTGGCCCTGGGCTTCTGGACAGCTTTGATGAGTCAGAATGTATGTGTGTGAGTGTGTGTGTATGTGCATGCACACACACACACCCCCCATATGCAAAGCCATTTGCTCAGTAGAAATATCAGGCCCCTCCCTCACTTTAAGGGCAGTAATTGAAATCTGGCTGGAAGCTTCTGGCAGATTAAGTTTTATAAGCCATGACATACAGAGGCCTTGACTCCAAGATTACTCAAACTCCAATCTAAATACCCACATTTATTTAGAAGCAGAGATATGCTGCTTATTTGGAAGACCAGGAAGGGGGTTTCTGAAATTGCTTGTGGACAAGGGTAATGTTAAAAAGATGTGATCTGCAGTAGAATGAAGGAGCTAGGCTGATGAGAAATACTGCGGTGCAGAGAGAAGGAACCAGAATGAGGTTAGGGAAGAAGAGAAGATAGACAGAGGTCAGTGAAGGGAGCCCTCAATGGGCTTGAGACCAGGTCAACCTAATGAGCTTTCCTGCCAGCCCTGCTGGGAAAGACAACTTCTAACAGATGTTTACAAACCCTCCAAATCCCATAGCTTGAGACTGTCAAGCCTATCTAGAAACAACTAGTATCACTCTTCTGTTCAAAATTGTGTTTTGCTTAGATCAGAGAGTGCTCTGGAAAATTTCTGGACATCTAGTCACCAAGGTTTCTTTCCTGCTTAATATTTTTTTACTTGAGATTCAAAGAAATGAGTTGATCATAGTCCTCAATTCATGTCACAATATTAATATCAGTTCATGTGAGAAGCTTCTTGTATTTTATGCTATTCTTGTTTTCTGCTTTGTTCCCTCTCTTCTTTTCCATACCCCTCCCTCTATAGGCACCAAGCCTTGTGCATTTCAGGTATTACCTTTGATGGCTGTATTCATTTTCTATTGCTGCTGTAACAAATTGCCACAAACTCAGCAGCTTTAGATAACACAAATTTATCAGCTCTTAATTTCACTGGAAGTCAGGCAGCCTTCTCTGGATTCTCTGCTAAGTTCTCACAAGGTTGAAATCAAGGTTTGGCCAGCCTTGGCTCTTATTTGGAGGCTCTGGGGGAGAATCTAGGAGCTCTGGTGGCATAATGCCTAAGGTATTTGACTGCTATCCAGAAGGCCAGCAGTTCAAACCCACCAGCCACTCCTCAGAAGGAAGATTGGTCAATCTACTTCCATAGAGATACTGCCTTGGAAACCCAAGGAAGGGTTTCTATGAGTCAACACCACAACACTACAGCAGTGAGTTTCCTTTTTTGGGTGGGGTAGGGAAGGGAAGAATCTGCTTACAGGAGTATTATTGCTTGAGGACCTCTGGTGGCATAATGTCTAAGGCATTTGACTGCTAACCAGAAGGCTGGTGGTTCAAACCCACCAGCAACTCCTTGGAAGGAAGGTTGGGCAATCTACTTTCATAGACATACCTCCTTGGAAACCCAAGAAGGGGTCGCTATGAGTCAGATCTGAATCGATGGCAGTGAGGTGTTTTTTTTTGTTTGTTTGTTTTTCAGCTGCTGGTTGAAGATCATTCTCAGCTTCTAGAAGTTGCTGCATTCCTTGGCTTGCAGCCTCCTCCATCTTCTAACATAGTTAATAATGTTGCATTGAATCCTTCTCATGCTTTGAATCTCTTTGCCTCCTCTTCTTCCCTCTTCTCTGCTTTTAAGGGCTCACTGATTACATTTGATCCACCCCAATAATCCGGAACAACACTCTATTTCAAGGTTAAGTTGTTAGTAATCTTAATTACAAGGAGTCCTGGTGGTGCAGCTGTTAAGTGCTTGACTATTAACCCAAAGGTTGGCAATTTGAACTTACCGAGTGGCTCTGTGGGAGAAAGGCCTGGTGAGCTTCCTTAAAGAAAACCCTATGGGGTAGTTCCACTCTGTCACATGAGTTTGCCATGAGTTGGAATCAACTTGATGGCACCATCAACAACCTTAATTACATCTGTAAAGCCTTTTGTCACGTAAGGTAACATAGCATGGTCCCAGCATTAGGACATGGAATCTTCTGGGAGGTCATAATTTTGCCTACTACAATGACCCAACTTTTACTTACTTATTTATATACATACAAGTGACTTCGTGGCACATTGGTTAAGTGCTCTTTACTTATATATCATGTATATATGTTGTGTTGCTGTTAGGTGCTATCAAGTTGTCTCTGACTCATAGTGACCCTACGTCCAGCAGAACGAAATACTGCCCAGGCCCATGCCAGCTCCATGATCCTGGCTATACCTGAGCTCATCATTGCAGCCACTGTGTCACTCCATCTTGATGAGGGCCTTCCCCTCTTTCATTAACCCTCCACTTTACCAAGCATGATATCCTTCTCCAGGGAATGGTCTCTTATAATATGACCAAAGCAGGTGAGACAAATTCTGGCTATTCTTGCTTCCAAGGAGCATTCCGGCTGTACTTCTTCCAGGGCTGATTTGTTAGTTCTTTTAGCAGTCCATGGTACTTTCAGCATTCTTTGTCAGCACCACAACTCAAAAGCATCAACTCTTCTTCAGTCTTCCTTATTCATTCTCCAGCTCTCATATGCATTTAAGGCAATTGAAAATACTATGGCTTGTGTCAGGCACACTTTAGTCCTCAAGGAGATGTCTTTACTCTTCAGCACTTGAAAGAGGTCTTGTTGCTGTTATGTGCCATGGAGTCGGACCCAGCTCATAGCGACCCCTCCTTGGGTTTCCGAGTGGTATCTCTATGGAAGTAGATTGCCCAACCTTCCTTCTGAGGAGTGGCTGGTGGGTTTGAACTGCCAGCCTTCTGGTGAGCAGTCAAGTGCCTTAGGCACTATGCTACCAGAGCTCCTATATATATACATATATGCATATATATGTATACACACACACATACATATATATCTGTATATATGTATGTATATATATGTGTGTGTGTCTATATTTGTACATAAAACCTTAAAATTTTGTGTTGTAGTGTTTGTATGCACTGAAAAATTACACAAACTGTTCTGTGCTGTAAATCTTATCATTTCTTACTTTTCTTTACTTGAAAAGATTTTAAAAATCTATCTTGTTCATTATTTCTGATCACTATGTACCATTCTGTCATATACATGTATTAAATACCAAGCCCAAAGCCAAACTCACTGTTACTGCATCAGTTCTGACTCATAGCAACTCCCATAGGGTTTCCAAAGCTGTAAGTCTTCATGGAAGCAGACTGCCTCATCTTTCTTCCAAAGAGTGGCTGGTGGGTATGAACCATCAACTTTTTGATTAGCAGCCAAATGCCTTAACCACTGCACCACCAGAGTGGCTTATATTAAATACTTTACACTTTATTTATACATTCTTCTGTCTATGAATTTCTACAGAGTTGAAAGAACTATATAGCTTGTTCTGAGCTGTGTGATTTCTCTGGAATAACATCTGAGAGTGGGATAGTTAGGGTAAGGGTAGAAATGCACCTAACTCCATTAAAGGTTTTCTGACTGCACTCCAGAACAGGTGTACCAGTTATCTCCCAGCAGCAGGACAGGAGCATCCCCATTTTCCCCATCTTTACCAGTGCTTGCTTTAACCATTTTGTGATGTGTGGAACATATTGCCCACCAACATTTTCAGCCTGTTAAGTTTCTTAGGAAGTTGCTATCCCAATTGTAGTATGTGCTATTATCTGGCGGGAACTGCTTTAACTGCATCTATCTAAAGAAATGGACCTCACTCCATCAATTCTATTACCAGAATCCATTTGGGACATCTGTATCCCATATAATTGTATCAAAATCCATATTACCTCAAAAATAATGTTTTTCCTTCCAACAATTTTCCTTGATTTCTGTGACTGACTTATTTCACTCAGCATTAATTTCTTCAAATTCATCCACATTGTGAGATGATTCTGTACTCTGCAATATTCTTCAGTGTTTCATAGTATTCCACTGTGTGAATGTACCATGGTTTGGTTATCTATTCATCTGTTGATGGGCAATTAGGTTGTTTCCATCTCTTTGCTATAGTGAATTGTGCTGTGATGAACATGGGTATGCATATGTCTGTTTGGGTCCTGTCTCTCACCTCTTTAGGTGATTTACTGGAATTACTGGATCAAGTGTCATTTCTATTTTCAGTTTTTTAAGGAAACGCCATACCATTTTGCATAGTGGTTGCACCATTTTGCAGTCCCACCAGCAGTGTATGAGAGTTCCCATCTCTGCAACCTTGTCAGTGTTCATTATTTTCTGTCTTGTTGAACTTTACTGTTATTGCTGGTGTGAGATGATATCTCATTGTTGTTTTGATTTGCATCTCTCTGATATGACCTTTCAGTTTTGGATTAATTAACCCCTGCAACCACATGAGTCAGGAGAAGCCTCCAGCCTGATGCCTGACCCATAAATTTGGGATTTGCCAACCTCCACAACTATGGGAGTCATTTCCTTGAAATAAATCTTTGTCTCTCTCTCTCTCTCTCGCTATATATATAGAGACACAGATATATGCATATGTATATCTATATGTCTTTATATAGATATATATATACACACAGATATATGCATATGTATATCTATATACATGTCTTTATATACACACACAGATATATGCATATGTATATCTATATACATGTCTTTATATAGATATATATACATACACACATAATCTCCTAACTCACTGCCACTGAGTCAATTCTGACTTATAATGACCCCCATTGGGTTTCCAAGGCTATTATAAATCTTTATGGAAGGAAATTGCCTCATCTTTCTTCCAGAAGGTGGCTGATGGGTTTGAACCACTGAGCTTTTGGTTAGCAGCCAAATACCTTTATCACTATACCTCTACAGCTCCTTCACTGGTTTTCCTCCTGTAGAGAACTTAGCCTAAGATATTATTATTATTTTGTTATTTGATTTTCAAATTTTATAATCTCAAGGTATAAGGTATTTATGTTTTAATTTGCTTTTTAAAAAATTTAGTGAAGGGAAGCATAACTTTATATACTTAATAGTCACCCAGAATTATTTTCCCTTTTTGTGACTTGCCTGTAGTATGTTTAATGAATAACATTTTCTGTATAACCAAACTCACTGCCATGGAGTTGGATCTGACTCATAGCAACCCCTCCTTGGGTTTCCGAGACAGTATCACACAAGATAGCCCAATCTTCCTTCCCAGGAAGGAAGGCTGTTGGGTTTGAACCACCAGCCTTCTGGTTAGCTGTCAAATGCCTTAGGCACTATGCCACCAGAGCTCCCTGTTCATCCTTAGAACTAGTAAAACAAAATCCCTATGTATTTGTCTAACATTTAAACTTGTTTGTTCTTGCTCTTGGTGGTCATTGAGTCAGCCCGACTAATGGCAACCCCATGCACAATGGGAAGAAATACTACCAGGTGCATGATTAGTTGCAAACTTGATCATTGTGATTCAGAGTCTCACTGGCTGATTTTTGGAAGTAGATCTCCAGACTTTTCCTCCTACTCTATCTGGAAGTTCTGCTGAAATCTATTTAGAATCAATGGCAACATACAAACCTCCACGGACAGATAGATGGTGGCTGTACATGAGGTGCATTGTCCAGGACACAAACCCAGGTCTCGGGCATGGAAGGTGAGAATTCTACTGCCAAATTACCACTGCCCCCTAATCTTGTTCATGTGGTGTGAACTGTTCACCATGATTTTGTCCTTGGGAGAGGGCTACTGACAAAATAGCTCTTGTTACACACTAATTTGTCTGACAAGCATCCTTACTGTACAATCATGCCCAACCTTGGTGTAGTTTTGTTTATTCCCTGTGGATAGTTCACTCCATTGCTTAGAGAATATTGTTGTCATTAGGGTCGTGGATTTGGTTCTGGTCTGGAATGTCCCAGTTTACCTCAGTCTGTGTCTCAGCATCAACAAGCTCACAGTCTCACTATCTATTGGTCCCAAAGGGGAAAGTATCAGAGAGAGGAGAGTGTGATTCGCTGTAATCCTTATAACCAGAAAAACAACAAAAGTCATGGGAGTGATTCAAAGAAATCATTTTTGTGTAGGGCAAGGATTCCTATCAATGGGCTAGTCCATCTGCAAATTGACAAATAGGACTTTCTTACATGTTAAGAAAGCATTATTCATTCATGACTTAGAAACAAAAATAATTTAATTTGCTAAAGCATTTTATGGAGTTAGGAATCAGTGAATTCAAGCATCACTAAAAATACTGAAATAGTCTCACTTTTTTTAACTCAATTGAATCACCATCTTTTACTTCTATTTTTAACCTTGTTAATTAGTGATACCACCTCGGAAACCCAAGGAGGGGTCGCTATGAGTCAGGTCCCACTCAATGGCACATTAACAACAGCAACAATCACAAAAGGGATTAAATACTATTTTTGAAAAGTTGCAAGTGGACTACAGGCAGTTCCCAGATTAAGAATTTTTGATTTTTGGATAACTCCTACTTGCCCTTCAATGCTATGTTAATTTGCCTTCACTTTGAAATGATCGAACCAATCCCTACTCAACAAATTCTTCATCACAATCACCTTTACTTGCTGCACATGCAGCTTTGAAATCATTGGAAAAGCTTTAAGCATTTTCTTCACTAACCAAACCTAAACCAAACCCAAAGCCATTGAGTCAGTGCTGACTCATAACAACTCTATAGGACAGAGTAGAACTGTCCTATAGGGTTTCCATGGTTGTAAATCTTTACAGAAGCAGACTGACTCCTCTTTCTCCGATGGAGCAGCTGGTGTGTTTGAATCACCAACATTCTGGTTAGTAATCCAATGCTTTAACCACTATGTCACCAGAGCTCTTATCTTGCACTAACCAAAACCAAAAACCCACCACCATTGAATCAATTCTGACTCATAGCAAACCCCATTGGGTTTCCAAAACTGTACATCTTTATGGAAGTAGATTGTCTCAACTTCCTTCCAAGGAACAGCTAGGGGGTTTGAACTGCTGATCTTCTGGTTAGCAGCCAAATGCCTTTCCTATTCCTCCACCAGAACTCCTTTCTTGTGCTTGTTGTTGTTGCTATGTGCCGTCGAGTCAGCCCCGACTTATAGCGACCCCTCCTTGGGTTTCCGAGGCAGTATCACTACGGAAGTAGGATTGCCCAACCTTCCTTCCGAGGAGTGGCTGGTGGGTTTGAACTGCCAGCCTTCTGGTTAGCAGTTAAGTGCTTTTTAGCCACTATGCTACCAGAGCTCCTGCAAAGTAAGGTTAAATAAGAACCATATGTAACTGGTTTGATGTACCTACAAATTTTTTTAAAGACAAAATTAGGAATGGATCTTGTTTGTAACCCAGGGATGACCTGTATTTTCCTATGTTCTCTGTGTAGTATTCAGGAAATCCACATGTTTTTATTGTCATTGAGCTTTGTGTGTGCATGTGTGTGGAAGTTTTTTAAGTTAATATTGGCTGCTTTGGTAATCTTTAATTGAAAATGATCACATGATGTGAGAGACAAACTCTTTAGAGACTGGGCTGTGCAGGTGAAATTGGATGATGTTGGAGCAGTCAGCAGGATGTAGTCTGCTGGGAAGGAGAGTGAAGTTTGTGGTTTGAAAAGGCCAGAAAGAAAAATATTTGTTGTCTTCAAGAGTGGAGAAAGTCATGCTAGGCCAACTGGTGTTTGGAATAGGAGTTGTAGTTGTCTCTACAATTAGATAATTGACTCGGAGGCTCTGTCCCTGTCAGATGTGGACAGCATAATACTCAGGTTGGAGTTTGAATGGTCTTCATAGAACAATTGCTTACTTGAGGTTTAAAAGACAGAATAGTTTTGATCCCCCCCCCCCCCCCAACTGAATCCATGGTGTATAAGAAGAGTTACCCTCTGAGGCTTTACTTTTGGGTTGGATCCCACCTATATTGTTGTTGTTGTTGTTATTTGCCATCGAGTCGGCCCCGACTCATAGCGACCCCTCCTTGGGTTTCCGAGGCAGTATCACTACGGAAGTAGGAATGCCCAACCTTCCTTCCGAGGAATGGCTGGTGGGTTTGAACCGCCAGCCTTCTGGTTAGCAGTCAAGTGCCTTAGGCACTATGCTACCAGGGCTCCTCACCTATATATAAATACCTATTTATGTAAAAAAAAAAAAAAAAAGAAAAGAAAAAAGAAAAAAAGAGCTCTGGTAGTGTAGTGCCCAAGGCATCTGACTATTAACCTGCTAACCAGAAGGTTGGGGGTTCAAACCCACCAGCCACTCTGTAGAAGGAAGACTGAGCAATTTACTTCCATAAAGATTTACTGCCTCAGAAACCCAAAGGGGGTTGCTATGAGTTGGAATCAACTCGATGGTAGTGAGTTTGGTTTTTGTTTGTTTGTTTGTTTATGTCAATAAATACATAGGTATGGACATTATCCATATGCATATATCTCTATATAAATAAGGAGCTCTGGTGGCATAGTGCCTAAGCACTTGACTGCTAACCAGAAGGCTGGCGGTTCAAACCCACCAGCCACTCCTCAGAAGGAAGGTTGGGCAATCTACTTCCAAATTGATACTGCCTCAGAAACCTAAAGAGGGGTCACTATGAGTTGGGTCCGACTCCACAGCGCATAACAACAACAACATATATAAATAAATCTACCATTAAAATTTAGGTGTAGATAACAACCAAACACCATGGTGTGATGATAGTTTTTTTTATTTCACTCTCTACACCAAACGTCACAATGAATTGTGAAAAGGTCAATCTGTTTTCTCCAAAGCAGGGAGGAAAGACATCTGTAGTAAAGGCCTGCCTTAGGCTGCTCTGATGTCTATCTATGAGCAGCTTGATGGGGTGCTGAGTTATCTCAGTTCTTAACAATGTCCAAGATCTGGGGAGTGGCCTTGTAATCTATGCAATGGCTTTCCCAATTCATTGGAGCAGCAATGTGAATTCAGAAGGTCTGTCCTGATCAAAGAGTTCCTGGGTGGTACAAACAGTTAATACACTAAGCTGTTAACCAAAAGGTTGGACGTTTGAGTCCACTCAGAGGTGCCTCGGAAGAAAGTCCTGGTGATCTGACTCTAGAAATCAGCCATTGAAAGCCCTAAAAAGACAGTTCTACTCTGACACATGTGGGGTCACCAGAAGTCAGCCAACTCACTGGCAACTGTCTTTTGCTTGTCCTGATTCAAAAATCCTTGATGGTTTCTGCTGTGTTCAGGTCTTTGCTTCACCACTCAGTCTGTAAGGATTTCCGTATATAATAATTTAACTCATACTTTCCAGAAACGTTTAGTCTTCTAACTAAATGTACCAAAATATGGCAACAGGAAACTTCTGCTTTATTCTCCATAAATCCATCTCTGAGAAAAATTAGTTCTGGAGAAGAGTCAGGAATGCATCTCAGAAGGCTCCAGTTAAAAGGATCGTGGGTGGCAGACCACAAAGCAACAAAATGGGCGTCCATAAATTATAATTCAGAGTGTTAATGACAACTATTACACATATATTTGAGCATTTGCTAAAACCTTTATATACATTGTCTCAATTTAGCCTCTCAATGGCCCTGTGAAGTAGGTATCACGAACATTATTTCCAATTTACAATGAGGAAATTGAACTATGGAGAGGATCACCAACTTGTCTAAACTAGTAATTAAAAAGGCTGTGGTTCAAACCCAATTTTGTATGACACCCAAGCCCATGCTATTACCTGTTTCTATTCTTAGTTGCTGTCGAATCTATTGTGACTCATGGCGAACTCCATGGAGTTTTCAAGGCTGTGACCTTTCAGATGCAGATTGCCTGGCCTACTATATTAACAGCCAGCCCAGTTGAAAAGAGTTTGTGTTTTGATCACTTACTATGAGTACAGTGCTATGAAGAATACAAGGGGATGAATGCATATTTATAATGGGCGTCAACTGAGTGGATCAGAGCATACATACTCAGCTTTGGGAAGAAGGAAAACTTCTGTAGGCTGCAGTTGTCAGGGAACTCATTGTAAAGTAGGCAGAGCTAGAAAAAGGATTTGGATTCATCTTTTGGAGAAGGAGATGTTTTCTAGGTAGTAAGGAAAGTGAAAGAAAATTCCTGGCCTCTTCTGAAAACATAAAAAAAATAAATGAATGATGTAACAGAGTATGTTTTGACCTGTGCCAGGGTAATGCTATGAAGTCCTGTGACTACTTTGCTTTCTCAAAAAAAGGAATTAACTATAATCTGTTATTCCTGGAGTTGGAAAAGACCCATCTCTGAAGCACTTACCCTAAAGACCTCATTCTAAAGCCTAGTGGGTGAAGCTGATCAGATACCAAGGCTGTTATCTTTCTATATCAGGGAAGGCTCAAAAATGGCAGCTGCTTTGACAGACCCATGGAGTATTAGCAGAATTTTGTCTGGAAAGAAATAATCCACACAGGTATGCCAATTCAGAACTCAGAAGCAAGGATCAAGGAGCCTAGGTCACTGACAGGAGCTCTCCTTCTGAATGAATAGGTCTTTTCCTTTCTGAATTATTGGCTGACATAACATACACTCTAGCAGAACACATTATTATTATTCAGGAGTGAGTGAGTTGAAATTGAAATGCTCCCACGATCGTGAACTCCAACAGAGTCAAAAATAAATCCTTTTATCTGTTCTACATTCCTAGGCTGGTCCCCTTTTCCATTGGAGCCCTCTTTGAAAGATGTGTGGACTGCACGTTGAACAAGATCGAATGTGACTTTGCAAAAATAGAATGCCTGGTCTCTCCTTTTCCCCTCTCCATTCGACAATGCAAGATAAATTCACTCCACGGGAACCTTTTGTGGGCTGTACTGCTCAGGCAATTTGCAGTTTGCTGGGGGAAAGGCAGCTCACGCTACATTTATCACCCCCTGCCGCCGGCTACAATTCAACCCACTTCGAGCCACTGAGCAGAGGTGCTGATGGGGGCTCTGGCATTAGAATTCCACATCATAATGGAAGTGCAGGGAAGCAAAAGACAGATGCATCAGGGACACTCCAGGTCTCCACTAAGGAAGGGGTCAGGAATGTGTGACATTCGGTGATGGGGACCAAAGATGAGTGTTTCACAATGGTAAAAAAATAGTGTTGCCTTTTCACTTCTTTTATATTTCTTAAAAAAAGTTTTTCCTTTAGTAATCCTAGCTCCAATTATGAATTCACTATTATTATCAGGATCATCAACTCATATATAGAACAATCACCTGGATTTCACTCTATAATCACTGAACTCAACATGACCCAAACAAATAAGTAAATAAAAGGACAAAACCTGCCTTCCTTTTCTTCTTCTACTTTACTGAGTGATTTTTGTTCCAAGATGGCTCAACTCCATCCACCCAGGAGTGCGGTGGAGGAAAGGCCTGGCAGCCTGCTTCCATAAAGATTACAGCCAAGAAAACCTATGAAGTAATTCTACTGTGAAACACTTGGGGTCATTGTGAGTCAGAATTGATGTGATGGCAAAGGTTTTGGTTTTGGGTTGTGGTCTAAAGAAAGAAACAACAACAATAACCACATGAGTGTCATTTGGTGATTGGGCAGAGTTAATCTATTAGGCAGATATGCTAGATTATGCTGCAGAAATGAACAAATCTCCAAATCTCACAAACCCAAAGTTTACTTCTCATGAAAGTCAGTGGAGGACTTTGCTTCACATGGCTACTCAGGGACCCAGGCTGATGAAGCACTTCCTCATTGCTGCACCGTCTGCAGCTCATGGTCTTCTCAACAGTTCTGGCACAGGAAGGGTAAGCTAAAGGATCTCCCACAGGCAATGAAGTTCTTTGACACAAATGATACTCATTCCTTTTACTCACAGTCTACTCGTCAGAAGGAGTTCCATGGTCTGTCTAACTGCAAGGGGGTCTTGTGTGCCTAGAAGGAGAAGAGAATTGGTAATGGATGTGTCCTAGAAGTTTCTAGTACAGTCATATTCTGTCTCTACTATTGATTGTTTTGATGACATAGACCTGAGTAGAATTGTAGTAGATTTTCAAATTTAAATAAACATCATTCATTTATTTTTCATTTTTATTTCCAGGTACAGGGATGCTCACAACTGGTTAAATTAAAACAAAAGTTCACTAATGAAAGGACTACATCAGCCCCCTAATTGAGAGGTCTCAGGAAACTGAGTCCTAGAAGGCTGTGGGTTGCTTAGAATCCCACATTGTGAGCGGATACAGGTTGATTTCCAGGCCAGCGCTCTGACCCACTACATCAAATTCTCTCTCTATTACAGCCCTTGATGGCATGAGGAGGTAGTGTGACATTAGGGGTAATGTGGTACAAGTCTGACTGATAATAAAATCTGGAAGCTATGAGAATCAATGGCATAGTAGACAACATATAATTTGTTTTCAGGGCTAATATTCAAGGTTTAGGAGATATATATATATATATATATATATATGTTACATTATTCATTGATTTCTTTACCTATTGCTATTATTTTTGACTATAATAATGTAGCCAATAATAATTTGTTTCCTTTTAACTCACCTCAATGTTCTTATTTGGTGCTAGGGCCATGGCAGTGGTTCATAATGTTTTGATGCCATGGCACTCATAGAGCATGCTAATGTTGGACAGTAGACTAGAGTAAAGCCTCGGAGGCTGCTCAGGTCTGAGACAATAGCTCATGAATTCTGGCTACTTCAAGTCTCAGCCTGGCCACCATGAGGAGGTGAGGATCAGTATCTTGGCACACCAGTGATCCAGTCATGATGCACAGGTTGGAAAGTCTTAGTCTTCAGAGAAGCACACTGAGCTGGACATAAGGATTCCTAGGTTCTCTTGCAGTTTGGTAGAATTTGAGAGCAGAACTATGTCTGTATTTACCTGTGCTGATTTTAATACTTAGAGAGGGGTGTTGTTTGGAAATGTTAAGAGGAAGAAACCAAATTCACTGCCGTTGAGTTATTTCTGCCTCACAGAGACCCCCACTGTGTTTCCAAGGCTGTAAATCTTTAAGAAAAACAAACTGCCTCATCTTTCTTCCACAGAGTGGCTGGTGGGTTTGAACAACCAACCTTCTGGTTAGCAGCCAAATGCCTTAACTACTACACCATCAGAGCTCCTTCTAAGAGGAAGAAGTCACCTCATTTAGACCCCACTCAACCAGAGAAGGTTTCTTGGAAGAGTCAGATTTCCAGCAATGTTTAGGGAGTGGGAATTGATTCCCACACCCGGTTAGAATTCACAGGTAAGACTGTAACACTGGAGTGCTATTTGGAGCCATTCTGGAGGCATGATGAAGCCATTTTAGATAAGGGATATTTTCAGCATAAAATGCTTAACAGATCAAATGCCTCTAGGCTTCTGAAGGTTTCAGAGGAGGCAGAATGTAAAGCCACACTGATGAAACACACTAATAACAGGCAAATGTTCCCTTTTACCATGAGGTGGAAGCTCACGGGGTTTAACTTAGGAGAGAACTCTGGTGGCTGCCTTAGGTAATGAGCATCTGCTGGGAAGACCTTTTGAGCATTATTTGTGCCAAAGCCTGGAAAAAAAAACAAAAAAGATGCCTATTCCCTTTATGGTGTGGGGTTTGAAAGGGAAATTGATTGCATCCCATTGGAAGAGAAGTGTTTGATCGTTTTCTAGTCCTATCTTTCTTCGGTCCTTTATAATTCTTTTCTATGTCACTGTTTGATACTTGTCATTATAACATTGACAGACAATCTCCTCCCTCCCTTTCTACCATGTAGAGGTCTCTTTATTGCAAACAAGGATGCTAATGTTTCAAGTGTTTGTGTGTGCTGAGCATGGAAACTCTTGTATGTGGAGCATGGACAAGAGGGTCCATTTCATTCTAAGGCATTCACTGACTTTCTGCCCAGGAACTTGGATGCTGTGGAATAGACAGAAGTAGGTCAGAACAAGAATTGTCCTATCTCAGTATATTACAAAGTAGGTGTGACAAGTGAGTGAGCTGTCAGTTCACAGATAGAGTAGGAAAAACCAAGGATAGGTAGGGTGAACATGTCATTTATCATTCACATTGGGACACTTATAAGAATGAAAGGGGGTGCTATTAATAATTAGATTGGGACAACGGGTGTGAATTGGGACTGCCCCAGGCAATCAGGATGAATAGTGGGCCTCGGAATTAGCTAAGTGTCAAAATGCTAGGAGAGGAGCATCAAAATAATAGAAGGTAGTCTCCACATTGGAATAGATTAGGGTGCATGGCCAATCCTGGAATAACATAATGAAAACTGCAAAAAATGAATGGAGCAGGTGTGAGAACCAAGGTCTTCCATGGTTACTGTGGATTTAAAAGCAAACAAGAGCCAATAGGAGGAATGATGCTCAGGAGAGTGAGAGCTGTGCAGGTCTGGAGTAATCCAGGGCAGTAGGTTGTTTGCTCCTGTTGAAAGCCGGAGACTGCCTTCCTTCCCCTTGGAAATCTTTTCATCTGTCTTAAAGGCAAAGTTCCCCACACTTGACATGTGTCAGGAACGGGTAATCCACGTAAGACAGAAATGTGGGCTAGCACTGCCATGTTTAAGGTTGAAAGTCTCGGAGTGTAGGGAATTGCTGGTGGAGGACTGTCAAGAACAGATGGGGGCCTTCTATTTAGAGAATACTCCCCTATACTCCTCTTTGATTTGTATTCTATGCACAAAAGTAATATTGGAGGCAATACATTTAAAAAATAAAAGCCAAAGAATGTCTATAAGTGGAGTTTCTTTCTTTTTTTTTTTGGATGATTTATTTGAGGAAAGAAGGATATTGTTGAGAATCCTAGGAGCATTCACTTACCTTGTTGTTAATTGCTTTCATGTTGGCTTTGACTCACGACGATCCTACATGTAAAAGAATGTGTTGTCCAATCCTAAGTCATCTCCATGGCCTTTGATATGTTTAAGCCACTACTGAGGGCTACAATGTCTCTCCATCTTATTGAGGGTTTCCCTCACTTTTGCTGACCCTCAACTTTACTGAACTTGCTTTTCCCTTAATTGAGTACCAACTAGGAGCAAGGCATTGTACGTGGGAGAGGGATACGCAGGGGAATGAAACATGGTTCCCACCCTGGAAGAATACTCAGTCAGCAGGAACATTCTAAGAAATTCTCTGTGATATTAAAGTACTGAAACAAGAGTGGATAATGTTTTAAGGGGTCAGAGAATTGTCTATTTAAGCTCTCACTTGGGGGCGTGTTGGAGTTTGGAAGTACATAAGGTAATGAAAGAATTTCCAGGCAGAGGAAATGTGGTGAAGAAAAGAACTGAGATATGAAATAAGGCATGAAGTGTTTGGGAAAGGGATACTTACTAACCTAGTCCAGTGAGGAAAGAGAAGGAGGAAGTGGCAGAAAATGAGATGTGGGTCTGTGTTGGGGCTGGTGGGTCCAGATGCTGCAGTACAGTGATGGCAAAGAAGAAACTCTAAAACTCAAGAGAAGAAATAAAGGATATCAGGAATTAGCAATCCAACAGCAAAGAGAAAACATTTAGGAGAGGAGCAGACACAGATACCAGTGGGGAGAAGAGTAAAATTCTCCAAAGAGCAGTTACAAGGTCTAACAGTCACACACGGTCTGACTTCCCTTAACTGCCTTTCTGGGCCTTGGTGCTTGGCTGAGGCTCATGGTTACGGGGCCATTGGGACTCAGCACAGATGTTAGGGTAATGATACCACAAAGCTTTTCCATAAAGGGACAAACCCAGCCCACATCTTGCCTCCAGGACGTGTCAATGAGTAGATGTAGACAAACCAGAGTGTTTTTTGTTTGTTTTTAAAATCTTACTCTTCAAAGCAAAGAATGGAACACAGTGCGTGGGGAGGGCAGATGGGGTTCTTCAGTTAGAACCTTTGTTGGGAACCCAGGGCCCAGCCTTGGCAAGTTTTATGGCCAGAACTTGAGGAGACAGTCAAGGGAAACATGGATGCTTTACTGAAATGCCAAGCTACCTGCTGACACAGATTAGCCCGAATGAAGGCTGCTTTAATGTCAGAAAAATGTGAGCTGCTAGATCCTGGCCCATGTACATAAAAGGAGGCGCTTACACCCACTATGATTCTGCTTGGTAATTGTCCCAGCAGGCTGGTTTCCAGTTATCCAGATAAAGAAGGCAACTTGGCTCCAAAGTCTAGTTCACCGCTGTCATTATGGCAATGAAATACACAAACCCAAACCATCAAACACACACACAGACACAGGGGTATATTTCTTATTTATTCATTTTGCAACTGTTTCTTTTTTTTTTTTTTTAATTTATTGTGATTTGGGTGAAAGTTTGCATAGCAAATTCATTTTCCATACAGCAGTTCACACACACATTGTCTCATGACATTGACTACAATTTACCCCAATGCAATAGCTCCCCTCCCACTTCTTCCCGTTAGTTACCGTTTCCCTGTGTCCATCCCTCCCTGTACTTCTGCCCCTTGGGCTGTCTTCCTGTACATAAACAGCCCTTCTCTCTCCCATGATTGTTCTCTCCAAGGAGTATATCAACCTCAGGGAAATGTTCAACTCAGATGCCTCTGTTTCATTTGGCTGGAAGCCACAGGTGTGGGTTCAATTTCAGACCTGAAGGGCAGCCAGGGGCCATAGTCTTAGTGGTTCCACCAGGCTCTATCAGACCAGCAAATCTGTTCCCTTCCCCTTTTTTTTTCCCCAAATGATTTTGAGTTTTGTTCCACATTGTTCTCCCTCTCTATCTGGGATCTCCTACATAGATCACCCTCTGAATGGTTAACAGTGGTAGGCAGGCACCATCTAGTTCTTCTGGTCTCATAGTCATGTAGGCTGAGGATCACATGGTGTACCAATCTCTAGGACTAATTGCTTCCATGAATCCTTGGTTTTCTTCATTCTTCTTTGCTCCAGATGAGGAGAGACCCATCATTGCATCTAGATGGGTGCTTGCAAGCTTTTAAGATCCCAGTTGCTACCCACCAAAGTAGGAGGTGGAACAATGTTTTGTGTAATATGTTATGCCAATTGAGCTTGATGGCCCCTGAGACTACCGTCCCAAGTCCACAGGTTCAACTACTAGCTCCCTCTGGGTAGCTGGCTGTGACCAAGAAGTAACTACAACCTTGTCTCTTGTCAGCTCTACTATAACTATAGTTCTTTTGGGAGAGGATTATTTTCCTCAGCCCAGCAGCACATGACTGTGTTGGAGGCCACAAGAAGCCAACCAGGTCTTTCCAGCTCTATCCATGCCAACAAGAGTTGAGAGCACAGCAAGGAGGGTGGGATGGCTTGGTACCAGAATCACTTAGCCCTTGTTTGTGTCCTTACTTCTCCAAAGGGACATATCAGTTGAGAATGGAGTTCATGTTGGTCACAGGTATATAAGCCCCACCCAGAATCCTTGGGCCAATTTTTCATTATAGGAATAGGGATAAAACAAACCTATTTATTGGTGTGCCAGGAACTGTACCAGGTGCTCTGGATAACAGTAGCAAAGAAAATGGTCAAGGTCCATATTGGAGTTTACCTTCTAATGGGATATAGACAGTATGTGAATGAATAAATTAAAAAGTTACAAATTGAATTCTAATAACCTAACACTTATACAGCTCTTACTTGTTTCCTTCTCCACTCATCTGTCAGTTTGTCAGACTCTTGTGGCTTATATGTTGCTGTGATGCTGGAAGCTATATCACCAAACCAAAAAGAAACCTCACTGCTATTGAGTCTATTCCAACTCATAGTGACCCTATGAGTTGGACAGAGTAGAATTGCTCCATAAAGTTTCCAAGGTGGTTATCTTTGTGGAAGCAGACTGCCTTATCTTTCTCCTGCAGAAAAGTAGGTCAAACTGCTGACCTTTTTTTGGTTAGCAGCTGAGCACTTAACTATTATGCCACCAGGGCTCTTTAGCTATGCCATGGGTATTTCAAGTAACAGTAGGGTAAACAATAATGGACAGGCTTTAATGGTGCTTCCAGATGAAGACAGACTAGTAAGAAATTCTTGGCCATCTACTTCTCGATATTAGTCAATGAGCACATCACAGATAATAACAGACATCTGAGTTGCTTGCTTTGGACACGTCATCAGGAGGGATCAATTACTAGAGGAGGACTTTGTGTTTGGTGAAGTAGAACATAAGCAAGGAGGAAAGAAACCATTGGTGAGATGGATTAGTGTTGTGATTATGAGGATGATGCAGGCCTTTCTTCCAAAGTACCTCTGGGTGGATTCAAACCACCAACTTTTCAATAAGCTTCTGAGCATGTTAACTGTTTGCAACACTCAGAAACTTCTCACATTGTTAGTGGAGGAAGCAAATTAGAAGTTACCAAATCTATAGATAAGAAATGAATGCAGTATGGCAAGTATAAAGATCATGGTCTTTGGAGTCTGAGAACTCAGACTGAGATTGTGCTCTGCTGTTTTCTGATCTTGCATGTTTTCCCTCCTAGCATCATTTTGTCAGTTGTAAACTAGGAATGAAGCTCTAAGGTACAATGGTTAAGGCATCAGCTGCCAACCAAAAGGTTCATGTTTCAAATCTACACATGGCTCCATGTGAGAAAGACCTTGTGGTTTACATCCTGAAAGATTCCTAGAAAATCTTATGGAGTAGTCCTACTCTGTCACATGAAGTCATTACGAGTAGTGATTGACTCAATGGCACCTAACAGCAAAATAAGGATAAGTACAATAATTCCTGTCTTCTCAGGATTAGTGTAAGCGTTATATATAAAAGTGCTGAATTGGGGAGTATACACCCATGCGCTCACGCACACACATACACACACATATACACACAAAGATAAATTTTTAGGTGGTTTTAAATATGGGGAGACACAGTTACTGGTTGAGAAAAAGAACTCTGAGCTGCCAAAGATGTATCCTTGGACTCCATAACCCTGAGGGTCAAGTCAGATTGCTAAATGATCAAAGTGATGGCCAGGCCCATTAAAGGAAGGCGAGGAGGAGTGGTGCATCCTTTCAGATTTCAACCACAGCCTACTGAAAGTGCAGGCTTCCACAGCCTGCAGCCAACACATCAGCAAAAGACTGCCTCTTTTTCCTCCTTCATCTTAGTGAAAATGAAATGTTTGCTGGCTCAGAAAGAAGGGCTTGACCTCAGGCAAAAAAAAAAAAAAAATCACAATTTCCAGGTATAGCAATGACTTATATTCACCAAATCTCTCAGAAAACTGAGTTTCTGGGTACCATGATCTCTACCTTTTTCTTTGAGGTGGGGAGGTCACAAAGTTAAATGTCACTGGGAACACAATTTTACTCTTTTTGGAGGGTAGAACATTTTCCTTCCAAGCTGAAGAAAATGTCTCTTCACAAGACATTCATACTCCTATTAGTAGGTCATGTGTTTTGCACAAAAGCAAATAATAATATTCAAATTATTTGTTAACTATTTAATTCTTTGATTATGGTCTTCACACTCAAAGCTCTTAGGTAAAAATTTAGTTTACTTGAGTGGAAAAGGGTGGGAATCCCTTTGGTATCTTATAAACTAAAATCTTCTCCAACTTCCCAGGGAACCTCTCACTCCAGATTTGCTGAGAAGTTACCCTGATCCTTTTTCCACGAGTTGTTACTTGATTCCATCTTCCAGTGGTTGTCACTATTGGCCAGAGAATCCATATTTCACAGCTTCCCAACTCACCCAACCACCATCTTTGTCCTCTTGCTACTTTATTTAATATAATACGGTCATTTCATTACTGCTGGTAGTGCTTTACTGGGTACTCCCTAGACTATTGCCTGTTTTGGACATAACCCGATGCCATTGGATTAGTTCCAACTCATGGATACTTATGTGTTACAGACTAGAACTGCCCCATAAGGTTTACTTTGGCTATAATCTTTTTACAGAAGCAGATTGCCAGGGCTTTCTTCCATGGCACTACAGTGTGGGTTTGAACCATCAGCCTTTAGGTTAGTCAAGCATAGATTGTGCCCCCCAGGGACCAGCTTTAGACATACTTATTTTTCCTTTCATTGAAAGTCCAGAGGCATAGAACCATAGAAATGGTTGGGTGATAGCAAAACAGGGTTGACAGGTCTCTTTCTGAGATGGTGTTCATATTTATCTCTGTTTTTTAGTTTTTGCTCATTATTGAATTAACTTTAAGGTGCTTAAGGTAGTGCCAGGCACATACTAAGCATTGCATTCATGCTTTCCATCATTATCATCAACTTCAATAATAATAATAATAAAAAGCATAAAAAAACAATGATAAATACTTTCCAATTTACATATAAGTGGTTTATAGACTGTCTTATTTCAAGTCCTAGCATGTTTCCTTGTGGAATATAGGGTATTACACTGGGACACTGAAGTTGACAAGCTGGAGCATAGATAGGGCCACTTGGGTTGTGACAGGAGCATAGACTCTCCTACTCTTTCCAGATACATTGCTTATGAAAGTGCTCTCAAGATATTCCTAGTACAGTGCCTGGCACATAGTATTTAATATATACTAACTTCCTGATTTTTCCTCTATGTGGAAGAACTATACTTTTTTTTTTTTTTTTAATTTTTCCTTGTGATTTGGGTGAAAATTTACAGAGGAAATTCATTTTCCAGACAGCACTTGATATACATTTTGTTTCATGACATTGACTGTAATAGCTCTCTTCCCACTTCCTCCCTGTATTTACCTCTTCCCTGTGTCCTTCCTCCCATGAACTCTCACCACCTCGAGCTGTCTCCCTGTGCAAACACTGACCTTCTGTACTCCTACAAGGAAGAGCTGTACCTTTTGCAGTGGTACTTGCAGACCTGAGCTTTAGCTCCCACCAAACACTAATGTTGTCCTTGTTGTTACGTGCTGTCGAGTCAGCCCTGACTCATAGCGATCCCTCTTTGGGTTTCCGAGACAGTATCACTACAGAAGTAGATTGTTCAACCTTCCTTCCAAGGAGCGGCTGGTGGGTTTGAACCTCCAGTCTTCTGGTTAGCAGTCAAATGCCTTAGGCACTATGCTACCAGAGCTCCTACCAAACACTAAAGGCCCTTTAGAATCCCTTCTCCCAGCCACACTGGGGCTTCTTGTCTTCAGGCTTACACTCCTGGAGGAAGAGCTTTTTTCCTCCAGAAAAGCAAAACAAAGAGATGTGTCTTTCTCCTTTGATTCCCTACTCTGCCTCCAATCTACATGGTCATTGTTTCACTCCCTCAGCTGGCTTTCTCTCTGCTCAGTAAGCCTTTGGGCTAATGGTCTTGTTTTCCAAATCTTTTGTTTCACAGATAATGACTATTATAATAACAATCTTTCTCTTTTGTACAGTGTTTCATACTTTTCTGCTTACTTCCTCTGCCATTCTCTCATTTCTTCATCAAAAGAGCTGGGTGGGTGGCAGAGATGTACCACCATCCACCCCATTTTATAGACATGGATATGACATTCAGAGAGGCTAACAGTTTCCCAAGGTCACATGCCTAATGAATGGCTGAACCTGAACTAGAAGTTAAGGCCTTACTTTTAGGTTTGTGGTGTTTGTGTAGTAACATACAATTTTCAGCGCTTGAGTGACAGGTGTGGAAACAAACGAGCCATAGGAGGATGACCGAGAGCAGTGGCCATTGTGACGCAGTTGTAAGAAATCACTGATGATATGTAGGTGAAAGCCAGCATTCTTTGTCTTAAAATGGATAGAGTAAGGGGTCCAGAAATGAGAATTTAAATACCAAGAAATACAGCAAACATCCAGTAAGAATTTTGTTAGCTGAATGAATGAATGAATAGTATCAAATTGAAGTATATTCTTCAGCTTCTTTCTGAGGAAATAGACACAGACTTACCATTAATTCACTCACTTTAGGTAGAGAGATTTGTAACCTCCTAGAGTAGTGATCTACCATTCATCTATCAGTTTTTTGGTGGCTTGCATGTTGTTTTGATGCTAGAAGATGTGCCACCATTACTTCAAATACCAGCATGGTGACCCATATTAGATAGGTTTCAGTAGTGCTTCCAGACTAACACAGACTAGGAAGAAGGACCTAGTGATTTATTTCTAAACAAATTGGCCGGTGAAAATCTTATGAATAGCTGTGGAACATTGTCTCATGTACTGCTGGAAAATGAACTCCTTAGGTTGGAAGATGCTCAAAATACCACTGGGGAAGAGCTGCCTCCTTGAATTAGAGTCAACTTTAGTGATGTGGATGGATTAAAGATTTTGAGACCTTTGTTTGCTCATGCGGCATGACTCAAAATGAGAAGAAACTGCTGCAAACATCTATTAATAATTGGAATGTTGAATATACAAAGTATGAATCTAGGAAAACTGGAAATAGTAAAAAATGAAATAGAATGTTTGAAGATCAATATCCTAGGCTTTCTCACTCTCAAACAAAACTCATTGCCATTGAGTTGGTTCCAACTCATAGTGACCCCTCCTTGGGTTTCCAAGGTGGTATCTCTATGAAAGTAGATTGCCCAGTTTTTCTTCTGAGGAGTGGCTGGTGGGTTTGAACCACCAGCCTTCTGGTTAGCAGTCAAATGCCTTAGGCAGTAAGCCACCAGAGCTCCCAGACTTTGTTGTTGTTGTTGTTAGGTGCCGTTAAGTCATTTCCGACTCAAAGCAACCCCATGCACAGCAGAATGAAACACTGCCCGATCCCGTGCCAGCTCCGTGATCCCTGTTATACTTGAGCCTGTCATCGCAGCCACCATGTCAATCCATCTTGTTGAAGGCCTTCCTCTCTTTCATTGACCCTCCACCCTACCAAGCATGACATCTTTCTCCAGGGAATGGTCCCTTCTTACAACATGACCAAAGTGGGTGAGACAATGTCTGGCCATTCTCGCTTCCAAGGAGCACTTCCCAGACTTTAGTGAATTGAAATAGACTGATACTGACCTTTTTGTATTAGACAATCATTTAGTCTACAATATCAAACAAAGAATGAAAAATTGAAGAGGAATGGTGTCATGTTCATTGTCAAAAAGAACATTTCAAGATTTATCTGGAAGTACATTTTCAGTGATAGGATAATATTCATACACCTAAAAGGAGAAAGAGTTAATGTGACTAATATATACATTTATGCACCAACCACAATTGCCAAAGATGAAGAAACTAAATATTTTTGTTGACTTCTGCAGTGTGAAATTGATCAAACATGCAATTAAGATGCATTCATAATTACTGGTGATTGGAATGTCAAAATTGGAAACAAAGAAGGAGGCTTAAAAAGGAATCAAACCAAACTCACTGTTGTCAAGTGGATTTTGACTCATAGTGACCCTTCCTTGGGTTTCCAACGTGGTATCTCTATGGAAGAAGATTGCCCAGTCTTCCTTCTGAGGAGTGGCTGGTGGGTTTGAACCCCAAGCCTTCTGGTTAGCAGTCAAATGCCCTATGCACTTAACCACCAGAGCTCCTAGAGAAGGAGGATTAGTATATGGAAAATATGGCCATGGTGATAGAAATGACACTGGAGATTACATGATAGTATTTTTCAAGATCAATGACTTATTCGTTGGAAATACTTCTTTTCCAACAATATATATCAACAACATAAATGGTGACTATGTACACGGAACTGACCAGATGGAATACACAGAATCAAATCAACTACATCTATGGAAAGTGACAATGGAGAAGCTCAATATCATTAGTCAGAACTAAGCCAGGGGCCAATTGTGGGATAGACCATCAATTGCTCATATGCAACTTCAAGCTGAAATTGAAGAAAATTAAAACAAGTCCATGACAGCCAATGTATGATCTTGAATATATGTAACCTTAACTTAGAGACCATCTCAAGAACAAATTTGACACATTGAACACTAATGACCAAAGATGTGGAATGACATCAAGGACATCATATATGAAAATTACAAAAGATCATTAAAAAGATGAAAGAAAGAAAAGACCAAAATGGATGTCAGAGGAGACTCTGAAACTTGCTTTTGAACATAGAATAACTAAAGTGATCAGAAAAAATGATGAAGTAAAAGAGTTAAATAAAATATTTCAAAGGGTGGCTCAAGAAGATAAAATAAAGTATGTAAGAAAATGTGCAAATACCTAGACTTAACAAACCAAAACTGAAGAACACACTTGGAATTTCTCAATCTGAAAGAACCGCAGAAACAATTCCAGGTTCGAGTTCCAATATTGAAGGATTCTATGGGCAAAATATTGAATGATGCCTGAAACATCAAAAGAAGATCGAAAGTCCCTTGTTGGATATGACATTGCCAAACATTTTTTTCCAATCTGTAGTTTGTCTTTTTACTCTTTTGGAGAAATCTTTTACTGCACATAAGATTTAAATTTTTATAAGGTCCCAGTCTTCAGTTTCTCTTCTGCTGTTTGTACATTTTGATTATGCATGATAGTGTATTTATACCATAAATTAGGGCCCCTAAGTTGGTCCCTATTTTTTCTTTGATGAACTGTATAGTTTTGGACTTTACTTTGAGGTCTTTGATCCCTCTTAATTTCATTTTTGTGTATAGTGTGAGGTATGGATCTTGTTTTATTTTTCTTCAAATGCATATCCAGTTTTGCCAGCACCATTTGTTGAAGAGACTGTCTCTTCCACATTGAATGGGCTTCAGTCTTTTGTCAAAGATAAGCTGTCTCTAGGTAGACAGATTTATTTCTGGACCCTTAATTCTGTTTCACTGGTCTATGTGTCTGTCGTTGTATCAATACCAGGCTTTTTGACTACTGTAGCTATATAGTAGGTTTTGAGATCTGGGAGTATGACATTTCCTACTTTGTTTTTATTCCTCATTAGTGTTTCGCTTTTTCATGCTCTCTTTCCTTTCCACATAAAATTAGTGATAGATTGTTCTGTGTCTTTAAAGAACTTTGATGGAATTTAGATTGGGAGTGCATTGAATCTATAGATTGCTTTGGGTAGTATTTGGCAATGACATATCTGACGAGAGACTTATCTATAAAATTTATAGAAATCTTCAGCATGTCAACTTCAAAAAGACAAACAATCCAATTAAAAAATGGGGAAAGGATATGAACAGACACTCTACACCGCCTGAAGATATTCAGGCAACCAACAAACATATGAAGAAATGCTCACAGTTCCCAGTCATTGTTTGTTGTTATGTGCCATCAAGTCAGACCCGACTCATAGTGACCCCTCCTTGGGTTTCCCAGGCAGTATCATTATGGAAGTAGATTGTCCCATCTTCCTTCCGAGGAGTGGCTGGTGGGTTTGAACCACCAGCCTTCTGGTTAGCAGTCTAGCCATTAGAGAGATGCAAATCAAAACAACAAAGAGATTTCTCATTCCAGCAATAACAGCAAAGTTCAATAGATCAGAAAACAACAAATGGTTCAAGGGTGTGAAGAGATTGGAGTTCATCATCACAACAAATGTTCCAAGATTTATCCTGAAGTATAATGCTGTCAGTGATAGGATAATGTCCATAAGCATACAGGGAACCAGTTAATACTAGTATTATTCAAATTTATGCACCAATTACCAAAGCTAAAGATGAGGAAATTAACAATTTTCACCAACTTCTACAGTCTAAAACCAATCAAACATGCAATCATAATGAATTGATTATCACTGGAGATTGGAATATGAAAGTTGGAAACAAAGAAGAATAATTGGTAGTTGGAAAATATGTCTTTGGTGATAAAAGTGATGCCAGATATTCCATGATAGAACTTATTCATTGTAAGTACCCTTTTTCAACAACATAAATGGCACCTCATCAGATGGAATACACAGGAATCAGATTGACTACATCTGTGGCAAGAGGTGATGGAGAAGCTCAATATCTTCAGCCAAAACAAGGCCAGGAGCTGACTGTGGAACAGACCATCAACTGCTCGTATGCAAGTTCAAATCAAGCTGAAGACAATTAAAACAGGTCCACAAGAGCCAAAATATGACCTTGATTTTAGAGACCATTTGAAGACTAGATTTGATGAATTGAACACCAATGACCAAAGAACAGAGAAATTGTGGGATGACATCAAGACTATCACCCATGAAGAAAGCAAGAGGTCATTAAAAAGACAGGAAAGGAAGAAAAGATCAAAATGGATGTCAGAAGAGACTTTGAAACTTGCTCTTGAATAGAGAATATTTAAAGCAAATGAAAGAAATGACAAGATAAAAGAGTTGAACAGAAGATTTCAAAGGCAAGCTTGAGAAGACAAAGGAAATTATTATAATGAAATGTGCAAAGACATGGGGTTAGAAAATCAAAAGTGAAGAACATCCTTAGCATTTTTCAAGCTGAAAAAACTGAAGAAAAAATCCAAGCCTTGAATTGCACTACTGAAAGTTTCTATAGGCAAAATATTGAATGACGCAGGAAGCATCATAAGAATATGGAAGGAATATGCAGAGTCACTATAAAAAAAAGAATTGATTGACTAGATGGTGCCTGGCTACCACTGTCAATCACTTAGAGGAGGATGTAGGTAGGAGATCCTGGATACAGTGGGAGGACAATGTGGAAAAAACTCAAAATCATTAAAAAAATAAAAGAGAGACGAGTTTTGCTGGTCTGATAGAGCCTGATGGAACCACTGAGACTATGGTCTCTAGCTGCCCTTCAGGTCTGGAATTGGACCGACTCTGGCGGCTTCCAGCTAAACAAAAGACAGGCATATGAGTTAAACATTTACCTGAGGTGGATACACTCCTTGGAGAGAAAAATCATGGGAGAATAGAAGAGCTGTGTATGCACAGGGAGACAGCTCAGGGGACAGGAGTGCATGGAGGAATGGACACAGGGAAGAGGTAAGTATGGGGAGAAAGTGGGAGTGGAGCTGTTGCATTGTGGTAAATTGTAGTCAGTGTCATGATTCAAAGTGTATGTGAGCTGCTGTATGGAAAGTGAAATTGCTCTGTAAACTCTTACCAAATCACAATTGAAAAAAAGGAAAAAAAAAAAAAAAGAGGAAGAATTGATTGATGTTCATCTACTTAGGAGGTAACACATGATCAACAACCAATGGTACTGAAGGAGGAAGTTGAAGTTGCACTGAGGGAACTGGTGAAAAACAAGGCTCCAGGAATTGACAAAATACCCACTGACATGTTTCAACAAATGGATACCATGCTGGAGACACTTACTTGTCTATGCCAAGAAATTTGGAAGACAGCTACTTGGCCACCTGACTGGAAGAGATCCATATTTGTACCCATTCCAAAGAAAGGAGATACAACAGAATTTGGAAATTGTTGAACAATATGATTAATATCACAAACAAGTAAAATCTTGCTGAAAAGAATTCAAAAACAGTTGTGGCAGTATACTGACAAAGAACTTCCAGAAATGCTAGCAGGATTCAGAAGAGAACATGGAACAAGGGATATCATTGCTGATGTCAGATGGATCTTGGCTGAAAGCAAAGAATACCAGAACAAAGTTTACTTGTGTTTTATTGCCTATGCAAAAGAGCATTTGATTGTGTGGATCATAATAAATTATGGATAACATTGAGAAGAATGGGAATTCCAGAACACTTAATTGTGCTTATGAAGAAACTGTAGATAGACCAGGAAACTGTCATTCAAGCAGAACAAGGGGATACCGTATGTTTTAAAATCAGGAAGGAAGTGTGTTGGGGTTGTATCCTTTCACAATACTTAATCTGTATGGTGAGCAAATAATCCAAGAAGTTGGACTATAAGAAGAAGAATGTGGCATCAGGACTGGAAGAAGGCTCATTAACAACTTGCAATATGCAGGTGACACAACCTTGCTTGCTGAAAGTAAAGTTGACTTGCAGTATTTACTAATGAAGATTAAAGACTAGAGTTGGCAGTATAGATTACACCTCAACATAAAGAAAATGAAAATCCTCACAACTGGACCAAAAAGCTACATCATGATAAATGGAGAAAAGATTGAAGTTGTCAAAGATTTCATAATACTTGGTTCCACAATCAACACCAACGGAAGCAGCAGTCAAGAAATCAGATGATATATTGCACTGGGCAAATCTGCTGCAAAAGACTTCTTTAAAGTGCTGAAGAACAAAGATGTGTCTTTGAAGACTAAGGTGCACCTAACTCAAGCCATGATATTTTCAGTAGCTTCATATTCATCTGAAAGCCAGGCAATGAATAAGAAGAGTTGATGCTTTTGGCTTGTGGTGTTGGCAAAGAATACTGAAAGTACCATGGACTGCCAGAAGAAATAATGAATGTGTCCTAGAGGAAGTGCAGCTGGAACACTCCTTGGAAGTGCAAATGGCGAGACTTCATCTCATCTACTTTAGTCATGTTATCAGAAGGGACCACTCCCTGGGCAAGGATGTCATGCTTGGTAAAGTAGAGGATCAGTGAGAAAGGGGAAAGCCCTCAACAAGTTGGATTGACACAGTGGCTGTAATGATGGGCTCAGGTATAGCCAGGACCGTGAGGGTGATGCAGGAGTGGGGAGTGTTTCTTTCTGTTGTACATAAGGTTGCTATGAGTCAAGTTGACTCAACGGCACCTAACAACAACAACAACATACATGGAAAGAATACACAGTGTCACTGTACCAAAAAGAATTGGTCATCATTCCAATGTTTCAGGAGGTTGTACTGAAGGCATTGGCAAAAATCAAGCATCTAGTAATAGACTAAATTACAATTGAGATGTTTCAATGAACAGATGCAAGGCTGGAAGCACTCACTCATCTATGCCAAGAAATTTGCAAGAGACCTACCAGTCCATTTGACTAGAAGAGAGCCGTATTTGTGCCCATTTCAATTAACAGTGATCCAACAGTATGTGAAATTATCAAACATCATACACAAGTAAAATTTTACTCAATATAATTAAAATGACACAACCTTGCTTGCTGAAAGCAAAGAGGACTTGAAGCACTTACTGATGAAGATCAAAGACTATAGCCTTCAGTATGGACAACACCTCAACATAAAAGAAAAATCCTCATAATTCTGTCAGTAAGCAACATTGCAATAAACAGTAAATTTTGCTGGTTTGAAGGATTCCATTTTATTTGGATCTGCAGTCAATGCCCATAGAAGAAGCAGTCAAGAAAACAAATGATGACATATTGCATTGGGCAAATCTGCTGCAAAACACCTCTTTAAAGTGCTTGAAAGCAAAGATGTCACTTTGAGGATTAAGGTGTGCCTGACAGAAGCCATGGTATTTTTAATTGTCTTATGTGCATTTGAAAGCTGGACCATGAATAAGGAAGGCTGAAGAAGAATTGATGCCTTTGAATTATAGAATTGGCAAAGAATACTGAATATACTGTGGACTGCCAGAAGAATGAACAAATCTGCCTTGGAAGAAGTACAGCTAGAATGTTCCTTAGAAGTAAGGATGGCAAGGTTTCATCTCACATCCTTTGGATGTGTTATCCAGAGGGACAATTTCCTGGAGAAGGACATCATGCCTGGTAAAGTGGAGGGTAGGTGAAAAAGAGGAAGAGCCACAACAAAATGGATTGACAAGAATAGGCTCAAACACAGCAACAATTGTGAGGATGGCGCAGGACTGGGCAGTTTTTGTTCTGTTGTACAAAGGTTGCTATGAGTCTGAACTGACTTGATGGCACCTAACAACAACAGAGCTGTGATTCTCAATTGTTAGTGATTTTTCTCCCTAGGGGACATCTGATAATGTCTGGAGACATTTTTGATTATTTCAGCTGAGGAGGGGTAAAGGCCAGAGATGCTGCTAAACATCCCACAATGCACACTACAGCCCCCACAACGAAGAATTATACAGCCCAAAATGTCAGTAGTGTCAATGTTGGTATACCCTGACCTACAGGGAAAAACATTTCCACACTTGCCTTATTTCTAGCATAGAAACAACCTTACATCAGCTCAGCATTTTTTATGTGTTAAGTATGGCTATTGTGTAATGGATCTCTTAAGTGATGAGTTTCCAGAACTGTATTTGATTTCATAACCAAACACTGGCTCAGCCCAATATTTATTTCCTCTTTACAAAATTGACCATACCCTCTATGTGCATAATAAAAGAAGTGATTAAATAAGTGCCAAGTGATGCTTTACTGGGATATTCTCCTAAGTGTTGGCAAAGTTACATCTGAAACATTGGTAATTAATCTATAACAAATCTTGAGAATGGGGTGCTCTGTTGAGACTTGGAAAGGTCAGGAAAGAATTGATTATAAAAAAACAGTGTGAAAGGAGAGCTCAGTAAAATGTCGGGGCTGGGAGAAGTCTCAGAGATGATGTAATCCAATTCCTTTCACAGATGGAAAAATTAAAGTCCCACAAAGTTTGCACTGATAACAAGTTAAAAAACAAAAACAGTTACTGCTGAGTCAATTCTGACTCAGGGTGGCCCTACTATTGTCATAATAGAACTATGCTCCACAGGATTTTCAGTGGCTGATTTTTGGAAGGCTTTTCTTCTGAGGTGCATCTGGGTGATTCTAATCTGCATCAACCTTTTGGTTAGCAGCCAAGTGCTTGACCATTTGCACTGCTTGCTGCTGTTGTTAGGTGCCATCAAGTCAGTTTTGACTCATAGCAACCCTATGTACTAAAGAATGAAACACTGCCCGGTCCTGCACCATCCTCACAATCATTGCTATGTTTGAACCCACTATTTTTGCCACTGTGCTAATCCATCTCATTGCACCATTAGTGGGACCATAACCCAAGATTCATAGTTGTTGCTGTGAAACAATGCCCCAAAATATGTTTCAGTGTCATTCCAAAGTGCACAGTGTCATTCTCTCTCACACACAAACACCATAAACAGTAAATCCCCTCCCTCATACTGTGTATTTCTATGCCATGTACATAGGCCTGCTGTACAGTGTCATGCATCATATTGGATTTTGTGGAAAGAAATAACACTCCTTTCTTTTGCTGAATTCACATTTGAGAAGACACTGTTGTCAAACAGGTGGAAATGAAAATATAAACTTTATTGATAAAATTTATTAGCCAATGTGGCTTAGATCTGTAGCTGGGTGTGACTCTTTCAGAGTTAAACTCACTCACCCAGTCACAGGCTGAAGAAGAAATGTGCTGGGGGTAGTGAGTGAGATGAAGGAAAGAGACCCCACACTTTTTCTTCCTGGAGATTGGTACATTTTTCCCTCTCTGGGGGCTAAATATTTCAGACCTGACATGAAAATATACAGTCTGTTTCCTTTGTTAGATTGTGGGCAGCTTGGGGGCAGGAACACTATATGCTCTATCTTTGTTTTCTCAGCTCCACTTTTAGCGTCTGGCACATAGCAATGAGTGATGTTAGACATACTTCATGTCTTTCTTCTGCTTCTTTTCATTCCTTTCAAACAAAAATTTGAGGTTGCTGATCCTTGCCCTGCAACTAGACTCCACTCTACCCCAAACAATGTTATACCAATGAATCTCACTAAAACCCTGAGAGGTAGGTAGACTCCTCCCCTTTTGCAGTAGAGGGAAAAGAAACTTGGGGCTATTGAGTAACTTGTCTAGTAACAAAGATCATACTGCACAAAAGTGGCAGAGCCACATAAGTGTGCTGATCTCTTTGGCCCAGATCTCACATGGTTTGCTGTGCTGCTTCTTACTTGCTTTTTTGTATCTTCTCCCAAAGGCTTGGTGAGGCCTGACAAAGTCAGGGCTTCTCAGACTTAATTCTGAATCTGGAGTCCTTAAGTGGTACAAATATTTCATGAGGTTGGCTGCTAACTGAAAGGTTGGAAATTGGAATCCACCAAGAGGCAGTTTGGAAGAAAAGCCTGGTGATCTACTTCTAAAAAATCAGCCATTGAAAGAAAAATGAAGAAAACCAAAGATTCATGGAAACAATTAGGCCTAGTGATTGGTACACCACGTGATATGCAGCCTATATGACTATGAGACCAGAAGAAGTAGATGGTGCCCAGCTACCACTGTCAACCACTTGGAGGGGGACCTATGTAGGAGATCCTGGGTAGAGAGGGAGAACAATGTGGAAAAAACTCAAAATCATTAAAAAAAAAAAAAAAAGGGACCAGGTTTACTGGTCCGATAGAGCCTGGTAGAACCACTGAGACTATGGTCCCAATCTTCCCTTCAGGTCTGGAATTGAACCCACACCTGTGGCTTCCAGCCAAACAGGAGACAGGCATGTGAGCTGAACATTTCCCTGAGGTAGATACACTTCTTGGAGAGAACAATCATGGGAGAATAGAAGGGCTGTGTATGCACAGGGAGACAGCTCAGGGGACAGGAGTGCATGGAGGAATGGACACAGGGAAGAGGTAAATCTGGGGAGGAAATGGAAGGGGAGCTGTTGCATTGTGAGAAATTATAGTCAATGTCATGATTCAAAGTGTATGTGAGCTACTGTATGGAAAGTGAATTTGCTCTGTAAACTTTCACCCAAATCAACATAATAAATAAATAAATAGATAGATAGATAGATAGATAAATAAATAAATACATACATACTCAGTCATTGAAATCACTGCACAGCACAGTTCTACTCTCATATACATGGGCTCACCATAAGTTGGAGTCAA
>NW_006921600.1:18676860-18692475 GCF_000298275.1 Orycteropus afer afer | reverse complement strand
TTTTTTATTGTGATTGGGTGAAAGTTTATAGAGCAAATTGGTTTTCCATTCAATAATTCATATACATTTTGTTTTGTGATTTTCATTGTAATCCCCACCATGATACAGCACTCTTCCTACTTCCTCCCTGTGGTTACCATTTCTCTTCATCCTTCTTTCCTTTCCCTCTCTGCCTCCTTGATGTCATTTCTGGGCAAACACTTCCCTTTTTATCTCATTTGGTGGATTGTTCTGAATGTGTACCTTCCTGGTATTATTGTTTACCTTATACACCTGTCTATTGTTTGGCTGAAAGTTGTGTGGTTGGCTAATTCTTAATCTAGTAATATTGTAAATTTAAATCTTAACTGAGGTTAGTGGCCCAGCCACCACTAGTATCCCTTCTGTTAACAAAGTGTGAGATTTCTCTATTCACGGAGACTACTGGGCTCTGTATGGTCCTCAAGCCACAGGCCATTCTTTCTATCTGCCAAGGTCTGTCTTCCTTTCAAAATTTTCACCTGTTGAAGGTCCACCTTCTCATCAGGAGGCCTGTCCTGAATTCAGTCCTGCTAGACAACTATATTTCTAGGACAGATTCTTGTGTAACACCTATCTGACTAGCTTCACCTTTATTTTCTACCACTGTGTACTGCCTACCTGGTCAGGACCTCATTGTCTCTCCTGGCAATCTCAGTGCTGACAGACCCATTAGCTTGTCAAGACTTTAGACTCTGTTTCTAGCCTTCCTAGCTGTCACCCCAGAGTTGGACTCTGATGCACAGTCAGTGTCCCCATCCATCCAGTATCTGCTTGCCCCCATGTACAGGGCTCAGGTGAGATCCTAGCCTGTTCCTTTCTCTTCCTTCTGTCATATATTTGTAGTCAGAGGCAGAGCATCATGCCTTAAAGCAAGGGCTCACCATTTGTGTGGTAGGTAAGAACCAGTAGTTTTAATTAATTGCCCTCATTTTTTAAGATGAAGACACTGAGATCTAGGATGCCTCAGAACCCTGTCCAAGGCCATGCAGTTGTGATGTTCTAGGAAGCCTAGCAGGGCATAGGCAACATTGACTACTGTGTCCCTTCAGGCTGAATTTTCTCCCTGCACTGCCCAGCTAGACTATGGTTTCTAGCCTCCATGAGCCTGCTCTTCCTCCTTTAATCAGGAGGACATGAAATGAGAGGATGGAAAGAATAAAGAAAAGACAAAAATCTTCCACAATTCAGCATAACGCTAATCTGACATGACAAGGCCAAGTCTATCTTTTAATGGTGCCAATTACTTAAAGGGCATTGATGCCATGGTACCGTTAAAGTAATAACAAAGACAGATTGTAGGACATTGTGGATCAATGTGCTAAGTGTTGTTCGACTTGTTCAATGAAATAAAGCATTGGATCATTAACCTTACCAATGTCAATGTGTTGTCACTATCAAATTCAGCTAAATCGATGTCTACGGGCCTCATTAAAGAGTGCACTTGGAGGCAACGAATGTATTAATACTTTGCTGGCCGATAATGAAAGGAGAGTCTCTCCAGGGCAGGGCAAAGAATCTTGACAGAGGCTAAGAATATTTGATGGAGACAGGAAGAGTGACAGATGGAAACAGAGAGGAGAGTGGGATCAGCACAAGAGAGGAAGGTAGAAAGAGGAAGGAAGGAATGCACAGAGCTGTGTAAACCCCATGCCTCTTTGGCATATAGGTCTAGAGTAGACAGGAATTGATGGTGGACTGGAGATAAAAAATGGAAACTTCTCATTTTAACTTCTTTCTGGTCACTTGTCTGATTTGGAAGGGTTGACTAATCAGTTTAGGCTTTAATCTAGCTATAAACTTTAAAGAAATGAGAGGGAGCCCACAAAGAAGGCAGTTAGTGGGGGCTGCATGCACAAGATGTCTGGCCTAAGAAACACTTGCTTCCTCCTCTTGACATCTTGTCCCCCTGACCTGGAGTGGGGAGAACACATGGAAGAATCCCAAGGCTATTGGCTCCTTGGCATAAAGGCGAGAGCAATGGATGAGAATTCAAGAGACTGAGTTCTGCTTCCAGTTTTGCAGACATTGGCAAGAAATTGGCTAGGCAATTTCATTTTCTAGGTCTCAGTTTCCTCATTTGTAATACTAGGGGCTTGGAGGAACACATCAATGGTTTTAAGCAGTTTCCCAACCCCCCTTCGCCCCCTGAGTCTTAAGTATCTGTGGAATGATTTAGGGGCCACTGAAGGGCAGTCTGGGAGCTCTGATAGCACTTGACTGCTAACCAGAACGCTGGTGGTTCAAACCTAACAGCCACTCCTTGGAAGGAAGGTTGGGCAATCTACTTCCTCAGTGATACTGCCTCGGAAACCCAAGGAGGGGTCTCTATGAGTCGGGGCTGACTCAATGGCACATAACAACAACAACAATGAAGGGCAGCATGGGTCAACAGGAGCAGGGATCTGATCCCCTTTCCTCATTTACCTAGGGTAGCTCTATTGCATATGGTGTATATTAAACCAGTTGCCATCAAGTGGATTCTGAATTACGTCAACTCCATGTGTATCGGGGTGAACTGTGTTCCAGAGGCCTTTTCAATGGCTGATTTTTTGGACGTAGATATCCAGACCTTTCTTCTGAGGTGTCTCTGCATGGACTCAAATCTCCAACCTTTTGGTTAGCAGCTGAGCAGCACATTAACTGTTTGCACCACACAGGGACATGGTATATATTAAGCTTCTGCATATTTCATTGGAAAAGTAGCCCCTGCTGCTAAACTAGGCAAAACAAGGAAGCAAACAAACAAATTTGAAACAAAAACACTGGACCATGTAATCCCCAACATTTAATAATTTTTAACACCAACATCTACTGGTTGCAAAGTGAAAAATGCAGTACATCATTTAGTCTTTGTCTATATCAGCTGTCAATCAAACGGAATTTTTTTCTCCTAACAAATGGTCTGATTATCCTGGCATCATGTGGAAATAACTGCATTGTCTCTCTACCATCAGAACACACATTAACAAACTCCCCAGAATAGGGTGAGAATGTTTGAAGGGGAGCCAAGCATAGCGGATGGAGAGGGAGGAGTTTTCTAGAGGAAGAGGGGAATGGTGTCTAAGAAGGTAGAGATGCTAATGGAAAGAGGAGAGGGAGGATGTGGTAACCAGCATGGTGGCAATCCATTTTGCAGCCAAATAGGATTTTGATTGTCCAGTAATGTCTGAGAACCATTTTCCCAGCTGCTCCAAGTTCTGCATTACTGGCTGAATCAGTGATTTTTTCTGTCCCCATAATGTGTAGTAAGTGTCTCATCTATCATAAGCTTCTGCTGGAGGTGGCTGATTTTCACTCTTACTTATTCTCTGAACTGCCTGCAGTGTTTCCCAGAACCCTTTTATACAAACTGTTTTCCTTATATGAAAGTTTACATTTCAGTTTCCTGAGCACGGTTCTGCAAAAGGGTCCTCTAGTTGAGCAAACACACTCCATAGCTCTTTTGGAGTCCTCTCCTTGGTAACTTGTCCCTATACGGGGATTCCTAAGTCACACCCCACAGGAAATGTTTGCATAGAAGTCACAAAAATGAATACTATGAGCTAAAAATGGAACTACAGTTGTTTTCTTAGAATGTGAAATCAGTGTCCCTTAAAATTTTTGAAGAATGTTCTTACATCTGACTGTTTACTCCTTGTAAGGAGGAGCCATTGCCCAGCCCTCCCCCCCTTAAAAAATTTATTATGATTTGGGTGAAAGTTTACAGAGCAAATTCATTTTCCATACAGCATTCATACATTTTGTTTCAAGATGTTGTTGTTGTTATGTGCCATAGAGTTGTCTCTGACTCATAGCGACCCCTCCTTGGGTTTCTGAGGTGGTATCTCCACAGAAGTAGATTGCCCAACCATCCTTCTGGGGAGTGGCTGGTGGGTTTGAACTGCCAACCTTCTGGTTAGCATATTCTGGTGGCACTATGCCACCAGAGCTCCCATCAAGATATTGACTGCAATTTCCCACAATGTAACAGCTTCTTTCCCACTTCCTCCCTGTAGTTACCTCTTCCCTGTGTCCTTCCCTCCCCTTGCACTCCTGCCCCCACAAGCTATCTCCCTGTGCAAAAATTGTCCCTCTGTTCTCCCATGGTTGATCACTCCAAGGAGTGATGTAAATGTTCAGCCCATATGACTGTCTATTGTTTGGCTGAAAGCTACAGGAGTTAAGTTCAGCTCCAGACCTGAAGGATAACTGAAGAAAACTAAAGTCTCAGGGGACTCACCAGGCTCTGTCAGACCAGCAAACCTGGTCTTTTTTTTTATGATTTTGAGTTTTGTTCCACATTTTTCTCCTACTCTATCCAGGATCCAGGAGCCTTTGTCTTTATTTTATTTTATTATTAATGTTAAAGGAGCTCTGGTGGTACAGTGGGTTAGCAGTATTTAGCTGTTAACCAGAAGTTGGTTGTTCAAACCCACCAACTATCTTTATTTTATTTTATTATTAATGTTATTGGTATTGTTACTATTTGTCTCTATCAGTGTTACTATTTGTCTCTATCAGTGTTTCCCAAACTTGTCTGATAGCATGAACTGCTTTTAAAAAATATATCTTCTTTTATTTCTAAACGCCTTTTATTTTTAACCTTAATTTCTAAACTTCTTTTATTTTTAAATTCCCCTAGAGTTCAAATTGGTAGATACAGGATGGCTGTGTAGGAATCTGTAATTTAAAAAAATAAGAAGTATTTTAATAATTCTTATGATCACAGAGCTTTGGAGAACTCTTAATCTGTATAGTCAGGTAGTCAGACCAATGACTGGCACATAACGACCCCCAGCAAATTTATGCAAAAAGTGAAAGAAAATTGGACACAAGATTAATAACTAAGGCCTGGCCTAACGAGGAAGAGAGGCAATACCTGGGAAAAGGCCCAGGAATGGTCTGTGTTGTCTGAGAGCCCAGTGCTATGTGAGGGGGTAAGCATATTCCACAGACTCTTACCATGGTATCTCTCATGTACACTCCCAAACTAGCCATTCAGAGTTGATTCTATACTACGCAGATGGCCACTTGACTCAACAAGCAGGAATTTAGGCCCCATTCCCACCCCATACTGCCACGCTGAAGCACTCTTCAGAAAAACAAACTGTAGATCCCATATAAGGTATCCAGACTGCTAGCCATTTTAGGTTACAGAATCTATGTTCATCTGCTGCCTTCTGCTCCCGTTCTGCTTTTCTGAACAAGTAGAATCACTTTCCTATCCTCTCTTGGGTCATAGTAGACTTAACCCTCATAGACATTTCTGCTTCATGAAGGAATATGGTGGTTCGAGATTGTTTTGTGCTTGCCTTTCAGGAAGACCTTTTGATATTGAATAAAATACCCTACTATAATATCCTTCTCTCTTCTGTCTGTCTACCTGTCCCATAGTATTGGCAAATTATCTATCTTGAGTTCTTCTGAAAATGTGCCCCCTTTCCTTGGCCATGGCTTCCTGTATCCATGTGTTTTGGGATTAATTTGATAATATCTGAGTGAGTATTGTGCACTGGGCTAGGAGCTGGAGATACAACAATATGTGTCTTCCTAACTTAGAACCTTGCAAGTAATAAAAGACAAGAAAGCCAGCACTGTCTAAATAATGTAAAAGTCTGTGAGTTTAGCATTAAGTATGCAATATTATGGGAACTCATAACCCAGGCTGCATCACAGAAGATTTCCTAGAGGAGGTGATATTAGATACACATCTTGAAACAGCAGATGGCATTATCCAAAGCAGGAAGCTAAAAGGACATTTCAAGAAGAGGAAAATAGCATATGTAGAAGAAAATGTTTTGGTAATTATATTCCCTGTATTAATCCTCACAACTGGACAAAATCATGATAAATTGTTAAAAAAAAAAAAAGAAATTTGACAAATATTTCATCCTACTTGGATCAATAATCAATGCCCATGGTAGCAGCAGTCAAAAAATCAAACAACATAATATATTGTGTAAAACTGTGGCGAAAGACCACTACAAAGTCTCAAAAAGCAAAGATCACTTTGATGACTGACAGGCCTGATCCAAATAACAAGTATTTCCAATCATCTCATATGCATGTGAGAGTTGGACAACAAATAAGAAGACTAAAATATAATGATACATTTGAATGGTGGTGTTGGTGAAGAATATTGAATATGCCATGAACTTCCAAAAGTATGAACAAATCAGTCTTGGAGGAAATACAGCCAAAGTGGTCCTTAGAAGAGGATGGTGAAACTTTGTCTCTCTTACTATAGATGTGTCATCAGGAGGGACCAGTTCCTGGAGAAGACATCATACGTGGTAAAGTAGAGGGCCAGTGAAAATGAGAGAGACCCTCAGTGAGATAGATTGGAACAGGGGCTGCAACAACAGCTTCAAACATAGCAGTGATTGTGAGAATGGCCCAGGACCAAGAAATGTTTCCTTCTTTTATGCATAAAGTCACTGAGATGGAGCCAACTTGTCAACACTTAACAATCACAACAACAGTTTTCTGCAATTTTGTCTCACTACTCTGGTTTGGCTATCATTCATCTGTTAGTTTGTCACACAGTGGTGGCTTATATGTTGCTGTGATGATGGAAGCTTTGCAACTGGTATAAAAATACAAGCAGGGTCACTTAAGGTGGACAGATTTCACAGCTTCCAGACTAAGACAGATTAGGAAGAAGAATCTGATGGTCTACTTCTAAAAAAAAACTGGCCAGGGAAAACCTTATGAAGAACAGAAGGACATTGTCTGGTATAGTGTCAGAAGATGAGCCCCTCAGATTAGAAGGCACTGAGAAAACTGTGAAAGAGCTGCCTCCTCAAACTAGAGTCGACCTTAATGATTTGGATGGAGTAAAGCTTTGGGGACCTTCATTTGCTCATGTGGCATAACTCAAAATGAGAAGAAACAGCTGCAAACATCCATTAATAACTGGACATAGAATGTATGAAGTATGAATCTAGGAAAATTGGAAGTTGTCAAAAATTAAATGGAATGCTTGAAGACTAATATTCTAGGCTTTAGTGAGCTGAAATAGACTGATATTATCCATTTTGAATTGGACAATCATATGTTCTACTATACCAGGAATGACAAATGGAAGAGAAATGGCATCACATTCATTGTCAAAAAATATATTTCAAGATCTATAAAGTACAACATTGTCAGTAATAGGATAAAATTTATATGCTTGTAAGGCAGACCAGTTAATACAATTATCGTTCAAATTTACACCAACCACAACTGGCAAAGATGAAGAAACTAAAGTTTTTTTTTTTTTTTTTTTTAAATCAACTTCTGCAGTCTGAAAATGCTGAAACAGTAGTCAAGATGCATTGATAATTGCTAGTGATTGGACTGCCAAAGTTAGAAACAAAGAAGAAGGTGGGAAATATGGCCTTGGTGATAGAAAAACACCAGAGATTGCATGACAGAATTTTGCAAAACTGATGGCCTATTCATTGGAAATACTTTTTTTCAGCAACATAAACAGGGACTATATATGTGGGCTCCACCAGATGGCCTATACCACAGTCAAACTGACTACATCTGTGGAAAGAGACGATGGAAAAGGTCAGTGCCATCTCTCAGAGCTAGGCCAGGGGTTGACTGTGGAACACCATCAATTGCTCATACGCAAGTTGAATTTGAATTAAAAAAAATTAAAACAATCTAGGAGAGCCAAAATATGACCCTGAATGTAACTCATCTAAATTTAGAGATCCTCTCAAGAATAGATTTGATGCATTGAATACCAATGACTGAAGACCAGATATGTTGTGGGATGATATCAAGGACATCACACATGAGGAATGCAAATAATTGCTAAAAAGACAGGAAAGAAAGAAAAGACCAAAATGGATGTCAGAAGAAACTGAAATTTGCTCTTAAACATAGAGTAGCTAAAGCAAATGGAAGAAATGGTGAAGTGAAAGAGCTGAACAGGAGATTTAAAAGGGCAGATTGAGATAATAAAATATTATAATGAAACATGCAAAGTCCTGCAGTTAGAAAACCAAAAGTGAAAAACATGCTCAGCATTACTTAAGCTGAAAAGCTGAAGAAAAAATTCAAGCCTCAAGTTGCAGTATTGAAGGATTCTATGGACAAAATATTGAATGGAAAGATCAAAAAAAGATGGAAGGAATACACAGAGGCTCTGTACCAAAAAAGAATTAATCAATGATCAACCATTACAGGAAGTAGCATATGTTATAGAACTGATGGTATTGAAAGAAGAAGTCCAAGCTACACTGAAGGCACTGGCAAGAAATAAGAGTCCAGGTATTGACAGAATACCAACTGAGATATTTCAACAAAGGGATGTATGGCTAGAAGTGCTCACTCATCTATGCCAAGAAATTTGGAAGATAGGTGCCTGGCTATTTGACTGGAAGCCATCCATATTTGTGCTCATTCCCAAGAAAGGTGATCCAACAGAATGCAGAAATTATTGAACAATATCATTAATATTACACGTCAGTAAAATTTTGCTGAAGATAATTTGAAAGCAGTTGTAATTCAGAAGAGGATGTGGATAAGGGATATCACTGCTGATGTCAGATAGATTTTGACTGAAAGTGGAGAATACCAGAAAGATGCATACCCGTGTTTTATTGACTAAGCAAAGGCATTTGGCTGTATAGATCTTAACAAATTATGGATAACATTGCAAAGAATGAGGATTCCAGGACATTTTATTGTGCTCACGAGGAATTTGTTCATAGACCAACAAGCAGTTGTTTGAACAGAACAAGGGGATACTGTGTGGTTTGATATTAGGAAAGGTGTGCATCAGGCTTGTATTGCTTTACCGCACTTATTCAATCTGTATGCTGAGCAAATAATTTGAGAAGCTGGACTATATGAAAAGTAACGTGGCATCAGGATTGAAGGAAGACTCCTTAACAACCTGTGATATGCAGATGACACATGCTTGCTTGCTGAAAGTGAAGACATGAAGCACTTACTGATGAAGATCAAAGACTACAGCCTTCAGTATGGATTACACCTCAACACAGTGGGAAAAAAATAATCAAAACTGGACCAATAAGCAACATCATGATAAATGGAGAAAAGATTGAAGTTGCCGACTATTTCTTTTTACTTGGATCCACAATCAACACCTATGGAAACAGCAGTCAAGAAATTGAGCAGTATATTGCATCGGGCAAATCTGCTACAAAAGACCTCTTTAAAGTGTTAAAAAGCAAAGAAGTCACTTTGAGGACTAAGACATGCTTGACCCAAGCCATGGTATTCTCCATTGCCTCAAATGCATGCAAAAGCTGGACAATGAATAAGGAAGATTGAGGAAGAATTGATGACTTTGAATTACAATGTTGGCAAAGAATACTGCATATACTATGGACTGCCAGAAGAACAGACAGACAAACTGTCATGGAAGAAGTACAGCCAGAATGCCCCTTAGAAACAAGGATGGTGATGAGACTTTGTCTCATGTACTTTGGATTATTACCAGGATGGACCAGTCTCTGGAGAAGGACATCATGTTTGGCAAAGTAGAGAGTCAGTGAAAAACAGGAAGAGCCTCAATGAGATGGATCGACACAGTAGCTGCAAGAATGGTCTCACACATGGCAACTATTGTGAAAATGGTACAGGACCAGACCTTTTTTTCCTTCTATTGTACCAAGGGCTGCTATGAGTTGAAACAACTCAACAGCAATGGACAGTAACAGTAATCTTGGTATGGTATGCTATTGCATACATAGAAAAGAGTTATGGATTTAGGAGATAAGGAACTATATTTCAATGCTTTTTCTCTTTTCAGTTAGTTGTATGACCCTGGAAAAATCACTTCCTTTCTCAGTGGCTTGGTTTTACCTTCTTTGACAAAATGACCTTTAAAGTCTCTTCCAAGTGATACTACCCTGAATCTTCCTATAAGACATGCTTTGTTTCTTAGCATAATTGATTGTTCTATTCTCAGCATTATGTGTGTTTGCATGTGTTTTCATGAGTGCATAATGCAGTCATCTGTGTATGGATTTGTAAAACCAATCTCTGTATGTTTGCCTTTGTTGTAGAGTGGAAATGATGTCAGGGAGAAGACATACCTATTTTTTATTATGATATAATACAGTGTATATAGAGCATTTACACACACACACACACACACACATCCTCCTAGGAGACCACCCATGATGGGTAAAGGGAGTGGAGGGAGGGTGAAAAGGAGCAGAACATGTAGCTGTCACAGCCAGTGGTTTCAAAATGGCTTGAGTTGCAATTAAAGAAGGCAGAGAGGCCAAAGGTTACTCCCTGGCATTTCACTCTGGGTGGATAATTTTAGAGGGTGATGTGTCTCAGCTTGTTGAGATATTCTGAGACTTGCAACAGCTTAACTCTGGGTAGCCTGAAATAAAAATTAAAGAGGCCGACACATACAAAGACACCAGAGAGAAGAAGCACACTGGCAGAAGTTAAATGAAGGAAAAACTCAGCTTGATTGACATTGCTTCTGGATCCTTATTTCTTGATTAATAGTAGAGATTGGATAATTTTTAAATTATTAATTCTTTTCAGAGAGCATACATGAGATCAGGTAGTCTTAGGCAGTCCTGTCACTTGGAAGGTTAAATGCTTTCTGTACTTGATAATTACCTAATCACCATTACTCCTCTACATTAATTCTGCCCCAGAATTCATTATGACTAGGTTGGATTATTAAAGCTTGTGTGGAACAGAAAACACACACACACACAGACACCAAAAAAACCCATGTTGTTTGCATTAATTTAACAGCAAACGAAATACCCTACCACACCAAGCTCATCTGGAACATTCTGGAGTAATTTCTCTTGCTAGTGTGTTAAATTTACTTTTGTACCTCCACTAGCAAGATGTGCTGAAGGAAATGTAAATGAAGCCCTACCCAGGGAAATCTGAGGCCAGGAGGGAAATAACCAGCAGGTGAGGAAGGTGAGAGCAATTAAAGAAGGGATAGCCTCTCTCCAAAATGTCAGGGACACTTCTGGAGCAGCTGCTATTTCCCCTTCAAGCCTTCTCCATGGTCCACTGCTAACAGGTCTCTAAAGTGAACATATCTGTTAGCTTTGTCCTCTTGGCAAAACTGGTTGCTGAATCAATGTCAGCACTGCAGAATGAGGCCAGAAACCCCTCACGTGGCCCTGGGCAAGACAAAAATTCATGGGAACTGTGAAGAGGGACAAATGCAGTCAAAAAGGTAAGCTTGACTTTTTACAAAAGCTGCCATTGGCTGAAATTACAATGAATGATAATGCAGAGTGTGAACAAGAAGTCCTGGTGGTGCAGTGGTTAAAGCACTCGACTGCCAACTGAAAGGCCAATGGTTTGAATTTCTGTGAAGATTACAGCCTGGGAAATCCTACAAGGCAGTTCTAGTCTGTCCTACAGGGTCACTGTGAGTAGAAATGGACTCAATAACAGTGGGCCATGTGCAGTGCGGACAAAGGAGGTGGGAAGGAGGGAACTGCACACATAGCTCGTGGCTATGTAAATTGTATAAACTTTCTGGAGGGCATGGTGGCAAAATGTGTTAACAACCTTAAGAGGTGCATAATTTCTACTCAATATCTTTGCTACTTTTTGAAATGCATAAATATGAAAATATTTGTGGCAAACCTACATGTTTCAGATAGGCAACTGATTAATTGATTAGGTTCATTGTGGCTATGAGATGATACTTTGTATTCTTTAAAAATCAAATCCTACACTATTTGTGACATTGGAAAATGTTCTTCCTCTACCTTTAAATTATTATTTCTTTAAAAAAGAGACCACAAACAAAATATGATATATTTTAATTTTAAAAGGCATATATAAATTGTTGTTGCTGTGGAGTCATGCAGACACGTAACGGAACAGAATGCTGCCTGGTCCTGGGTCAGCTTCATGATCCCTGACATCACATATAAGTATGTACCACAAAAGTAGTAGATGTTAACACTGGTTGTCACTAAATGTTGGACAGTAGGTAGTTTTTGGTTCTTGGAGGGTTTTTTTTTTTTTTTTTTAAGAAGTTTCCAAGTTTTCTGCAATCAGTACACATTACCTTTTTAAGTGGAAAATACACAACAAACTTTACACTTGTCTTTTCAGGGTTTATGTGAAAATGTCCACCAAATACCTAGAAAAACATAGATCATCTTGTCTGTAGAAGGTGAGGGAGCTCTGGTGGCGTAGTGCCTATGATATTTGACTGCTAACCAGAAGGCTGGTGGTTCAAACCCACCAGCCACTCCTTGGAAGGAAGGTTGGGCAATCTACTTCCGTAGTGATACTTCCTCGGAAACCCAATGAGGGGTCACTAGAAGTCGGATCCAACTTGATGGGAGTGAGTATATGAGGTGAACATAATCTAAGTTACTTCAGAAATATCCTGATCATCTGAACACAGAAGTGGTGCAAAAGTGACTCACTGACTTTTAGTTATAGAAAAAGAAATATAACCATGATTTATCTAATGCTAATTTTCTTTCCATTTGAGGAAATTGGCCCTGGAAGAGAGGGCTTGGCAGAGTAGTTGTTATTGTCCTGCCATCAAGTTGATTTCAAATCATCGCAGCCCATGTGACAGAGTAGAATTGCCCTATGGGATTTGTTGTTGTTGTTATGTGCCGTTGAGTCAGACTCGACTCATAGCGACCCCTCCTTGGGTTTCTGAGGCAGTATCACTACAGAAGTAGATTGGCCCATCTTCCTTCCGAGGAGTGGCTGGTGGGTTTGAACCGCCAGCCTCCTGGTTAGCAGTCAAGTGCCTTAGCCACTACGCTACCAGAGCTCCTATGGTATTTACTAGACTGTACTCTTTATCAGAGCAGATTGCCAGGACTTTTCTTTCATGGAACCTCTGGTGAGTTCAAACTGTTGACCTTTTGGTTAGCAGCCAAGTGCTTAACCATTGTATCACCAGAGCACCTTAGGCAGAATAGCTGGGTACCAAGATTCTAGTCCTCACCCTGACACTAACTGGTGTTCAGTTGCTTCATTTATAAAGTTAGGAATCTGGACTACATGAGTTTTCAAGTTTCCCCAAGGTCTAACATTTTAAGATGCTATGGTTTAAATCTGCATTGAGAGTTGCAGTGCAGGGGGTTGAAACCTAACTTCTAAGCATTAAGAAGATGTTGTAGCAATACAAAATTGTTCTAAAACCATATAGTTACAGTGTAGTTTCTGATTTCCTTTCACCTTTAGAAGAATCAAAATCCTGAATTGAACTACTTTGATTCCTGAACCAACCCTTGCTTCCCTCCCTCAATGTTGCTTTCAAGTTTGTGATCATATTTAAATGGAAAGCAAACCTGAATATTTTCAATTCTATTGAATAGTAAATCTAACGTCATTTCTAAATCAAATCATAGTCTCTTAATCTCCTTTAGCATTTTAACAGACACTGTAAGTTGCCACTTAAATCCACAACTTCTGGTCTTGGCTGCATGAGGAGGTGATGCTGGATGAGATGTAGTCATCTTGGACCACTAACAAACAAATGTTAGCGCAAATGCCAATCTATAGAAAAGTGGAAAAAGAAATGGATCTGGAACATTCAGCCTCTGAGTAGCTGCATTAAATAACTCTGGAAATACCTGCCTCTGGTATTCCTTTTATCTTAATAACACATGCCTTTTTTAAAGTTGGATTTCCTATTCGGTAAAGCCCAAAGCATCTTAAAGAGCCTTTGCCTTTCTTAATTACTTTTGATCTTGATAGGGAACATAGTTAATGGCCAATATGTTTTACGTGGTAATATGCTAAAAAAAATAACTATCAGAAACAAAAACATACTCTAAAGCCACAGGATTTTAACAGTGTAGTAGAATGATATTGGAATACACAAACAAATCAAGGGAACTGGGTAGAAAACCTAGAAATGGATACAGGTGTACATGGGAATGCAGTGGTAAAGGTGAACCCATGGCATAATGATTAAAAGTACACCCTCTGGAATGATACTGCCCAGTTTTCAATCCTGACTATAGCTAATTTTTAGCTTTTCAACCATAGGAAAGTTATTTAATTTCTCTAAGCTTTGGTCACTTCATCTATAAAATGTTAATAATGATATCTATGATATAAAATTATTATAAGATAATATACATAAGGGTCTTAGGACATTATAGAAAGTGCTAAATTCTCATGGTGCTTGGGAGCTTGGTATGTCAGAGAGGATGTTTGGGACCTGCTAATGCATTACTTCAAAATCCTCATCATCTACCTCTTCTTCCAAACCCATACCATTCCATAGGTAGTCTTAACCACATGTGACCATATGCATTTAAATTTAAATTAAATAAAAATATAAAATTCATTTCCTTAATTCTACTAGCCACATTTTAAGTGCTTAAGAACCATCTGTGGTTAATGTCTCCCACGTTGGACAGCTCAGAAAAAGAACATTTCTAGTGCAGAAAGTGCTAGTAGACAGCACTGGCCCAGACTTTTCTTCAACAACTAGCTGCATGTACTGCAGGCTCTGCTCAGCTCATGGAGGCACAGTCAGGCAGCACTTGTCACATTTTTTTGCCATTGAATATGGTGTAGAGTGTGGTTGAGATGCAGGTTGGGCACTCATCCATGCCCAACTTGGAATTGCAAGTTTATGCCTTGGGGCCACCATTGACTAATGAAGGACATAGGCCAAGGGATCAATGTTTCTCCTCTGCATTTCCAAGGTATTTAGTAATATTCCCAGAAATATTTAGTAAAGCCTCTCAGAAAACCCTGGAGGATTAGGTATCAATTTTTTTATAGGGGTGGTCTGACTTAATAGCTGACCATGAACTGATTTTCTTTCTGGCCAGGTCTCATTCCTCCCTTTTGAACTCCTGTTTCTCAGATCACATTTTCAATTGCACATAGCTTTTGTCCCAGGTCGTGCTTTCAAGGAACTCAGATAGTACAGAATGTATACAATAAATATTAGCTAATATTCTTATTGCTAATTAGTAGAAGAAAGGATAGGGTAATTGAAAAGTAGTATTTAAATATTAACAGGCCATTTTTTGGGGAAAGTTTACAGCAAACACACACAGTAAAAAAATCTGCAAAAATTATAAAATTACAAAGAGCTAGAAGAAAATATTAATATATTTTCATAATCATGGATTATGGAAAACCTTGTAGCAGAGATTCAGAATCAGTAAGAGAAAGCAAATAGTTATGAGTAGTTAGATTTTGATAGTTTGTGCAGAGTAAAAGATACTACAACCAAAATTAAAAATGATAACCAACGGTTTTTTGAAAAATTTAAATATGTCATAGACAATTGACCAACATATCTAATATGAAGATAATTCCTAAAAACTTATAAATTGTTATGAAAAATAATACACTTAGCCAGCACTTTGACTGGTACATTGAGGATATTCTGTACATATTTGTGGGATTAACAAACAATTCTTTGTAATAATAGGCAAAATATATTAAAAAAAAATTCACTGAATCAATAATAAAATGGATTTTGATCATATTATGTTCAATTTCACCAGAAATCATAGGAATACATATTGTTGTTGTTAAGTGCCGTCGAGTCATTTCCGACTCATAGCGACCCCATGCACAGCAGAACGAAACACTGCCCGATCCTGCGCCAGCCCCACAATCCCTGCTATACTTGAGCCC
>NW_006921600.1:18674697-18675715 GCF_000298275.1 Orycteropus afer afer | reverse complement strand
GCGATATTAATGATATTGTTCTATAATTTCCACATTCTGTGGGATCACCTTTCTTTGGAATGGGCACAAATATGGATCTCTTCCAGTCACTTGTCACATATTAGACAAGTTCAATTTCCCTAGAAATCATAGGAATACATATTAGACAATACATATTAATCAAGTGTTTTGATTTTGTAGTGCTGTTCTAACAGAAAATACCAGAACTGGATTACTTTTATGAACAGGAACTTAATCCCCTACAGTTTAGGAGGCTAGAAGTGTGAGTTCAAAATGCCAGCTCTATAGGCTGGGTGAAAGCCCCTTGACATTGGGCTCTCACGTTCAGCTCTACCTCTTGCTCCCTGCCCACTGAACCTGGAGGCTTCTCTTAACTAGGCAGCTGCTAGCTGCTGAGACTGACAAACCCAACATCAACAAGTAAAATGGCACGGTCCCAACATTATTAAGCAACATGAAAGGTGACTAGTTCATGTTCAAAAACAGTTCCAGGATTAGCAGGCAACATGGCAGGCTGCTGAATGAACACTCAACTACATGCAGGGTCCAAGTGTGCCTAAAAGCTGAGACCTTTGTCAAAGCTTCTCCTTATGTACTGGAAGCAGACCACATCCCTAAAGCAGCTACTCAGCTGCTCATGGCAGATTCTACCATGGAGTTGATTACCAGTCTCATCATGGGAATAGCTACATTAAGCTGCCCACCCACTCAAAACCGTGCCAAGCCAAGTTGACACATAACCTTAACTATCACAAAAAGATACCACTTTATTTTTACCCATGAAAAATTGACTAGTCTTCCTTCTGAGGAGTGGCTGATGGATTTGAACTGCCAGTCTTCTGGTTAGCAGTCAAATGCCTTAGGCACTACTCCACCACTGCTCCTTTTTACCCATGAGATTGGGAGAAATATAAGGAATTGATAATATCCAGTGTTAATTAAGAAATGTAGGCAAGGGCACAGCTATACACTTTATTTTTTTAAATTTTTATTGTGATTTGGGTGAAAGTTTATAGAG
>NW_006921600.1:18632298-18674360 GCF_000298275.1 Orycteropus afer afer | reverse complement strand
TCCAGGATCTCCTACATAGATTCCTCCACTGAGTGGTTGATGGTGGTAGCTGGGAACCATCAGTTCTGGCCACAGCTATACACTTATGTTGTTGTTGTTGTTAGGTGCCACTGAGTTGGCTCTGACTCATACTGACCCTCTGTACAACAGAACAAAATGCTTCCCAGTCCTGCGCCAGCCTCACAATCCTTGCTATTGCTTAGCCCCTCGTTGCAACCAGTGTGCCAATCCATCTCTTTGAGGGTCTTCCTGTTTTTCGCTGACTCTCCACATTACCAAGCATGGTATCCTTTTCCAGGGAATAGTCCCTTCTGACAACATGATCAAAGTAGGTGAGATGAAGTCTGGCCATTCTCCCTTCTAAGGAGCATTCTGGTTGCATTTCTTCCAGGACAGATTTGTTTGTTCTTTTGACAGTCCATGGTACTTTCAATATTCTTCGCCAACACTACAACTCAAATGCATCATCTCTTCTTTGATCTTACTTATTCAATCCCCAGTTTTCACATGTGTATGAGGCAATTGAAAATACGATGGCTTGGGTTAGGTACAAGGAGCTCTGGTGGTGCAGTGCCTAAGGCATTTTGCTGCTAACCAGGAGGTTGGTGGTTCAAACCCAGCAGCCACTCCATGGAAGGAAGACTGGGCAATCTACTTCTATAAAGATTTACTGCCTTGCAAAACCAACGGGTGTCTCTATGAGTCAGAACTGACTCAATGGCAGTGAGTTTTGTTTTGTTTTTTTGCATTAGGCACACCTTAGTCTTCAAAGAAACATCTTTGCTCTTTAGCACTTTAAAGAGATCTTTTGCAGCAGATTTGCCCAGTGCAAAATATTGTCTGATTTCTTGACTGCTGCTTCCATTGGTGTTGATTGTGGGTATTAAATCTTTGACAACTCCAATCTTTTCTCCATTTGTCATGATGCTGCTTATTGGTCCAGTTGTGAGGATGTTCGTTTACACTTTTGGTGAATATAAAAACAAGTACAATTATATGAAGGACTGTTTTACAATATCAATCAAAATTTAAGTTGTACATATCTTTTGCCCCAGAAATTATACTTTTATGAATCTATGCTAAGGGGGGGGGGGGAGAAAGAAAAAGTAAGTATATAAGAATATGCGGACTATGGTATAAGAATTTTTATTGTAATACTATTTGGCATATCAGAAAATTGAAAATAACTTAAGGTCCATGATTTAGGGAACAGTAAGCCCTGGTGGTGCAAACAGTTAAGTGCTCAACTGCTAACAGAGAGATTGGGGGTTTGAACCCAACCAGTGGCTCAAGTGTCTGTGTTGGGCTATTTGTGTTCCCATGCCCATTTCTGAACATCTAGTGATTACCAGCAGGGCTTGATGATATGGATGATAGGCATGAAGTCACATAAAATCACATCTCTTTCCACCTCTTTCTTTTCCTCAGTTCTGAGGTACCTTTAGGAGATGGAGTAGTGTGGAATAAGCAAAGGGGAGCCAAAGAGTATAAGACAAGAACAAGTAGAGGATTTTCTGAAGACAGATGGGAGAGCACAATCATGGGACCAAAGAAGCAAACCTGTAAATCCAACATCTTTTGGAAACTGTTTTGATCCCTTTTCTTCTTCTGTTCCCAGTTTCCTCACCCCTTGCTCCACAGATAGTCACTACCTTCATTACTTTCTTCCCTTTAAACCAAGATAGGAATTACTGTTAATCTCTGGATATGTAACCTTTCCCTTCTGAGACAGTAAAAGCAGGAATTAAACTTTAGATTCTAAAGAAATAAATCTCTGGGGGTGAAGGAGAATGTTAATTGGCTATAAGGGTCTTCCCAGTGGCCCCTGATTGAATATGCTTACTCTTGATAGTGATGAAGAAAATAACAACAGTATTCACCTGAATATTGGCATCCCTGGGAGATACTGTGGGTTCTGTTCCAGATCACTAACAAAACAAATATCATAATAAAGTGAGTTACACGAAGTTTTTGGTTTTCTAGTGCATATAAAAATTATATTTACACTATACTGTAGTCTATTAAGTGTGCAAAGGCATTATGAAAAAGTTTGAAATATTGCGAGAATTACCAAAATGTGACGGAGACACAAAGTGAGCACATGATGTTGGAAAAATGGTGCTAATAGACTTGCACAACACAAGTTGAAGATTACTAATCTTCAATATGTAAAAAATGTAATAAAGTGAAGCACAATTAAATGAGATAGTGCCTTTTATGTGCCCAATACTATTCGAAGCGCTACACACTATACAGACACACATGCATACACACATATATGTGCACATATCTGGGTGCTGTTGTTAAGTGTTGTTGAGTCAATTCTGACTCATAGCAGCCCTAGATGTCAGAGTAGAATCGCCCCATATGGTTTTCTTGGCTGTAGTCTTTACAGAGCAGATAGGCATGTTTCTGAGTCACTGGGTGGGTTTAAACCACGAACCTTTCAGCTAGCAGCCAAGTGCTTAACCATTGTGCCACCAGGGCTCCTTATGGATACAGATATATATGTATGTATATACATGTGTGTATGTGTATACATATCTGTGAGTATGTGTGTTTCAGTGTTGGTCCATTGATTGTTGTTACTTGCTGTCAGGTTGGCTCTGACTCAAGGTGACCCATTGTATAACATAACAAAATGTTGGCCTGGTCCTGTAATATCTTCATGATCATTGATCTGTTTGAGTCCATTGTTATGGCCACTGTGTATTTTAAGTGCCTTCCAACCTAGGGGTTTATCTTCCAGCACTATATTGGGCAATATTCTGTTGTCATCCATAGAGTCACCATTGGCTAACTTTTAGAAATAGATCATCAGCCTTTCTTCCTAGTCTGTCTTAGTCTCGAAGTTCCACTGAAACCTGGGTGAGCTTGCTGGTATTTAAAAACGGCAGTGTTTTAGCTTCTAGCATTAGAGTAGCACATAAGCCACCAAAGTATGACAAAATGACAGACGGGTCAAGATATCTATCTATCTATCCTCATATAATCCTGGAATAAATTATATTTAATACCCCATTTTACTGACAGGGAGAGACCAAACAAAAAACCAAACCCTCTGCCATCAAGTCGATTCCAACCTGTAGTGACCCGATAGGACAGTATAGAACTTCCCCACAGAGTTTCCAAGGCTGTAAATCTTTAGGACAGCAGACTGCCTCATCTTCTCCTGTGGAGCAGTTGGTGGGTTTGAACCGCTGACCTTTTGGTTAGCAGCTGAATGTTTTAACCACTGTGCCACCAGAGCTCCCTCAAACAGGGAGACTGATGCAAAAAAATATTAAGTAACTTGTCAGGGTCATATATCTGATAAGATAGCACTGAGATTTGAATCCTGGCAGACTGGCTGTGGGTCTGGGTGCTGATTTTCTGCCTGTTACACTCTCAGTGTTGTGGACACTCTTGCCCATGTCTGGAACATTGACCTTCTGAAATCACAAACGACCCTTGCTAGTGTGCTTTCAGAGATAAATTATGGGATATGAATCAGAGAGACACGTTGGAATAGATGTTGTTGTTGTTGTTATGTGCTGTGGTGGAGTCAAACCTGACTCATGGAGACCCCTCCTTGGGTTTCTAAGGCAGTATCACTACGGAAGTAGATTGCCCAACCTTCCTTCTGAGGAGTGGCTGGTTGGAATAGATAGAATCAAGCATTTCTCTAACCATCTGACAGGAGGGCCCATTGCAAAGATCTCATTAGAGTGTAGAGTATGCCATTATAATACTATACAGGTAAGTGGATTCCTAACAAAAGGTAGAATTGAATTAGGTCTCTGGGGAGTAGGAGAAGCTTCCTTTTCCTCTGACCTAGTTCCCTGATGAATGTGACATATAGGAAACTGTTACATTGCCCTATAGAAAATCCACATCACACCCCTCCCCCATCAGTTGTTAAATTTGCACCTTACAGGCTGCACAAGACAAAGCCTGTGGCCTTCATTTTTGCTTCCAGGACCTATTGTCCCTAATAATTTCAACCCATGGTCTCTAGTTATCGTAAGGTTCCAGTATATTAACAACCCAAAAGCTTGTGCATGGAAAACCATATCCACAGTGTAGTTTTGCAAGGGAAATATTTCTACAATTTTCAACCTAATGGCAAGAGTATCAAATGGCATGGTTGCAAAGGAAAGCTGAACAAGGCTATTTGACTCCTAAAGTTGTTTGCCTGTGTTAAAATAGTCTTTTGTCCGCTCTTCATCTTGTTCTCCTCTTGAATAAGAGACTGATTCTGCAGACAGCCTGAATGAAGTTTTTGGATGAGACTGATACTTAAGACTCTGGCAAAGCATGACCTTCAGTTTCCCAATAAGCAGCAAGGACAGACTGTGGCATTCGGGACTTGAGACTTTAATTCCCACCAATTGCCTGTCTCTAGCCCATTACGCATGAGAAATGCAACTAGCTGAGCTTCTGGTGCCCTGGTAATCCAGAGGTGCCTCTGAATCACAGACCCATAGAATGTTCGAGCTGGAAAGTGCCTTAGAGGTCATCTCAGGAGTCCAACCTCCTCATTTTATACACAAGGAAGCTTTCCTCTGGTGTGTATGCCTTGTAGGCTTGGCTGGTCTGTTCTCCCTTGCTCTTTTCAGGTAGATTCACAACAGCAAGGCTATGGCATTCTCTCACCTATTAATGCCACCAAATATGTGGGCTACATGGAAGTAGGAGTGTTAGTAGTTATCTTCGTTATCTAGTGCTGCTATAACAGAAATACCACAAGTGGATGGCTTTAACAAACAGAAATTTATTCTTTCTCAGTGTAGGATGCTAAAAGTCTGAATTCAGAGCATCAGCTCTAGGGAAGGTGTTCTCTTTCTGTGTCTTCTGGTCCTAGGAGGTTCCCAGTGCAGGGATCCTGGGTCCAAAGGATGTGCTCTGCTCTGGCTTTTCTTTCTTGGTGGGACTAGGGCCCACTCTCTGTTCCTTTCTCTCTCTTTTTATCTTTTGTAAGATAAAAGGTATTGCAGGCCACACCTCAGGGAAACTCTCCTCACATCTGATCAGGGCTGTGATGGGATTAAGGGTATGCATTACACCCTAAATAATTTCACAGCTAGTTGGCTTATCAGGTCAGATCACATCATGGGAGGTCATTATATAACTGCCCAATCACATCTTTACATGACTGAGAATCATGGCCCAGCCATATGGACACATATTTTGGGAGGAAGACAGTTCAAGCCATGATAGTAGGCAAGGGTAGAAATTCCAGACCTGGTTTTCAATGATGCTAGATGTGGACACATTGTTTGCTAACACGTAAGTGAAGGGGAGGATGCTTCCTTTGACTCTGTGGTAGTTAAATTTGTACGTCAGTTTGGCTGGGCCTGGTTGGGTGGCTGGGCAGCTGGTGGTAGTTATTCCCCATGACAAGACTGGCAATCATCTCCATAGTGGGATCTACCACAAGCAGCTGAGTAGCTGCCTTTGGGATGTGGCCTGCTTCCTGTATATAAGGAGAAGCCTTGGGGATAGTCTCTAGTTTATGGCATGCTTGGATCCTGCATGTAGCTGTGTCATTTTTCAGCAGCCTGCCATGCTTTGCCAACCTTGGTACTTTTAATGGATTTAAATTAATGGCCTTCCATATGGTTTGGTAACATCAGGACTGTGCCTTTTTACTTGTCAACCTTGGGTTTGTCAGTCTCAGCAGCTAGCAGCTGTCTGAGTAAAGAAAAGCCTCTAGCTCCAGTGGGCTGGGAGCAAGAGGCAGACCTGAAGCCCAAGGTTGAAGGGCTTTCACCTAGCCCCTAGAGCCTGGCACTTTGAACTTGGACTTAAAACCTCCAAATTGTGAGAATAAACTCCTGTTTGCTCAAGCCATCCCATTTGCGGTATAATCTTGTCAGAGCGGCACTAGGTAACAAGAACAGACTCCTATCCTGCCATCTAAATAAATGTGATACTGTTTGACATGTGCTTATTTTCCTCCCTAAAGATAAGAAGTTGTCACCCAGTTGATTCCACCCCCAGTGTATTAGAGTACAACTGTGCTCCATAGGGTTTTCAGTGGTTGACATTTTAGAAATAGATTGTCAGGACTTTCTTCCAAGCCACCTTGGGTGGACTTGAACTACCAAACTTTTTGTTAGTAACAAGGTAGAGACTGAGTCATATCCTTAAGAAGATTCTCCATGAGGGTTGTTGTTGTTAGGCGCTATTTTATTGGCTCTGACTCATAGTGACCCTATGTACAAAAGAACAAAACACTGCTGGGTCCTGCACCAGCCTCACAATTGCTGCTAGTTCTGAACCCATCATTGCAGTCACTGTGGCAATCTATGTCATTGAGACCTCCTTTTTCTCTGACTCTACTTTATCAAGCATGATGTCCTTCTCTAGGGAATGGTCTCTTCTGACAACATGACCAAAGTAGGTGAGATGAAGTCTGACCATTCTTGCTACCAAAGAGCATTCCGGCTGCACTCCTTCCAGGGCACATATTTGTTAGTTCTTCTGGCAGCCCATGGTACTTTCAGTATTCTTCACCAACACCACAACTCAAAAGTATCAACTCTTCTTCAGTCTTCCTTATTCATTGTCCAGGATTCACACGTATATGAGGTGATTGAAAATACCATGGCTTGGGTTAGGTGCACCTTGGCCTTCAAAGACACATCTTTTCAGCACTTGAAAGAGGTCTTTTGCAGCAGATTTTCCCAGTGCAATATATTTTCTGATTTCTTGACTGCTGCTTCTGTTGGTGTTGATCATAGAAACAAGTAATATGAATTCTTTAACAACTTCAATCTTTTCTCCATTTATCATGATGCTGTTTATTGGTCCATTTGTGAGGATTTTTGTTTTCTTTATGTTGAGGTATAACTCATACTGGTGACTGGTGTCTTTAATCTCTATCAGTAAGTGCATGCTTCAAGTCATCTTCACTTTCAGCAAGCAAGGTTGTGTCATCTGAATATCCCTGGTTGTTTATGAATCTTCCTCCAAGCCTAATACCGTGTTCTTCTTCATATAGTTCAGCTTCTCAGATTATTTGCTCAGAGTACAGATTAAATAAGTATAGTGAAAGGATACAACCCTTACACATTTGTTTCCTGATTTTAAATCATGCAGTATCCCCTTGTTCTGTTTGAAGGATAGCCTCGTTGCCTATGTACAGGTTTCTCACAAACAATTAAATATTCTGGAATTCCCATTATTCTCAATGTTATCCATAATGTGTAAGGATCCACACAGTTGAATGCTTTTGCATAGTCAATGAAACACAAGTAAACATCTTTCTAGTATTCTTTGTTTTCAGCCAAGATCCATCTGACATCATCAATGATATCCCTCATCCCACGTCCTGTTCTGAATCCAGCTTGCATTTCTGGAATTTCCCTGTCAATATACTGCTGCAACCATTATTTTGAGTTATCTTCAGCATGAGTTAACTTGAGTGTGTGATATTAATGATATTGTTTGATAATTTCCATATTCCGTGGGATCACCTTTCTTTGGAATGGGTACAAATATGGATCTCTTCCAGTCAGCTGACCAATGTCTTGGCATAGATGAGTAAGTGCCTCTAGCACAGCATCTGTTTGTTGAAACATCTCAATAGAAATTCCATCAATTCCTGGAGCCTTATTTTTTTGCCAATTCCTTTAGTGCAGCTTTGACTTCTTCCTTCAATACCGTTGGTTCTTGACCATATGGCACTTATTGAAATAGATAAACATCAACCAATTCTTTTTGGTACAGTGATTTTGTGTATTCCTTCTATCTTCTTTTGATGTTTCCTGCATCATTCAATATTTTGCCCATAGAATCTTTCAATATTGTAACTCAAAACTTTAATTTTTTCATTAGTTCTTCCAGCTTGAAATATGCCAAATATGTTCTTTCCATTTAGTTTTCTAACTCCAGGTCTTTGCACATTTCATTATAATTGACTTTGTCATCTCAAGCTGCTCTTTGAAATCTGTTCAGCTCTTTAATATTTCTCCCATTTGCTTTAGCTACTCTCCTTTCAAGAGCAACTTTCAGAGTCTCTGCTGACATTCATTTTGGTCTTTTCTTCCTTTCCTGTCTTTTTAATGACCTTTTGCTTTCTTCATGGATGATGTTCTTGATGTCATCTCACAATTCCTCTAGTTTTTGGTCATTGGTGTTCAATGCATCAAGTCTGTTCTTTAGATGATCTCTAAATTCAGGTGGGATATAATCAAGGTCATATTTTGGCTCTTGTGACCTTGTTTTAATTGTTTTCAGCTTCTACTTGAACTTTCATATGAGTGGTTGATGTTCTCTTTCACAGTCCTAGGCTCCTGGCCTTGTTTTGGCTGACGATATTGGACTTCACCATTGCCTCTTTCCACAGATGTAGTCGATCTGATTCCTGGGTATTCCATCTGGAGAGGTCCAAGTGTATAGCTGCTGTTTATATTGTCGAAAAAGGGTATTTGCAATGAATAATTCATTGGTCTTGCAAAATTCTATCATGTGATCTCTGGCATCATTTTTATCACCAAGGCTATGTTTTCCAATTACTGGTGATTCTTCTTTGTTTCCAACTTTCACATTCCATTCACTATTAATAATCAACACATCTTGATTGCATGTTTGATAAATTTCAGACTGCAGAAGTTGGTAAAAATCTTCAATTTCTTCATCTTTGGCTTTTGTGTTTGGTGCATAAGTTTGAACAATAGTAGTATTAACTGGTCTTCCTTGTAGGCAGTTGGATATTATCCTATCATTGACAGCACTTTACTATAGGATAGAGCTTGAAATTTTTTTTATGACGATGAATGCCATTCCATTCCTCTTCAACTTGCCATTCCAAGCATAGTAGATCATATGATTGTCTGATTCAAAATGGCCAAAACCAATCCATTTCAGTTCACTAATGCCTGGTATATCAATCTTTATGTGTTCCATTTCATTTTTGACAACTTTCAATTTTCCTAGATTCATACTTCTTACATTCCATGTTCTGATTATTAATGAATGGATATTTGCAGCTGTTTCTTCCCATTTTGAGTCAAGCCAGATCAGCAACTGGAGGTACTGAAAGTGGTTCTCCGTCCATGTCATTAACATCAACTCTACTGTGAGGAGACACTCTTTCCCAGCTGTATTTTTGGTGCCTTCCAACCTGAGGGGCTCATCTTCTGGCACTATATCAGACAATGTTTCAGGACTATTTGTAAAGTTTTCCAGGAATATATCAGACAGTGTTTCACTGCTATTCATAAGGTTTTCACTGGCCAATAGTTTGTGAAGTGGATGGACCTTTCCTTCTTTGAAGTCTATCTTAGTCTGGAAGCTCTGCTGAAACTTGCCCACCATTGGTGGTCCTGCTGGTATTTGAAATATTGGTGGATAAGTAGTGCTTTATGAGTATAGGAAAGGAAAATCTTTCTATTTGAGCTACCCACCTTTTTCTTGTGTGTCAGAAGAATGCTATAAAGTTTTCCACATTACTCCCAACTCAATAATGAGGTTACTATCTCTCCAGTTCTTTGGACTTCTGGTGTTACCTTAGCACATGATGTTAATAACTAATAACTATTGAGCACTTACTATGTGCCAGGCACCATTCTATAGGCTTTTCAGATATTAGCTCATTGAAAACTCAGAGAACTCCCATGATGTAGGTGTGAATATACAGTCCATTTTATAGATAAGAAACTGAAGCAAGGAGAGATCAAGTAATTTATACTAGGTCACATAGCTACTCCAGTGAAGTCCCAAGGAGAGAGGAATCCTTCCTCAAGAAGAATTTCCAGGCAAGTGCCAAACTCCTCTAGGTGGTGTGTGTGGTCAGCCATTTGAGATAAGTTTAACTGGGGCTCTCATTGAAGCAAGATTCACTCACTTACTCCTGGTGAAAGGCACTGCTGCTTAGACTTTAGAGTCAGAGATAGATCACTTGGGATTCCAATTCTTCTTTTTAACTATATGGTCCTGGGAAGTGTACATGCTGTTTATTATCTCAGAGCTTCAATATTCACATGTTTGAAATAGACATGTTGTTGTTGTTGTTATGTGCCATCGAGTCGGCCCCGACTCATAGCAACCCCTCCTTGGGTTTCCGAGGCAGTATCACTACGGAAGTAGGATTGCCCAACCTTCCTTCCGAGGAGTGGCTGGTGGGTTTGAACCACAAGCAGTCTGGTTAGCAGGCAAGTGTCTTAGCCACTATGCTACCAGAGCTCCCTACATAACAATGATGATAATACTTATGGGGGCAATGAAAATAGGTACCTTGAAGAATTGTTGTTAAGGTTAAAGTTATTTTGTAAGCTCTGACAGTGGTAGGTATTTAATAGATAATAACTGTTGCTAGGGGACCACCTCCTGTTCTCTTACTTCTTGTCTCATTTCCATTAATGTAATCCTATTGGCTTCTCTCTTCCTCACTCACTCACCAAAGTACGGCAATAAAAAAAAAAAAAAAAAAGTTAAATTTGCTCAAGATCTCTCAACTAGTAAGTAGGGAGCAAGGTTTAAACCCAGACAGTCTGACTTTAGAGCCCACACACTTTGATACTTCACCATACTAACTCTTGAGAAGACAAAGTAAACACAATATCATATATCTTCTTTTTCTTTGGTGGTCAGAAAGCTCAGACCACCAGCTCTTTGGGAAAGGCAGTATATGGGGATAGACTCAGTGCTGATGACTCAAATCACTCTTCAGTCTTGTTTTATGTTCTTATATTCTTTTTAACTCTGAAAGTGAGAGGTTTAAGTTGATGATCATCTTAGGAGAAGATTACCATTATCTCTAGTTTCCCCAAAACACTCTTCATGTATCTGCATTTTTCAGGTATATCTATTGAAAGCTTCCCCTCTCACTATCAAAACATCTACACTTGGGGAATAAATTCCATGATCATTCTAGGCATATGTTATTGTTGTGGTGGCTGTTGAGTCAATTCCACTTCATGGAAATCCCATGTGTGCAAAGGAGAACTGCTCCATAGGATTTTCAAGCATGTGACCTTTAGTAGGCAGATTCCCAGACCTATCTTCCAAGGCACCTTTGGGTGGGCTCAAGCAGCCAACCTTTGGGCGAGGAATTGAGTGCTTAATAATTTGCACCACCACAAACTTCTGTTCTAGACATAGGGCATGTGAAATAGGAAAGGTAGGGGCACAGGTCATTGGCAAAGTTATTGGCATGTTCTTTAAGGTAGTGATTTTTTTTTTTTTTTTTAACCACATTCTTTACTGAAGGCTGAGCTAGTTGGCTCCACAAGAAACTAAGATCACATGACTTCTGGTAATGTCATCTTCTTGAGCTTTGCATTGAGTATATTGTCTTAATTCTGGTTTTCAGTGTGTCTCACTAATGTATTCCAATGCCCATCAGAGCCCTAAATGACAGCTTCACAGCAGTCACCCCATGCCTCTTTCAACATAGTCAGGAGCAGCCTGTTGTCAGTGACAGGGATAGGAAACCTGAAGCAAGGAATGACCTATAAGCCTAGGTCCTGGAGTTAAATTTACTGACATAATTGCCAGATGTAATTTCTCTGCACCTCTTTGTGTTAAGTGCTCTTTAAGAGCAAAGCACTTAGTAAATTATAAGGAGGTACAAGCACAAAAGTGCTTACAAATAAGAATTATGGAAATCAGAAGTCAAATGCTCACAGCAGCATTTTTTTTTTTTTCTTTAATCACAAACAGACTCAGAACCATGCAGGTGTGGTGAAATCTTTCAGAAAAGTGATAATATAAGCTGTTCATATATTTTAAGGTCTAATCTATCATTAAAAAAAAAAATTATTACAGAGAAGTTTCATTAAAAATAAAACAAAACAAAAAAAACCTGTGTTTCAATGTTCCACCAGGTGCCCCCAAGGGAAGCCAGATAAAGGGTAATAATACAACAAAAGGGAATTAACTTTATGGCATTAGCTCATCAAGTTGAGAGAGCAAGAGGTACAAATTGGCAGATAGGGGAATTCAACCACCAATTGGCTCATGCCAAATGTCTTTGGTGGTTATTTCTGCTGGTTTTCATTTCAGGAAAGGGAGTTAGTCACACAGAAAATGGCATCTGACCTCAGCCACAAGGATGGCAGAATGAAACAAAACCCAGGCTTTCTGGAATTGTGGGCAATCCCACAGGAGGACTTTTGAGTTTCTTAGAAACAGTGCCTGGAGGAGCCAGTCATCTATCAAAGTGATTGTGCTTTTGCTGGCTCCACATCAGTCACCTCCTGGGGGCAGAACATCAAGCACAATATGGTACAATTTTTTTTTTCATGTCTCCCCATCACAGCTGGAATTTGTAGCATTGGGTTCATGAGAGGCTATGTTTGGGAAAGCAGCAAATCTGGTGTCTTTGAAAACCACAGATCACATATATAAACATGCCTAGTGCAGTGTGCAGAATACAATTGGCAGTCCCTGTTTTCTCCTCCCTTGCCCACTGTGTCACAAGGATGGCAAGCTGATGGAAGCTGTTTACAGATGAGACTTGTTTGGGCTCCTGGAACCCAATTCATCTCCCTGACTCCATGATGTTGTTGTTGCTAGTAGCTGTCAAGTGGATTCCGAATCATGGCAACCCCATGTATTCAGAGTAGACTTGCTCCATAGAGTTTTCAAGGCTGTGACCTTTCAAAAGCAGATCTCTAGGCCTGTTTTCCAAGGCATCTCTGAATGGGTTCAAACAGCCAACTTTTGGCTAGCAGTTGAGTGCTTAACACTTTGTGTAACTCAGGAAGCCTCCTGATTCCATACATGTTTACAATTAACTCACACAGTCTGAGAAGCTCACCTCATCTCAGAATGAAATTTCTTCGAAATTCTTTCTCTGTTCTAGTACCATCCATAGGAGTCTCTAAGGCCCATGCTGCTAAAGCCACGGCCACCAGCAAGCTGTTGGCTGAGTCAAGATAAAGCTAACCTGTAAGCCTTCTGCTTGACTCTCATAGAGCAAGAGCTCCCTCTTAAAAATATCCTTTTACCTTGAATACCTCCCGTATTGGTAAATTCCACACACAGGGTTAGAAAGGAATGATTCTCACAAAATAAATGAGGCCCTCTGACCTAATGTTGTTGTTGTTATGTGCTGTCGAGTTGGACCCAACTAATAACAACCCCTCCTTGGGATTCCGAGGTAGTATCACTACAGAAGTAGATTGCCCCATCTTCCTTCCAAGGAGTGGCTGCTGGGTTTGAACTGCCAGCTTCCTGGTTAGCAGTCAAGTGCCTTAGGCATTATGCTACCAGAGCTCCCCTTTTTTGGTTTTGGCTTATCTTAAATGGGACATTCCTAAATGTGAGACACCGAAGACAAGAAATCGCTTTTCTTTACAAGTCAGGGATTCCTTTCTTACACTGATTCTCGGAGTCTCAGTTGGCACTAAACGTGTCCAGCACCCTAAATCACAAAAAGCCTCTCACAATATATAGTCAGCAGGTACGCTAGAGGTGGGCAGGACTGTTATTTCTAGAGGAAAGCACACCACTGCCCAGCTCTGTGTCAGCTGGCCCATCCCTGCTCCTCATTCCCTGAGGGAGAAATGCATTAGCAGTAGCCAGAGTGTCTGAGGCAATTTGGAAAGAGAATGCTATTTATTTCCCTACCTTCTCTTCTCCCACATCATCAAAATTGGTCACTTTGATAATGCTTTATATCCTTTACACGTTGTCAGGTAAGATTCATTGCAAATGAATATGGCTTAACAAATATATGGTAAATAAGCATTTTTCCTGTCTTTTCTATCGATAAAAGATTCTACTGAAAGTTGAAGGAAAGAAAGTCGCTTTGTAAAAATGATAGATATGGTATAAAATTCCATAGCTTAAGCATCTAACTTGCTGAGTTTTAATGGGGTTGTCATCACTGGACTGTTAGCTTAAATTATGAAAATCAAGAAAATGCCTTTTTGTTGCTTCATAAATCCCAATGAACAATAGTCCGACAACAGAAAACACGCTCTGATTTTGGAATGATTGCTCTCCGTGTATCGCCAGTAATGAAGTATGAAGGAAATCGAAGACTTATTGCTTACAGATATTAGCACAGACCCAGATGGCTCAATTTTTTTTTTACCATAATAGATAATTCTTGAATTATATGCCTAACAAAGACAAATTCTAGAAGTAACGGAAGGCATTTATTATATTAACAAGTGTGTTTTCAATTCCTTCAAAACAGAATGTAATTTAATCTTGGCTTCAGAGACAGATTGGAAATGTTAAATGTCTGTTTTCAAAAGTGATTTCTGTAGGGAGAAAAGTATTCACCATCAACTCGGGCTGGGTAATTGGGGATAAGGATGCTTATCTTAACAGCACAGAAAGGGAGTTGTGGAATTCCCCCGCCCCCCGCCATTTTCTTTTTCATTTTTTAGATATAGAGCAGATTATATATATTCTAGTCCTTCCCCAGGGCAACTTCTGCCTTGCTGAACATAACATATTCTACTATGAGAAAGAATAATTATCTGATAGTGATGGGGAACCTTTTTAGTGTTCTTTGCATATAAATGAAAACCTCAAACTTGCCCAGTAATTCTCCCAGGCCACCTTCCTACTCCAGGGACTCAGGTGGGTGTGTCTAGAGTCAGAGTTGGAAGTATATGATTTTGGGGCCATCCAAAGTTCTCAATTAATAATTATCCTTCAAAGGATGACCAGAGCTGTGGAGGGTTTGGAAACAATGCCACAAAAGTTAACACAGAAGGAACTGTGGCTGTTTAACATGGAGAGGAGAGATAATCTCAGGTGGGGAACTATGGGAGAAGGAGGTCATAGCTGGATCTGCAGTATGTCTCCCATGGACGGGGCATGAGATATTCAAGGTTACATAACAGCAGTGTGTACATTTCACAGGAGAAAATATTTTCCCTCCATCTAAATAATGTCTCTATTCACCTTCCAGAGAAAAAACTCAGGGAGTTGTATCTGGGGAGACCCTGGGTGGTGCAAATGGTTAATTCCTGGCTACTAACCAATAGGTTGGAGGTTCGAGTCCATCCAGAGATGCTTGATAGAAAGACCTGGTGATCTGCTTCCAAAAATTACACACTGAAACACCTATGGAGCACAGTGACACCCCTTGGGTCATCATGAGTCAGGATCAACTAGACTGCAACTGGTTTATAGAATACGGAAGCGGAAGTCAAAGAAGGTATGGAGGACAGAGTCTAGGGATGAATGTCACATTGAAGATAGTTTTCAGAAAGCCTCAATCTGAAAGAACTGGGCAGAATAATGGAACTCACAGACTAGAAAGACAGGAAGTAGCAGGTCTAAGCAAGTGGCTTCAAAAGGAAATTGATGAACACCTGAAATTGTTGCCCTGAGATAATCTATAAACTTAAACCAAAAATATCCCTTGAAGTCTTCTTAAAACCAAATAATAGATTAGCTGGACTAGTGAAAAATATCTGCCTTGAGCATTATGGTCTTTTAGCAACAATCTACATGGGATCAAATTGACAACAGCGGCTTAAAAGATTAGCTAGGAATTTTATGGAGCAGTGAGTTTATGTAAATGGGGAGGAACAACTCAGAAAAGAAGGGTAAGAAGGGTTGCACAACTCAGAGAATGTAATCAATGTCACTGAATTGTACACCTAGAAATTGTTGAATTGATATATGTTTTGCTGTGTATACTCTCAACAAAATAAATTTTAAAAAAGAAAATAGAGATGACAATGAAAAGATTGCCATAAATGATGGACACAGCTACAAGACTTATGACAGAATCTCTGTAATGTCACCTACTGATAGAAATGAAACAGTTAAGTGTGTTGAGCCAGTTTGGATAAGGAAGAACTTGCTAAATGTTAGAGCTACCAAAGGACAGAATTAATTGTCTTGTAGAAGTGATTTCTTCATGTCTGTTCCTGTTCAAATGGTCGACTCTATCTACCAGGAATTCTGTTCTGGGAATTCTAGGCTTAGGTTAGAACACTTGTTTGCATGACCTCAGAGATTCTGACAGTTCTAAATTGGGACAAAAATATCTTCCTTGCCACTGTGATTCACTCAACAGCACTTCTTTATTAAATACCTATTGTGGTGTAGTGCCTAAGGCACTTGACTGCTAACCAGAAGGCTGGGGGTTCAAACCCAACCCACCAGCTGCTCCATGGAAGGAAGACTGGGCAATCTACTTCCGTAAAGATTTACCACCTTGGAAAGCCAAAGGGGGTCGCCTTGAGTCGGAATTGACTTGATGGTAGTGAGCTTGGTCTTTTTGGTTTTTATGGTAGCACAGTTTCTAAGGCATCTAACTGCTAACCAGAAGGTTAATAGTTCAAACCCACCAGCCACTCTGTGGAAGCAAGACTGGGCAACCTATTTCTGTAAAGATTTACTGCCTTAGAAACTCAATGGGGGCCACTGTGAATCAGAATCAACTCAACTGCAGTGGATCTTTTTTTTTCTTTCCTTTTTTATGTGTTATCCTGAGAAGCCCTAGTAGTACAGTAGTTAAATGCTTGACTTCTAACAAAAAGATTGATGGTCCAAACCCACTGGTCACTCCATGGAAGAAAGATGTAGCAATATGTGTCCATAAGATTACAGCCTAGGGCAATTCTGCTCTGTCCTATAGGGTTGCTATGAGTTGGAATCAATGTGATGGCACAGAACAACAACAATATGTGTTAGACATCAGGAACATGGGAGAGAACACACAGTTACGAACCCTGTTCTAATGGACCTTCTGCCTAGTGGGGCCAAGAGTGAGCAAGTAGTTATAAGTGTGCTAGTTATGAAGAAGTACGGATGCCATGAAAGGTAAAATATGTGTGTTATCTGCTAGGGGGAGGCAGGCTTCCTGGAAGAGGTGATTTTAAAAAGAAATAAATATTTTGAAGGCAGAGGTTGGTTGAATAAGGCAGAGGCCTTTTTTGGGGTGGATTAGAGGAGAATGGACCTCTTGTGGTGTAGTGCCTAAGGCATTTGACTGCTAACAAAAAGGCTGGCAATTAAACCCACCAGCCACTCCTTGGAAGGAAGATTGGGCAATCTATTTCTGTGGTGACACTGCCTCCTTGGAAACCCAAGGAGGGATCGCTATGAATCGGATCTGACTCAATGGCAGTGAGTTTGTTTTTTTGGTTTGGTAGAGGAGAACAGAATGGGCCATCTGGGGAAGGGTAGGTGTATTCAGAGGTGACAGGGCACAAAAAGGCAACAAGAGGTAAGGATGCGTTCTCCCTTTCTTAAGCTGTGAGAAGATGTCAAGATAAGCTTTCCTCTCTCAAAGTTCTTTCCAGTGCATACATCTCTCCTCGGTGACTTGCAAGTATGAAAACCCCTTAGTTTGGCCAGCCTCCTTGCACACTGTTATGCAAGGAAATTCTACAGGCTAAGGAAATTGGAGATCTTAGGAGAAAAATCTCTCAACACAAATAACCCCTTGCATTTTTCTTTCTCTAATATTTTAGAGCTTGCAAACTGTTTCATATCCATTTAAAGAGGGCTTTTTTATAGAGAGGACCTGAGATGCAGATATGGGAAATGGTTTACCCAAGGTCTTGATTCCATTTTGTGACAGAGGAGCTACATTCTTGCTCTGCCAATTCATACCTGGGCATGCTGTCTCATCGTGGGGGCATTAGAAACAATGGGTTCTTTTCCAGAAAGATTTCCTAAAATGAAAAAAAAGTAGGAACATATCTAAGGAGATTCCTCTCCAGCATAGCCATATGTCCTTGGAGAGGGTAACAAGGACTTCTCTGAGTGAAGAAAAGGAAAGAGTCCACCCTTAACAATACCTCAGAATGGTTGGTAAGCATTTGCTCTTCTATTCTGGGTCTTTTTTCCTTTTTCTACATTGCGTTGCTGTAGCATTGAAACTGGCTGAATCAGCACTGAATCATTTAGCAGGAAATGATGAAAACTGTCATTTTCCTCTGTCTGCACAATAACACACAGCACAGAGAGCGGAGGATGACGGAGGGCCGCCTGACAATGCCTCGGGCTTCAGATTGGATTGTGGGTGGGAAGAGCCCACAGTCTAATCAGCAGTCATTTCCCTGGGTGGGCTGCTAAGTGTGAATGTGAGGATGTCCCTGCAGCAAGGACACCTAGTTGACACAGACCCATGGAAACAGCCCCAGTGAGGTGAGGAGGCAAAAAGACAATCTGCAAGTCCATTGAGAAAATTTGTATCAGAAAATAGGCTTCTTGAATGATGGAGTAACCTTGAGTGCTTTTGGTGCTCAGAGTAGCTATGTGAAAGAGTGCCAGCCAACGGGCTCACTTGAGAGACAGGGACTTCTTTGGCCTTTAATAGGTAATATGTAACTTTGGTGGTGGGGGGCGGGGACAGTGGTGGTTCAGTGGCAGAATTCTCACCTTTCATTCAGGAGACCTGGCTTTAATTTCCAGCTGGTGCACCTCATGAACAGCCACCAGCTGTCTGTCATTGGAGGCTTGCATGTTACTACGATGGTGAACAAGTTTTGGCATAGCTTCCAGACTAAAATGGACTAGGAGGAAGACCTGGAGATCTACTTCTGTACTTCTGAAAATAAGCCAGTGAAAACTCTAAGGATCACAATGATCCCATGTGCAACCAATTAAAAGGCTGATGCAGGACTGAGCAGCATTTTGTTCTGTTGTGCATGGGTCACATGAATTGGGGTCCTACTCAACAACAACTAATAACAACAAAAACTTGGCTGGAATAATGTTCTGTGACCTCATTCAGAGGATGGATGTGAGGTATTTTCACCACCAATTCATTTGTAAATGCACCCAGGATTTGTCATTAAACAATGTAGTTCTGTAATGTGTGCATATTACTTTACCCTTTGGGCCTCAGTTTCCTCTTATAAAATAGAGATGTTAATGTTTACAGCTGTAGCATTATTGGGTTGAATAATGACATAATGAATGTGATGGTTCTTTGTGAAGTGCACACCATTATATTACTCTGAGTTCAGAGTCTCTGTGGCACTTCAGAGCTCTTATTCTAATACTCATCATAACCAAGCAAACACACAACTATCTCTCCCTCCCATCTCCACCCCCAGCTTAATGGCTTTAATGCAGTTATGGACATAACTACTGACCTATGTGCTCTAGTTGAGGAGGAGGATTAATGGGAATGATACAGGCCCAAAGATCCTGAGTTGCTTCTGCTAAGAGACTCTGTAGTTATGACTCTGTATCATTCAGCATCCACAGGAAAAGTGAGCAACACTGTTAGCCATCCACGTGTTTCTAAATACCCAGATTTTTGACAACATTCATATGGCAATTTAGAAATAATGTTCCTGGAGTGAGGGAGGAGAGCTGTGGAAAGTATGATTTTATTTATTTATTTTTTATTGAACAAGAAAATGTATAGTCAGGGCAGCATCTAAGAAGGGACAGTGTAATGCTATAAATGATAGAGACATGGCAGTGTCAGTGGAAATATTGAGTCCTCAGCAGGCAATCTTGTAATTGAAAGAGTTTGCTGGACTGAAGCTACATTCATTTACAATTATCACTCCAGGAAGGTTCTGGCCACCCAATTGTTCAGTCTCATTCATTATTGAACACATATTATCCAATTTCTACTGTATTAAAATGTTTTTACAAGATCACTTTGGATGTTGTGTATGGATGGAATGAGCTTTGAGGAATAGGAGTAGGAGCAATGGCCAGCTAGGTGGCTATTTCAGATGAAATCTAATGATGACTTGAGTTAGGGTGGTGTCAGTAGAAATAGAATTTTTTTTTTTTTTTAAAATTCACTTCTATCAAGTCATACTTGACTCATAGTGATTCCTCTTTGGGTTTCCTAGGAAATAGATTGTCCAACCTTCCTTTTGAGGAGTGCAGAAATAGAATGGGCATAAGTATTTTGGAGCTAGAACTAGCATGACTTGCCAATAGTCGTGCCTTGTAATTTGTGAGGGGGAAAAAAAAAAGAATTAAAGATAATGTCTAGGCTTTTGGCTTGGGTAAATGGGTAGATGGTGGTATGATTTACTCAGATAGAAGAGACCAGGAAGAAATAGGTATAGGTAGAAAAAGCAGAATCAAGAACTCTGTTTTGAACATCCTTAGGCCAGAGTTCAAATCTACCTAGAGGAAGAAGGCTTGACGATCTACTTCCAAGAAGGTCACAGCCATTAAACCCTATGGAGCATAGTTCTACTTTGCACATATGGAGTCACCATGAATTGGAATTGACTTGATGACAATTGGTTTGGTTTTGTTTTGGTGGTGCAAATGGTTAGCACACTCAGCTGCCAACTGAAAGGCTGGAGGTTCAAGTCCACCCAGGGACACCTTGGAAGAAAAGTCTGGTGCTCTACTTTCAAAAATTAGCCATTGAAAACCCTGTGGAGCACAGATCTACTCAGACATATATGAGGTGTCCATGTTGTTTGTTGTTGTTATGTGCCGTCGAGTCGGCCCCGACTCATAGCGACCCCTCCTTGGGTTTCCGAGGCAGTATCACTACAGAAGTAGGATTGCCCAACCTTCCTTCCAAGGAGTGGCTGGTGGGTTTGAACTGCCAACCTTCTGGTTAGCAGTCAAGCACCTTAGGCACTATGCTACCATGAGTTGGAGTCAACTCCATGGCCACTGGTTTGGTTCATAAGCCATTCAAATGGAGATAATAAGTATGCAGTCCTCCATACACAAATTTGGAGCTCATTTAGGAGAGAAGTCAAAGCTAGAGATACAAGTATGACAGTCATCAGCATTTAGATTTCTAAATCCAAGAAACTGGATAAGAACACGTAGGGAATGAATGTTGATGGAGAAGAGGATTCAGGACTTTCATTCCAATATTTAGAAGAGAATCAGAAGAAAGAAAACAAGCAAACAGAAAAAGAGATTGTGAAGGAATGGTGGGTAAAGTGGGAGGAGCATCAATGGAATATGGTGCCATGGAGAGGGAGGTTGTTTTAAATAATTCACAAAGTCCCTTCAATGCAAACACTCTGTGATTCTTGCTGCTCTTTGCATTACCTCCTTCCTTCTCTTTGATTGCAGAGGCTGTTAACTCTAGGAACTTGGACTTCGGCCCACCTCTGGAAAGGGGTCCCAGCAGCTGAGATTAACAAATTATCGCTCATCACAGTTGACACTGCTATCATTCTACTTTGTTATTTCTCGCTATTATTTTCTCTGACTTTTGGGTAGCTGACCTCAGCCTTTTATCTAGATGTTCATATTGCATTCCCCCTCCACCACTTCCTCCGTCTTCTTCCCTCTGGTCCTTTTGCTTCAGCCTCCCTGCCATTTTCCATGCAATGAGTCTTTATCCACTTCATCTGGTTTATCTGCCGTTAGTCCTCAAGGTTGAGTTGTTTCCCCATTGTTATTTTCAAGTTATCTGATTCCAAACTTGTCATTATATCTTTCTGTGATATACAGTTGTCTGGCTATTGTTTATCCAATGCAAGTATATTATTTTGCATCATTTTTTTTCCCCCTCTTTTTCAACTTGGGGACTGTGTTTGTAACATCACAAAATCTGATGTCTGCAAATCATCCCCACAACCACACAGATAGGACAGAATTCATTACCATCCATGCTGTCCTCACTTGGGGAGAATTAAGGTCAAATTGCTTTGCCCTTGGATGATACTTCCTTTTAATTTTAAATGTGTCCTTTCTCTCCATCTTCTTTGAACTCAGGCATTTCATTCCCACCCTACTGCTTGCTTCTCTGATTGGAAGACCATTTCTACTGCTGGTGACGAGCATAGTGTAAATATTTTATTTTAGAGATTTGTTCAGTGTGGTCTATTCAGATTGAGGTGAGAATGCCAGCAAAAGTCTCTGTGTGTGAAGAACACCGTTTTCAGCCTTTTACTCCCAAGGCAAATTATTTGCTTAAGTAAGGGTTTTTTCCTTGATTACAGCTCTTATTATTGAGATTGTATCTGAATTTCCCAGGTGTGTTTTGAATTTCACAATCTTGCTCTTTACTCCACAGATCTAGTCTCAGAAAATATATTTGCATGTGCTCTTAGCTCTGATCAAGATAGAGTCCTTACCTAGACAAGTAGCCCTGGGAATAAAGGACTGAACAGAAACACACTAACCAGGTGTGCAAATTATTTTTCCTGGATGAGGACATTGGCTAGCTGTTAACTGTGAGAGATACATTTTTGGATGTCTTAATGTTTATTTTAAAACATTGCCTGTCTTGATTTGTAAGATCCTAGAGGAGAATGAAGTGTATAGGTGAAATTGGAAGAAGTAATATTTGATTTATTCATCCAAGACACATATATTGTATCCATGCTGTGCCAAGCAATGTGCTAAGCATGGGAGTACCAAAAAGAACAAGAAAAGCAGTCTGTCTTCAAGGACCTTCGTGTATAGTGGGGAAGAGAGACATGTAGACAAGCAATTATAACATGTGGATAAGTTCTCTGAGAAAAGCCTCTACAAAGTGCTGTGGGAGCCCAGAAGATGGAGTTACAAATTGCTGAGGGATGCTGGGGACAGTGTGACAAAGAATGACTAGGACTATGTCATATAGAAAAGATGAGGGCTGCATTCCAGAAGTAGACAGATATCAAGTGGTTAAGAATGACTGCCAGTGTTGGGCAACCAGCCAGAAGGTGTAAGTGGGGACAGAGGGAACCAATCAGTGTAGCTGGAAAGGTAGATGGGGACTGACACTATGCTCCTATGTGATGGTTGGATATCAGATTCAGGGTGCCTTGAGGTAAGACAAGGTGTGTGGGAGATTATAGACACTCCAAAGAAGTAGAAGCAGAATACTGTTGTGTTTCATCAAGTCAATTCCAAGTCCTAGAGACTCTATATGACAGAGTAGAACTGCCACATATAGTTTCATAGGCTGTAAAATTTTGGGGAGCAGATTACTGGGTGTTTTCTCCTGCAGAGCAGCTGGTGCATTTGTACAACCTACTCTTTGGTTAACAGCTGAGCTCTTAACCATTGTACCACCAGGGCTTCAAAATAATTCAACAATCTTTATATTATCCATTACCAGTTGCCATAGAGTCAACACCAAATTGTGGAGATCTCATGAGGGTCAGAGCAGAACTTAGAATTTTCAATGGCTGATCTTTCAGCAGTAGATTGTAAGGTATTTCTTCTGAGGTGCCTCTGGATGGATTCAAACCTCTGCCATTCAGTTAGCAGTGGAGCTTATTAACTGTACCACTGGATTCGCATGCCCCATCTCTGAACATCATGTGATGCTAGTCCTGAGCTTGGCTTTTGCTTCTAGCTCTGTCACAGATATGGGGACTGACGAGCTTGACTCTTGACTTACTTCATAACATCCCTGTTTCTGCTTGGGCTACTCCTGTCTTTTTGATTTTTTCTAAGTTCTGCTGATCTACTTACACCCTCTTTTGTATCCTAGTTCAGTCCAAGTGCTACTTTCAGCTTTGCCAGTGACATTTCACCTCTTCGCCCCGCTAAGCATTGACCAGGTATGACAGTGCTGGGCACTTCTCTGGAAGCAGAGGATCAGATAAGACAGGTAAAGAACCCTCTTATTACAGCTATTGCTATCGACCCATAAGAAGAAGCAGCATGTTGTTTACTTAACTTTATCAAGAATCATGCTTTTCTAGAATGCAGTTAGGTGTGTATGTGGTGTGTGTGTGGGGAGTTGGAGAGGTAATAGCAGCTACATCTGAATGGAGCAGTATAAGACATTACCACTGACAAACAGGAGAAGAGGGAGTGATTCTAGAGTATGGGATCTTTTAAAAATTACTAGATACGCATGATATTGGGAGATTAAGTGGAATCATTGCTAGTAGCGTGAAGAGGAGTGTAAGATAGGAAAATAACAGGTTAGGGGAATTATGAACCCTTAGTTTTTTCTCAGTCATTACCTTTCCTTCCACCCCCTCAGTCATATTGAAAGTATGAGGAGCAAGTGTACAGAATACAAAAAGAGGGTGGGAAGGATGACTATCTTACTGTCTCTATCTCTACATCCCAAAGCATCTTATAAATTTGAAACCAGCAGTTTGCTCATAGAGACAGAAGCCAACTGTGGGGTGAAATTGCATCAGTAGGGGGATGAGGCTAGACTCAAGGAAAATGGAGTTGCAGAACACTGTGATAACAAAGGGAGGACACTTGATTTCCCTGCATGGAAATCTGTTAGAAGAGGAGAGGAGACCATCTGTCTGGAACAGCGTAAATATAGTCTTGCCTTTGCCCAAGGGATGGACTTACTATTGTTTTTTTTTCCCTTTAAAATAATTTTGACTAAAGTTTTGATGTGAAAACACAGTTAATACTTATTTTGGCATTATTGTAACCAGAGAAGACTTTGTGTTCTGCTTTATTTTGTTATGATTTTATTTTTACTAACATTATTGCATTAGCATTTTTCCACATTTCTACATAGTCTTCATAGTTATTTTAATATCTGTGGAATATCCCAGAATATTGTTGAATAGTTATTTTAATAATAAATATCTTTGATTAGCTTTAATAATATTTATCCTGAATGGTCTAATATTTTAGTATTTTATGACCTTCACTAATACCTCTTTTCCATCCAATTTAGGCTATTTTTTTCTTTCCCAATTATTCTTACACTTCCCCCTGCAACTACCCTCACACTCACCATCAACATGTCCTTTGAAGTTCATCTCTGTTAACTTGTAAGGGGGAAATGTGGTGTGGTAGAAAAGGCTTACTTATCAGACCAGACATCAAATTCCAGTTTGGGACTTACTAGTTTTGGACTCTTGTGATATTGGGCAAGTTCTTTAACCTCATGACCCCTCAATTCCTTCATCTAGAAAATAGCCATAATTATGTGTATCTTGTGAAGATGTGTAAGATTTAAACACTATATATGTAAGGTATTTGCTACCTAGTAGATGCCTGTATGCTCTAATTATTCAGGAGCCTGTGGCAAAACATTGACCTTATGACCAGCTCCATATAGCACAGGCCACATTCTGCCTTGTATTTTAAATTGTTTTTCCGTGTGAATGGATTGAATCTTCTTACATTCAATTGAAAACACACTGAGGGCCGTTATTGTATGTCACTGAGTCAATTCTGACTGTCCCGGTAGGACAGTGTAGAAGTGCCCTATAGAGTTACCTAGGCTGTAATCTTTACAGGAGTAGATTATCAGGTCTTTTCTCCTGCGGAGAGACTGGTGAGTTCAAACCACTGACCTTTCAGTTAGCAGCTGTGCGCTAAACCATTGAACACCAAGGCTCCTCCATTGAGGGTAAGGGTCTTATTTCATTCACCCTTCACTTCTCCAGTGGTACTGAAAGCTCATATAATTTATGTTTGTTTGTTGATTATGTAGATCTTCACTGAATATCTGACTTCAAGTACCATATTGCAGCCTTGCTACATGATTGGGGTGGGTAGGGAATGTTAGGGGCAGAAGCATTGGAGGAGGCTGTGCCTTTTTGAGTTCCTACCCCCTTAGCCCCATGGACAAATGTTCCACTATGGTGAGAGTGTGTTTCCCAGCACAGATCTGCAGCTCTACCTGTGGGGCAGGCAATTGCAAGACTGAAACTACTGGCAGCTTAGTGACACAACTACCTGTTATCAGAGGCAGCTTGGGGACCCACCATGAATATTCAGTGTGTGTTTCACACAGTGACAATTTTAGAGACCAGGTGCACCAAAGATGCAAAGGCAGATGAGAAATGAAGAGAGGGGAGGAGGGAACCCATCTACAAACAGACCTGATTTCTCTGCTCCTCCCAAAACATTTGCCTTTTACAAGCACACAGATAAATCCCCAGTAGAAAAGGGCTTGAGGAGAGAGGGAAGCTGGCATTTGAAAGCCTTGCAGTATCAGCTAATTGGTCTCAAACTTAAATCATAAAAAGACCTGTAATTATGCTGCTCAGAATTAACATAGAAAACTGTTGGGTGTGTGGTGGTAGAGAGAAGGAGATACAGCTACAAGGGGGACAAGTGTGTTTTTTAAGTGAATTTATATTATTATAAGACCTGTCGTGGGTGAGTAATAAAAATGGCGATGCTAAGTTAAGCCTTGTGTTATCCTGTTTGCTCAGATGCTGCTTATGCCAGCTGTAGCCAGCAGAAAGCACTTTTCAATTTATTTTTATGACTCTTCTCTAAAAGCATTCCATTAAAGGAATATTACCCTGTATGAAGTTTTGAAGCACCAATGGCAGTTTATTTGCTTGTTGTGCTAGAAAGGAATAAACAGTTATCTGTGGGAACCATTATTTCGGTTTTGTGTTTCTCACACTCCAGTCAAGGGTCAAACATGGATGCTGCTATGTACCCCTCTGTTACTGATTGAATTATGTACCCCCAAAATAAGTGTTGTAAATCCTAACCTCTATGCTTGTAGTCATAATCCCATTTGGGAATGGATTGTCTTTGTTATGATAATGAGACAGGATTAGGGTATAGGGTGTGTCTTGAGTCAATCTCTTTTGAGATATAAAAGAGATTAAATAAGTAAGCAAGTGAGCAGAGATGGGGTCAAATAGATGCCAAGACACATGGAGATCTCCAAGGAACCAGAAAGCAAACTCTGAAAAGACAAGGATCTTCCCCCAGAGTCTGCAGAAAGAGAAAGCCTTCCCTTAGAGCTAGCTGGCAGCCTGTATTCAACATCTAGCCTCCTAAACTATGAGAAAATACATTTCTGTTTGTGAAAACCAACTACTTGTGGTATTTATGTTATAGCAGCACTAGATAACTAATACAAAATTTGATATTAGTGAAGGTGTTGCTGTAACTGATACCTGTGGAAGCAATTTTGGAATCGAGTAATGGGTGGAAGTTGGAAGAGTTTTAAGGTTCCTAATAGTAAAAGCCTAGATTGCCTTGAAGGGATTATTGGTAGAATTACAGACATCAAAAGCAATTCTAATGAGAGATCTGAAAGAAGTGAGGAGAACTATAGAGAAAGACTCCACTGTCTTAGAGAATACATATGGCACTAACAACAGAATGTTGCTAGAACTATAGACATTAAATCTGCTTCTGGTGAGGCTTCAAAATAAGATGATGAACATATGATTGGACATAGAGGAAGGGTGATGCTTTTTATGCAGTGGTAAAGAATTTGCTTGAATTATGTTCAAACGTTTGGTGGAAGGTGGAACATGTAAATGATGAACTTGGACATCTGGCTGATGAGATCCTAAACAAGATCTTAAAGGGGCCATGTGATTTCTCTTTGCCACTTGTAGTAAAATGTGAGAGGAAAGAAATGGACTTAAAAATAAACTGTGCAAAATGAAAACAACTTAAAGATTTGGAAAATTCTGTTGTACAAATTAAGGACATGTGTCCTAGGATTTTCACCAAGGACATGGCTACACAATCTTTTATTAAAGAAATTAAGCTTGTGGCTGATGGATCTAACCAACTAACACAACAGAAAAACCATCAGCTTAGACTGAAGGACACAAAGAAAGAACAAAAGGAAAGAATGCTGCCTGTCTCTTGGAATTCTACAGGCAGGAAATAGACCCAAGGAGCTACATTTGTTGTCCTCCAAGAAAAGAAAAGGACTATGCCTGGAGCAGTTCAGAGATCAGTAGAATTGTTAGAAGAAGCATGAGAAACAGGGCTGCATTGGTTCAAATGGGGAGTGGGGCACAGTCTCCTGGATGTCAAAGGGTGGGGCCACAGCCTACTAGGTTTCAGTAAGGTCCTTGCCAATTCAATTCCAGAGTTTGGGCTGCTGTTAATGTGTATCAGGGGGATGGGTCTTGCTACCCAAAGCTGAGAGGGGCAGGGTTGCCATGCCCAAGGTGTAGAAGAACTGTGCCTGCCATAGCCAAGGATGTGGGATTATCATTCAAATGGACTAGGAGACTAGGGTCTCCCAAAGGGGAGGGAGTAGAATTATCAACCTGGTGGGGCTAGAAAGTAGAGCTGAAGCTCAGGGCTTAGGGGGCTTCACACAGAATCGAGAGAGTGTGGCCAACACCCAGACTCTGGAGGGCAGGCCCCTTGCCCAGACAGTCTCAGAGAACAGAGGATTATTTTCAAGCCTTGAAAACTAATGGTCTGCTGGGTTTATGGCTTGCTTGATTCATGTTATTCCTTTTCCCCTCCAATTTCTCCCATTTATAATGGAAATATCTACCCTGTGCCTGTTCCACCATTGTACTTTGGAAACAGATAACTTGTATTCTAGATTTCATAGGTTCACAGATGAAGAGGAATTTTGCACAAGGATGGAATACACTTAAAACTTCATTCATATTTTATTTAGATGACTCAGAAGATGAGATTTTGGACCTGGAGTTAATTTAAGATTTTTGGGATGATGGGATGGGGAGAAATGGTTTGCATGTGACAAGAATATGAATTTTGGGGCTCAAAGTGTGCATGGTTATGGATTGAATTATGTCCCTAAAATATTGTAAATCCTAGTCTGTGCCTGTGGTTATAACCCCATTTGGGAATGAGTTGTCTTTGTTTTGGTAATGAGGTGGGATAAGTGTAGGGTGTGTCTTGAGTCAATCTCTTTTGAGATATAAAAGAGATTAAACAAGCAAAGAAGTGGACAGAGATGGGATAAGGCAGATGCCAAGAAACATGGAGATATCTAAGGAACCAGGAAGCAGAAGCTAAAAAGACAAAGACTTTCCTCTAGAGGAATCAATGGAGAGAGAAAGCCTTCTTCTAGACCCAGCACTCTGAATTCAGACTTCTAGCCTCCCAAGCTGTGAGTCTACCACTTGTCTGTCAGTTTGTTGTGCTGTAGTGGGTTGATGTTGCTGTGATCCTAGAAGCTGTGTTACCAATATTTCAAATATTAACAAGGTCACCCATGGTGGACAGGTTTCAGCAGAGCTTCCAAGCTAAGCCAGACTAGGAAGAAGGCCATGGTTGTCTATTTCTGAGAAAGTTGGCCATGGAAAACCTTATGAATAGCAGTAAAACATTGTCTGATACAGTGCTGAAAGATGAGCCACTCAAGTTGAAAGGAACTCAAAAGATGACTGGGGAAGAGCTGCAACCTCATAGTAGAGTTGGTCATAATGACATGGTTGGAGCAAAGATTTTGGGACTTTTATTTGCTGATGTGGTACATCAAAATGAGAAGAAACAGCCATGAATATCCATTAAACTTTGGGACATGGGATGTACAAAACATGAATCTAAGATAATTGGAAAATGTAAAAAATGAAATGGAGCCCTAAAGATCAATATCCTAGGAATTAGTGAGCAGAAATGGATTGGTGTTGCTCATTTTGAATTGGGAAATTATGTGGTCTACTATGCCAGGAATAACAAATTGAAGAGAAATGACATTATATCCATAGTCATAAAGCATATTTCAAAGTATATCCTGAAGTACTGTCAGTGATAGGTTCATATCCATATATCTACAAGAAATTTGGAAGACAGCTATCTGGCCAACTGACTGGAAGAGATCAATATTTGTGCCCATTCCAAACAGAAATGTGATCAAACAGAGTGTGGAAATTATTAAACAATATCATTAATATCACATGCAAGTGAAGTTTTGCTGAAGATAATTCAAAAAGGTTGCAGCAGTATATTGACAGGAAACTTCCAGAAATTCAAGCTGGATTCAGAAGAGAACATGGAATGAAGAATTTCATTGCTGATGTCAGATGGATTTTCTCTGAAAGCAAAGAATACCAGAAAGATGTTCACCTGTGTTTTATTGACTATGTGAAGGCATTTGACTATGCAGATCATAACAAATTATGGATAACATTGTAAAGAATGGGAATTCCAGAACATTTAATTGTGCTTATGAGGAACTTGTATATAATAGACCAAGAGGCTATTGTTTGAACAAAACAAGGGGATACTGCATAGTTTAAAATAAAAAAAAAAAAATTACATAGCATTGTTTTCTTTCACCATACTCATTTAATCTGATGCTGAGCAAATAAATAATCCAAGAAGCTGGACTATATGAAGCAGAATGTGGTATCGGGATTGGAAGAAAAATCATTAACAACCTGTTATATGCAGATGGAACAACTTTGCTTGCTGAGAGTGAAGAGGACTTGAAGCACTTACTGATGAAGATCAAAGACTACAGTCTTTGGTATAAATTACAGCTCAACATAAAGAAAACAAAAATCCTCTCAAGATGACCAGTAAGCAACATCACAGTAAATGGAGAAAAGTTGTCAGAGATTTTGTTTTACTTGTATTCACAATCAACACCCATGGAAGAAGCAGTCAAGAAATCAGATGTATTGCACTGGGCAAGAGAGCTCTTTAAGGTGTTAGAGAGCAAAGATGTCACTTTAAAGACTAAGGTGTGCCTAACTCAAGCTGTAGTATTTTCAATTGCCTCATATTCATGTGAATGCTGGACAATGAATAAGGAAGACTGAAGATGGATTGATGCCTTTGAACTGGAGTGTTGGCAAGGAATACTGAAAACATCATGGACTGTCAGAAGAATGAATTCATCCTGGAGAAAGTATAGCAAAAATGCTCTTTAGAAGTGAGAATGGCCAGATTTTGTCTCACTTATTTCGGTCTCCTTGTCAGAAGGGACCATTCCCTGGGGAAGGATATCATGCTTGTAAAAGAGAAGGTCAATGAAAACGGGGAAGACCCTCAGCAAGATGGATTGACAAAGTGGCTGCAATTATAGGCTCAAGCATAACAAGAGTTGTGGGGATGGCACAGGACTGGGCAGTGTTTTGTTCTGTTGTACCTACTGTCACTATGAGTCAGAGCTGACTTGATGGCACATAAAAACAATAACCACCACAAGGAACACCAGTTAATGCTATTATTCATATGCACCAACCACTGAAGCTAAAGATGAAGAAAAAAACTTATACAGTGTGACATTGATCAAACATTCAATCAAGATGCCTTTACAATTATTGGTGATTGGAATGTGAAAGTTGGAAACAAAGAAGAAAGATCAGTAGTTGGAAAATAGGGCCTTGGTGACTGAAACAACATCAGAGATCATATGATAGAATTTTGCAAAACCAATGACTTATTCACTGCAAATGCATTTTTTCAACAACATAAACAGTGACTATACAGATGAAATAGAGAGGAATAACATCATCTATATCTGTGGAAAGAGATGCTTGAGAAACTCAGTGGCTAACTGTGAAACAATCAGTTGCGCATATGTAAGTTCAAGTTGAAGCTGAGAAAAACTGAAATATGCACGTGAAGCAAAAATATGATCTTGATTGTACCCCACCTGAATTTAGAGACCATCTGAAGAACAGATTTGACGCATTGAACACCAGTGACCAAAGACCAGATGAGTTGTGTGATGATATGAAGGTCAACACACATGAAGAAAGAAAAAGGTCATTAAAAAGACAAGTAAGTAAGAAAAGAACAAAATGAAGGTTAGAAGAGACTCTGAAACTTGCTATTGAACATGCAGTTGCTAAAGCAAATGGACACAATGATAAAGTAAAACAGCTGAACAGAAGATGTCAAAGGGTGGCTCAAGAAGACAAAATAAAGTATTACAATGAAATGTGCAAAAGCCTGCAGTTAGATAATCAAAAGGGAATAGCACATTCAGCATTTCTCTAGCTGAAAGATGTTAAGAAAAAATTCAAGGCCTGAGTTGAAATATTGAAGGATTCTGTGGGCAAATTATTGAACTATACAGGAAGCATCAAAGGAAGATGGAAGGAAGGAATATAGAGTCACTGTACAAAATGCATTGGTTGATGCTTACACATTTTAGGAGGTAGCAATATGATCAAGAACTGATGATGGTATTGGAGGAAGAAGTCCAAGCTGCATTGAAGGCATTGACAAAAAATAAGTCTCCAGGATATGAGGTAATACCAGTTGGGATGTTTCAACAAATGCATGTAACACTGAAAGTTCTCACTTGGTCATCCCAAGAAATCTGGTAGACAGATACCTGCCAGCTGATTGGAAAAGCTCCATATTTGTGTCCATCCCAAAGACAAGTGATCCAAAAGAAAGTGGAAATTATTGAACAATATCATTAATATCACATGCAAGTAGAACTTTGCTGAAAATAATCCAAAAACATATTGTAGCAATACATAGACATGGAACTGCCTGAAATTCAAACTGGACTCAGAAGATATGGAATGAAGTATATCATTGCTATGTCAGATGGATCTTGTCTGAAAGGAAAGAGTACCAGAAATATGTTTACCTGTGTTTTACCCACTATGAAAAGATATTTGGATTGTGAAACTTAACAAATTAGGGATACCACTGAAAGGAATGAGAATTACAGAAAAATTAATTGTGCTTATGAGGAACCTGTACACAGACTAAGAGGCAATTGTTCCAACAGAACAAGGTGTGCATCAGGGTTGTATCCTTTCATATACTTATTCAATCTGTATGCTGAGCAAATGCCGAGAAGCTGGACTAGATAAAGAACAACGAGCATCAGGAGGGGTGGAAACTCTTAACAACCTGTGGTTTTCAAATGATACAACCTTGCTTGCTGAAAGTGAAGAGGACTTACAGTATTTAGTGATGGAAACCAAAGGCTCCAGCCTTCTGTATGGATTACATTCAAACATAAAGAAAACAAAAATCCTTGTAACTGGATGAATAAGCAACACCATGATAAATGGAGAAGAGATTGAATTTGTCCAGGATTTCATTTTACTTGGATCCACAATCCATGCCCATGGAAGCAGAAGTCAAGAAATCAAATTACCTAATTCACTGGACAAATCTGCTGCAAAAAGACTTCTTTTATGTATTAAAGAACAAAGATGTCACTTTGAAAAGTAAAGTGCACTTGACCCAAGCCATGGTATTTTCAAGCACCTCCACATGCATGTGAAAGTTGCACAATGAATAAGAAAGACCAAAGAAGAGTTGATGCATTTGAAATATGATGTTCACAAAAAATATTGAATATGCCATGGACCACCAGAAAAACAAACAAATCTATCTTGGAATAAGTACAGCCAAAATTCTCCTTAGAAGCAAGAATGGTGGACTTTGCCTCTTATAATTTCGTCATGTTGTCAGGAAGGACCATTCCCTGGAGAAGTATATCATGCTTGGGAAGTAGAGAGTCAATGATAATAAAGAAGATCCTCCATGCAATGGATTGACACAGTTGCTACAATAACAGTCTCAAGTATGACAGTGACTGTGAGGATGGTTCATGACCAGGCACTGTTTTGTTATGTTCTGTATGAGGTCACTATGGGTCGGAACTGACTTGATGGCAGCTAACATCAACAAAACTGAGAAAAATACTTCTGTTTGTTAAAGTTATCCACTTGTGCCATTTCTGTTATAGCAGCATTAGATAACTAAGGCACTTTCTGTGGAGTGCCCCTCCCCCTTCACATTTTGCTGAATCTGGGCCACTTTTTGATTATGAGATTGTGCAGTTTGATTATCAGAACTGCTGAGTCTCAAGTTTGCAGCTTCCTTATTGTCTGTCCTCTCACTAGTGATAAGAAGTATCTGCAGCTAGGCTTCAGATTTGGTGGGGACTGAGCTGAGTGAAGCAGGGAAATATCCAAAGTAGAGTCTCTTCTATCTCCCATGGGTTCCCAGACTTGATGATTTGGTTCCTTTAACAGCACAAGGTATTCCACAGAAGCTGTGATGTATAAATATGGGAACGACCTGCATCTCTCACACAAGTAAAATGAATCGAGAGGGGGTAGGGTTGTTCAGTGAATTACTGCCTTCCATCTGAAAGACCTGAGTTTTTGATTCCAGTCCAGTGCACATCATGTTCCTCCACTACCTGTCTGTCAGTGGTGGCCTGCATGTTGCTATGATGCTGAACGGATTCAATGAAACTTCCAGATTAAGATGGAAGAGGAAGAAAGTTCTGATGATCTACTTATAAAAACCAGCTAATGAAAATCCTATGTACCACCATGGTCTGTAACTGTAACTGGTCATGGGGATGGTACAGCACTGGGCAGGATTTTCTTCTGTTGTACATGGGATCATTGTGAATCAGGGAGGTTTGAAGGAAATGAACAACATTACCCACCACCATCGAATACATTCTGACTCATAGTGACCCTATAGGGCAGAGTAGAACTGTCCCATCAGGTTTTCAAGGCTATAAATCTTTGCTGAAGCAGACTGCCTCATTTTTCTCCAGTGGTACGTAGGTGGGTTCCACTCATCAACCTTTTGGTTAGAAGCTGAATGCTTTAACCACTGCACCACCAGAGTTCTTTGGAAACAACAACAGAGGGACAATATAACACAGGATCTGAGAGTATAGGTTTTAGAGTCACATTGCTGAAGTTTGAAATCTGGCCCAGTCACATATTATCTGTTGTCTCGGGCAAGTTACTTTAACTTCTTGCTTCTTAGTTTACTAAACTATAACATGGGGATATTAATGTTGTTGTTATTGTTAGGGGTCATCCAGTTGGCTCCAACTAATAGTGACCCTATGTATAACAGAATGAAACACTGCCTGGTCCTGTGTCAGCCTCACAATTCTTGCTATACCTGACCTCATCATTGCAGCCACTGTGTCAATCCATCTCATTGAGGACCTTCCCCTTTATCATTGACCCTCCACTTTATCCTTCTCCAGAGAATGGTCCCTTCTGACAACATGACCAAAATAGGTGAGACAAAGTCTGGCCATTTTTCACTTCCAGGGACCATTCAGGCTGTACTTCTTCCAGCAGTCCATGGTACTTTTAGTATTCTTCACCAACATCACAACTCAAAAACATCAACTCTTCTTTGGTCTTCCTTATTAATTGTCCAGTTTTCACAGGCACCTGAGGTGATTAAAAACACCATGGCTTAGGTTAGGCCCATCTTAGTCTTCAAGGAGACATCTTTGCTCTTCAGCACTTGAAAGAGGTCTTTTGCAGTAGATTTCCCCAGTGCAATGTGTCATCTGATATCTTGACTGCTGCTTCTATTGGTGTTCATTGTGGAACCAAGTAATATGAAATCTTTTAAGTTTTCTCCATTTCTCGTGATGCTGCTTATTGGTCCAGTTGTGAGGATTTTCATTTTCTTTATGTTGAGATGTAATCCACACTGCAGAATGGTGTCTTTAATCTTCATCAGTAAGTGCTTCAAGTCATCTTCACTCTCAGCAAGGAAGGTTGGGTCATCTGCATATTGCAGGCTGTTAATGAGTCTTCCTCCAATCCTGATGCCACACTTTTCTTCATATAGTCCAGTTTCTTGGGTTATTTGCTTAGTGTACAGATTTAATAAGTATAGTGAAAGGATACAACTCTGACACACTCCTTTCCTGATTTTAAACCATGCAGTATCCCCTTGTTCTGTTCAAATGACAGCCACCTGATCTACGTACAGGCTCCTCATGAGCACAATTAAGTGTTCTGGAATTCCCATTCTTCTCAATGTTATCCATAATTTGTTGTGATCCACACAATTGAATGCTTTTGCATAGTCAATAAAACCCAAGTAAACATCTTTCTGGTATCCTTTGCTTTCAGCCAAGATCTATTTACCTCCTAATAGGGTTGTTGTGGGGGTTAAACAAATTAACAAATGTAAAGTGCTTAACAAAAGGCTTGCCATGTAGTGCATATGATCAAATAAGTTTCAGTCATATTATTAGTATTACTGCTAAAATCTCAATGAATCTAAGAGAAGACTGGATTTCTGGCTCTGATTTCACCACTATCTTGCCATATCACCTTAAACCCATTACTTAACTTCCCTAGGATAATAATTCAAGCCCTTTTATCATTTGTAGAAGGATATGAAGACCAGCAAAAAGCAAAAGTCATGATATGTGAATGGCCTCATGATTATTTATAATGTTTTTACAACCCAGATGAATCTAGTGATAACTCATGGTGTCAGCATGGTCCTTAATGTCTAAGCATATTTCAAAGATCTATTATTGAAACATGAATTTCACTGTGTTGTGGGTTATTATTGAAATAATAGGATCTTCAAGTCAGAAGAGATCTTAGAAGGCATTTAATTCCAGCCTTTTTATTTTAGGCAGGAATTCCTTCTTCAACAGCTGCTGGTCATAGCCTGTGCTATAATTGTCCTTGTAATGGTGGGTTCAGCCCCTTGCAAGCTCATCTTTCCCAGTTCTAAATGATGGAATGCTCTCCTTTAAAGCAATCTGAAATCTTCTTCCCTGCAGCTTTCATGCATTGGTTTGGTTCTGCCCCATGAACCTTCACAGAACAAGTCTAATTCCTTTCCACACAATAGCTCCTCAAATATTTGCAGACAGCCTGTCTTAGTTTTTTTCTGTTCCTGGCCAATTTCCTCCAAATATTCCTTCTATGCCATAATGCTCAGACCTTCATCATCCTGATTGGCTCCCATGGAAGGAGTGCATCCTTATTGTCAATGTCCTTTGTTAAATGCTGCACCTGAGAATGAACACAGAATTCTGGTTAGACCTCCCTTGATCATAATGACATGCTTCAAGAATGATTCTTACTTCGTTTGATTGCTACACAGCCATGGTCAAATCACTTGTACTCTGAGACCATGTCACCTCTTCTACTCAATATGAACAGTATAACTGGCCTGACTCAGTCCTCATACAGCATGTATGAGCCTCAAAGGGGAAGGGATAAATGAAGACACTTGAATTGGCACAGGAAATATGGAAAATAAATGGTTGAGTTTAATTTTACTGCTATTGAGCTTATGTAGCCGACAACAGTCCTTATTATTTTTCTCCCACAAATATTATAAAAAATATTATTATAATTATATTTATATTATTAAGTTATTATTGTTATATTAAATATATTTATATAATATTATATAATATATTATTATAATATTATAATAAAAAAATAAGTTAGCCTACTTATTACTCCACATTTATAACTGTAAACTTTCATTTGTTAACTTTTCCTGTCAAACCATTTTATAGAGATAGGTAAGTAACTTGCTTTTCCAAGCAAGTTTTTTGGCAGTCTCTCTCTGTGTTATCCAAAGTACAAGAAGCTTGACTTCCACGTCTTTACCTACATGATAGATGCTTGTTGTTGTTGTTGGGTGCCATTGAGTCGGTCCTGACTCATAGCGACCCCTCCTTGGTTTTCCGAGGCAGTATCACTACGGAAGTAGATTGCCCCATTTTCCTTTCGAGGAGTGGCTGGTGGGTTTGAACCACCAGCCTCCTGGTTAGCAGTCAAGTGTCTTAGCCACTGTGCTACCAGAACATGAGAGATGCAAATATTGAAAATCTCTCTTCATGAGAACTCCTTGGTTAGCCCTTCCCTAACCTACTACATAGGACCTGTGGTGGCATAGTGCCTAAGGCATTTGACTGCTAACCAGAAGTCTGGCAGTTCAAACCCACCAACCACTCCTTGGAAGGAAGACTGGGCAATCTACTTCCATAGTGACACTGCCTCAGAAACCCAAGGAGGGGATGCTATGAGTCATATCCAACTCAACAGCAGTGAGGTTTTTTTTTTTTTTTTTTTTGTAACCTACTACATACACAATGAAAAATAGCTTCCACTTCCTCTTATCTGCCCTGGCACTTAATATATTTCTTTCATAGAAGTAATTTCTCTTTTGTTTTAAAGAGATTTGGGTAAATAACTTATCTTCTCCTATAGATAATAAACTCCTGAAGGGGCAGGAATGTGTCTCATATACTTGTACTCCCAAAGACAATGATCTTACTTTGCACATAGTAGGCAACAGCTTGTGAGGCAATTACACCATCATGAAGCCCTTATTTATGTAGTTTCTTTGATTAATGCACAAGGATATCATAATGATTCTTGTCCTCTATCAAGTTGGAAACTGTGATAGGTCCAAGATGTTACCCTACTTGCAAACTAACAAGTTATTCTGCCTTGTATGTGTGTGGCTGGTGTGTACCAGCACATATGTGTGCGCGCACACACACACAGACACACACACACTAACAGAAACACCAGAGATCTGAGAAGAATTCATTTAATACTTATAGAGCATTTTAACACTGTTTACTTGTGCTCCAATTATCCACAGGATCATGTAATGAAGGTCTGATGTCACCTGTGTATCACAGCAAAGGGACCTCAATATTAATTCCACCTCCCCTCCAAAGAGGAAGAGAGAGAGAGGAAAAGGGAGATATCACCTCCATGGAAGGAGGGGGAACTCTTACATCACTACCCTTTATCAGCTGACATAGAGTTGACTCTGACTCGTGATAAGCCCCTGTGTGTCAGCATGTAATTGTGCTCCATAGGATTTTCAATGACTAATTTTTCAGAAGTAGATGTCCAGGTCTTTATTAGGAGCCACTGAGTGACATGAACCTCCAACTGTTTGGTCAACAGCAGTGTGTTAACCATTTGCATCATCCAGGGACTCCTCATTACCCTTTGAATACAAGAAAATAGCCCTGGGGAAGCCTAGTCTCTAATCTTTCTGAAATAATACACTATCAATAGCTTCCAAGGCATGTTTCCTGTTCAAACATCTTTGCAACCCAGTTTGCCAGTACTTTTGGTTGGTGTTCTGGTTTATTCTATTCTGGTTACCTAGTGCCACTCTGACAGGAATATACCAGATGGGATAGCTTTAACAAACAAGAGTTCATTCTCTTACAGTTTTGGAGGCTTTAAGTCCTAGTTAAACCACCTGGCTCTAGGGGCTGGGTGAAAGCCCCTCAACCTTGGGCTTCAGCTCTGCCTTCTGTTCCCAGCCCACTGAAGCTAGAGGCTTTTCTTCACTCAGACAGCTGCTGGCTGATGAGACTGACAAGCCCAAGGTTGACAAGTGAAAAGATACAGTCCGTATGTTACCAAACCACATGGCAGGTGATTAATTCAAGTCCATTGAAAGTTCCAAGGTTGGCAGAGCATGGCAGACTGCTGAACAACCACACAGCTACGTGCAGGGTTCAAGCATATCATAAGCTGGGGACCATTCCCAAAGTTACTTCTTATGTACAGGAAGCAGACCACATCCCTAAAACAGCTACTCAGCTGCTTGTGGTAGATCCCACCATGGAGTTGATTGCCACTTTCATCATGGAGAATAACTACCACCACTCAACCAAGCCCAGCCAAGTTGACATACAAATTTAACTAACACAGTTGGGGAGTGTGGACTGTGAAGAAAGGTGAAAATATTCATAGAGAGTGTCTTCCAACACCTTCATCAAAGAGGTCACATTAAGTAACCATTTACTGACTCTAAATATGTTATCACTGCTCAAAATCATTTGAGTTCCTGTAGGAGAATGGTCTTCAGACCCTCTGTTACATTGTTCTTACTTTGGTTCAGGCAAATTGTTTTGCTCTGAGGGAAAATCACTAGTAGTAATTTTTGAAGTCCCCAAAATAATCATTTTGAGATTGAGGGGTAAATAAAGTGGTAGATCAAGTTGGGTAATGTAAAAATATATCTCAAAAATAAAGTAATAATGACACAACAAAAATTAAGAATGGCTATAAAGTAATAAGGAAACTTCTAGGTCTTGCAATCTGGCTGTGAAGATTACTAAACACAAAACAAAACAAGAAAACGTTGGCAGCATTGCTAGAAAAATTCAGCAGGGCTGAGATGACTTCTTTGAAGTAGATTGCCCAGTCTTCCTTCTGCGGAGTGGCTGGTGGGTTTGAACCACCAGCCTTCTGGTTAGCAGTTAAATGCCTTAAGCAGTATGCCACCAGAGCTCCCATATATAGGCTGTTGTTGTTGTTGTGTGCCATCGAGTCGGATCGGACTCATAGTGACCTCTCCTTGGGTCTCCGAGGCAGTATCACTGCGGAAGTAGATAGCCCCATCTTCCTTCTGAGGAGTGGCTGGTGGGTTTGAACCACCAGACTTCTGGTTAGCAGTCAAGTTCCTTAGGCACTATGCTACCAGAGCTCCCCATATATAGGCTTGCTTCCCTAATTTGTGAATCTCAATCTGCACTCTCCAGAACAAGCTATTGTTGAAGCAGGTGAGACATGAAGAATTTAGTATGAGTTTAAATGAAGATTAAAATAAGCAGGGGTGGTAGTGATGAGTGGCTCATAGGAGCATACAGAAACAGCAGAGAGGAAAATGTAATCAGAGAATTGAGGGGACGACTCTCATAGCTAATATATAGGCCTTCCTGTTCAGATCCAAATGAAAGATTACTTACAGTAATTGTTGCCCAATAAAAGTTAGGAAAGCATGGAGCAAATTGTTTCTCCTCAGACCTTTCAATTCTTTCATGCCCTGATTATTTTCTTTGCCTGCATCACAGTCACTGCATCTTCAGCTTTATATTTTTACTTGATTTTTTTCTTGCTAAACCCTGGCTTCCTTCCTTCAATGATCATCTTCAGAAACAAACTCAGACAATTGGAAGAGGAGGCTGGAGATTCATCTCTTCTGAACTGTAAAGGTGACAAATCTCTCTTGACTCTTTGGTTAGAAAATATAATTAAGTGGACTAGAGTGGGCTCTTTCCACAGAAAATTGGCTGGATTGAAATGTGAGAATCCTAGAAACTGAACCAATAAAAATAATCATTCCCATCCCCTGAGGGAAATGGCACTAGGGGAAAAGTTTGCTTTGATATCTCTGCGCCATGGACAAAGTGTCTACAATTCTTACCCAATCAATAGAAATCTCAAAAATGTAAGATTGAAACTGTCAGGAGCTGTAACATCTCTGAGATGAGAAATGTTTGTGAGAACTTTCTCCACTAAATGCCCACGCTTCTCCCTCAGTCCCCATTTAAGTGTTTGCATAACCTTGGAATTCAGTGTGCTGTCTTTCTGCTCAAGCTAAGAAGGCTTGAAGAATATCCAAGGCTGTATAAGACACTTAACAGAAAACAACAAAGTGATGAGTCACAGGATCATAAGGTGGAGAGAAGGCTGTGGAATCATGGGGTTCATTCCCCATGATTTATCTTAACCTAGGAGATTTGACATTGTCCTGTGCCTAAGTACCTCCAGAATACAAGATTGCATATCCCTTGAGGTTCCTAGAGCCATGGTCAGAGATCTCACAAAGAAAAGATTTGTCTTTCTCTTTAGTGTTACTATTTAATTCCTTAGGAGCTCTGGAGGCATAGTCCTAAGGCATTTGACTGCTAACCAGAAGGCTGGCAGTTCAAACCCACCAGCCACTCCTTGGAAGGAAGACTAGGTAATCTAGTTCTGTAGAGATACTGCCTCAGAAACCCAAGGAGGGGTCACTATGAGTTGGATCTGACTTGACAGAAGTGAGTTATTTAATTCCTTAACTACCTTCCAAATTATCAATTGCTCTTTCCTCTGATGCTATGCTGGGGCCAGTGAAGGTTATGTGCTGTGCCAAAGGTGACATTTCTTGGAGGAATCAATTACTGGACTTGCTATTAAATTCTTAAAATCATTTTGCTAATCCCAGTCTCTTTGCTTGAAGAGTGGGTCATAACATAAAAATTAGCAACCTTACGTCTTTAACTTGTATTCTTGATGCCAATCTCTTTAAAATGATTTGTCAAATTTTCCTTTGGGTGAAAATGAATGGTTTTCTTCATTTTTCCAAGTGGGAGAATGTGCATTCAAGTTCCAAATTAAGGCTTCTCTTTTTTTAGACTTGTGGGAACTCACAACATTCTACACGTGGCCTTCTCCTCCACAATTTTTCTTTTTTTTTTTTGTATTTACTTTCAAAGAGAAATCATCTTTTCTTGGCTTAGGTCAATGAGAAATACTCCCTAATTTGCAGCTCCAGATTCATATGCTCACCTTGGCTCCCTGTTAAGGAGCAACTCTTGGAGGCCCTTTGTTGGTCTTGTGGATTTCAGTCTCTAAGGTCACTGACATGATGCCTCCAACTGATTTTTTTTCCACCCATTTTCCAAATCATCCACCAGCATTTCCTGTGTTATATTCCAGCCCCATCTCAATGTATTTAAAACTGAGCTCATTATTCTGGTGCTATCTCTTACTGTCTATGCAACTTCCAGCAAGCAATTTAAGACTCAGTTTCCTTGATTATAAAAGAGACTAATAATGCCTACATCACAGGACTTTTGTGAAGACTACATTATATAAGGTCTGTAGACAAAGAATACCAGAAAGATGTTTACTTGTGTTTTATTGACTATGCAAAAGCATTTGATTGTGTGGATCATGACAAATTATGGATAATACTGAGAAGAATAGGAATTCCCGAGCACTTGATTGTACTCATGAGGAATCTGTACCTTGACCAGGAGGCTGTCATTCGAACAGAACAAGGGGACACTACATGGTTTAAAATCA